>NC_134646.1:72597813-73277681 GCF_030463565.1 Pelecanus crispus
CTCCATTACATCAGTGTATGGGGTGACATGCACTTAAAATGAAAAACGGTAAGCCAAGTATTTGTACTAGTACCAAGTGGCAACAGTGCAGTATCTAGTTGCTTAACAAAAATGCTATGTAATGATTTTTCTGTAAAACTAGAGAACTGGGTAAGACTATGCCTCGTTAGCTAAGTTCATAAAAGGCAGGTTACCATTAAAGAAATGCACAGTGCCAAAGCGAAGAATAACTTACACTGCAGATAAGCTATCCAAAATTCTCCTTTTCTCTACAAGGGACACCAAAAGAGAGTACCCTGTGAATATGCCCAAATAACTGAAAAAAATGCCTCACCAGTCAACTGGGGAATTTACATCCATTCATCTTAATCTGATACTGATACTTCCTCAGGCACATACTTAATGCACAATTGTCCATTGCTTTTGACAATCTTCAGCCAACAGAAGGGCTCAAAATACAAAATCACATAAGCTGGAAACGAAAGGACCTAGTCAGTCAATTTGTTAAACCATATGCCATGTTATTTTGGCTCCCTACAGTATACTGTCAAATATACTTCTGATCACTTGGACTTTTGATGTCACTTGGATTCTGAATGACTTTGGCTTCATACTCAAATGAATGGATTAGACTCATCCATCCGTGGGTTATTCATCTGTTCTGTTCTAGAACACTTGCTTGTTAAGACAAGGGTATTGCCAAAATTAAAGTGCTTTTTGTTTTTTGAGAAACCCCTTAATTTCCACTTACAGGTACAATTTTCTATATAAAAAGAATAATGTATTTTTTCTACTTACCACATCCAAGTATGATTTGTGAAATGTTACTCAAGTAAGACAAGCTTCTTTTACACTTTATTTACTCAGAACCAAACACTGATGGGAGAAATAAATGAGATAGACAAGATGATCCATAGTCAGAGACATGTGTTGCTTTATGCCACAGCCAGGAAGGGAATCTGGGCCTCTTGCATTACAGACCATCGACCTCAAAAAACAGAGATGGAATCCATTTTGGATTGGGCAACTGGTACAAACCTTGTAAGAAATCAGTATGTACTGAGAGCTAATGACTGAACGCCAGTCATATCTGCCAGACACGGGTCAAGATGCTCTGAAAATGTAAGGCTGCAAAAACAAGGTATCGAGAAGTATACAAATGATGCTGCGCTTATAATGCTCAGAGGTAAATTCACCTTTCAGAGTCTTCTTCTCTATTTGGTATGATCTTCAACAACAACATCAAAATCAGAACTGCCTGCTCAGTAATTGAGAGGCACAACAATCAACTTCTACCTTGAAAATGTTTTGTGTTGGTTTGGGAGTATTCTGTTCTATATTTGAAGTAAGCTATTCCATTGAGGATGTTTTAAAAATAAGTATTAGCCCACTGATCATTCTCATCTTCCAGTATGTTTATTTGGCTGCTGCAAAGGTAGTTACCCAGCCAGCAGTTTAACTAATTAAGTCATACTTCCCAGAACTGTGCTGACGACACTGGTGTTATCAATGATGTTTATGACAAAAAAACAAAGCCTATGAAGGAAAATCCATTGTTCTATGCCCTCTGAGAAAGAAAGGAGAAAAAAAAAAAATCAATTATTTGCCAAAGAGAAGAAAGGAAAAGAGATGACAAGAACCAGAACATCTTTATTTAAGAGATCAACAACAAAAAAAAAATTGTATTACCATTTTAAACTGTGAGATTGAGATTTATTTTTATAGCAATGGGATGTTAAACAGTCTTGAGTACATTTTTTTTCATTAACTCTGGACCAGATTTGCTGAGATTCTCCTATGTGAAGTGAGTGAAATCATGACTCCAGTGAAGTCAACAGGACTTTCTCCAGTGACTGTAATTGCACTCAGGTTTCATTTGCATTCAACACCTATTGAAGAGCTTGCACAAGAGCCAAAAAAGGATGTAGGTGGCTAACGTGATTTTCAGACAAAATAAAATTCTTAGATTAAAAACAATACTCACAAAAGTAAGAGGGTTTTTTGAGGTTTGGAAAAACACCCCAACCCCTTAGTTTTGCTATGCTCTGCATAGAAAAGCCTCAATTCCCATTAAAGACACGAAATTCTGACCTGTAGGTAGAAGGGCTCATTGCTGAAATATCTCTGGTATTCTCTTATCTACATACATTACAACCTTGCCCATTTCAGCATTAGCCCAAATTCAGCCACCGATGACCTGTGTCTGGTGCTTTTAAATGCAAAGCAGGAAAGCCATGTCTGTAACATATCAGTTCCTAGGATAAGAGAAGCTGCGATCAGCATGGTTTGGCTTTTATCTGCATTTGCATCAGCACTGTTAAATGCTTCTGTGGACTGACAGCTGAAGCCCGAGCAGAAGCAAACCTTCACTCCCTGACCCTTGTGGTACCAAGAAAAATCTTGTCCGGATGGTGGAATAAACTAACACAGTGATGCTCTGAGAGCAAGAAAATTTGAAATAAGAATTGCAGTCACTTTCAGGTTCTACAATCTAATTTTTAATACTTTACAGTATTTTGCCTATAATTTGTGCTCACTCAAAGCACAGAAAAGAGGGGCTGCTCACGCTATCGTCCGTGAGAAGAGGTTGGTTGGGTCTGAAACATAAAACTGGCTCCAGGCTGAGCACCCGTCTGCCTCTTCGCGAGCGAGCGAGCTGCTACCATCCAAGGCACTTGTTGCATCGCCTACAGCCGTTTTCCCTCCACACGGTGGAAAACAACGCACCGGCAAGACTACAAAATGAGCATGCTGGTGCCTTGGGTTATAGGAGACAGCACAGTGAATCTGAATCTTTTGGCTTTTTTGCCTCAGGACAGACGAGATCGTAAGATGTCCTCTCTCACCCGGCCTGCAAAGCTCTGCAATACGCGTTTACCTTGAAGCGACGCGAGCGCCGGTTCCGATATTCGCATTTTTCCCCCCCTTTGCAGAGAGGAGACTGGGTCTCACCGTCCTGCCAGGCACGCTCGCCCCTTCCCTGCAGGAACGACTGGAGGGGAAAAGGAGACGCGCTAAGCACGGAGCCAACGACGGCTCATGCACGCCCGGCTCTGCCCGCCTCAGGCAGCCGGCGCCCAGCCCCGCCGGCGGGGAAGGCGAGGCCGGGGCCCCCTCCCGCCGCCGCCGCCGCCGCCTCATTTAGCGCAGTTTCCCCGCCCGAGGTACCGGGGCAGCCCCCGCCGGGGCTCCCCGGGGCGGCGGCAGCCCGGCCGGGAGGCCCCCACGGCAGGGAGAAGGGGCTGCCGTGAGGGGCAGGGCGCCGGCCCCCGCCCGCCGTCAGCGCAGGGCACGGGCGGCCGCCGCCGCGCCGCACGGCGCCGCCAGGGGAGGGGCGCGGAGGGCGGCGCGTCCCGTCCCGTCCCGTCCCGTCCCCCCGCCGCCGCCTCCTCCACCTGCTGCCGCTGCGCCAGTAGCCGGCTGGGGGGAGCCGCCCGCCTCATCCCCGCGGGGCCCCTTTGTGCTGCTGCTCCAGCGCTGCCCTCAGCCAGGCGGCGGCTGCGTCACGGCCCAGGCGCTGCGGCCGCCCAGAGCCACCCCGCGGAGGCAGAGCCGCCGCCTCGCCCCCCGCTCCGCCATTGCTGCGCGGGCCGCGGCGGAACGACGCCTCGCCGCCCGCCGAGGAAGGGCCGGGAGCCGCGGCGGTGAGTGCCGGGGCCGCTGCCCCACGCCTCGCCGTCCCCTGCGGAAGGGCCGGGAGCCGCGGCGGCGCCGCCCGCCAGCCCGCCCGCCGCGGGGGGCCGTGGCCCCTGCGCCTGCGAGGGGAGGCCGGGGAGCGGCGCGGCGGGAGAGGGGCGCGGGGTGTCCCCGGGCACGGCCGCGCTGCGGGGGCTGGCGGCGAGGGGGGCCGGGGCTGGGCGGGGGCGGGGGCCGGCGGCGGAGCCCTCCCGGTGGCGCGGGCTGCGGGGCGATGGCGCACGGCGCCGTGCGGGACCTTGCCGCTCGGAGCGGGCTGGCGTGCCCGCGATTTGCGCCTTTTGTTTTGGGTTTTTTTTTTTTTTTTTTTTTAAACTTTGACAATAAAAGTGCTGGCCATCGTGCTTACTTCCCAAAACGCCAGAATGTAACCGACTCACAGCGACCAACGCGTAATTTTTTTTTTTTTTGTCAGATATTTCGGGATCCCGGGGGCTGGGGAAAGGTCTGGTGCATCCCGAGTTTCTGACATTTTGCGTTTCTGTGCGTGTGTGCATGTGTGTGCCAGCAGAAAATCCCTCTATCCTGGAAGAATGGTGAAACTGGGGAATAATTTCAGCGAGAAGAGCACAAAGCAGCCCCTTTTGGAGGATGGATTTGACACCATCCCCCTGATCACACCCCTGGATGTCAATCAGCTCCAGTTCCCACCTCCCGATAAGGTACAGTAGGCTTTAGTTTCCACCCTGGAGAATCACACCCAAATCTCAGGCAAACAACAAAAGAATAGGTTACGTGTAACGAGCAGCTTAGAAATGTCAAGAAACGCGGAGTGTTTTAAGGCTTGCTAGTTCCCTTTGGGGAAAAAAACCTAACAGCTAAGGTAATGAAAATCCAGTACTAGTGATTTGCATTAAAAAGCAGCGGGAAATAAGCATTGTATAGATTTCAGTGCTGCTGTGTGAAATACATAAACATACAAATGCAAGATTCTCTATGCTGTATTGTCATAGCCCTTCCTATTCTGTATCTTTCTTTTTTGCATCTGGAAGGTGCTGTGTATTCTCTGCGAATGACGTGAATTTTCTCTGTCCAGAAAAAGCCCCCCTCATGGAGGGATAAAGCACTGCTTTATGTCTCTGCAAGATGTACATGGGCAGACTGGCCACAGAGAGAAAGAACTTCCATGTTCTTTCTGTGCTTCAGTACGAAATTGATGCTAGCCCCAGACAAGCTGAAATAACAAGATGAGAAGAGGCCCCTAAGTTTTTTCCTTGGCAACTTAGTTGGTTCAGAACGCTCGAAAGAGGTGATTCAGATGCTCTGTAGCTGGAAGGGAGCAGTCCAACGTGCTGCTCACAGGTTGGAAGTGTGCATCTTGCATTCCTCATTATATGGCTTGATTACTAAGGATTTAATTTTAAGGAAGGTGATGTGATAGCCTGTAAATACATTTATTCTCCTCACAATAAAGAATTCAGTGTTACTACAGGTAAGACATACGGTAGTAGGATACTTCTTCAGGTATTTCAGTATCCTGTTTTTTCAGCATCCTATTTTAGTAGGATACTTGCACATTTCTCATGTACGCATCTGGCAAAAAAGCTTTATGGTCTTTGCAAAATACAAAATTTAACTGGGAAGCGGTCAGTAATATCTTTGTGCTGATTTTTATTTTTGGCATTGTGCCCTCCATGAGCTCAATTCTACTTTTAGATAAACTAATAGCTGTATGTTCCTCCTAGCTCAAGAAAAATCACATAATCTTATCTTGGGGTAAAGAATTTTAGCTTGTGAAATTTGCCTTGGTACAGTGTTGCTTGTAGGCAATACAAATAAATTTGTACCTCCATTTTAATTGCTATCAACATCATTCTGTGTTGTGTGTGGTGACCAGTTGGCAGGCATAAATGCAATAAGCCATAACAGCTGTTAGCCTGAGGGTCCATTTTCTGCCCTCAGTTACATGGGTGTAAATCTTGTAACTGAGGACAAAATTGCACCCTAAGGCTTTAAAACAAGTTAAGTCTCACTGTGTCTGATACGCCTGCCAACTGGTGACTGGACATAACCGATTACCAAGGACCAGCGTCCAAAGGAGTTTGTTACGTTACAGCACTGCTAAGCAGAAGTCTGAACTCGGGACCTGTATGGGAATGGGCTTAACCTGAGCGGAGCCTCTGTAGTGAACCCAGGAGGTTCTGTGCCAGCCTGATTGCTCCTACTAGAATGGGGCAGAACGCCTCCCACCTTCACAGCATTTGCCTTGAACGAAAACAAATGTACAACTAGGCTAGAAGCTTAAATAAAGGAATATTTGATTGGGTCTTCTGCTCTTTCTGCTGTCTATTTGTATATTAGCTTTCCTTTCCTTTCCTTTTGCAAACATAGAGGGGAAAAATTAAAACATGTATTTATTGGTCCTACTGGTTTGCTTCTGTAACTGTCTGGTTAGTCATGTCAGTGGGTCTTTACTGCTTGCTACAGACTCCAAGGCAGTAGTAGAGCAAATGATGTGAAAAAAAGAAACAGCATTAAGTCAAGATTGACACACAGATCAAATTCTGAAGTACAAAGACACTCATGTATAATGAATAGGAGTACATACTTCATATATCTATGCTTATTATTCACTTACAAGGCTGCAGTATGGCAGTGAAGCATAACTTCTTGAACAGTAGTGACTACAGCGCAAAGAATTTGATGATTTTGACAGCTTCTAAATTAAAGGGATGAACTGATTTAAATTCACATTTAGGTATGTTAAACAAAAGAAGACATTACATAACCAAGCAGATAGAACTGTACGTTCAGTGTCAGCTGAATGTGATTTGAGTTGCCTGAGATTATGCAACATAAAGGGGGAGGAAGTAAAATGTTAAAAACCATTCCAAAAATCTTCAGACGGTTTACTTACATGATGCGGTTGAGCAGTTGTAAAGTTACATAGTTATAATTGTTATCATATTAGTTATAGCTGAAACAGGTTTGGAAACTACCTATGTCCTGCACCTAGGTGTATAGTGCTGTGAAAGTGTCTAATAAGCTTTGTGGTACTGGGTCTAGGTACAGTTACACATTCTAGATACCATTTCAGGGAAGTGAGGAGAGGGGAACCCAAAGCTTAGCTTTCAGTACCTGGCTACCTGCAAGTGTCACAGTCTTAATTTCAGAATAATGTAGTTGCTATAGATACCGTGGGCTGCTCTAAAGATATAATCTGGTTCTAAAAAAATCTAAAAGGGTCTAGAAATCTTTCTTTGGAACAACAGAGAAAATTGAGCAAATCTTACTAGCACCGTCAGTACAATAAACTGCAGGCTACCTTGAGAGTGGTACTTTGAAAAAGATCCTGAAAAATTGTAGAAGACAAAAATGAGGCAAATAGGTTAGGTATGTGAAAATTTGTACAATTAGAATGCCTAGGAGAACACTAGAGAGACGACTGACGTAATGAATATTTTAGGAATACAGGTAAGGTGCTAAATTGTGTAGCTTGGAGCGATAGCTCATAGCAAGGAATAAACTAAGTTGAAGAGCCTTGGGTGTTTCAGTAAATCTCATTAACAGAAGGGTTTGTGTGCATCTTGCTTCTCACAGCTGGTAATTCAGAAGTTAGATGTTAAAAATAAGAGTGCCAAGAGCTATAGTCTGGCACTTAGTGAATAGCAACTAGATGGGTCATTTCACTTCTTTTAAACCCAAAATCCTGCCGTCAAAGAACATGGCTACTGGCGGCATCATCATCTGCTAGATTTCTATGGGCACTCTTCAATATTCGTCTCATCCTATTGGTCTCCAGTTTGAAATCCCATTAATGGGATCTCCTGAACCAAATGGAGGTGTCTAGTTTCAAACTATACGAAGTGGGAAGCTTCATGATTTGGATTTGAACTCAGTAGCTGCTTGCCTAGTATAGCAGCACAGTACCACCACAGCTGAAAAAAATTGAACATTTGTGAAATTGTTTTATAACAAGTCTTCCTGTAGGTCCATCTAAACCACTTTGAGAGATAATTTTGTTGATGATTGCTATGAGAGGAAAAATAACTAGCAGCTTGCAAAGAACAACTACAAAAAGTGGGGGTAAAAAAAACATTGCTCTAGATGCGCTTGTAAGCAGGTAAAAGAGGAGTTGATGAATAAATAAGATTCCTGTGGCTAGTTTCAGCTGACAGCTTTTTGTTGTTGTGTTTTTTATTTAAAGGTTGTGGTCAAAACGAAAACAGAATATGAACCTGATCGCAAGAAGGGAAAGTTCCGTACTCCTAAAATAGCTGAATTCACAATCAGCATCACTGAAGGGGTTTCAGAAAGATTTAAGGTAAGCAGTGCTCTCTGAAGATGTTAATGACTCAGTTGTGCTCACAGAAGTGCTTAAAATCAATTGCTGATTGTAGTCAAAACTGGTTATAACTAACAGGAGTGGCTGTTGTGGGTATAGCTGGACATGAGAAAAATAAAGTCAATGTTACAGTAGTTCAGTATTTAGCAACTAGAAGCAAAAGGAAATCTTGCAGCATTATTGCTTGTAATCTGTCACTGGCAGATGAATTCAGAAGACACTTCTGTCAGCCTGTGGGTTTCAGAATGTGGCTGGTCAGGTTGTACGTGGGCTGCACGCAGGTAGGTCTCATGGCATGGATAAAGCTAGTGTTAGTGTTGAAGGACAAAACCACAAGAGTGTTTTTTTTTTCTTTTTGGCTTATTATTTTTCACTGTGGCCAAACCATTCTCTTAAAAGCACTGTCATAGTCCATTATGTTTTTTTCTTATAGTTAAATGTATGACTTGGCAGCTCAGGGATGCACACCAGATCTCTTCGCTATCAGTTTTCCTGGTCCAATTGTATCTTACAGCTTGGTGATGACTGTTACTGGCAGATGGCAGTTCAGCAAGAATCTGACTCAGATTTACTCTTTAGTGTCCACACCCCTATTGCTCCCTTCAGTAGTCCCAGAGGAAAGCTGAGAGTTTAACTGGTGCACGGATTGAATTACTTTTCCCCCTTCTCACTGGAGGACAGGTTTTCTTGCTCTGTGTAAGTAAAGCAACGCAGGAAAGTTGGCACTTCAGCTCATGCTTTCCTACCTATTCTCTTAACGAAGACTACAGCTTTTCAGTGCTATTAATTTGGCATCTTACCCAAGGGTGCCAAAGCATTTTTAAACAGTAGGCAACCACACTGTTCAGTGCACAAGTACAAATACATTTGGAAAGCCTAATATTTAGTATGAGGGAAAAATACAGAGTTTCAGTAAAGATGTGGATTCTCTTTATATTGCACCCTTTTAACCTCTGTTTGCATGAAAGGAGTTTTAGGGCACACCCAAAGATCCTAGTTCTGTAATTTGAAGAATAAAACACAGGAGCCGTGCCTGACCAGTGGTTCTAAAAGCCGCCCAGGCCCAAGCCTACCTCAGAAGTATATATACAGCTCTCTGTGGAATCCAAGCATGCTAAACAAAGTGGAGGCTCAAGGAGGGGTTAGATGCTTTGGGCTACACTGGCAAAAGAACTTTGCAGAGTGTTGCCAGGGTTTTAACTGCAGGTCACCTGGTGGAGTCTTCAACCACCCCAGATAGCTAATAAAAGACGTTATGGGGTGTGGCAGGGATTCTTGAGGAGGTAAGAAAACTAGTTCCAGTTTTTCTGTTCCCTGATTTGGAGCAAGGGCATGCCATCCCTCAGGGAAAATGCTACATTCTGACTAACGTCCTCTCTTTTTCCTCCTTGCACCATAGTACCGGTACTTGAGAGTAATCCTCTTCCTCTTGGGTGAGGGTTGTGCACACTGTGGTGTTGGGTAAGATGCAGATGGACAGCTCAGAACAAGGAGGACTTAACGTCTGGCTGTGTTTTGTGTGTGTCCTGGTCACACTAAGGTGATCTGAAGATGCTTACTATGTTGTAGAAGAGAAAGGGGAGAAAGTGTTTAGTTTGAGTACCCTTCTAGGACTTCGCTTCCAAGCAACTGAGCAGAACCTGTGCTTGAGGAATTTGCACTTACCCACTAGCTGTAGGGACTAAGGGATTTCATCGCTCGAACATTAAATTGTAGCTAAGGAAGGGTTTTGAATAGTTGCATCTAAATGTTTTGCACATCTCTCTGTAGATCTGGGTTCTTTCTGTCTTTGTTGGGAGAGCTGAGCAAATGAAACCTCGCTGAACAACAAATAAATAGCGTGTCATGCTGTTGGGTAGTCTTTCCTAATTTGTATAGCTGAACAGTTAGAAGCCTGAGCATTTTTGCGTTGCATTTTTATATACCTTTGGATGGCATACTTAAATAAAATGTCTTTTAGATATTACTTTGTGATGATCACTCTGGGATTAATCTCATACTACAGGGTTGCTAGGTTTTGCTGCTAGGTAACTACTGCATCAGAGAGAGGTTTCAGTAAGATTTGCTATCTCTTGGGAATTGCAGGGTGATTCACACTGTGGCTGTACGTCTAGGCTTCTAAAGAAGAGTGTGGGGGTTGATCAATTAGGAAAATTGTGGTTCAGTTAATTGAAAACAGTAATTTCATGCAGAACATTCGGGTCCTAAAAACATCCCCTAATCTCAATATAACAGTTTTAGAATTGAATTATGCTGCTTGCAACATTTTAAAGAGAACTGACTGGTTCTCCAACAGGGATGATTGTCATATTCACCACTCCCAGTAGTAAATATTACATGAATAATTGATGAAATTTCATAAATATGTAGATGAAAAGTACCGATTGTCTGAGGTTTTTCTCCTGGGTCCTTATTAATTGTGAACCATCATGTTAACTGCTGCTGTTGATTCTGAGAGAGCAAAAGGATATTTGTTTGAAAATTAAATATTTGCTATAATTATGAAATGCATTATTTAACTGGTAGGATATTGACTTTGGCTTGTGTTCATGAAAAAAGTTTCAGATGCCATTTTAATGACTTTAATATTGTGCATCACCGATGCATAAGCTTGCCACAAGACACAGCCTAAATGTGCTAAAAATAAAAAAAGTCAGTCATACTTACAAATAATTCACATGTGTATTCTAAGATGTACTTCTTAAATAAGGACAAAGCAGATTGCATTTTTGGGATTCAGCAGTGCAGATCATCTAAAGCTGTTCTTCTTGAGAAATTATACATTATAACAAATGAAGCAACTCCAGCATGTGCATATGTCATGTAGATCATTTGGTCTTTTAGCAGCTGGGTGAATAAGAAATCATAAAACATATTTTCTGCATTCAATCCACATTACCACAGTTATTACAACAGAGCTGAGAATGTTTACAAAGAAAACTGCAAGTGTAATTTTCTTGTATGAAGCCACATTCTGAATTCAAATCAGAGTCTGTCAGAAGAATGTGAAGACTTCCTGATTGTGAGAACCCTGTTGTCTTAATTTAGTTTTATGGCACTAACCACACCAAGGAAGATGTGATTTTTCACTGAAGATTATTTTTCATTGAGAAATAGAAGTCTTGCTTTTGTTCTTTGAACAGTGTAGGCTAATGTGGGGAGTTGGTCCTTCACATCTGGAAAGCAACTTTGAATGAGGCAGATTTTTCTCTGCTGTAAATTGTCTGCTGTACAGAATAACACAAGAAGTCTGGAAATGTCATTTCAAAGGAGTCTTATGAATCAGGACATACAAAGAAGCTATTGCAGGAGAAAATTGATGGTATCGGTTACCCAAGACCAAACCTTTGCCTCCCGCATTGACAGAGCAGCGTATTTACAAACTCCAGTTGGATTTTGTAGTGGGATGTCTGTTCTGGCACCCATTGAATTGGGCTACAATTGACAGCTGTGCACAAACACACCAATTTAAAAAAAAAGTCTGTTGTATCAAAGCATGAGATTTTTTTCTGTCTTTGGGGAAACCTGAATAAAGAACATTCAGAAGTATTTTGAGAGCAAACACTTAAGTTTCCCAATAAATTTCAAGCCCTTAAATAAACCCGAGCTGTAGTATGCCTTAAACCATTTGGTTCTATTCAAAGGCAGTTCAATTCTTCAGCCCTTATCCTTGACATCTCTGCATACATCTAACTGCAGAGCCAAAGCCTCAAGCTTATTTCTGTGGTAAGACCATATGGTGCAAGCCATGTGCTATCAAGTAGCGAGCAGTTGTTGAAACGCCTGCATAAGGTTCTGGAAGAGAAATCAAGACTTCCTTTCAAAGTCAGTTCTCGCAGTTTTGCCTGGTCATTTTAAGACTGAAAATTGTATGTAACATTTAAATATTCCATTTTTGATCTGTCTTACAGGGGTGTCCTTTAAAACATGTTTCTGCCTCAAGACTTTTTTACCTTTTGTTCTTAGTAATACTGATGAAGATTATTGCTGCAAAAATAATCAGAGACAAGGAAGATACTTCTCTGTTGATTTCTATGTGATTACTCTGTGTTGAGTAGGTCTTTGCTCCCACTTAAAAAAGTCCATTAGGTGCATGAGATGTCAGCTGATTGCTGTACAGGAAATCACTTCCTTAAGTATATTCTGTATCTGTCATTTAGTGCTGGAAGAGTGACAGGTACTTACTGCCATGAGTACTTGTTTTCTTCAGTAGACTACTCACAGGATTAAAGTTGCTCACAAGCATAAGCATTTGGCAGGCTTTGAATTTTTCCTTTATTACTTCAAGCAAGAAAAATAAAGGAGAGCCTTCTTTCAATGTAACTGCTATTTTAAAACAATTGATGTAAATAAAGGCACTGCACAGCAACTTGCTTTTCCATTTTTTTAAATGTTTGATAATTCCCTGATACGACATTGACAATCCTCCTGCTGAATTTTTGGCTAATTTTTTTACAGTCAGAGCTGGAAGATTTAAGTAAAGTGGATGCCTAACAGCAGCTCCCCTGCCCTAAGTCAGGTGTCCTCTGCTATTGTATCAATTAGAAATGCTTTTCTTGGAGCAGAACCAGAGACACTGGTGACACAGAAGGTATTCCGGGTCTCTCCAGATGTAACGCTTACACAGCCTTTTCTCTTCTGCAGTAACCTTTTCCAGCCTTTCTCCTAGCCTCAGTAATATCTTCTAGGTTTGTATGGGAAGGTAACAAGGTTCTTACCTCAGGGCCACAGGGTTTCCTAAACTGCTTCCTCAGATCTCTGTAGTTAAGAAACTTAATATATGGTGCCGTGTGATGAAGGGTGATGAGAACACTGTCATGAACAGCTGCGTTAAGCCACAGTGCTAGACTCTCAAGGCCACTGCCTTGTTAACCTGTTTTTGTGTAACAGTATTTCCCTCAGGTTTCATTAATCGAATCCCTTGCAGGCTGGTTCTGTTGCTTTGCTCTGTCACAGTTAATAAGCACTGGGTCTGTAGCTTCTTTTCAGTTACTGTCCTTCATGAATCTATCTGCCTTCCTTGCTGCTACTCCCAGTCATCTCCAGGTAGGCATCCAAGCCAATTCTCTCTTCCTCTTTGTCATCTCTGTTTGAGAAGGACAGTCTTTTGATTTCTCTTGCTTTTTCTGTACAGTCTACCCCAAGACTATCATCCTCTTTGAGCACAAAGGTTTGATGGGAATGTTCTGGTGAAGAAGTCGTGTTTAATAGATAGATACCAGTCATAAAGCTGAACATGACATGCCCAACCCCCCTGCAGTGAGCAGGGACAGCTTTAACTAGATCAGGTTGCTTAGAGCCCCATCCAACCTGACCTTGAATGTTGCCAGGGATGGGGCCTCCACTACCTCTCTGGGCAACCTGTTCCAGTGCTTCACCACCCTCATTGTAAAAAATTTCTTCCTTATATCCAGTCTAAACCTATCCGCCTTCAGTTTAAAACCATTACTCCTTGTCCTGTCACAACAGGCCTTGCTAAAAAGATTCTCCCCATCTTTCCTATAGGCCCCCTTTAAGTACCGAAAGGCCACAATAAGATCTCCCTGCAGCCTTCTCTTCTCCAGGCTGAACAACCCCAACTCTCTCAGCCTGTCCTCGTAGGAGAGGTGTTCCAGCCCTTGGATCACTTTTGTGGCCCTCCTCTGGACCCGCTCCAACAGGTCCATGTCCTTCTTGTGCTGAGGGCCCCAGAGCTGGACGCAGTACTGCAGGTGGGGTCTCACCAGAGTGGAGCAGAGGGGCAGAATCCCCTCCCTCGACCTGCTGGCCACGCTTCTTTTGATGTAGCCCAGGACACGGTTGGCTTTCTGGGCTGCAAGTGCACATTGTTGATTCATGTCCAACTTTGCATCTGCCAGTACCCCCAAGTCGTCCTCGTCAGGGCTGCTCTCAATCCCTTCATCCCCCAGCCTGTATTGATAACAGGGATTGCCCTGTCCTAGGTGCAGGACCTTGCATTTGGCCTTGTTGAACCTCATGGGGTTCACACAGGCCCATGTCTCCAGCTTGTCCAGGTCCCTCTGGATGATATCTTGTCCTTCTAGCGTGTCAACCGCACCGCTCAGCTTGGTGTGGTCTGCAAGCGTGCTGAGGCTGCACTCGATCCCACTGTCTATGTCATTGATGAAGATGTTAAACAGCACTGGTCCCAGTACGGACCCCTGAGGGACTCCACTTGGCACCCGTCTCCATGTGGACATCGAGCTGTTGACCGCTACCCTCTGGATGTGACCATCCAACCAATTCCTCATCCACTGAACAGTCCACCCATCAAATCCATATCTCCCCAATTTAGAGAGAAGGATGTTGTGGGGGACTGTGTTGAAGGCTTTACAGAAGTCCAAATAGGTGACATCCATTGCTTTTCCCTTGTCCACTGATGCAGTCACTCCTTCATAGAAAGCCACTAGGTTGGTCAGGCAGGACTTGCCCTTGGTGAAGCCATGCTGGCTGTCTCGAATCACCTCCCTGTCCTCCATGTGCTTGAGCATAGCTTCTAGGAGGATCTGTTCCATGATCTTCCCAGGCACAGAGGTGAGGCTGACAGGTCAGTAGTTCCCAGGGTCCTCCTTTCTTCCCTTTTTAAAAATGGGCACAGCATTCCCCTTCTTCCAGTCAGCAGGGCCTTCACCTGACTGCCATGACTTTTCAAATATATGGAGAGTGGCTTGGCAACTCCATCAGCCAATTCCCTCAGGACTCTGGGATGCATCTCATCAGGTCCCATAGACTTGTGTATATTCAGGCTCCTCAGGTGGTCTTGAACCTCATCTTCCCTTACAGTGGGAGGGGCCTTACCCCCCTGGTCCCCATCTCGTGGCCCATCAACCTGGGAGGGGTGAGGAGAGAGGTTGCCAGTGAAGACTGAAGCAAAAAAGTTGTTGAGTACCTCAGCCTTCTCCTTGTCTGTTGATACTAGGTCACCATTCTTGTTCATCGGGGGGATATGCTTTCTTTAACCTTCCTTTTCTGGTTGACATACCCGTAGAAGCCCTTCTTGTTATTCTTTACATCCCTTGCCAAATTCAGCTCCATCCTCACCTTGGCCTTCCTGACCTCCTCCCTACACAACTGGGCCATTTCCCTGTACTCCTCCCAGGGCACCTGTCCCTGCTTCCACTGCCTGTGCAGTTCCCTCTTACTCTTCAGTTTGACCAGCAGGTCTTGACTCAGCCATGCTGGTCTCTTCCCTTCCTTGCCTGATTTCTTACGCCTGGGAACTGAGCGCTCTTGCGCTCTATGGAAGGTGTCCTTCTTAAAGATCTGCCAGCTCTGTTCTGTTCCCCTGTCCCTGAGGACTGTTTCCCAGGGGGTCTTTCTGACTACCTTCTTGAAGCGCTGGAAGTTTGCTCTCCTAAAATTCAGGGTCCTGACTATACTCTTCGCTTTTCCCATATGCCTCAGGAGTGTGAACTCCACCAATGCGTGATTACTGCAGCCCAGGCTGCCTCCAGTCTTGATGTCACCGATGAGCTCACTTGCATTGGTGACCATCAGGTCCAGTATTGCCTCCCCTCGGGTAGGGGTGTCTATTACCTGGCTTAGGCAATTGTCATCTATGCATTCCAGGAACCTCCTGGATTGCCTACAGCTCGCTGTGTTGTTTTTCCAGCAAATGTCGGGGTGGTTGAAGTCCCCCAGTAGGACAAGAGTCTGCAAGCGTGAAGCCTCCTGGAGCAGGAGGAAGAAGGCTTCGTCAGCAGGCTCCCCTTGATCAGGCGGCCTGTAGTAGACACCAACCACAAGGTTCCCTTTGTTGCCTCTGTCTCTGATTCTTATCCATAAGCTTTTGACCTGCTTGTGGCTATTCTTCAGAGACAGCTCTTCACACTGTATCGATTTCTTTATGTAGAGGGCAACGCCTTCGCCCCTCCTTCCTCGCCTGTCCCTTCTGAACAGCCTGTAGGCATTGATAGCCACATTCCAGTCATGGGATTCGTCCCACCAAGTTTCAGTAATGGCAGTCAGGCCATAGATTTCGAGTAGCACAGCAGCTTCCAACTCCTCCTGTTTGTTCCCCATGCTGTGTGCAATGGTGTGTGCATTGGTGTAGAGGCATTTCATCTGGGCTGTTGGTCATGTCACCTTCTTAGAATATCCCTTGTTTCCCTTGAGGTGTTTCATGGAGGTTTCCTTGTTCGCTCCTACTACCTCAGGAGCCCCCAGCTCATCTCCGCAAGACTTCAACTGTGCTGCAGTGTCCCCAGCGCGCCTGTGGGCAGCAGGTTGAGGGCTCATAGTAGCATGCCGTCTCTCTAACCATTGCATACCATCCCACAGCTTGTCACAGGCAAGCCTGATATGTTCCCCCTCACCCTTCACATCTAGTTTAAAGCCCTGTCAATGAGCTGTGCAAGCTCCTGAGCAAAGACCCTCTTTCCCCTTTGAGAAGGGTGGCTCCCATTTGATGCCAGCAAGCCTGGTGCCATGTAGGCCATCCCATTGTCAAAAACCCCAAAGCTGTGATGGTGGCACCAGCCACGGAGCAATGTATTAATAGATTGGGTCCGCCTGTTCCTTCCAATGTCTTGTATATGTATGTATATTCATTCCCACAGCAAGTATGGGAAATTGTGCCAAGTTGTTCTGTATAATTTGGATTGCTCTGTAAATGAATATGAGTCAAATGTTGCATGTATAGATGTGAATGTTCCTTTTTTTCTTTCATGTTGCCATTTACTTCAGATTGAACATTTCTTATTCCTTAAGTGCATTGTTTCAGACACATCTTTCATATAAACTTCTAGGGACAGGCCCAGGTAATAGCAAATAAGAATATAATTTTGGAAAAGCAGGAATGTTAGGGGAACTGGAGAGCTGATTTTAGTGTTCTCTAACGTGCTGGTAGAGGGCATTGTGCAGCTGGAGATGCAGGATTTTAGTGGAGAGAGGTGAAATGGAGGTCACAGCCATTTGCAGGGAAGTCAGTGTGACGTTCTACGAATTTTAGTCTGTGGGATGCAGCCAGACACAATCTATTGTAATTACAGTCTGCCTGCCTAAAATTCTCTTGTAGTTTAAATTGGATAGCAATAATCTTAATTTCCTGTCCTAAATGGTTGTACAGAGTTGCTGTATTTCATCCCAGAGGGCTTTGCATTTCACTGGTGAGCAAAGCATAAATTGGTTGTAAATCACTTCAGATGAAAGGTGCTCTATAAATGTATGTCTTCGCTGTTTTTCTTTGGTCCTAGCACCAAGTCTGTGCCTAGCACTTTACAGACAAATCGGAAATGAAAGTTGTGTTCCCAAGAGGCTGCAATTGAAATAGATAATGCATAGATGTAGAGCAGAGATAAGATGTGACCAAGTGCCAGTGATTGAGCAGTGAAAATTACTGCATGTCTTGTTAGTTCCGCTTTAGTTCCACTTCTCATAATAACAGGAATGCTCCTCGGTGGGTTTGTATGCTGAAAGGTTCATGACAGAAGGAAAAGCATGAAGGAAGGCGGTACAGACCAGCACAGTAAGAGTGGGTTAATGAAAGAATTGCAGGCAAGAGGAGGAGGCATGAGGACAAAGGTGGAGGTGAAGGCAGAGGGAAAACAGATGGCACCCAGGCTTTAGTGGGACAGTGGGTTACAGACAAAATGGAATAAATAGAGCTAAGAGGAGCAAAAGGGGCAGACCTGTGCATGCCTTGCAACATGGCTTGTAATTTATTCAGAAAGGGACAGGAGCCAGGAAAAGGTGAGAAGAGAAGCAGGCACAGTTGGTGCAGTTGATGAATTTTGCTGTAATACTCTGGCTTGATTAAAAAGGGAGTGCAAGCAATGTTAGTGAAGTGAGGAGGGAGGAGACTGCATTAGCCAGGCAGAGAAAATACAGCTTGCAGTGTTTAGCAGCTGTAGCAAAGTAGGATAGACTGACTGGGGAGATCTAGCAGATCTTGATGGTGAGGCCTTATCATGAGATGTTTACATGTTAGTGTAGTTGTCAGATCTGGTGAGTTTCACGTGTCAGCTACATGCTCACAGAGACTGAAGACAGGTTTTTTTACTGTGGGTACACTTAGTTCATTCATTAGTCATCTCTCACTTCGATTACTGTAATGGCTTCTGGCTAGACATTGTCCTTCTTCAGCTCTTCACTTAACAATCTATTCAAAAATCTGCCACATACATAATATCTTGTCATCTTTTCTGTTCACTTAGTTTTGCTGCCAGATCCCCTTAAAACCAACTTTAAAGGACACTCTCAAGATGAAAACAAAACCACACTTTGAGTTCCTAGTTAAAAGAAATGGTTGGTTATGCTATCTTGTAGTTACTTTGTAAAAAGTATTTTAAAAGCCTGTCACTCATGTGGTGTGACAGGCGCCTTGGCGTTCTGCAGGACGTACATAGCAGTGAATGATCATAGTAATTCAGAAGACCCCTGCTCCCACTGTGTGGGGTCCTGCACTCAGCCAGCTGGCTACCACACGGAGAAGAGATTCAAGATTTCCTTCCAGAAGAGAGGAAGCGGTGCTTGCTCATGCATTGCATCCTCTCCTACCTTGAAGAGAGGAAGAGGGCAAGTTGCTGCTAGTGCCTCGGTAGGAAGAAGAGAATAACTGTTCTTTAGTTTATAGTGAGTGTGGAAAGTTGCTGTGGAAGAAAGCAATAAAATGACAGGTTTGGTAGTGCTTGTGGTCTAAGGAGCAGCTTCTCACCTTCCCCCTTCCCGTGCTTTTCTTTCTGAAAGGCATCTGGGAGGAGAGGGCTCAGAAGGTGAGGCAGAGAGGTAGGGTCACGCTGTGTTACCGGCAGGGGAGTGAAGCTGACTGTCTCAGGTTCAGAAGTGAACCTGTGGATCTGACAATTGCGGACCATCAGTGGTGGGTTATGGGAGTGAAGGAAAATGGCTATTAGAAGGAAGAGAAGGATTTTTGGCTTATAAGGGAGAAGTGGATTGGATTAACAGGTGATTTGGATCACCTTGGAATCCAGTGATGGATTTCTTTCCAGCTGTGTTGTTTGCATGTGTGACTGTCCTTTATTTAAATAGAAGTTACTCATATCCTCAAGGATGGTGAGAGAAGGGAGCATCTCTTCTGATAGGAAGGAGACAAGAGCTTACTTGATTAGGGATTTGCAAATGGAGTGTGATTGCAAATTATTGGAGATAATGAGAGGAAAAATTTACATTTAATACCAAAATTAATAACATTAGGAAGTACAGTAAGTGAGAGAGAAAGATTCCACGAGAATTATGAACCAGGAGCCTTAAGAGCTCTTGCCAGTGGCTGTGTGGCAATGGAAGAACCGTGCTGGACGTGACTTGTATGAGCAGTGAGAACTCACAGCTCCATGTAGGCCGGTGAAACAGGTAAATGCTCCATGTCACAGCAAATCATCCCTGTGGCTGTGGCTCTGCAACTTGCCAGGCTCCAGCGATTCGCACAACACTGGGCTTTTGACCTCTTTCAAAAAACATAATTACTTTCCAAAACAGTTTCAGAGCCTTGGAGAGAGTGATTTCTGCAGTGGTTGTGGAAATACAAACATTTTTCCATTGTCTAATAGTTGGTCTCAACTGCAAAATAGCTTGTTAGCTTTACAGCATGTTCCTGAGGCCTCATCTGTATGTCAGAATGGTTACGACTAGGAAATAATATTGTAATTCTACTATTCCTTGCTAGTAGGATGGCCAGGGAATATGGTTAAATGTTTTGAGATTTGAGAATATTTTTCAAAGCATTTTAAACTGTTTACTCCTGTCTGTGGAGGAGACAAATGTGAGCTGAATCAGTCCGTACCATAGCAATTGTTCAAAACAAGCACAAAGTGTTCAAAAAAGCAAAGTGTTCAAAAAACGGGTAGATGTGGCACTTCGGCACATGGTTTAGTCTAGTCTACCCTTGATTGGCTTAGAGTAGACTTGGTAGTGTAGGTTAATGGTTGGAGTGGATGATCTTAAAGGTCTTTTCCAACCTAAACGATTCTATGATTCTATGATTGTTCTGCTTGGTGTCCGTGTCCCATGTGACAGGCCTGTGGTCCTAGAGAGAGCAGCCTTTCTTGAAGGCTGTGTGGAATACATCTTCTAGGGCATGGGAAGGCACAGCAGTAGTCCCATCTGGAGTTCATGTTTTCTGTCCCCACTTTCTAGTCTCTCTTTCCCGTTTCTTCTCTAAGGGAAAGAGCAGTGACTGTCAGAGCAAAAGGGATGGTATAACATACACTTTGTGGGAAGTGAATGACCCAAAACCTGCAACTTAGAATCATAGAATCATAGAATGCTTTGGGTTGGAAGGGACCTTGAGAGATCATCGGGCCCAACCCCCCTGCAGTGAGCAGGGATTGAACCTGTGAACTTGGTGTTACTAGCACCATGTTCTAACCAACTGGACCCGGCCATGTGCGTATTGTAGAGCTGCTGGGCTGGGCGAGGAGTGCTCCCTCCTTTCTGGTTCCTCATCTCCCATGCTGCCCAGCAGCAGCTGGAGCTCAGCGGGGGAAGGCGGCCTTGGGCCCGTGGCCCCACAGGCCGACATGGCTGCGGACCTGCCTTGGGGCCCAGGCGTGGCTCGTGCCCCTTGGCCTGCTGGGGCAGGTGGACCCTGGACGCCTGCACACGGCTGCAGCGTGACACGGGCAGTCTGTGGGACGTAAAGATACCAGCACGGCGGGAGGGAGGCGGGACAAGGAGCCCCGAGTGGGAACTGCAAACCTGGGGGAGGAAGGTCAGTTTTTCTAGAGCCTGGAGTGCAAGGAGAATTTGGGGGGCACAGTAGAGAATAAGGCTCGTTGTAGTTGTGGGGAGGCGAAAACACTGGAAGATGGGATGCAAGGTTTGGGCCAAGCCAGAGGGTGAAGGGCCTTGTACATGTGTGCGGGTGTGATAGCGGAGAAAACACAGGAAGGGGCCCCAAACGACCGTGGAATTACAAAGGGAGAGGCCTGGCTATAAACACATGAGAAGGGGTGAGCTAGGGCATGGACTGGCCAGGAATGGGGGGGGCTGTGCTGTTCGTTATTAAACTGGGCCACAGAGAATGACCAGAAAGGAAAATGTGCTTTCTCTCTTGGATTCATGCAGGATATACTGAGACATGGGACATGTGAGCAAAAAATAAGAGGTTGGCAAGACAGAGCGATCTGTCCATGTTAACCTTTGTGTATTCAAATGAATAATGAACTTGGGGAAAGACTAATTCGATTTGAAAATTGATGTCAGTGTGAGGTTTTCAGAGGGTGAATAAGAATACGATTTTTTTTTTTTTTTTGGTAATCCAGTGACTGTTCTGAGAAACTGAAGATGTTGCTATTAACCAGAAAGCTCCTTTGCTCCATGTCTCATTTTGATTTGCATTATTACATTAATATCTACATTTCTTCTGCTAAATTACTTTTTGATCCGCAGTTCTCTCTGCCTCTCCTCCATCCCTCTTTTTTTTGCTTATTTTCTGTCTTGTATAAAATCCTTTGCTCAGCAGCACACGATACTCCCCAGCCTTGTTTCAGCCAGGAAATACAGCACTTGCTGTTGTCTGCCCACGGTGAAGTTTGCTTCGCCGGCATGAGAAGTCCCTAAAAGTTCATCTCAGTCCTTCAGTGTACTAGTCCCACTGCCACACACAGTTTGCAGTGTTGCAAATCCTATTAGTTCTGCGGTTTATCATAAAGGGAGTGTGTGGTGGTTTTTTTTACCAAGAGGCAGAGCTACATTTTTTTGCTGCTTTCTCAAATACCAGATTATTCTTGTTTGCATAATTGACCCTGATGTGCCTAAATTCTCTTCACAGAAGGTGCATATAGCTGGCGTACTCATCTTTGTTTAAAATTTAGATCATATTATACTTTGTTTTAATTAATCATATAATCATGTTTATTTCTCTTTATTACTGTTTCTTGTGCTGTAGCACATGCTGGCTTCTTTCTAACTTGCCAAAAAAAAAAAGCTTAACCAGTCTTACTCTGTAATCTCCTAGAGCTACTCATTTGTCTATCAGTAGAAGCTTTAGAATAGTAAAAACACACATCTGGGATGCTCTCGCAGGTAATGAATGCTATTTGCTCAGCTCACACCTTCCACAAAACCAGGCCTGAATTAGGGAGCTTTGTAGTGTAACTGCTAGGCCAAAGTCTTGTGCTTTCTCTTGTCAGTGGGTGAGGTAATTCTAGAGGTAGTTCTGTCTCGCATCTCACCTAAAAAGGCTGTGGGTCTCCAGCTGTTCAGAGTTTATTCCTGGGAAGGGTTAGGTTGATACTGACACTGATTTCAGATTCAACTTAAGGTGTGTCTTGGATTTTCCTCCAGCCCACATTCAGGACCAGAGACATACTTAGGGACATGGTGAAAAGTCAGTGCCATGTAACGCAGTCTGTAATGGCTTCTCTGTGGAAGGAGGTGCAACAGAACTCCTCAGGGCTAGCCCTGTGCTGAAGGTGGTGTATTCCCTTATGGATCTGGCAGTGAACTACTCCTGTACAGTCTCTGTGTGATAAAGAAGTACTGTTTCAACCTCTAAATTAAGGAGCATTGAGCAGCCAAGCATGCAGACTACTGGTGTAGCTATCCGCACGTTCATAGCAGGTGCAACAACCTCTCATCCTGGCAAGAGAGGGCAGACGTTACTTTCTCCTTCCCTGCTGGAGTCACCTTTGTATGACCTGGATGACACCTGTGCTACCTTGCTGTCACCTGACTCCATTCTTGGACAGGCACAGGGAAAACAAACATGCTTACCAGCTGACATAAAGTAGATAGCACTTACATCATCCAAATACTGCAAAAGCAGCAGACCCAAGGTACCTCAGTGTGTCCTTCTGGCCTCGTGTGCACTGGGCAGAAATGCAACAAAAACCCTTGCAGTACAGAGGCAATGGGCCACTGACCAGATCATCCGAGAAGGGGGAGGTAGAAGCACTTACATGCTGCTTCCCTGTTCTCCCTCAATAATGCAGAAGCTGGTTTTAACCCTTGCTTGATTTTACTGTAAAGTGCATTCATAGCTCGCTTCTGCTGGCTACAGTAACAAACAGCAATGTCATAAGCAGTGCATTACTAACATAAGCATGTTTTATTTTTCTTTACAGGTAACTGTGCTGGTGCTTTTTGCCCTTGCGTTCTTAACGTGTGTTGTATTTCTGGTAGTCTACAAGGTTTACAAGTATGATCATACCTGTCCAGAAGGATTTGTTTTCAAGGTAAATTGCATACACATTCTAGAAAAATAGGAGAGGATGTAATATTCTCTGTGGTGTTTTCTGCATAACCATGATTAAGTCATGCCATATTGTGTAGAAATTTGTGTTTGTTTTCATTGGTTAGTGTGCTTCCTGCTATGTTTCTTTCTCCTTAATTTATAATTGAAGTTGTACTATTGCACAATTTTCATAATGTTGTTACTTTGCTAATGGTTTAAACATTGAAAATACAGCAAAAGTCCCAACACCAGTGTCCTTCAAACCTACTTCATCTGCAGTTGTCTGGAGAAAGCCCTCATTTATCGGGTCACACAGTTTAACGTTGCATGTTCCTCCAAATTCATGTTGCTTAGGAAAGAAGAGAATGATAAAACCTGGAGGAAAAAAAAATTACTCTGGAGTATGTGTCAAAGAAACAGTAGAGTGATGTTCTCATTAAGAGAAGCAGAGTTACCTTAAGGTTATTTTTGTAGAAAGAACTTCTTGTTCTAGAACAGTGACCTCAGGCCAGAAGTGATGCCAAAAAAGGGAAAACACATTTATTGGAAAAAATACTGGTGCTAACTGAAAGGGAGGCTGGGGCTCACTTCATTCGTGCGAGGTGATAGCGCTGGCTCCTCAGCTGTGACCTGGGCTGAAAGTCAGGAAGGTTACACTGATTTCTCAGTTGCAAATTCAGCAGTGTTGAACTTGGCTGTAATCAGATAAGAAAAGTAGCAGTGATGATGGTATTCTTTCCTCTAATTTTTTAAGAATATTTAGTCATGTAATGAATCAAATGGGTACCTCGTATGATCTTCAAAAGGATGTCAGAAGGAATGGATGCCTCAGCACTCCTTCACGATTCTGTTCAGGACTTCTGATTCTGTCACTTCAGGCACATAAATATCTTACAAGAATCTAGTCCAGAGTTACAATCAGTGATGCCCTGCTGGATTAGTTTGGCTCCAGGCATTCAGTTTTAGGTTACTGCTTTTCCTTGGTTCAAGGGCAAAAGATACTGTGGTTAGAATATTTGGCTGTAACTTGGGAGATCCAGCTTTTGGTTCTGCTGTTGGTTTTTTGTGTTGTCTCAGACAAGCACTGAAACCCTGCTGTGCTCATGTCTCATGGGACCATAAGCTTTTTTTCCGAAGCTTTCTCTTGGCTTTGAGCAATTTGGAATAAGGACTGGATGTTCCTACCAAGCCTATCCTGATATAACCCTGACTTGACTGGAATGGCCAGTTACGTGCTCCTGTCTAAGTCTAGTAACAGTCTGCTGCTTCTGCCTCCTTTCATACCACGTTGTCCCTTCCTTTGAGTTGCAGTCTTCTGGATTCTTTTGTCTTTTCTTCCTAGTGTCACAAACAGTTAAGGGGAGAACAGTTTCTTAGCTATATTTCAGTTGCACCGTGAACAGAATCCGGTTGGGTTTCTCTCCTTAGGGCCCTGTGCTTGAAACAGAGGTTGGGCAGAACGTCCCGTAGCTCATGCTTTGTTTTTAAGGTGCAGCACACACACAGGGCTGCATTACCATTACTCTCCCAGTGCTGGGTTTTGTGGAGCCTGTTTCCTAACTGCTTGATGGCATAATGCCAGGAGACATAGCATCTTTGGTCTTGTAACTCTTCAAGAGTTTTACAGGATAGACACATTAACAACTGACACAAGGCCTAAAACTACCAGTGTTGACATGAATTTGTATTTGTTGCCTTTGCATCTTTTTTTCCGGAGAGTCCATTGTATGTCACGGCATAGCTTGGTACAGATGTCCTAAGAGTGATGAAGTCGTCTGTCACCTTGTGACCAACGTCTCTCTGGACTGGCTTCGTGCTTCAGGTGGACTCAGTGATGTTCTCTGGCCTGGATGTTCCCAGGCTTTGGATGCTGATGTGATTTCCTCGTTAAGGGCAAAGGTGTCTCCTGCCGCAGGAAGCCTGGTGCCATGGGAATCTCTGCATAAAGGCTGAGCTACTGCAGCTGTGAGTCAGACTCGCTCTTCTCTGCTTTGATGCTCTCATACATGGAGCAGTTCCAAAGGTTTCAGTGTTTTCAGCCTTTCTGCTGTCCTATGCATCTAGGGCTTAAAGGTGTGCTTAAAAAGGTGCTTATTTTCCTTTGCACAGCAGTCTTACGCTGCTTGAGCCTCAATTTTGTGCTTGCTCAAGCTTTCTGACACAGCCCTAATACTGCTGTTGTGCAGAGCACTCCTCTGAAGTGCTCTTTACTGGCTGTTGGTGAGACTCAATGGAGTTTTCCTCAAAGATCTGAGTGCACTTACTTACATCCTGGAGGAATTTCTGCAGGGCTTCACTAAGCTCCATACTGTATCTGTTACCCTTCAGCTTTTGTTGCCAAGGCACCTACATTCTGTCAGACTCATGGACAGTACAACAAAGTAATTTCAATGCATTAAAGACAACAGCAGCATCTATTAAGTTTGGAATTACTGACCCAGCAAAGTTAATGTGACAGAAGATACTATTTATAAGTGAACAGCAGTGGGGTCTATATGTCATACGAACAAAAGGAGTCATCTTAATACAGCCAGATATAGACTGGCAACCAGGATTTTCTCTGGCATCAGCAGCCTTAACCCATGACTAATTTCTGAAATAGCAGGGTTGTGAAAGAAACAAAAGACTGGCAACTCACTCCAGAGCATCCCAGTTTCTCCTCGTGGCCTTCCTTATTACTTCTCTTACCTGGGAACCATGGGAACAAATCAAAAGGATGGAGAGAAATGTTCTGCATAAGCTGAAGGTCTCAGGCTAGCATCAGGATGAGAATCCCCACCAGTTCCCATCGCTCAGTCACTCCCGAGGGCTGCATGGTTTGCCTTGATTAGGAGCTAAGGAAAGGGGGCTGTCCTTGGGCAGTACACAGGGAACAGTGAGTACAAGGGGAGGTTTTTCCCGTCTTTTCTGGAAGCATGAAATCCCAGGAGCAAAAATGCAGTCAAGACGGAAACTCTGCTGTTTGTTTCGTTAGGCTCTTCTGTCAGATGTTGTGCATGTTTGTGACTACAAAAAATAACATTACTGAGTCATTGTGCCTGTTACAAAGCAAATTGCTTCTAAAAGCAACAAAAGATCTGTGGCTTTTTTTTTAGCCTGGCAGTAATCTTGGCTTGTCTTCCTGAATTTCCTTGGCAGATTTCATTAGATCAATGGATTGTGTTCCATCCCCCATTTAAATATTTAGAATTGTGACTACATCCCCTGACTGGGTGAAATAATCACTACAGAGATGTCTGTGTGTATGTACTTGTTAGTCGGTTTTTTTCACACCGGAAATAGTGTCAGTTATCCCAGATAAAGCATGGATAATACTTCTAGAAGATGGCACGGTTGATGTAGGCGAACATGTATATCAAATAGCTATATTCCAGAGTTGTCCTGGATTATTTTTTTCTAAAATCTAGGTCCCAGTCTTGCAGCTGGCATATACGATGACTATGACCATGGGGAAACCTCTGTTGACTTAAACAGTGCTGAACAGGCACAAGTGTCTGCGTAGCGGGGGTGAATCCCGCCTGCTTTGTAGTGCTACTTCAGACAAAACTGTGAGGGAAGATGTGCCCTGGCTGCTACAAAAAGATAACAAATAAACTGAACCTGGGTGGATGTGGTAACTTTGAGCGCCATTGTGAGTCTGACACGTCGAGGCTTCTGTCACACAAGCAGGTTAGACCCGACAAGGTGTTAGCGCCATGGGAGGACTGTT
The DNA here is from genome assembly GCF_030463565.1 of Pelecanus crispus. NCBI lineage: Eukaryota > Metazoa > Chordata > Aves > Pelecaniformes > Pelecanidae > Pelecanus > Pelecanus crispus. The sequence goes on from NC_134646.1 coordinate 72,624,637, forward strand.
AGTCGTGTGACAGCCGAGTCCTCTTTCAGCAGCCAAATCCGCCACAAGAGTGCATTCATCGGGGGCAGGCAGGTTCATAAGACTACCTGTAGGCCTGTTGTTTTGGCAAGTCTTGCTTTTTTCTTTCATGCCTTTTGATGCTTTTTTTTCACTATAACATCTTTAGGATGCAACATTTATATTAAGCCAAGACCATCTGCTGGACCTTCCCCCCAGTCATTTTGTGCTTTATGATTTAAACCATGTGAAACTGGTGTTACTGGTGCTTATTTATGCCACATCTCTCTCTTTTTTTTTTTTTTTTTTTTTTTTTGATGAGGACAAGAGTCAACCCAAAAGTAAGTGTGGACACATTTGAGAGAGCAGCTGGTCCTAAAAACCATGACATTTTTGCATGTGTTTTTGTGCTCAGGAATTTCCAATATCAAGTTTCGTTTGCCAAGTTCTATGAGAACAGTAGCGGTTTGAAGTTGCTGTGCTATAGTATTATAAAATTTAGTCTTTCGGTGCTAGAAGCAGGAAGACTGAACAGCCTATTTCTTTTTAAAACAGTCAGAGTAGAAATGATTAAACTTATTTTTCCTCAAGCTGCAGCTACTCATAGCTTACATTTTAGAGGGTCGGTTCAGTTGTCCCAGTGGCTGCCCCAGCACCCTGCGGTATCAGGCGAGACCGCCTGGACTGGCAGATACAGCAGAGGACCTGTGGAGAAGACCCCGGGACCTCCTGGAGCAAAACCTGGGGGGGGGTGTCACAGGATATTTCTAAGTATTTTTTTCCTTCAGTGCAACTAGCTGCTCCGAAGGCTTATACTGCATCATCACCGGAACGGTTGCGAGATGATGCTTGCTGACTAATGCACTGCACGTGCACATTCCCTTTGGTTTTTAAGATGATGGCAAAGTTTGGTTCCTACTTCGTATTTAATTCTCTAAATCAGGTATTTCACTTTCAAAAGCTCTGAGCATCTAGCAGTTTCTATGTAGTGCTCTTACACTTCTGGGAAATTAAATAATGTAGTCCTACAGCTAAAGATAGCTTTTAAAAGCCTGCTGTTGGCTACAACTTTCTGGCAATCAAGAGTGAAGTATTTTTTGTACATGTGTGTGTGCACTTGCACATAAGCTTGGCCACCCACACTGTTTTCCCTGTATGGCTTATTTACTGGGCTATAAAAGTGTTCATACCTTGGCATAAGTATATCTCTATTAATTTCTGTCCCTCAGACTGAAAACACTGTTAAAGTGCCTGAAGCTACTCTAACAGTATGATACAGACATCTGTAATTGTAGACCAAACAGCTGGAACTAGGTGGGGAGGAAAAAAAACCAGCAAAATATGGCTGGAACTGGAGATTGAGTACTTCTAAAAATAATTTTAGGCAAGCATGTTTCTTGTATGTTAATTATTCTGGCACATAAACCCAGAGTGGTCTTCCTGGCAAATACACGAGTAGTCTAAGGGTTGCATTTTGAACACAGTAGGATAACGCTGCAGTTAATTGCTCTGTGTTGCAACTTGACTCACAGAAAGCGAACACTGGCTTAGACTAAAAGGAAAAGAAGAAAAAAAAAAAAAAAACACCCTAATCTACTTGTGGTGTGTATGGGACCGTATCCGTAATCTAAGTGATGAATTTTCTTTTCAGAATAATCAATGCATTCCAGCTGGGTTGGAAAACTACTACTCTGAACAAGACTCCAGTGCTCGAGGGAAATTTTACACGGTCATAAACCACTACAATCTGGCCAAACAAACCATCACGCGCTCAGTGTCGCCGTGGATGACAGTACTGTCAGAAGAGAAACTATCTGAACAGGAGACTGAAGCCGCTGAGAAATCAGCTTAGTATGATAAGCTAATTATTAACACTATGTCATTTGAAGGTAACTAAGGGACTTTAAGGAACTTTTCATTAAATATAATTATGGATAATTTAGAGGTTACTCATGTTTATGGTGCAATTGCTTCTGTTTGCTGATACTGCTTCGCAAAAAAAAAAAAACCACAACAAAACCCAAAACAAAACCTTGCTGCAGAACATTCATGGGCATAAAACAAGGTGCATATCAGCATTGCTTTAGAGCTTTGACACCATTTTCAATGTTAAAAAAAAAAAAAATCCAATGTTAGATATGTTCTTGCCGTTTACTGAATACTGACAGATTTCTTCGCCGGATTTTCAGGGCTTAGACCTTAGATAAATCATGTGTTCTGTTGCCTGAACTGATACTTTATTTATTAACTCTTTTATTCTTTGTCATTTTGCAAACTGAAACACCTCAGCCATAACTAGAGTGATCTCTTGTTTAGCTGAATGCTATATTTTATAGTTAGTTTTGGCTCCAGCAAGAATGATAGTCAGCATTGATGTCAAGGGCATAATGTAATGACTTGTGTGGAGAAAGAAACTGTCAGGTAGCATTTTTCTTACATTTTCTTTACTGTTGTTTATTTGTAAGTGATAATGAAGTTCTTTGCAACAAGGCATGCTCAATGTTTTATTACTGCTGTCAACAGGATTTAACTGCATTTCCACTGTGGCTTTAGCATCTTGGTAAGGATAGCACTGAAACACAAACTAGGTAGAGATTATGGAAAAACACAGACAGTTTTAGTGATGGATGTTGAGGATAGTGTGAAAAATACACAGTTCAGGATGTTCTAATGAGAAACAACATCTTTTGATCATACTTAAGAGGCAGAAAGCCTATTCACAGTAGGTGTAGTCCACTATGTAAGTTGTTGGATACGACAGAGGGAGTAATGTATCTACATTGTCTCTTTCATTACGTTAACATTTTCCTTTTTTATTAATTGGAAAGAGGTTTCAGTTTACGTATGGCTTACGGTTTGATACTTTTTAAAACAGAGCATCACAAGTGAAACAATAGCATATTAGATAACACAACTGGCTATTTTAAAGCTATATGTGAAACTGAAGAGTAGAACTGTTTATGTATGGCTTGGGAGGGGAAAAGATGTAGAAGAACATAGTATTGTGGATGCACGTTCAAGTTCCATTGTAATTACAAACTTATCTATTCTTGATGTGAAACCATGTTTTCATTTTTATTATAAAATATGTTACAAAAAAAGACATCAGACACATTCAGTGTGTGAAGCATCTGGGCAAGCAAGTCACTTTGAATGGGACAAGTTGTAGTGGACATGTCAAAAGTTTACCTTTTTTTTTTTTTGGTAGACACTATACAAAATTGAAGTGAAAACATCAGTATGGGCTGTTTCTCAAGATCTGTAGTAGAACAAACATGGTCAGCTCTACTTCTATTTCTTCTCCAGTAGAACTGCTTTATCAACAGTAGAGTAAAAATAGCCATTATTACTCACTTCTCTCGGTTTGATATGAATGTGCATTACACAGTAATATCTGTGGAAGGCTTTTTATTAAGTCATTATGGTATGTGGAAGGCATAAAAAGCAATAAATTATGTGCCAAATTTTTCTTTGCATTTAAAAATTTCAAGCTTGTGTTAAGATACTCAAAACATAACTATGTTTGCATTTTCTAACAGGCATATGCTTTATTGAATGTAATTAATTCACATGTAACTTTTGACATTTTCACTCTGCGCAGAGTAAAGCGTAAGGATGGTGCTGCTTGTTGCATATAATGTGTAGAAATATACATTTCAGAGAGATAGCAAAACACACATTTCATATCAACATATTTACAGAGGACATTCAGATTTTACAAGACAGAAAAATCTGTTCCCCAAGACTGTCCTACATAGAAACAATTCATGGTACATCCCCTCCCCTTAAATTCAGGACAATAAAAACTTGAATGCACAAGTAAACACTTCTGAGAAACAACTTATTTCTCTCTCTCTCTCTCTCAACAATAAACATTTAAAAATACTAAGCTTTACAATCTAAGAGAAACAGATTGCTTATGCTTCTTGAAGTCGGAACCATTTTCTTGCTCTGATTTAACAGGAGGGAGTTTATTGATTCTTATTTACAGTTGGTTTTGAGACTTTTTTTTTTTAGTTAACAAATAGCTCCCAATTTTAGTGCTTTGAAGAGTTTGGCTTTGTTCCGACATCCCAGAACATCTGTTTCACTGCACAATCTGTTTCTGTTGTATTCTCTCTTTTCACCTAGAAGGAAATCTCTTTAGTTGACTTTTTATCATTATTATCATCATTATTAAATCAGCCTGATCTCTGACTCAGGCAAGGATTAGAAGTGGAAGTCATACATGTGCAAAATGATCACTATGTACTGAAGTGGTGTGATTAAGTAAAAGCCTGAGACAGCGCAGATGCTTTTGCATAGTAACAGTTTTCTCTTGATCTGGTCTGTGCCCTGGGAGCTGAACTCTTAAGCATCACAGATGTGTGGGTGACTGTGATAAAACAGTTATCATTTTTTTTTTTCTTCTGTTAGCTGTGTTCCAGCTTGTAGCTGGTAAGAAAGCTCTTTCAAAAGTTTCTATGTTATTTGCAGGATTAAGTGTGGTTTTATGTTCAATAGAGGGATTTAAAATGAATGCTATCAACTCCCTCTGCACTATGGATATATACATGTGCTTATTTAGTGGAAAATACTTCATCATAGGAGTATGAAAAAAATGCGTAAAATATACAGGTACGCCCCACTCCACTGAAAAAAAAAAAAAGTCAAAAGTCAAAAGTTTTACAAACAAAGCATGTAGACAGTATTACATTTTTAATTAATTATCATACCAGTCCAGGAAAAGCAAAGAAAATGAACACATCACAAGGAAGAACAGGATCCATACTCTAAATCCAGCATTGTTTTTGATGGCCTGTGAGGAAAAGGTTATCGCCATTACCATCACCAGTAAACATACAGTAGAATTTCAACACGGCAACCCAAGATGACTGTTAGTGGCTCACTCTTCCCTCCCGCAAGAAAGAACAAAATTTGCCATTAATTTCAGGTGAGTAAGTGTCAGATTGGCTATCTCTCTTTAGATTTATCACACTAAATTTCTCATAAAATCTTTAAATTGGCCATTTAAAGAAACCAAACCCAACAAAAAAATTCAAGATCCCACACAGTGGAAATACACTCAAAACATTAAGAACTACATCAAAACTTAAATGCCTAAATGTTAGTTTTAAGTTCCAAAAGGGAAATTCTGTGATTAGAAAAAAATCAGGCCTTCATCATTCTAATAAACATCTTCTGACTTATAATAATAATAAAAATTAAAATAAATAAATAAACCCCCCCACGAACCAAAACCTTACAACTATTTCTGGAGTTTGATTTAGCACTGTCAAACACGTATTTCAGTCTCAGAACAAGCAGAGCAAGAAGCAAGTACTGCAGGTATTTTTTTTTTTATTCTCCTTCCCAAAATTGAGACTGCCATATAGCAGAGGACTGGTTTTTCTCTCTCATTTTTCAGATTTATACATGCAATAGATTTTTTTTTTTTTAATGCAATACAAACATTAATGTGACTGACAAAGGTTTTGTATTTATCACCTTTTTCTACTGTTTCTCACTGTGGTTTAGGAAACTTAGTTCTACCTACAAATGTGAGAAATGAAGCAAAAATAACTTCAGTTCACGCCATGGTTTTGAATACCAACCTCTGTGAACACTGGGATGATCAGCTGATGTCTGTGTACCCTCCCCAAGCACCCCAAAGTGCTTAAGAATCACGATTTAAAGGCATAGTAACTGTATCCTAAATATTAGTAAATCTATTGATTTGATTTAAGTCTAAAAAACCCGAAAGTCTTCCCCACCATGTGCCATACCACCATGCCTGTTGGACAGCTACTGAAAAGAATACTCTAGATATTCTACTGTACTTGAAGAAATGTAGAAATAAGTTCCAAATCAGAAGTCCCTAAGTTACATTTGCTAATGTATGTCTGATGCACTTTCCAGGAGAGCCGAGCAGTAGATAACTCATCCTTGAGTTATGTATTCTGTGTGCTTTCAGAAGGGAGTTAAAAAAAAAAAAAAAGAACCGAGCCATCTACTCAGTGGCCTAATTTAGGAACTCTGTTTTTACTGAAATCTCAAATTCCTGAAATAAAACATAATTTCATTCTAATTAGTAAGACAATGGGATAGATTTGTTTACTAGGAGCATGTGAAATGCATTCAGCATGGTAGAGACTCTTCTGCTAATGCTCAGCATTTAACTCCAGTTTCAACAGTTTCAGCACCATCTTTTATTCTTGGGTCTGCAATTTCTCCCCCTCCCCCCCCCCCCCCTTTTCTTTTTTAAACAAACTTCACAGGTGCTTAAATGCATGCCAGGTGACCTTCATGTTTAAAATATAGGTGAGGCCAAGTAGGTGTCTGCAGACCCATCAGCTGTTCAGATCCCGGGCAGCAAGACACGCAATGCAAACTATTAAGAGCCTTAGCTAACTTGTGCAATTTTTCCAAAATCGTGTCCTGTCACCCCAACACACGCTGCACCTGTACCGTAGGTGAGCTCACACACGCTGTTTAAAGCAACACCTAGGCAAAACTGAGTTTTGCCACAGTTAAGAGAAACGAGTTTAACACACAACTTAGAGACATTACCTCTCTTATGTCTTCGTTGCCTTCTTTGATATTCTCTGTTGCACCCACAACTAACTGATGGATATTGTCAATATCAGTTTCCTATTAAAAAAAATGAAACAGTGGTGAATTGTAGGGAAAAAAACACTTCCAAGGATTTGGAGAACAAGCAGAACTCAAATATAAAATAAAATCTGGTATTATTAACATCTTAGTTTCAATGATGCAAAGGCATAGAGGAAATTAAGTTGTAATTTCTTTACCTGTGATTTTATGAGCCTGAATGGAGACCACCAAGATCAGTAGGAAGTCTCCCATTTATCTAGCATGAAATCTAAGCTGTCTAATTTTTGCCAGCTCTTTTGGAAGAGGTGCCACCATTTACAGAAAAGATGTTAAATAAGACATTTAACAGGACACTAATTCTGAGGCAGAGGGATTATTCTAACACATATGTTGCATTTTCCATTCCCAGTACATACTAATAAGTAAATTTCTCGAGTTTGCATTTGAAAAACAAACAAAAAAATCTTTTCCTTCACATTTGCATCAAAGATTCATTAATCTTATGGTTACATCTTGCATGCAACCAAGACGAAAATAGCCCCAAGAAAGTCCGCAAGCTGTATTTGCTGCTGTAGTATTAAGTTATACTAACCTGTTGCAAGACCTTTTCAGTGAATATCTCTTGTAGTCTGGAGATTTCCACCACTTTTCCTTCAATTTGTCTTGGCAAAGAACAGAAATACTCTTGTTAGAAACTAGGGCAAACATTTCTCGCTCCTGCAGTTTCAGATTCTCCAACCCACTAAGCGGGCTATTCAGAAGGCACGGCTATTTTGTTAGCTGTCCACTGTGCGGCAATAGCCTGTAATTAGTGCTCTGACAATTCCTGGTTGGAAGACAACCGGCCCACAGTGGAGCTCTGGGAAAGGCACCACCCGGAAATTCTCAGATAGCAGCCTTCACTGCAAGGGCTTCACGCTATCCTCCTTCTTCCATGTAATACGACAAAATCGATGGTGGACCCTAAGTACTTAGTTTTGACATATCCTTTTTATATGCGACTATGAAGTGTGGAATTCACCTTGCCTAGTACTAATAATCCAAAAGTAAAGTTCTAGCTTGAGTTAGCCATTCGGGTCTTCTGCACAGCAAGCAGAGAGCAAACGGCAGTGCAGCCCTGCCATAAAGACGGGTCTCTGGGGGGGGGCGGTGATTGCACCTCCCCTACCGCCGTCTGTCTGTGCAGCGGACAGCGCGAGATAAGTGGAAAACCTAATCTTCTAAAACTCAGATAAGGGAGATAGAACGTAAACCTTCCAAATTTAACCAGCACTATTCTGGGTAGTTTGTATGTTGCTCAGAACCATCCCTTACACTGTGGGACAGCACAATGTGTAAACTCGTAGAGTTTGTTTCCTGAGCGCTCCGGTTTCGTCCCTTCTACCACACCACTACAACTGACGCAGCCGGGTGGCCTGCAGCAAATGCACTGCGTGCGGGTGTTGCCTGGGTTATGGGACCGGCACGCGCAGCAATCTGTCAAGTAACAGAAAATTGTACCTGACTTCATCAAAGAGATTATTCATTTCACCAACAAGTCTCTGGTTCTCCTGTTCGAACTAGAAGGGAGGAAGCAAAACACACACATGAGCTCACATGGTTGGACTCGGGGAACTTTCTTCAACCCCCACCCCGATCAACCACCTTCCACCCTTCCTTGCAGTCTATTTACAATATGTCTCAACTAAAAAGATCTTCAAGAATTACTAATACTGGCCTAAATGAACAATATGAATCTGCTTATTTGTAACCAGTCACTGTACCACTTGTCGTTCTCTTCACATTAATGAAACAAACCCCCAAATAACTTGAAGATTTTGCTCAAGTTACTTTGCAGCAAGGAAAAATATAGTGGATGAAATCTCCTTTTTATTATTTTAGAAATTCAAGTGGGGGAAGCTTTCATGCTTGTGCAAGCATGTGATTCTCTTCATGATATCTTTGCACTGTCATTCACATTATTCATGTACTGCCCATGGCATGAAGTTAAGAGCTTTCAGATTTTGCTACAGTATGAAATATCTTGACATCTAGTACTTCATACTTTAGAAATGCATTGGTTTTAGTTATTCCAGCAGACCTCTTCCACTTAAAACTCGTAAGTAAATCAATGAAACATTTAAATATACTTTTAGCACTACATTTTTCAAAATGCAAGCATAAAAAGACGACTTTATACAGGAAAGTAAGCTTTGACTGCTTAGATGTACTTGACTGTCAGATCATTTGGGATTCATTACAGAACAAGTGATCACGCAGCAAGTACGATGACACGATTTGCTGAAACAAAATCTGCACAGCCAAAATACAGCTGAGAAAAGTGTCCCATGTCGTAGTGGAGTTTGTTGGAAGCCACGTCATAAGGACTCTGTTTTAGAGAGAACCCGTTAGGACAAACTGAGCTGGGATTTCCAAGGTGCCCGGACGAGTTCGATCCTGCAGGCTGGCAGCCAGCTACGGCTGGTTAAAAGCACGAGGGGGCCTGCAGCGTGCCGCTCCCTGCCCCACGGCCACCGGGATCCGGGCAGCACGCGCTCGGGGAGCGCTGCGGCCTGCCCCAGCCGAAAGGCTCCTGCCCTCAGGGACAGCAGAGCACCTCGCATCGGAAGGGTCACAAGCTCTGGGGGAATGAGGGGAAGCGTACTCAAGGTATTCTGCCAATTAATTCTACACGGCCGAAGCCTCGGTAACAGCTGGACCTTTGCAGTATGGACACCACTGACAAGATCTTTGCAGCTTTCTCACAGAGCTGGGAAAGACCCGGTTTACGCGGTTATACAGAAACAGCACACAGGATATATACATTTCTACTGAAAACACGACCTGCTACGTGCCTCTGGCAAGCCCGAGTGATACATGCAGCAGCGCAAATACCAGAAGACAGGGTTCAGAACGCAAAGAACTTGACACAGGAGCTGTGCAAGACAGCAAGGCCTGTTCTACTTCAGTTAGTCTCCTTATTTTGAACTAGCCTATGTAACACGCTGGGAGTTTTGCGTAATTCAATCATGTTACAATTTCCTTAGCAGTAAAAGCGCAGCAGTCCTCTCAGCCACCTTGCAAGGTCTTGTTATCCTTTTTAAGACAGAGCAGTGTGATGTCAAAGATGAAAACGCCACAGAGCACCACTGCTTACAGGCCAGACTTGGTTTTCAGTCGGTGCAACAGGAATTGCTCACTATCTGAGCACACGCCCAATGCTTAAGCGTGCAAGAAAAGGAGGTGTTGCCCAGAGAAGATAGTAAGTATTTGAAAATGACTATCATCTTGTGCAAAAAGCAGCAGGAAGGAAGGAGGGGGAAAAAGTCTGAATCTCAGAGAATTATGATAACAATGAGGGTCATGTTACCTCAGTGAAAGGCAAATGGGCATTTTGCTTTTAGAGCAGCGCTACTGAAAATAGCTGAAAATTAAGCACTTAGTATTGCAAAGTAGTTTAAACAACGGTGCAGTTCATCATCAAGATGCAACATGAAAATAAATGGCTGTAATACAACATAGAGTTAACCGGACCACAGTTTCTTTCACAAAGCCAGTCTGTAGGAGTACGTAAATTTAACGTTGTTATGCTGCTATGTTTGGTGATGACCTTTGGCTCACCGCTGTGAACCCCACCCTGCCCCAATCGTGCCACCAGCATCTCTATCCCAGGTCTTGGAAGATCTTCCTTATACAGCTTGTGCAACTCCTCGTGCGCATTGCTTCAGATGCTGATGTTTGCATCCCTTGAAATGATCCAGAATGTTCCAGTTGAAACTTCTGCCACGTCAAGTACTTTCATAATACTAACACAGAGAAGAAATGAAGTGTGTATACTACTTGGGGTGAAGTGAAAAAGATCTAGTGCAGCCACCGAGGAATTTGTCCTGCTCCTCTCTCTCCCCACATACACAGTCCTAAGCAAGTGCTGCTGCTCGTCTGACTTCGCCGTATGACATTTTAGCTCACTAACCACTTTCTCCTCCTGAGTCTTCTGGTAGATCAGTAAACTGAATCCCACCACAGGACCAGACGATAGGGTTGGCTTAAGGGAGAGTAGATAGCAGGAGCCGAGCAAGACTTCTGCACTGCCACAGAGCAACACAGAAAAGCAAGAACACAAGAAGAGGCAAACCACCTTTCATACCCTTCACCTTCCTTCCCTCCTTCTCACACCCCACACCATTGCCACTGTCCCCCACACTTTGTGCTGTAACATTTTTCATCTTGCTTCAGGCCCATCAGGGCCTACAGAGAAACAGTACCTGACTTTCTGCCAATAGCAAATTAAATGTCAACCTGCATGACTTAAGGGGAAAATGGTTAGCGTGTTAAAAATCAGAAATTTGTAGGTTTAATTTGGAAGAAGCAAGTGTGAAATGACAGGTATGTTTAAAGAAGGGTAACAGTGAATCTCACAGAAAAAGGTTTAGTCTTCTGACATAGGTAATTTAAGTCATAAAGAATAATGAAAAGTGATTTTTTTAATTTCTTTTAAAATACAAATTTCTTTTTGTACTGGAGGTTCACTACCTACCCGATTGGCAAGAACAGCTCTCTCTCCTTGGTTAAAGGACTCCAGAGTCCAAGGTCACAGATGAGGAGGAGGGCTGTTGGGCACTGTCACCTTCACTGTGGGGTAGAGGCCTCGGGGAAGGAGCCCAACCCCACGGGTCAAGGGGGAACAAAGGGGAACATATAACACAGCTCCCTCAAGTCCCACTGATTTCCACCCCAAAGATCCAACGGTTTTGTTAAATAAAAAACTGTTAGTGTTGGAATACATTCAAATGTCTTTGTCACTGCTGTCTATAGTGTCTCCTACAGAGCAGAGCATTTATTAAAATATAATTGACTAATAGAGTGATATTTACTTCACGGCGGCGGATGGTTAAAGGTGTTTCAGCAATGAAACAGAGCCACGAGAGTTAGCACTGAGTCAACTGGTTGGTCCTTAAGTGACTAAATGGGGCCAGCAAGCTGTAATTGTTTTTCTGACTTCTGTAAGGGTAAGTATTTCTGCACAAATGCTCAACATCAAAAACTCCCTATTTTGCTGCCTTAGTAAAACTGAGATGATAACTAATTTAGAAGGCAAATTTTCAATAAAGAAACAGTGAATGATTTTAATCCCTTACAAAGAACATAAATCCACATGAGAAAGTATTCTTTAAAAAGTCCCTTTGATATTTAAAACCCTCCACTGGCACGGATTGCCTTTTAAACTGCTAAATGATCTTTGCAATTTGAAATCATGGCTGATGGACTGCTTGGCACAGACAGCAGTAAGATATGCTAAAACAGTCAATTGAACAAAAGGTTAGAGCGCAGAACACATCTCATATATACCAGTGTGTCACAAAGGGATTTACATGATGGGAACATAAACCAAACTCTAGCAATCACTGTAGCTCAATGATTTACGGCTTATTCAAGTAGCCTCTTTTATGACAGCAAAATACTCTGTTACCAAAGCATGGCACAAAATGACAAACTGCTGAAGATATGTCTGAAAAATCTAATGCACAGAAGAAATAATCACAGTTCTTTTTTGTTATCCCATGAGATAAGTCATTATATGTACTGTACCTGAAGTTAGGACAAAACCAAACAAAAAAGATAAAGTCAGGGAAAATTAGGTATTTTCACAACTCAAACAGCAGAGCCAGATTTTTTTCCCACTCAATGCAACCAAAAGACATCTGCTCACAATAACTATAAAAGCCATTAGTATACCTGTACTCCGGGTTATAAACTGAAATTTATTGTGCAAATCATACAATAGCCTGAAACCATTTTGAACAATGTAAAGCGCTCTCCTGTGGGTAAAATACTGACAGAAATTGCTGCTGTAGCAATATGATAGGGCTTTAATTCATTATTTTACCCACAGGAAGGATCATGGAACCATGACTGAGAATTGTTAAGTATGATTTGACACAACACATTCCAATTTAAAACCAACGCAGCAATCTCTACGCTGTAACCTACCCTCTTCTGAGAACTGCTGGATTTTCTGAGTAACTTAAATGCAGTTGGTCCACGCTTCATAAACCAAATGTTCAAAAAGTAGAAATTAACTTCTCTGTAACAGCAAACATAATGCAGAGGAGAAATAATGAACTGTCCTTTCAGTGAATAAATTAACTAAAGCTGTGAGGGTTTGTTATGCCTTTGTAAAGACCCTTTGATTCCCGCGTTAAAAGCACAATGAAGTCATTAAATATTGCCAAGTTAGTATGACGGATTTATGTGTCCAATGAAAAAAGCAGTGCACATTCAAATACTCAAATTATTTCCTAGTTACACCTATATTTACACCTTAGAACCAAATTTACCTGAAAATTAGAATAATGGCTCCAGTGACTTTAAAGTCTGTTAGTAGTGAAATTATATAGTATCCAACTTTCACTAATAAAGGCCAACTCTTAGCTATAAGTTTCCTCAAAAATGCACTGAAAGTGCAGTTTGGCTGTGGAATAGTCACCACATACATCCCTAGCCTTTGTAAATTAGCTAATTATAGCATTTATAAAATGAAAAAAAAAACCCTAAAAAAAAAATCACATTAGGTCCACAGAACAGAGCGATGGCTTGCTCAGCTCTGAGCATCAATATATTAATGGCAACATTTACCTTTGAAACCCTGCTGTACACACATACATATTACAGAAATATGTAACTCTCTGTTTACAGTTTGACAACTCCAATAATATGCAATCCAATATAACAGTAAAAAAAATTACCTGACAAGAAATAACCCTCACTGGGGGGCATTAACTGTAACTAGAAACAATCAGCTTGTTTTCTACTTGACAACTGGTGGAGAAAGAAAAAAAAGTCTCTATTAACACTGCCATGAATGCTGACTCACTTTTAAATCATAGTAAATGTAGACTCCTTCCAAGGCATAATGTGGAAGTAGCTGATGCTTGTGAAGTTTTAGGAGAGGTAGGAAGCAACCCTGTATTTCTTCACAAGAGCACCAGAACCACAGACTCGTAGTCAGTGTGAGAAGCTGAGATACAGACAGCCCTGACTACCGGTGGTCACACTGCCAGCCTGCAGTGAGGTACAACAGGAGAGAAAGCTCTGCGCGAGATCAGAACCACAGCAAGATTCAACAGGAGATTCAGACATCCAGCTCAGAACCAGCATTCTGCAAAACTTAGAATAAATTATAAGCAGAGGAGACTGTTCTAGTGGTAATTTCCCTTCACATGCTTTTTTCAATTCTAGTTTCCTACTACCTGTACTAAAACACAAGTACTCAGAGTACATAAAAATACATTTTAAATGTAAATTCACACATGGAAGAATAAGCTATGGCACAAGAGCAGCAATAATATTTCAGTGTATTAATATACATATAGGACTTCAAAGTATGTTATTTTTGTGTTGGTAGCATTTTGATCTTCTGCTTCTCTAAACAGACTAGTAAATTTGTCTCTCTTTTCCCACAGAGCAGACTGATAAAGCTGAGATCTAAAGTTTCCAGCACAAGTCATTTTTCTAGGCTTAATCATGGCACTGACATCAAGGCATTGTTATATACCATACATTTTCTTGCAAACTATAGGCAGAAGCTAAGAAAAAGGCAATATATATTAGTCCGAGCTAAAAGTTTATTTAATTTGGAGCATCAGTGTTATTTTTATACCCCTTTTCACAGGAAGTACAACTCCTGAAAGCACAACAGAAGTAAACAACCAGTAAAAGTTTAAAAAAAAAAAAATAGAAAAAATTAAAAAAAGCATAGCACAGGAGAGCTCTGAATGGGTAAAGAATAATAATGGATTTTTAAAAAACCTCTGTTGGTTCTCCCCTAGGAAGAGCTGTCCAAATGCCTAACAGGAAGCAGTTTAGGATTGGAGATTTAGGATTCTAGAAATCCTTCAAAGCATTAAACTATGAACACAGATTTTTCTCTTACTTAGGCCTGGAATCATTCCCCCTCACAAGTCAATGAAGAGAACTTATTCCAGGGAAAAATTCAAATCCTTAATCAGCATTTTAAGATGTTTATCTTTGTTCAGTCTCAATAACAGAAATGGAACAAAACTCACAGACTTCAGCAACTCATTGAAGTCGTGAGGTATCTGGGGCCTCACTCTAAGAAGTATAAAAGGGTTTCATGAAAAAGAAATGTGTTTATTCCTAAAGTACCACAGCAAGGGATGTAATATGTTTAAAACTTACAGTGTGGGGCCTACAAAAAGCAATCCAACATTTAGTAGTCAGTTACTATTAAGCCCTATCAGAGTCATCACCTCTGATGCTTGTTTCCTCCTGATCCTCTGGAAGGGGTCTAATAACATTGTGCCTAAACACAGAATAATGAAAATACGTAAAGAATTATCTTTAAAAAGAAAACAGAAAGCAGGAATACGCCTTCAGATTTCAGGCTGGCACTCAAGAACAATATGAGAGTGTCAAGAGCAGCCTCTGAAGAACCTTTTCTCTCTGACAAACTGTACCATAATTATGTGCAACTTACTCATCTCTGACAGGAAGAGTGATGCGTATTGTGTTTGGGAACATCTCTAATCACTGCCCAGGAAGCTTCACATATTCATACTGCAGCTACCCTTTGCCTTAGTAAAGCTCACCATTTTGAAAACTGCACATCTACTGGCTAGTTATGTCAGTTTTTCTTTATGTAAAACAAGGCAATGTCTGCTAATGTAGAGAGGTTTTCTATGAATTTTGAGCCATGTTCAAAAAATTCAAAAATTCCTAAATTTTAGGAATATCAAAAAGTCTAACAGGTTGTCAGCAATCATGCCTATGTCAGAAATTTTGTAGTATATCAGTTCAACTGTAAGCAGAATTGGATCAAACAATACATAAGTGTGCTGATAACAGGGAAATGTAGAAAAGGTAAAATCAGTGAGATTCTGTTGTGACAGAAAACTTGTAGCTATTCCTTCTAGTAAACCAATCTGATTTTGATAATCAAAAAAAAAAAAAAAGGGGGAACAGAATGAAGTATAACTTCATAGTTACTTAAACAGTGTGTTCTAGAAATGGTCGAAGTAAAAAGTGGCCCACACTTTATTCTTTCAAAAGCTTCATAATGCTTTTTCTGATGTTGCCTTGACTTCTATTGTTTCCTGACTAAAAAAGCAATTCATAATTGTAATTTTAAAAACAATTTTAATTTCACTTGTTGAAAAATAGCTGTTGCTAATTTCGTGGCTCCATGTAAGTATTTTGTAGCAATTTTAAGTATTAGCTGTTACCGGAAGAACCAGGAAGCCAGGTACACAAGGTTGTGGCATTATTCTGCATAAAATGAAAGTTGATAATGAATTTGGTTGAATCTGTACTTTCTTAACACATATGAATACAGCAGAAAATATAATAAAATGGATGATAAAACACAAGATATACTTACCATTTGTATTTCTTCAGGTGACAGCTCGTCTTCACCTTTGCCGTCCCCCCATACTCCAAGGTTACTTTGGGCATCAGGCAGATTCCTGTCTGTAAAAGAACCACCAAACACTTGAGACAATGCAGGACACTGAATAGTGAAGTGAAAGTCATTTTTCACACATTTCAGAACCCTGACGAAATTGTTATATTTCATTGGTCATTAACTGAGATTCCCCCTATATTTACAGCACAAAATTACACCAATGACATTTAACTTCTAAACTGGGACAAGTGTCTACACATACGTTTAATTTCATGAACTACGAGGAGTTGCACTAATATACTGACAGTGAAGGATGTAAACCAACTCACAAAGTACTAAGACTTGTTAGGGCACAAAATACTGCAGCATTTGTCTTTTAACAGAAGAAAACACACAATTTTCAAAACGACAGTCTATATGCAAACTATTGTCTTCCAACGAGACTTGACAGAACCACCAGCTCCTCATTCCAAAAAGTAAAAACAGAATCTCAAAAATGAGAAAACTTCACAGGACAAACTCAATTTCCTCACACTGTTCGAACTGCATGTTACTGTGCAAATCCTACCGCACACTGTGCAAGGGGTCTTCTGGCGTATAACAGGAATCAGATCAGATCCCACAAACTAACCCTTACACATCATAGCTGCTTCGTTGATTTCAGCAGTACTTCCCCTTTCATTAAAGCTAATCATCTGCATAAATCTTAGCAGGAGTTGGGCATAAAAGACCTTGAACGGCTATTTCTGGGATATTCCCTTCTGGAAGATTTATTTTTAGGCTTAATTATATACTTCTGATTATAGACGAAGAAGTTAGAATGGGAAAGAAGAGAAACTATGCTACAGGAACCTACTGTTTCTGAAGCTGTTCTAGCATCAGTGTTTAAAATCCTAACGATAAGAACGCACTCTTGAGAAGGCCTCTTCTCCCCCACTGACTGTGACGTTTTTACAAAACCCAAAAGGGAGGTGTGTATCGCCCCACAACGGATCAAACTGAACCTGCTTTGACCTATCAGATGCAGGTTGCAAATAAAAATACAGAACGATTGTAGTTTTTACTTTTCATAGATTTCAGACTTCCTACTTATCCCAGTCAATTTTTTCAGGCATATATAAGTATTTTCATTTGCTTTGTTATAACCTTCTAAACCTAATTTTTTTCAATTGCATAAGCAGCGCTGATGCATCATCATTCAGACACTGACTTCTCTTGGGAAGCCTCTGAAAGGAATAGTCCTTTATAAATATAAACAAATATATGAAAAGGATTATAAGCAGAAATTTTCCCCTTTATTCTTCATTATAATATTTCTGACAACTCTTGAAAAATAAATATTATGAAAGAGTATTGTTGTGTATGTCTCCTTTATGAACGTGTATTTTGCAACAACCAAACCAGGATGTACAATGACAATGCTACAAATGAAGGTTGTGGATAAGGAATATAGTAAATTAAAAAAAAACAAAACAAAAAGCAAAAATAGATCTTTCTTACAAGTAACAAGAAATAAAACCAAGAATATCTTTAAAGACTGTTTAGAAAGCATTCAACTCTATGTTTTCCTTGTAGTACCACCAGTATTTCAAGTCTGTTTCACAGAAACACAGACTTATTTGTTTAGGTAATCAATGTATTTACATTATATCAAAATTATAATGAATTATTTACTGGATTCAAAGAAAAGATAATTAGTTTATGGAGCCAAGCAATAATATATATTCCTATTTTATCCCAGAGGAATCAATTACTTTCAGGCACTGTCAGCACTGTTAAAAAACCAGCACCTGTATCCAATGTGATTGCTAATAAGCAAATATACTTATGGTAAGAGGTAAGTGAGAAACACATATGTCCCCAGGGTTCCTCCTGTCACTGCAGTATGTTTCTGGCTACTGGGAAACTTGTTCTGCAGCTTTCATGGAGCTGACATTGACGCTTTTCTACAATTCATCCAGCAAAAGCCAAACGACATTCCTTTGCAGAAAGAGAAGTAGTTAATGCATGACAGAGATACAAAGTAATGATCAAATCGTCTGAACCCTTTTCCATGCTGAAAAGAAGACAGCTGCTAAGCTTACGGACTAGTTCAAAATCTACTCATTGTTTACATTTATTTCCATAAACTAAATGTCAAATTTGTAATATGCAAATAAATACTGTCAGCATAGAAAAGCAATCTCCAGAGAGACTATTTTCCTACCATGAGGCACGTCCAGTATAATTCTAATGTAAGGTGCTTTGCCTCAAAATAAAAAGTAATCATGTTTTCCTTTGTTTTCTGCCAAAAAAACAGACAAAACCTAAGTTGTGCTTCAGCACGCCAAGTAGGACATTCATTCAGCTGTTCATCATAACATTCAATTTAAAGACAGGACCAGAAGCTGCTCTCAGAAGGGCTATCTCTACACCCCAGATATTTATGCAACGGACCCAGGCACACTGATGATGGCTAATTTGTAAATACAAATGATCACCATTCTCTAAACCACCAACATCCTAAGGATGAAATGGTTTATTTCTAAACATGATAATTTCTCAAATTTCTTAAAAATTTGAAAAGTTACTTGTAAAACAAACAAACAAAAAAAAACAAGTAAAGGCTACAAGATTTAAACTGAGCTTCTTGTTTCCTAGTCATCTCATTCGTGCTATTCCCATGCTTCAACAACTACCTACCAGCAAAGCCAAAGCTGATTTCTATAAACAGCAACAACCAACACTTACACTTGACACGTGAGGAACAGTACAAAACTGTTTCAGACAGATTTATTTTGATATACAAGTTTCATAGTTTTCTCAAAGACTAGTCAGCAATCCCTCATAAGTACTGCATCAGCATCACTTATGTGACAGGACCCCCACTTTCTTATAAAAAATTAAAGCATAAACTAATAAAAGTGAAAACTGGAGCAATCAAAATTAATGTGCAAGAAACAAAGCTTCATTTCTGTTTATTGCAGTGGTTTGCTGTGTCCAAGGCAACCAAAGAACAGCATTTTCCATGGTATGGCACAGATTTTTGGAGCTAAAAAATGGTAACGATGCGATGTGGTGGGAGTGCACACTTTCAGAGATTGTGGAGACATTCAGTAACAAGGAAAGAGCAGAGGGCAATGCAGATGCTACTACGCTGCCGCTTCTCTGCTGGCACTAGCTCACAGCTGCGAAACACTGATAACGTGTTAAGGTGAAACTCATCTATGTGCCTGTGTGCTGCATCACTTAAGACATACTATTAAAACCTAGTAAGCACTAGAAACTACACATAATCAAAACCTTTACTTCTTACAGTAAATTCAGTGTTGGGGAGGTGGGGGGGGGGGAAAGCATACCGATAGGGCTGCAGAAATACAAACTGGTTAGGAAGATAAGCAATGCTGTATCAGAAAATGAAACCACTCGTACGCTGACTGTGAGGTAATTCAGTATTAAGAGTCTTCATCCAGAACTGGAGTACCCACTTCACATGAATCCACCCTTTGCATGGCCCTAAAGTCACCAACCAGAAGAACTTTACTCTGTTGTGGTTTAGCCCCAGCCAGCAGCTAAGCACCACGCAGCAGCTCACTCACTCCCCCTGCCCCGGTGGGATGGGGGAGAGAATCGGAGGAGTAAGAGTGAGAAACACTCCTGGGTTGAGATAAGAACAGTTAAATAATTGAAGTAAAATAGTAGTAGTAGTAATAATAACAAAATAATAAATAATAATAATAATAATGTAATACAAAGCAAGTGATGCACAATGCAATTGCTCACCACTCGCCGACCGATACCCAGCCAGTTCCTGAGCAGCGATCGCTGCCCCCCAGCCAACTCCCCCCAGTTTCTATACTGAGCATGATGCCATATGGTATGGAATAGCCCTTTGGTCAGTTTGGATCAACTATTCTGGCTGTGCCCCCTCCCAGTTTCTTGTGCACCTGGCAGAGCATGGGAAGCTGAAAAGTCCTTGACTAGCATAAGCAGTACTCAGCAACAACTAAAAACATCAGCATGGTATCAACATTCTTCTCCTACTAAATCCAAAACACAGCACTATGCCTGCTGCTAGGAAGAAAACTGACTCTACCCTGCTGAAACCAGGACAACTCTTAATAAAAACCACCAAAAGAAACAATAACTGATTATCAGAATAATACTGTGTCCTGGTTTCTGCTGGAATAGAGTTAATTTTCTTCCTAGTAGCAGGCATAGTGGTGCTTAGTTGCTGGGGGCTAAACCACGACATATGGCCATACAGCGCACTTCTATCTTGATGAAGTAGTATCCTAATGTAATGTCACACTTCATACAGTTTCTGTTTCTCTCAAAAAATAATTTTCGTGCTTTAAATCACAGGGTACCTTGCACCCCCCTAGAAGCACAAGCAGGAGAACTCAAGCCAGGGAAAGCAACTCCAGAACCACAGAAACAAGATTTCTCTTCAGGTATGCAACCTGAAATTATCTGCATAGTGGTGGTACTCCGAAAGGCACTCCGCAACGAAGTTCTGCCAGCAAACTCACCCCAGGACAGACCAAAACCGCTAAGAGAAGGGACTTGCCATCTCCTGGCCTCAGAAGCAGGCCACCAAGGAATCAGAAGAAATGTTCACAAGTCCTGTCAAGAACAGCACCAGCTGAAATGGCCCTGGGGTCAGAGATAACTGCCTTGGGCTTCTGGCTCTTTCCTGTCCACCGAAGATGAGATACAATCTTTCCAGCAGGGAAACTCAATGCTGTGGAGAAGAACATACCCAAAACTACTGGATCTGGCCAGCCAGTAACCTCCCCTCTATGAGCATATTCTACCTCCAAGTTACTACTGTAGAGGTGTCCAATGCAAGGTCTCTGTGCCTAAAAACCAGAAAATGTTCCCAGAAAGTCATTGAGCTACTTTCCAATTCCTTGCCATCAGTGAAAGGAATGTGGAAAAGTCAGACAGATCTCAGAAGATAAGCAAGTAGATGGATACTGATAAAAATAAAGAAAGAGTTCACACATAGTTTATTGAGAGGATGAGGAATCCAGCAAGGCATAAGACTTTAGCTGGTTGGAAAAAGCACGTCCAAAAGTTTAAGATTTTGCTTCCTCAGTCTCACAATGCGCTTCACAAAAGCCTGATCAGCTCAGGGAAGATGAAAATAGAAAAGGTCCAAGTCACAGGAACAGAGTCTTGTAATGTGAAGGAAGTACTATTGACCAGACAGGCCTTGCCACAAAAAGTAAAATATAACTGGTTTATTCTTACCTTTGCTTTCCTCAGCAGAAAGTTTTTCTTCAGAATCATCTAAAGGATTCTGTGAAGATTTTTCAGGGGAAAGAGGCGATTTGGACACATTGCTCTGCTCAGGTTCAAGTCTGGACCTAGAAGCACAACAGCCTGTAATTTAACTGATATTACATAGTTGAATTTCTCTAAAATGAGAACAACCACAGATTATTAAATTTGACACTTTAACTCCTACAAGCCTCACATTAAAGATTTCCCAGTCAAGATAAAAAAATGTACTTAGCAATTTTTATTATTGTAAAAGCAAAGAAAGCACGAATAGTATTCCTGAACAAAACACATTACATGTTCAGAATTGAGGAGAATTTTGAAGGTTATAGCATAAGAACACAGACATTTTGTTAAAAATCCTTTCAGAAATCCAGTGTATTAGAATATATATATTTAAAAAAAACCCCAACCAAACAACATTTTGGTCATACTGAAAATTCTTTTTAGTAGCAATAGCCAACATCACTGCTTTATTTTTTTCAAGTAATAATTACAATTTTACTTTATATTGTCAATTATCATAAAGGAAAAGTAAGAAAATGCAACAGAATTAGCTTTTTCATGAAACAAGTTAGTTAAATAAAAATACTTTAAAGAATAGTTTAGCCAGAATGAAAATGATCCTTACCTTGTCTGCCAAAAGACACAATAGACCATTTAGAAGCAAGAAGAAGAAAAACTGTATGCAGCGGACAGATACATACTACATCTAAGTCCCTGCTATGTAATTTTAATACAAAGGCAATGCAAAAAATGAGAAGCATATTCAGTGATTATATATTAAGTACTTGTCAAGTATGTTTCACTGTGGCACAAAAAAAAGTTTAGAATTAGTGGTAACATACTTTTTCCAGTAAACTTCTGTGGTTTATTGTCGTCTACAATGAATTCTGTAACTGCTATGTAGTAGACAGTTAAATGCTTAGCAATTATGCTGTTAGAGAAGCTAAAGAACAAAAAAACAAAAAGCAATGGGCTGAATCACCTGCTGTGCTGCCTTCATCACTTCCTCCCCTCTCAAATTTAATCAACAGTTAATCTCCTTGTGATCTGCAATATTCCCCTGCTGCTTAACAGAAGGTGTTGCATTTTGTGTTCCTTTCCTTCTTTGTATTGGGTCTAAATTCTAACCCATAATTAGAAAATTCTGAGAAAAACAGAATATAATGCATTAGTCATCACTGAGTGACTATGTTATTTAAACAAGAAAAACAGTAACAGGGAACCTTTCTTAGTTCTAAAAACTCTGCAAGTACTGTGCTTTTGGTAATTTTACAAAAAAGAACTCTTCTCTCATCTCCTCCCTCTCAAGTCCCTAATTTGCCTAATAATGAGGGGAAAAAAAAAAGACTTATCTGGATGTCCATGCAGTTCAAATAATAGTTCTGATACTAACAAAACACCAATTCCCCAAATAATAAAAATATTTTAAAAAATATTTTAATAATTGCTAACTAATTCACAGGATACTCTAATGGAAAAAGAAGTTTAAAATTGAAATGAAATATAAATTTGAATACCAACAAACACAAAAACTGAAAATCACAACCAAGTACCTTTACAGAAAAATCTGCTTGTGTTTCTATTTCTCAACTTCTCATTCTGGGGAACTAGTCCTATGTAATTGGCAGAACTTTTTAATCAAAAAATATTAGTTAATACATAAAGGCAACTTATGTAAGAAAATTATCACACAGACAATTTATTGAAGAGCTTAGGATGTTTATCAATATAAAAGGAAACATGATGAAGTGTATTTCTACTGCAAACCTTTCAGTATTGTTTGATATGCACATATTTTAAGTTGACTAAATTGCAGGAAAGAAGATCTGCACTAGGATTAATTTACTTTTAAAGAAATGTATTCCTTTATTGTTTGTTGTCCTTACTTTGCACAGTATGCTAATGTACGAAGTTTTCAATTAAAACCAAACAAAATGCCTGGGATTCACTATTTAAAGAATACCTAGTTCTTTTTAAGTGATGGAACACGTTCTTATTATCACATAAAGCATCTGCTGAAATCCTTGTGGAAATTACAAATCAACTAGTAGAAGGCATATGAAAAAAGACAATTCGTTTTCAAGTCATCATAAAGATTGGTTTATGCCCTATTTATTTAAAGTGAGTTTTAATTTAAATGACAACTTAGCCATTGCATCACATGCATACAGACTCCACCAGGTCAACATCTGTTTTCTAGTTCTTACATCTGTAAAAAGAGGCAAAGAAGTATCCTCCAATACTACATAAAAGGACTGCATCTTCTGGGTTATTTTTTAATGTCTTATTGCTCTTTATTTAAGTGGCATTCTAACTTCTGAAATAGCTCTTTCATTGCTCCATGTTGTCCTGGTTTCAGAAACCATGACACATGTTTAGCATACATCAAATTGAGTTGTTTTCTCTGTTTAGTCATCTGAGAAATCTTGAACCTGGTATTTCACATGGAAACAATAATATAAGAGTACAATAAACAGAAGAGCTGGTATTTGTTAGCCAATTCTATAACTGCAGGAACCATGCTACCTTTCTTTGAAGTTTTTTAGTGTGAAGAATACTGATTCGGTTGTGTATTTTTTTTTTAACACACAAAAAAATATCACACAGTTTGTTTCTGTGTTTTTTCAGAAAAGTTATGGGAGTTACAAATATACCAATGCCTTACTTTCCTCTCATTACTTCTTTCCAAATCTCAGAACTGGTTTGAGGCATTTTGTTTACTTGGTTTTGGCTTGTACTACTGTTTAGGTCTCAGGAGGATACAGTTGAATGAATCTGTGCTTAATCATGCTGAATCACTCTGAATAAAATGTACTTACAGACTTTTGAAAACATCTCTCTAGTTTCAATGTAAATAGCTGATTGAGCCAAACGCCAAACTGATATAGCAGCATCAAGTCTTGGAAAAACACTCAAGAATTTATTTATTGATGTGTATGTTCTAGAATATGTTATTTTTAAATTAAAATGTACGTAACAGAACTTAAGGTTAGAATTCAAATAATGCAGATTGAGAAGACATGGAAAGCCTTTCTGGTATTAAGTAAATTGCAAACCTGTTCATTCTCCTTGTCATTCTTACACTTGGGAGCATGCAGAAAAAGAAACTGAAAAAGTATTTTTTTTGATACTTGACTTGGGGGGCGGCGGGGGATGATGGGGACCAAACCAAAAAAAACCACAGACCAAAAAGCCAGCAAGCACAACATCTTTAACTTCTCCTAGACATTTTCGCCGCTATGTTAGCAGCCTGAACGTATGCCAGAATAGGAAGCAGAAACTCTTTTGTTTTAGTTAAGAAGTTACATTCAAGATTTCAATTTTAATCCTGTTTCTACTTGTCATGAAGACCCACCATCTGAAGTAGCATTTATTCACAACATAATCACTTGCTTTAGCAGAAAGCTAGGGGCTTAAAGAAGGAAAAAAAAAAAACAAACCCCCAAAACAAACAAACAAAAAAAACCAAAAAGAAAGAATGGGAGAGAAAAGTGAGCATCCCTTGTACCTAAGCAGGCAGTATCCTAAATAGCATCTTTGAGACATATTACCAATGTGCAGGATTTCATTCTAAATTATTTTATGTAGAATATTACTTAGTGGGACACACAAAAATATTTTGTTGCATTTGTAGAAGTCCAGTAGGTTTATTAACCCACATTTTACTGATTTGGTGCTTTAATCATTTACACAAATGAGAAGTACAACACTATGTTGGCACTCTGACATTTACAGACTTAACTTCACGTGCCAGAAGCGTAAAAGAGCCCTGGAATGCACCTGCTGACAGCAGAAGTTGCTCATCCAACTACAGATTTCCATTCAAACAATCTCCTTAGAATCTAAACACTGATAATAGCCTTGTTGGATGTCCTACAAACAAAAGGCACAGTTAAACTATTTTTTGACAATACTCACAGTCTCTTCTTATCTATCACTCGCTTAACTCGGATGGCTCTTTGTTCAGAATACAGCTTACACACTCCTGTTCAAGATAGCAGTAAACAAAATTTCAGGTTAGAGGAGCATGGTTTCTTACTTGGAAGATATAATAATTTGTTTGTAACCATTCGATAATTACTAAGTACTTTTTAAGTAATCTTCAATGAAGTCCAAGACAGCTGTTCTGTGCTCCTTTACCTGAGCAGACTGGACACCCTTGTGTGCTGAAATACAAAAGATATAAAACAATCTTTTACCTTTTTACTGAATTGCACAGAAGTTTGCATTTTCAGTTGATACACAAGTATATTCAAGAGCCTATTAACATTTTATATATGTTACATATTAGTAATTATTTTAAACATAGCTCTATTTAAATATAGCTTCTGTACAACTGCAAATCATTACAACAAATCAAAAGCTGAAAACAACTAGTGTCTTACAGTGTTTATGTTATTGATTTGTTATATATGCCACTGAGTCATGTCAATTAAATTGCTAAACAAGAATAGATGTCACCAATCTAAGCATAGCAAAACAGATCTAGAGATTTAACTTGCTTAAAACGTTGAACTTCTAACATTTTAAATTCTCCAGCATATAGACTATGTGGAAAACTTTGTGATTTATTGTGTCAAGCATCCTTTTAATTCACATATATTAATATTTCTTATTTTGATACTATGTAGTTCCCATGCATGACTGACTTTCAATGATTCTGAAGAATGCTACAGCTATGTTTAGATGGCATTTCAAAGCTGATGAAAATCTTTGGTATATCGATGAAACAAAACACGTACAGCAAGTCAATGGAAAATGGCAAAACAGAAGTTCTCTACAACTTTCATAAGATAGTGTTGTAAAGGTATGATCCCATACTCAAGTTGTCAAAAACACCGTTACTTTACTAGGACTCTGTTGAAGTTATTTAATTATCTCGAACTTGGAAAGATCATACTTGTAATACATTACAGGTGGACAAGCAAGAAAGAGACAACCATTGAAATTAGTCAGCTTTGGTTCAGGCCTCTGTGCCACAGTGCTAAGTTACTATTCAAGTAGTAAATATTTAAGGCTATCTTTTTTACACTTGCTAATTACTGTATTTGAACAAATAAATAAAATTCTATGCTCT
This sequence comes from Pelecanus crispus, assembly GCF_030463565.1. Lineage (NCBI taxonomy): Eukaryota > Metazoa > Chordata > Aves > Pelecaniformes > Pelecanidae > Pelecanus > Pelecanus crispus. The sequence continues at coordinate 72,650,976 of NC_134646.1, forward strand.
GGCTTCTCCTTCCACTAACATTAAAGAAAATTAAGTACAGTACTAATCAGCCAATGGGATTACACAGATGCAAACAAAAAGGCAATCAGGCTTCACCAATCTCTTTCCAAAAGCAGTTCAGATTCACCATCCAATATTCAGCATTATATTAGCTTTTGCCAATAACTAAGAAAAAACATTTAAGGGTTGCTCAGTTTACCTTCTGTTCTCAGCTGATGAATGGCATCGGCACATGTCCTCATAAATATCTGAGCATCTTGATCTATCTGATCACGTTCTGTATCTGTCATCCTCACATACTCAGACATAATATGGCTGAGAAACAAGACAAACTGTCACTTAAGAAGTCCCCAACATAAAATCTACAAGTTCACATTTTAGACCTCCTTCCCACTCATCTCCACAGAAGCTTTTTTGTAACACTGATTTTCACAAAAAAAGAAATAAAAAGTACAATAACCACCACTGATAAAAATGCCACTTCTATAAAGCTGAGAGGTTTTTTTAAAACATTTTTTTGACTAGTAAAAGATGTAGAAAAGGCAATATATGCTATCATCTCGTACATAATCAAATACTGAGAAGATATAGAATCATAGAATCATAGAATCATCTAGGTTGGAAAAGACCTTTAAGATCATCCAGTCCAACCATTAACCTACACTACCAAGCCCACTCTAGACTAATCAAGGGTAGACCAGACTAAACCATATCCCGAAGTGCCACATCTACCCGTTTTTTGAACACTTCCAGGGATGGTGACTCCACCACCTCTCTGGGCAGCCTGTTCCAATGCCTGACCACCCTTTCCGTAAAGAAATTCTTCCTAATCTCCAGTCTAAACCTCCCCTGGCGCAGCTTAAGCCCATTTCCTCTTGTCCTATCGCTAGCTACTTGGGAGAAGAGACCAACACCCACCTCACTACAACCTCCTTTCAGGTAGTTGTAGAGAGCGATAAGGTCTCCCCTCAGCCTCCTCTTTTCCAGGCTAAACAACCCCAGTTCCCTCAGCCGCTCCTCATAAGACTTGTATGGAGAAATACAACTAGAAAATATATCACTACCCTCAGTACTTATTCCAATGAGGCATATTTCAAGTCTAAAAACACAAAAACAAGTAGGATAAAGGAATAGCTCAAATGTTGAAAGAAGTAAAAAAAAATTGGAACTTATTTTACTTAAATGTATGTGTTCATTATCCTAAATACTGAGCTTCATTTTTGAAGTAGCTGTACCATGAAATCTGTGAATTCAAACCACAGTAAAGAAGAATATTGGAAAATAATGCACATTTTTTAATATCAAGTTGATTATAAGACTTATTAAAACCTGTTCCTGTTGTTTATTTCTATTTTAGATTATATATTATGTATTTAGTATTTTCTAAGAGGATTAATATATCGTTTTGTTACTAAATGATTAAAAATGGAGGCCTGTTAGTAAAGTATTAACACACTGTAGATAACCACCAGAAAAGCATACTGTATAAAGGTATTTAACAGTGCTTCCACAGCCATAGATGACAGGATGATAAAACTTTTCTACAGCACCTTATCTTATGTTCATCTTGGGTTTCCTGATGATACAGTCATCACAGCCTACTATATTTGCCTTTAAAAACAGGAAAAAAAACCTTAACTCATACCCTCATTTCGATTTAGATTTTTATTTATAAGCGGAAATTTCCCCACTTGTTCAAGGTACGTATAATGCAACTACATTAATGCAGTAATGCAAGTAAAAAGAAGGGATCTTCAGTTTGCACCCTTAAAGATCTCTTACATACTTCACTGCAATAATGCCAAATCTTCCCTGTGCCTGCTGCAATCCCTGCCATGGGAACGCCTACACCCAATTCACATCCCCTCATCCCATCATGGCTCATCACATACAAAACCACCATCTCCTTCCTGCACCTTCAACGTACTGTCAGCATGGGTCTCCCAGATCTCCTCCACAAAGTTCTAAGCTTACTCTAATGTCCCTGAGTATTGTACCAAAATGTCTTCATTCCCATCCCATGTGACTGATTGCACATGAAAAAAGCAGCACATGGTTCATCTGGCTTGAGAATTATTTTCTGCTTACTGGCCAGCTAGTACACAAGCACAGGTTAGCCAGTAAACTAATTAGAAGTAATATTCTGTATTTTACTTGTCAAATACATGACAGCGTTGGAGACAAACATCTAAACACCAGGATTTTTTTTGCCTCTCGTTAAAACTATTCTAAATGTTATAAAATTATTTTTTATAACTTGTAGAAAAGTAGCCATGTATAGTGTTTACATTTTACTAGCTGAATTTCTCTCCTTTGGTCAGGACAGGTGTGTTTCATAAATTTGTGGCAAAATCCCTATCGCAACTGTAATCAGTGGTCTTCTAAGCTGTAACTCTAATTTGCACCCTCTGAGAAAGCAGCTTCTGAATGATAATGGATTTGAAACAGTCTGATTTTAGAGACATCTGATGGAAAGGCTTTCCACAGCCTGGTTAAGATGACATATTGACAGTTACATATACAATAAAAGATAACTCATATTGTTAAATATATTAGGATAGATCTCTCCCCTACTCCCTTTGCACAGCTGTCCTGGTTTCAGCTGGGGTAGAGTTCATTTTCTTCCCAGTAGCAGGCATAGTGCTGTGTTTTGGATTTAGTAGTAGAAGAATGTTGATAACACACTGATGGTTTAGTTGTTGCTAAGTACTGCCTATGCTAGTCAAGGACTTTTCAGCTTCCCATGCTCTGCCAGGTACACAAGAAACTGGGAGGGGGCACAGCCAGAACAGTTGATCCAAACTGACCAAAGGGCTATTCCATACCATATGGCATCATGCTCAGTATAGAAAGTGGGGAGAGTTGGCCGGGGAGCAGCGATCGCTGCTCGGGAACTGTCTGGGTATCGGTCGGTGGGCGGTGAGCAATTGCATTGTGCATCACTTGCTTTGTATATCATTATTATTATATTGTTACTATTATCATTACTATTTTACTTACTTCAATTATTTAACTGTTCTTATCTCAACCCAGGAGTGTTTCTCACTCTTACTCCTCCGATTCTCTCCCCCATCCCATCGGGGCAGGGGGTGTGAGCGAGTGACTGCGTGGTGCTTAGTTGCTGGCTGGGGCTAAACCACCACAACAGCTTATATAGAAAGGGCTTTTTATTACTAGTCTGTGGTATAACCAAGTTCTCAGCCTGTGTAAAGCCAGAAAATCCATTCTTACATCCATTTCCACACAGGTCCAGACAGAAGGGGACCATTAAAATCATCCGTATGGGATAATGCATAACATTGTTCAGCAATCCATGCCGAGAGAGTTACTTGAGCATGTTAGGGCACACAGATTCAGATGAAAAGTGAGGACCAAGTAACAGCTTCATGATGGCCCCTTGATAAAGCAAAAAAGTCTTCACTCTTCTATTTCAGATTACAAGAATAAGTTCTGGCCAGTCTGCTACTGAACAGAGTATAAAGCTCTTGTCCTTATTTGTCTATTCTTGTACCCTGCCCAGCTTTGTGGTGTTTGCAGAGTTCTATGCTTTCAATGCACTTTTTAACATTACAAAGTAAGATAAAGATTACAAAACGCAAACCAGAATTTTCTTTTAAATCAGACTTATGTATGAAAAAACCTGCCTCAGGCACGCTTTATTTTTTACTAACAGTGTAACTAGTAGTAATATAGTGATACACTGAGGATAACTGTAACAGCTTTAACATTGAGAAACAAGTTGTTCGGTTACTTTTCAAAGTTGCTAATACAAAAACATGGTAGATCAAATTCTTAAATAGTTTCACAGCTTCAAAGGCAGCAAAATGCAGCTTAATCCAGTAAAAAAGAAACAGAATACTTTTCCTTTTATAACTGCTTACATCTTACATAGTGTCTGGTACCAGCACTTTTGAACAAGAGCTGGTCAAGCCACTCGGAGGCAAGGATACCTGAAACCCAGCCTCCTTGGGAAGGCAAGAATGGAGTCATACAATCACATCCCATTATGTCAAAACACATATGGCATCCACTAGTATTAACAGGGTACTGAAGTCCCCATTCCACTCCCCAAAAAATCTGCACATGGAAATTATACTGAAAATCCATCTAATCACCATCCTCTAGCCTTACCATAAAAGAACCATTCATTTAAAAAGAACAGGCCAAGGAAAAACAAAACCACAAAAAACCCCCAAAACCCAACTGAACCAAAAAAATAAAAAATCCAGCCGTGTCCTGTACGTCTAAGACACAAATACTTGCTCAGAAGTGCAGTGGCAGTATCATAGCAATGGGCTGATACCTCACCAAATCAAGAAAGGTCAAACGTACCAGTGTTTTCAGAAGCAATCAGAAGCATTAGCCAAGACACACACTGGCTAGTGCATGTAGATAAAGATGGGAGAAAAGGTTAAAAGAAATTCTTCTAGATTTTTATCCTAATCAATAGGAGAAAGCTTCATGAGAAACTTAGGCTAGAAGGCAACTTGGGTTACTTGTGATTTTTAAGAAAAGAATTCAGGTGAACCAGTAGTTTTCATACAGAAATGACATTACAATAATTTGCAATTCTACCCTTGATGAAAGGGAAGAATAGGCAATGCAGTAAGAGATCAACTTAGCTACTTCATGAGCTCTTCATTGAGCTCAAACACAAAAAGCAGAACACAAAGTACAAAGTAGTTCTGATTGCTACTGACAAGCCTACAGGAACACAATGTGTAGGGACACAATCAGAAAAGGGTCAAGTGCAGGATGAGACAAAACTGGCAAGGGATGCCAATGATAACAAGAGATTACTTTGCAAATATCACTAAGAGAAACACCTAAAATAGGAAATGCGTCAAATGAAAGGATGTATCCTCACTGCCAAAAACTAGGGGAGAATAAGTGAGTGCTAGGTCTATGAAAAGATGAAGTGTAGCAACTTTAAAAAATAGGGTTAAGGAGACAAAAAAGCAGAGGACTTACAGACCACTCAGCCTAAGAAAACATAGAAACAAATAATCAAACAATTTTTAAGTGCTTAGGAAAGAACAAAAAGATAACCAGTAGCCAAGATGTATCAAGAATAAGTCATACGCAGTGTTAGTTACTTGTGGGATGCAGTAACAGGTCTCATGAATGGATGAAAAGCAATCACTGCTATATATCTTCTCTTTAGCGTGGCTTTTGTTACCATCTCACATGACATTCTCATAAGCTACCAGCAAATAAATGAGTTAGAAGAAACAAGCACCATATGGATGTGAAACTGAAAAGCTGAACTTGGAGTAGTTATATACCAAAACAGAAGGACACATTGAGTTGTGTTCCGCAGGGGTTTGTCCTGAATTTGACGCTATTTAATACTTTCATTAACAACTCAGACAGTAGAGTGGAGTACACACTTATTAAATTTGCAGAGGCATAAAGCTAAGTGAATTAAAACTGTATCAAGAGAACAAGACTTCAATTCAAAACAGTACTGCCAACTTGGAGAAATGACATGAAGAATTTGAATAAGGAATGGTCAGAGGCTCTTTGTTGCAGCAGGAACAGTTATCTGAACCCACAGAGATTGGGGAACAACTGATTAGGGAACAGTTCTTCAGAAAGTCATCTGGGATCATATTGGTTCACAGACTGAACAACAACATGTTGTTGCATAAAAAGTCATCATTACAACTGGATGCATAAACGCAGTATAATCCATTATGAATGAAAGGTAATCTTTTTGCTATCCTTAGCTTTGGGCAAGGCCTCAGCTAGAGTTTTGTTTCATTTCAGCCCCTCACTGCAACACCAACTGGGACAGTGTCCAAAGGAGAGGAAAAAGTATGATCAAAGGTCGAAGAGAACATGTATGAAAACCCATATATACTGTAATTCTTGATTCCAGAAGAGACTGAGAAGAAACCAAAATAAGTTAGTGTAAAAAAAAATTCTAGTAGCATGGATAAGGAAACAGGAAAAAGCAGAGGAAGGATATGGGATCTCCACTGAAATAAATATTTAAAAGCAAGCAAATCCATGGTGGTAGAATGACATAGTCATTCTTTTTTTGAATGTGTCAGCCATGCTCCTTCCATCCTATCATTTCTATGATGCTATTTTGCTGGCAAAGCATGAGGAACCAGAACTGATGGAGGTATTACACCAGCTTTTGAAATTAGTAACTCTTTCTGCTGGTGCATAAAATATTTTCTGCTTACTGATTCAATAAAGACGCCAGATCAAGCAGAAAAACTTGATTTTCCTCCAAAAACATATTACAAAAGAGAGAGAAGCAATATGCTGAAATAAACCAGCTCTAAAATACTGATATGTACTGTTTTAGCAGAGATAGGCCCATTTTACCAGCTGCAGATATTGCCTTACAAACATGTACATAAATATTCCCACACACACGTAAGTGTGTGGGTATATGCACATATGTACATGTATGTATAACCTTAGTTGTAAATACAGCAGACATTTTTAAACTTCTTCCCTTTGGGCATCTATTGTGGGGGGGTATTTCTTATTTAACTACTAAATTTAAACATTATTTATTATGTTTTGTGCCTTTTAATTTACTGCCTTTTTCCATCCAAATGCTGTCTGACATAAATCCAAGGTAAAAACTTGTCTACTCAAATGACAAAACATTCCACAACAAAATATTTAAAACTTTTTTTTTTTTTTTTTTAAAGTCTGTGGGGAAACTTCAGCTACTAGAACAGGCAGTACAGGCATACCTAAATTAGTATTTTCGGTTTTGTAAAATATTGCTGAGAAATTCCAGAATGCTGCTATGAAGAATCACTATTTCTAAAATGTGATATATGAACTTAGTACAACCAAAAAATTAGAGAAATAATTTGAAAACAATTCCCTGGAGAACAGGGAAAATACTATATACCCCTCCATGAAGAAAGTCCTTACAGATCATCTACATGTTTTACTATCTTAGTACAATAAACAACACCTTGCTTCTTGTAAAAATGTGGTTAAGTCAAGACAAGAAAGTAGTCTGGCATTGTACAGGAGCCAGTAAGACACTATCCTTTAATGCCTACTTTTTTTCTTTTATTGGTTAAGCCAAGAGAACACTCTCCACAAAACATAGGGTAAGCATTCAACGATTTTCTATTAGGTGGCAAACATTTAACAGATTTATTGCTTCTTCCCCGCCACCCCCCCAGCTTTACTAGGTAGATAAATGCTAGGGCAAGAGGCATAATTACTGGGCACCAACATTATTTTTTAGACAGAAAGATACTTTGTTAAGAATTTTTTCAAAGTATATTATTTGCAATTAACAACATATGAAATCTTCCAACACTTAACTGTACAGAGGGACCACAGAAGCATGTAATGAAGACACATCAAAAGCCACCCATCCAGCCTTTCCTGTGGAAAAAGCATCATTTCTACGCAGAACCAATCTATGCTACACTGATGAACTACAAAAGCATCTCTGTAGTTGCAAAAGACAATAAATTAGATGTCTAATAAGCCCAGATGGAAAGCTCTTCTCCCAAAGATTTTCCTTTTAAGTATGAGGTGTTCTGTGGTCAAAATCCAGAATTCTCTCAATTCCTGTCCAATATCTGATTAAAACAGTAGGAATAACTACTGGTCTTTAAACTGTTTAAACCTTGAAAGATCCTTCAGAGAAACTGGAAGGCTGTGAAAGAATCCCAAGAGGACCAAATTCCCCAAGTGTTAGTTCCTTGAAGCTAGTTCCTTGAACTATATTTAACACAAACGTACAAACTGTCTTGGTGGTTCAGTGATCAAAATCATGAAGGAGCCGATGATAAAAAGCAAAGGCACAAGTTGTTCACAGATGAAACATTAGACAATTTACCAAAGACCGAAGGCAGGATCTCACACAGCACAGTGTAGAAAGCAATGTAGGAATGCATTATAGCAAATGGACCGAGAAGAATATATAGATGTATAGTCATACACTAAAAATGAGAAGACAGGTAACAACCCTTATCTGAAAGGAGTGATCACAGTTTTCTTAATAAGCAAAAATAAAAAAGCATCCACATCTTGTTAACATCTTCAGGAACCAAGAGTCCCTGCCTTCTCCTTTCCAGGAAGAGTGATCAACTTGTTCTGCTGGAAACAGTTTATGGCCAAAGGGGTTTTATAGCTAACAGTCAAATCAAGAAGAAAGAAGGTGAATAAGCAATTACTAATTCTTGAGCTTTCTGGACTCAATTTAGGTACTTCAGTTAAATATTTGAAGTTTGATAAAATGGGTCAGGGCCTTAGTTTCAATTAACCCTTCTTCCATTTCTCTTTCGCACTGCTAAAAATCTTCCTCTAAAAATGAATTAAAGACATCCCCTCTGTAGCAGGATATTTTATGAATGCCAAAAATAAAAACTCTATTACTAAAGAATTTATAGTCTGCAAAAGTAAGGTCAAAGAAGCAATCAAGGACCTGGACATAACACATTATGGAGAAGTTTTACAAGGCATACAATAATTCAACTTGGTGACTCAAAAGCCGAATTTCACCAACACGTCATGCTATAGTTGAAAAATCAATAGCAGGATTGACAAAACACAGAGTAGTCAAATTTAATTAACAAAATTAAACCTCCTACGTAAATTCCAGCACAGCTTTTTGGTATTAAATTGTTTAAAACTTTTCCCCATAGCTCAAGTATTGAAAAGTTATTAAAACTGCTGTCTTGCATGAGTGAGGCATTTGCTAAGACTGAGACTGACAGTATGGATGCTATGATCCTCTTTGCATCCACAAAGTAGAACAACATAAGCAATGTAGTATGGAAGTTGACAGTACTATCTATTTTAAGTTTGACCATTATGGACAGGATCAACTGCAATCACAGATGAGATTTGGAGGAAATGACACTTCTTTTTTCCCTCTCCTTGGTGAATATGCGAGGTGAAAATCACTGAGAATTACCATGATAACTGGTTAAAAGAGAGTTTACAAAAAGAACATTAAAAAACTTTTAGAAACTAAAATAGCTTGGACAAATTTTTACTCCTCTTAGCACTTCAATTTTATGCACACTACTGTTAATAAAATACAAATAGTACCCAAAATTTAACTGCTACTGACTGTTTGCTCTTACTGCAATTATTTGCACTTTCTTAGCTTATGCATTCAACATGAAGTTTTCACACAGTAAAAATGGCTATTTCAGTATTAAATTGGTAGCTCCACCTAGTGTTGTTCATGACCTATTCCAACAGAAATTGGAAAGCAGAGAGCTAGTCGTAACATGTAGCTACACACTACTTCTGCCTTCTACTTGGAAAAGCAGTTCCTCACACACCTTGCACACAGAACTGACACCCACACCCCGAGCTTCATTTTCACTGGCACCGACTACGAATAGCTCTCACAGCCTTACACTTATGAAACATGCCAAAATAATCTTTTTTTTTTTTTTTTTCTCCTGCTGTTTCAAAAATGAAACAACAAAATACTGCTTTTAAAATCTCAGAGAGACTAAAAAAGATGCCAGAAATCTTCTGGCAACTTAGGGACACATTTTGATACCACTGATTGTACAGTATTGCTATTACTGTGACAGACCCTTTCAGGCCTAGAAGTTGTTTCTCAGACTGTTCCTCCAATATGGACCAAGCCTAAGGAATAGCAGATGGCTCATCTGCTCCTACTGTCTTCTCCTGGAGGATGGATACCTGTTGGGATAACGCTCCTATTTGGTACCTGTGAAGCCTTTTGGACAAAGGTATTATTACACTGACTTGGGACTCAGCGTCTTCAACTCAAGATGACTTTAGACTGCATTTTCTCTACCTCGACTGCAGCAACAGCTTAGCTTTAGTCAGGGTGGTGGCAGAATCAGAATGCAGACAGGGCTGACTTGCCCCATGCAATACTGCAGTTATGTTGAGGGACTGGAGAAATACAACATAGGAAACTGTGGCGTTTCAGAAGATCCTTTAAAAGGGAAAGCTTACCTACACTGTTTTATTTGGGCGTAACGCCCTCCCCCCAAAAAAAACCCAACCAAATGGGTTGTGTGCTTCTCAGATGACTGAAAAAAGCCATTTAGTTGTTTTAAGTGGTATTTCCCCCCCATCCCACCAAGAGGGGCATTGCCACACCTTTCGTCATCTCAAGAACAACTTGCTGACATTCTCTTTAAAGTGGAAACTTCACTTGGTAGAAATTTATTGGCTTCTTTATAAAGAGTGCACCCCAGTTCTTTAAAGCATCCCAGTTGGGATGCATTCTGTATTGCACACACACTACTACCTTCTTCCAATTTTACATCTGGTTGGAATTTTAAAAGTTTTATTTTTGAACCACAAATTTCAAATAAATTGGTGTCCCAGAACCCTGGAGAACACCTCTTTCCCTAGGCATACCCAAGGTGGGAGATCAACCTGCTTTAAATGACAGTGTGACGAAGGCCAGGCAGTTTTGGTGAGCATTTTTTCCCACACAAATATATTTCCCCAAAAGACAACATACAGTGAATGTTACGTCGCACTGTTCATTTTTTAATCTTAGTCATACCTAGATACTGAGAAGAAAGGAAAGGAATGATTAGTTAGACTTTGTGGGGTCTGCACTATGAAGACATGCAGAGAATATCTACTTTTTTCAAATAAATATTTATAGCAGTTTTAAGTGTGTCACAAACCCACTTCTACAATATGAAATAAAATAAACTGGTGATTAGTTCAACTGGAACTGTTAAACTTCTATTTACAACAGCAAAGTTAGTTAGGTGGAGATACCTATGAAATATTTTCTATTTCTGGAATGAAATATTGTGCAGCCTGTAACATGACTACTAAGTTTGCACGTAACAAGAGTTTCATTAAAAGCAAGTCTTCCATTTGTCACATGATATGATTATTTGTACTCAGTTCACCAAAATACAAGTTGCAGTAACATTTTGATCTTAGGATAACTTGATTTAGTAGTTCATTAAGAATGTTAAATCTGCAGATCACAAGATACTCTTATTTTTTCTTACTAACACCAACCTGTGAACTTGTGTCTTAATCTTCTAAAAATCCTACTACTAAAGCTATCAGCAAGTAAGCAGATACAGCACTTCTGAATATTTCCTAATGGCTGAAGAGAATAAAAATTTTCTCCACACAATAACAACTACTAGAACTGAAGCCTACAGTTTTTGTCACAGAAAAGCAAATCCTGCACTGCTGTCCCTTGACACTGTGTTCTCAATGGTGTCCTTCATCTGGAATTCACATTCCAGAGTCTGAAGTCTGAAGAGTTCACAGCTTTTTCCTCCAGGACCTGCTGATGCTACTGACTGGGCACTTAGTGACAACAGGTAGGTTTAGTGTCACAGAGTGAAAGGGAAAACCTGGATCACTGAATCTAGTATTCCGCTGTCTCAGGAACCATTTCAGAAAGCTACACTGCAGGTCCTTAAAAGGTGTTGGGTTTGGACTGCCAGGTTGTTTTGTTTCAGAACTCACTCCTAAGAGCCAGGAATCTTCAAATTCTGAGTCTCATTTTATTTAGGACCATTTTCTTCTTGCGACAACACTATTCTTCATCTTAAGTAGCTTACAGGATAATAAGCAATCTACATTTTCTTTTTAGTCATTATGCCTACAGATTTTTAAGCAGTTCACTTTATACGTTTGAAAATAAATAAATAAATCTATTTAAACAGAATGCGCACTTACCTGTAAGCATTAATGTAATCCTTTCTGTGTTGCAGAAGAAAATCTTTCAGCTTTCCAATATGAGAAATCTAAATGAATAGAAATCATAATTAAACTTCAGTCAGATAACTGATTACTTTTATGTTTAAAGTTCAGTATTCCACACTTCAAACATGAATTTGTAAAATTATTTATTCTGTAATTAAACAGAATCATAACATTTACTCTTCCGTAGGAGAATTTTCACATTTTGCAAGCAGTCAATACATAAAAATGTAAAAAAGATGTGTTGTATGAAAGTACAACTCAGAGAAAAGTAGTGAAAATACATCTTCTATCCAAAAAGCATAAGCTAAACACTAAACACTACTGAACACTAAATATAACTACAATATTAAACATTAAAAATATTAAAACATGATAATAATACGAAACATTAGTCTCTGGATTGCCAGTTTAGATAATGTACCTTTTAGAAAATAAATTCATTTTAGAAGATCACGCAAGAAAGTTTTAAACATTTTACTGATAAGACATGATATAAATATTCAAGTTCAGTTATTAGAACTTGTAGAGCAAGGTGCTGTCCCTCTCCTTTCTATTTCTGCCATAACAGAAGTGACCAGTTTGTGCACAAAGTAAAGTAGTATCTCTATCATCTGATAATCATTAGTAAGTTTTGCCAGAGCATACATCCCTATCAAATTTCTATTTATGGATTTCCACTTCACTGTGAATACATTTTGCTATAAATCCACTTGATTTGCTTTATTAAAAATCTTTACAAAGATCCTTTGAAAAGATGAAAAAAAAGTCTAAAAATCTGAAAGAACTTTTGCAAACTTCAGTCTGATTTAAAAGATTTGGTGTAGCATAAGATGCTGCTTATCTTAGAGAATGGAGGAACTACAGAAACTGAGTTTAACTGGCCACAGAAATGAGATGACTACCAATATGACTTCCTTGGCAGGTCTTGAAGGAGACATGATGGGGGGGAAGAAGAGGGGGGAGAATTATATACATTACCTATATAGTGGTATATATTTTCAAGGGGGAGATGGGGGAACCTTTCTAAAGCATATTCTCAAATATTCATTAATAATTCATTGTAAAAAAGCATGCAAGGAATTTTACAAAACAATAATTGTTTTAGTTTACAAATACAATAAATGTGGTTTACTCCATGTATCTGGGAAAAAGCATCAGAAGCTGTTCAGGTCTTAAAATCCTATTTTCATGCAAATGTTCCTTGTAATTAAACAAACAAAAAAAACACAGAGAAAGAACACAGAATAGTTTGGATAAATAGAAGATTAATTCCCCCAATCAATTCTTCAAAAGATCAGCAGCGCTTTGAAAAAAGTAATAGGAAAAAATATACTTAGTAAGACCGCAGTGATTTGTGCGACTAAAAATAAGTGCTTCCTTGTGCAAATAAATATGCATACATTTCCCTATTAGTAGTTGCTCCGTTTCACTTTTACTACAGCTCGTCGTATCGGATAAGAATTTTCCCAGTTTTCGTGTTTAAAGTTTTCCATGTGATTAACAGGACGGGAAATTTCATCCCATTCACAGAGCAAACTGGGTTCTGTTAGTACCTCCAGTAGATCCAAAGTTTCCTAAAGCACATCAGCACCGTCATAAGCAACAAGAAGGGAAATACTGAAATCACTATAAGATCAGCGAGGCACAAAGAATACGCTAAACCATTCTACAGACGTTGCTTCTTATCACCATTGGAACTTATTTTTTGTATAATAATCTTCTCAGCTCAGACTTGGTATGTCGTGAAATTTGCTGAATAGGTAAATTAAGCTTGACTATGAAAGCAAAACGCTTAAAACAGTCATACAGTGTTTCAGTAGAACAATAATACTTAATAGGCAGAAAGAATGTACTACAGAGGACAAAGAGTAGAAATGTAAAGTAAGAAACATTTCAAAACATTTACATTAATATATGAACAAACACTAAACTAGAAAAGAGATTAGCAAAAGTTTATATAAGTAATAAATCTTAATATTACTGCAATAGCTACAATTTAGGAGTGATTAACAAGCAGAAAGAATCAGAATGACAAGCAAGAACACTGTCTTACAGTAATTAATTCATCTAGTCACAAAGAGCATTCTATTTAGGCTAAAATTGTCATCATGTGTTTGAATTGCACTGACCCCACTTTGCCTCTCCTTCATTTGTAAAGCTATTTTCATGAATTTAGAATGACACCATTATGCCCATACTTGCATCAAGCTCTTAGTTCCCAAGATTTGCATCAGAAGTGAGACTTCTTGTTCTACTCTCCCTCAAATTCTAACAGCATCTTCTGCGATCCTGCACTGCTGCTATTTCTCTTCTGCCTTTTCTTACCATGTACTACTGGCATAGTTTTTAATTCAGTTTTTCATTACCATATCAACAAAATTAAACAATTTTTTTACAAAAAAGAAGGTCTCGCTCGCATAACAAGGAATGTGAATTTTTAAAAAAAAAATTTTTTTTTTGGTACAATGCTTAATCTGCTGCAGACACAAAATAATCCCTGATTATACAAATATAAATCTTGAAGATATCTCCAATGCCATCAACATGCAATTGTTCTGGGGTTATCAGAGGCACACCATACACTCTTTACAAAGTTATCAAGCTCCAGCCTAAAGGTAATAAAGCATCTCCCTATTCCAACTGAATGGCTTGATTAGAATCCTACTGCTCTTATTATGAATAAGAACCATCAAATTTCCCGGTTTGCTGATTACCAACTTCCATCCATCTGTTCTTGCTTCAAAACAGTCCTTTCCCTTAAAAGCTCTGCTTCCCTGCATGTGTGTTTGAGTTAACCATCAATAATCCTATCTCCCTCTAACTTCTGTAGCCCCGGACAAACGACTCCAAGCCTTTAGTTCCTTCTCACAAGATAGTTCTGAAGTTGCCTAACCCATAAATTTCCTTTCCATTTGCTCCAGTTTGTATCCATCCTTTTCCAGTGCAGATGACTAGAAGGGCATTCACTGCTGTTAGTTACTTTGTAACTCAGCTGCAAATATCTTTTCTTCCACTGTTTTCATTGATTAGTTTTGAGCTTACTCTTTGTTTTGGTCTCTAAATACATATTCTACTGCTGAATTTCTTTCTCCTCCCCACAACTCCCGACCCCAGTCATTCAGCACTTGCTGTAATGTATCATGCTCCTCCCTCTCGCATTCCATCATCAGTAAATTTTACCAATTCATCTTACTCTGAGATTGATTTTAAAACTCATCTTGTTTAGTACTGTTCTTATTTTGGGAAATGCAAAAAGTAATTCCACTATTAACCTCTCTTCAGCCCAACACTTCTTTCAACACAGAAGCACTGCTTCGGCTTATTCAGTTAATATTTTCTCTGCTAATCTCCTCTAGACTTCCTATTAGCACTTTATCAGACACTTTACCATCAGACACCAGGTCATCTTAATGAAGGGAAAGTAGATTTTCTTAAAGCATCAAGTTGGTTGGGCACATCCTATTTTTAGTAAGATAGCAAATTATACTGCTTGTATCTTGCTTTCTATTTATCTTTTTCCCCTTAAAATCTTTCTGAATCCTGGACCACTTCTGGGTCAGGCCTGGCTGATGCCATTATCAGCTTCCCTCTGCTGACTTAATTATAGGCATTAAATTTGCTTCCCTCTGATCAAAGGGTACCATCTTCAATTCAAAGTATTTTCATTAAAAATAGCTGCCTTCAGAACCTGGGATTTTTTAAATCCATCGTGTCTGAACTCAACCCAGAGATTATCTGATAACCACAGTTTGACTGCATTAGAGGTCTGAGATTTTGTACAAATTTCCAATTCTGTGTTCTGGTTCCTAAAACATATTTTGCTTTTACCCTGCTGGTCCATGGCTTTTTTCCTTATTAATTTAGCCTGGAGATCCTGCTCTAAATTATTCTTAACCTATACTCCAGCTGTATGACAAATCCACTTTTTTGCTAATTCTCTTTTTCTTTACACAGCTAAAGAATATTTTAACTTTGGGGGGTTTTAATACCATTAGTTAACTCATTGTAAATTTTGCCAAACCTGACCCTGACTTTATCTCTACAAAGTCTTCCCTTCTGCAACAGTTTTCTTGGCCAGTCAGTCTCCCTCTCTCCCCCCTCCTTTTTACTGCCTCTGGGCTAATTTTTTGTATCTTCTCTAAGTAATCTTTCAAATAGACCTAGAACAATTTTAAATCCCACTTGCATTTCAGCATATCAATTTTTTCCACTCCATTTACTCATCCATCATAACTGCAACTTCCTATTTGCTCTATATGCCTGTTTTCAAAACAATTATACCACCAGTTGACACAGCCGTCAAAAGGATAGATGAAAGCAATTTGAAGACGAAGCACAAACACATCTGAGTGTTGGCCTCTTGTCATGGTTCCCATTCTCTGCCTCTGGAAATTAGCTTTCTTCTTCTCTGAACGTCTGGAGCAGGGAAAAAAGCCTCTCCTTCAACCTTGAAATAATGAAATTATTTCCTTTTTTCCCTGAAGGGATAGGAGGGCTTAGAGAAATGCCCTTCATAGTTGCAGCACTCTTGCACTACATTAAGACTAAACTTACCTTATGGGAAAGAACTCTACTGAATTTCCAGCTATAACTCACATTTTTATGAGAATCATGGGAAAAAAATACCTTTCCTCCCAATATTGCTAACATCAGTTATATTGTTATACTAACAGCATGTTCTCGAGCTTCTGTTCACTACCAGAATACAGAGGGTTACTTTCTTTCTGACAACAAAGAGCGCTTTACGAAACTCCAGGCTCTCCCTCTTCTCTTCCCATTCCCACTGGCACTTCCTTGAGGGTCAATAACCACACACCAAAACACTGAAATGACTTTTTAAAAAAAAAAAAAAAATTACTCTTCTGGAAATGGGGGTTAATAATGCTTAAAACCAAATACAAAGAATCGGTTTCTTTCATTTCAGCTCCGCAAATACCTGTATCAGCACAAGGAGAGCAGAAGCTCGACAGCACCAGTAGGGAACTTCCTAAAAGACGCGTGAAAGGAGGTATATTCAGTTACAACTTAAGAATCTTGAAATTATAAGCTCCTAAGCTCAGCTACCAAAGCTAGAGACTCCAGGTGTTATTTAAAAACTCCAAAGTGTAGTTCTGATCATGATAAAACAATTGATTTTCTACAGTGAAGCAGCAGCAATTTTCCACTGGGTGGCAACAAAAGTGTCAGCATCACACAAGTGAAAAAAAACCACTCTATAAATTCACATTAAAGCCTGTAATGTAACTTTTTTTAAACTTAATTCAGGTTCCAGTTTGCACTTCAAAAAGTTTATCTTCTTTGTAAACTACCTCTTTAACACACATATCTGTGGTTTGTTGCCACTGTTGATTTTTTTAAACAACTCTTATTAAAACATAAAAGCAAATATTGCATATAATGCAGGTCCAACACAAAAGGAAGTTGTGAATGGCTGCCATCTGCTACCACAGGTGGCATGCACAGCTCTATTTATACTTGGGGCCTTCACTAGAAATGGTAGATGTTCTTCTATTTGGAGATTTTTCTTATGATTTTAGAGCAGGCTTTATTTTTAAATAAGAAAACAGGAAAGCATTCCTTCCAAAGCAGCATCTTGAAAAGACGCATATACTTTAGAACAAAGACGCTGACTCTGCTTCCTTCAGTATCTTAGCGATACATACAACATGTCTTTCCACTCCCAACAAAGAATTGATCACTCATGAAACAGTAGGTTCCAATTTGCATACGTTTAACCCACTGCAAGAAGCAGCAGCATTGTTTACGATTAAAATGATTGGAGTAGGTTCCCGTGACATATTGTAGGGAGAATTCGACAGCATTGAATAGTCATTTTCATTGAACAAACATAGCATTTTATCAAGTTTACTCTTCTGACAGAACAATAAGCAACTATTTACTACCATTTAAAATTGACTGTTACACTTCGCACTATACTGCCATTCTGAATTTTTAAAAGATGTACTTTGTTAAAGAAAACTTTAAAAATAATTAAAACCAAAACATAAGAGAAAGGCTCTTGCAAAAGTCATGAGACACATTTACTGTTGATTCAGCAGCACTGACAAGCACTGCTGATGGAAGTGTCTTATTAACCATAAAAATGTAAATAAAAAAACCAAACCCTTAAATAAATAAAGTAGTTTTATATTTAATTTTTCGATATGTCCAAAAAGCCTGATCTTCGGATATCTTAGCTAAATAGATCCCATCTACAGATTCATGAAGAGGTGACTATATTCTACAAGCCCCTCTGCAAAGAGCAGAAAATTTAAGATTGTTATAATGTTAATATCTGAACACGTATCATGTTTTTGATTCCAAACATGCAGTCAACCCCAACATACCCACTGCCTATTTCAGAAGAAATTAAAAATTTCAGTAAGACATTAGGTGATGTACAGGCACTGCATGTTTCCGACCAAAAAAAGTACAGTCTCAGTACTAGGAGGAGATACAGTAATTGGTGTATGAACATAAACTTGTTTTTATTACAAAAAAATTGTTTCCAATGTCTAAACCATATAAAAAGAGGAAATTTTCCGTGGTTAGTGCATGTAATGAAGGCAGGCATTTTCAGATATCTGGAATAAAACCCAAGCAGAATAGATACTATAAACAGAAACCCATTCATAATTTTAAAATTTATTTAATAATTAAGAGCTTGGGCTCTTACCTAAACAATTACAGTTGGGAAGACTAGTTAGAAAAGTTTTGACGGAGAAACGACTCCTATGGAGAAGTTTTCCACTACAAACCACCTTTGATTGGATAGAGTTATGAACTGTTTAAAACTACAACACATGAAAGGCTAGGTCCCACACAGCTTCCTTCTAGGTTGTATTTTAAGCACTGTCAGCCCCCTGAATTCACACGGGCTCCTGCAGGATGCTGCCTAAGAACAAACGAGATTTTGTTTTTAAACACTATTACCTGGATTCTACATTTCAGAAACTGGAACCTTCAGAAGACAAAGTGAGATAATTCCCTGCTACAGCGACATGCAAAATTCATTTAAACCAAAGATTAAAATAGTGTAAAAACTGTTAATTTAAAGGGGTCTGAATGGTGACTTATTAGTAGGCCATGAGGTGGTGCTGTCCTACCAGGATTCATTGCAGAGGAGCACAGGCTGCCTCCAAATATCAACTGGCCAGTTTTCAGCTGATTTGTCTCTTGAGGGGATACATTTGGTTTAGGTTTCCCCAGCAAACGTGAAAGTTTCTAAAATAGGTCACACAGATCAATTGCTCTCGTAATCTGAAACTCAAAAGAGCAAATAGTATCTAAACTGTGGTGTGGGGGTGGCCCGACGCTGGAAGCGGGTAGCAGGAGGCGAGGAGACAGCCAGCCTGGCTACCTCTAATCTCGGGAAAATTGTGACTTTGTTCAGTTTCTGCTTTACATCAGCATATATGTTACAGCAGCAGCAACGGGCAGGGCAACATTTTAACTGCATTTTGTTATATTAGTAGTCTCGCATTCAGAGCAAAGGAATTAACATAACCAAGAATGGGGGTGTTGTATTAGCGTGTGGCACATGGGGTAAGAATATTCAAAATTTAATTAATTGAATTAAAAGCCAGGAAAATGGAGACTGAGGCATTTTGACTCTTCAAGGTAAAGATGGTACAAAATTTTGAAAATACTTAAAAAACAAAATGTGTAATATTATCAGGTTTTTTTCCAATTTAGAATAATATAATTTTTTTTGTAAAACCAAAATAAAATTTAAGGAATCACGGCAAAATTTTGCATTAGCCATTGTGGGATACTGGAAGAAAAAACCTGTTTGCAGAATACCACAGGCAGTATTCAGTGATCATTAACAAACTGATTAAGAAACCTCTAAACTGCAGTAAGAAGCATAGCCAATTTCCTAATGCCTGGTCTGGACCAGAAAATGCTTCCTTTTGCTTAATATCAAACTGGCAAAAAGGAAAGAGTGAAAAAGCACTGTCTTGCACAGTAAAGAAAAAGAACAGCTTGCTTTTAAAGGAAATATTGTTTGTTTTTTAATTCCTGCTTTACTTAGCATATATTTATAAATACTGCTTGTGGTTCAAAAATTGTCTCTCACTGATTTTTGCTACTGTCAGTTCACATCTTAAATACCTAGCCTCTAAAGTGCACTTTAGATCTGCACTTGGTTATTTTGACTTTTTTTTTCACCGCTTATTATACAAAGTGGAAAATGTGGTAGTAAATAACTCACTATCAGCCTAAAAGCCTCACATTTCATCTTATCATGCTTTACTTAAAAATAATCCAGAGTTAGTATAAGATTTGGTCAAGCGCATGATGAAGAGATTATTTTTGGAATTTTGTGACACAGTTGCAAACCATTTTTTAGTCAAGACTCTTCTAATAAGAGTAAAGCAAAATTAAGACCTAAGGGTAAGCTCCAGTTCCCCACTGACGACAATAAAGACTGAAAGTACCCAGTATTATCACTGGGCTTAGGTTTTACTGTGGTGTTATTTGGGGTGGGGTTGCTGCATGTTTTAAAAATGCATATGGTACCTATAGCAAACTCGAACTGTATAGAAAAATTATTTTGAAGCCATTGATTTTTTTTTTTTTAAGATTGAAGTTATCCTGAAGTGTTATGCTTTTTTAATGCTTTGTATTTCAGCCATTTATAAATACAGAAAAAGAAATATTTTATAGGATAATTACTTATGAACATTGAATTTCAATTCTGAACCAGAAAACTGCAATACATGTAGAATTTAAGATAAAGAGGTCTGTGTTAATTTTGTCACCGTTTTCTTAGGTCTTGTGGGAACAATCTGGTTTGATACCTGCACGTACAGAAGCACATTTAAATATTCTGAAAACGGACTGTAGAGGGTCAACAGGAACATGAAGCGACCTCCAGAAAAAATTAACAATCGGCTTTCTAAAATGTAACATCATGCTAAATATTTTTAGTAACCAGTCTTAATTTATTCTCTGTGGCAACGAATACCTTCAATTAAAAAAAAAGCAACATCTGATTTTAATAAAACTTACTATATCCCTTTTTCTTGTTTATTGTCCAACTCTAATCATAACTTGCTTTAACATTTATATTTTTACACAATCATCCAAAACCTCATTGACTAAAATATAAACCCCACAACAATTGTGGGGAATGTTTTGGTTGAGAGAGAAAAGTAAATTGGTCAAAATGCATATTTGCAATAATTGGCCTTTACCATTGCTGTTCAAAACGCTCCATTTACAACCCTTCAGTAACCCCATTCAGCTTTGCTTGTGTCTTTCCGCAAGACGTTTTTCTTGTCCCTTATTCTCATGGCCCGAGCTCATTTAGTGCTATGTTTTCTTGACTCAAAGATGTTCTACAATGTAAAAAGACTTCCAGTCTCATTTAACAGACATACAGCAATAAAAGGTTACTCTGTCAGATGATCATTATGGAATTCAGAATGCAAGTTTTTGCAGTGCAATTCAGAGAGAGTTCCACGTGCATGTGCTTCACTTTGGGACCGAAGCGAATCCGCTTCAGCAGAAGCCGTCAGGGGCACCAGAGCAGTTAAGCCAGTGGCATCGGCTGTGCCGTCCTGCTCTCTGCTGGAGCCGCGGCCAGACCGGAGCCTCCGTCGCGCACAGCGCAGTCCCACCAGCTCCTCTGCCAGGCCCTTTGCACTCAGAGTTCGACATTTTCAGTGTATTTACACTAATAAACCTATACGCTGATGCAGCATGAACTGACACAGCACTTACTCTGTCTCAGAATCCTACCACTCCATCAAACACGATTCAGGGGGACAAGCACCATTCTGTTTCAGTGTTCAAGCATTTTTCTGGATTTTCATCATCAGTGCAATAGCGTTTTAGTGCAAAAATCCTTTCATTACGTTTCAACGCTTTCATTTGTGTTACGCAGACGAAACACTACTTTAGTGGTTGCTCTAGCATTTATGCCAAATACTAAGTCTCTCCCCCATTAAAACACTGGACTGGGCCAAGAAAATGCCCAGAAATGAGAAGTTTATGATTCTTTATCTAAAGAACATGTACAGATCAGGCACAAAAGCAAATAAATAAATATACTGGAAAGAAGCTAATCCTGTACACGTTAAGATTTTCTTCCAAGTGCTTTATGGCATCGGCAGAAGAATTAGGACAAAGGGCCCTTCCCCCCTCATGTAACAGGAGACCCCAAGACCTGGATCATCTGCCCTAAATCTTAGGAACTCACTGGGCCACCTGGTCACTGTAAGTCCTTATGTGGCTGATGCAGAGTGATGCACTGATAGAGGCTATTCACATCTTCGGGAAACCTAGACAAAGTTTCTCAATCAGGCACACAGATATCTTCCCCACTGCCCCACTTCAAATGGACTGCTTTGCCACATTTTCCGAGCAAACTACTATTCCTCTGTTACAGCACCTAGCAGGAAAAAAAAAAAAAAAAAAATCCCTCCTCCATCCCTGGGGAAAATAACTCTTCTCCACTAGTCTTTGTAACAGCAAAAATTTTGGCTAAACCGAGGTGAGGAAAACAACAGTAGCAAAAAAAAAAAAAAAAAAAAAAGGATAATCCTTTTAATAACTCTGGGACTGGACAGGGATACTAACAGAGTGAGTCTGAAATCCAGTCTGCTAATATTATCCTCTTCCCTCCACCCTGCCCCTTTCTAAGAAATAGAAGTGTCTTATAAAATGGGAATTAAGGCAAACCATGACAGGTTCTCAACTCTACAGCAAGGGCTAGAAATTTATCACAGCGCAAGCTGGCCTAAAAGCGTCACTGAGAACAAAGGCACCTTACTTTGTCCCCGCTCAAAAATCTTCTGATATGACCAAAGTCCAGGCATAATGTCTGAGAAAAATCCCTTCCTTTAGAGTACATCACTCTTCCATATTTCTCTTAAGTTAACTACCAAATGACCACTAGCTTCCCAAAGGTAACGTATGATGTGGCATGAAAAAGCATCTCTGGACCCCTGCATTTGTTCACCACAAAATGCTGGTCATACTGGTTTTAATCTACCTATGGGTATTTGCCCACTGGTTTGGCCTGTGAAAAAAAATGGTCCCCTCCAGCCATGGGAGAGAATAATTTCTCCATGAAAAAAATTCTAGTAGAGAGTCACACAGAAATTTCTCCTGAGAAAAGTGCTTGCAGAATTTGGGAGCAGTAAGCTTTAGCTGTAATTAAAAGGGAAATCAATGCTATTCTTTTGCATCTGAGTAATGCTGACAATTCAAAAGTATATTTTTAATCACTGAAAGCAGAAACTCCTGACAAGTATTTAAGCTGTGAAGTAAGGCACTCTTCCTTTCTCACTTTTTCTCAGCCATGAATCTCAGTAAGATTTTTTTAAATGTCCGTTTCCTGTAATTTTGGTAATTTTAGAGTGTAATTATTTTTACATTTTTATGATGCCTTTGGGGTATCATTACAAATATTTTTTAAGCATTTAAACTTAGGAAAATAAAATTAAGTAATCGCTTCTCTTAAGAAGAGACTGTCAGCCCTGTTCTGAATAAACAATCCCTTTTAAAAGCAATCTAGAGTTTTCTATCCCCTGTAACCATAGAAATTAATCTTGAGTTTAAACAAAATGGAGTAAAACATAATTTATTTAATGAAAATCAGAACACTGCTATTGCAAATGAAAGTTGGGTTTCTGTTTTTTTAATTCAACAGACAGCTTTGTATGCAGTCGTAAGATTTTACTTGATGGGCTACTTCTTACAATTTAATCACACTCAACCAATTCGAACAAAGCATTCAGATTTCTGAGTATTTAAATTTTGCTCAAGATAGATGTCAATCAGTAAGAAAAAAGTTAAAGACTTTTCAGATTAAAGAAGCTGAAGTTAAATGTAAGAAATTTTTAATGGTAAGAACAATCATGAGAAACTGCTATGACATTGTGAGGCCAACAAGAAGACAACACAAAAATTTTTTATGAGTTTTTCATACAAAAAGTTTGGGAATAGCAGAGAAGAAAAAAAAAGCACAAACTGGGAAACATTTTTATATGTCAGCATAGCTAGAAAAAATGACATTATGTTCAGAAAAAACAGTCTCTCCTATAGACTAAGAGTATTTACAAGGTTGCATGAAACATTCCAGCATACAGACCCTCAAAACCAATGATAATGCATAAAGAACTACAAGGTTAAAATAATTAAACATTTATAGCTCAGTTAAGTAAGTGCTAAAAGAACATCAGCATTTGGCAAGGAAAAGAACTTGAAGTTCACATGAGGAAACACTGATATGCTTCGCATTATAACATCAAAACAAGAAATCATAGCCCAAAACCTAGAATCTTTTTCACATCGCAGTAGACTGAAATAGTTTCCTGTGGGAACACCCATAAGAGCCACGTAAATCTAACAGAAGTTGCGAAAAAATATACAAGTATACAGTAGAAGGAATCTTTATCAAAAGAAATACAACTTCACAGATCATTCCTCTAATTCCCATATGGATTATGATAAACTATTATGTGGCACTTCTAGCTGTTACATTACCTGTATATAAGGCCTTCTTCTAAGCCTCCCTCAATCATATCAATAGGAAATTGTCAGACCATAACAGAAAAAAAAAAAAAAATTCAGCCCGATTTACAACTAGAAAGCTAAACTCTATACTCTAAACCCAATTATAGAATCATAGAATAGAATCATAGAATCGTTTAGGTTGGAAAGGATTATTCTATTATACAACGACAGATATATAACTGAAGAAGAGAAAGAAAGAAAAGTAAGCTGCTTAAAAGCCAGAAGTTTCTAAAAAGACAGTAACTGTTCATAAGCCACAGTAACAACTCTGAAGTCCTGAGGAAGCCCTTCTATACCGGGTGACTCACTGTCTAGCTTTGCAATTTGAAAACCAGCAAGCTGCTACGATACTTGCAGCTGAAAAATATAGTGTGTACCATAATTTAAAACTTTATTCCAATTTTAATTTTTTTCTCACTGCCTGTGATAAAGAGATGAGTTTCCAGAATTGCATTGCCCTTACCTCCTTGACTGAGGGTCTTTTAAAGAAGGAAGTGAACAGCTGAACATAGAGGGGCAACTGTTACAAAAGCACTGATTTGAAAGACTAAGTTTTTGTTGTCAATACATAAAATAACAAAATTCTCTACCCCAACGTATGAACAGTTCTAGGATGTCCCCATCAATCCAACCAGACTACAAGCTGCAGTGTTACTAGTTTACTCCAACTACTTTTGTCTGCTCATCCCCCTGTAAAGCCTCATTTGAGCAAAACCCAAACCTGGCTTTTCATTCACAGCCAGAAACCAAAGTGTTACTTAAAACAGCTTTAACTTTTACTGTCAAGAAACCAAAGGTAACACAGTGGCGCACTGACAACGTTTCAACATGAGCTCCCTCCAAAGTCATCTCTCAAACAGAGAACGTAGGCAACTATTCCAGGCAAAGTAATCTTCTCCTGTCTTGCAGGAAAGGTAAATTGCATGCTCCTGTTATGCTCCCCCACTCTCTCCTTCACACATATGCACCCTTCCCAGGAAAAATTTCTATTTCTTCCAGCTGCATCCAATGCCTGATGACAATGAACACACTATCTGTTCCTCTTACCAGCACCTCAAAGAGAGATTTATGAAAACCTCTGTATCTAGCAATGCTCCTTAGCAGCAGTGGCAAAAATATGTCAAAATTGCACATGTTTAGGGCCCGGAGCATACTGGCCCAAACTGATGCTCGCTCTTGGAATGACGCTATTATTAATCAGCAGAAAAGAAACTTGGATGTGATTGGGGCAAGCTACACAACTGTGTAATAAGACACATGAATATGCATCATCCTAACCAATGCTAACATGGGAGATATAAGCTTCTGGTCTCCTTCTCTTAGCCCAGTCCGTAATGGAGAATGATCTAGGAGACTCAGCCAAACTCAAAGCTCACATGGACATACAAACGCTTGGATTGTAATACAAAGGGGAAAAAAGAAACTCAATGAAGTGAGCTTTGCAAGACCATACAAGACACCTGAAAATACAACAGCCCATTCCTGTCTCCTAGCTAACTCACCTGTTTACTGTAATAGGCTATCTCTCCCTGCAATGTATTACTCAATTCTGAAAGCATTATGTCTATCTCTACAAAGCCTCAAACTCCTAGGAACCCACAACTTAATGTAGTGGGTAGCTTTTTGATGGTATGTATCCACAGAAAAGAAAATACACAGCGTGCAAATAGGGAGAGAACACAGAAACATGCCCAAAAAAAACTAAGGCAAAAAGTTAGCATGGACACACAAGAACCAGAAAGAAAAGGGTTGGCTGAAATAAAAGGAAACCGCATCTGCACCGAGATGTACCACCACCGTATACTGCCGCATCGAGCCTGAGGTTTCAGCCAGTAGTCAACTCCAAAGGGCCTCCAAGAAGAAAGGGCTGTAAACTATGGAGTGATCTTCATGGTTCCTCAGGAAAGCAACACAGTCTCCATTCTGAAATTACTGACCATAAATACAACTGAGTGCCCAGCCAGGCATGAGACTATCTTAGGAAGCAAGATGATGAAACACACACTGACACAGCTTACATTTATTGACAGATTTATGTTCACAAGCACTTTGAAGTGAAAGCACATTTCAGTTATCCAGCACCTAAGTACACCGAGATAAGAGCGTGTTAACTTCCAGTTGGAGGAAAATGATTGTGCTTATAGATGAAGCCATAAGAGTTACTAAGAAGCTTTGTGTTAAGATTCAGTGTCCATCAAGCAGTTTCATTGTGTCTCGCCAACATGTACACAGTGAAAAAATCAATGTTACTTCTGTGTCTTTTGCCATAACAACTAGATTGCCCAGGTTTGGCTGCAGTAGCTAAATGCTACTGCATTGCAGGGGGAAATAACAAAACAACTGGATAGAAAATACTTGTGTTTCAGCAGATATGAATATGTAGAAACAGGAGTATCTATTGTAAGATGATTACTGGTTTGTATAAAATTTTCATTCAAGGTTAGAGTAAAACGCTACTGCAATTTGCCACGCCCATGTTTTACAGTTCTTATATGAATTCTGTGAACAGTCTCTTGTGTCAAGGACAGATGTGATACTATGTTTTCCAGTTTTTATTTGGGCTACAAACACCTGATTTACAGATGTCAGACCACTGCTCCACAATTCTGCTCTGCACTACAGATGAGTCAGTATTACTGAAAAATATTTCATCAGTATTTCAGTACTCTGCCCATGCACAGGCATGATGTACTTAGGAAGAGAGGTAAACATGAGGCACCTCTCTGCCGGGGAACTATCTCACTAGCAACTTTTAAGATGAAAATTTAAAGGCTAGGAATCAGAATTAAAACATGAAAGCTTAATATTGGGAAGAGAATTTACCATAAGGAGACTGGTCAGGATTACATGGTAAACGTCAAGCAGATATCTAACTGTATGAATAGATAGAACAGGAGTTGGTAAAGCTCACTGTGGCATAGAGGTGAAAAAATAAGAGCAACACTGAAAAGTGAAGGAAGGGAAGAACTGAAGATGGAAGAGAGATTAAAAACAGCAGCAGAAGGGCATGATCTGAGGTAAAGAATGAAAAAACCCCAAACATCGTAAGATACGTTCTGGCTAAAACAATAATTATATTTTCAGTGCAAATGTGAGGCAGATACCAGAGACACAAGAGCTAGCATGCAGTTGGGAAGAATAGGGCCCTTATTTAGTGTAGTAAAACAAAAAAACCCTCTTAATAGGGGGAAGAAACAAACCCCCAAAGCCAATAATTAAATCTATTAGGATGTAAAATATTCTCCTTGAAAGTGTTTGAAATAGCCTAAAGAGAACACTGTATGTTATTACCTGCTAGCAAAGAGAGGGTTAACATGACCTCATGGTTTTAATAGCATGTTCTACCCCTTTGCACATCAGCATTAGAATGAGAGCATCTCAAAAGCATCATTTTTTTCCCCACAGAAACACAAAACAATTTCAAATGCCTGCAGTTCTAATATTATACCAATGGAAAAGCATATTGTTGAATGCACTGTATAGCTGTATAACTGTATAGCAGCTGGGCAGATACTGAAAGCCATGATATCTAAACCAGTTTGAAGGTATTTTTTTCTTTTTTGTCCTGAATGTTCTTCAGTCCCTTTCATAATGATTCAAACACTGTTTCTGCAACAAACAACTCAAGCGTCTGTCTGACATGACTACAGCATCAATAAGCATGGAAGAGAGACAAAAATGACTAATGATAGAAAAACAGGGAAGGAAAATAAAAAAGTCTTGTCCAAATAGAAAGTTTTACTAATGTAATTTTGTTCAGTTATATTTAGTTGCACTGTATCAAATTAGCTGAACTATGACTCTGTATGAAGTTTAGGTAACTCAACATAATTTTCCTTTATCTAAACTGATCTGAGGAATTTGCACTTTAGAAAATAAAAAAGCATAGCTTTAATGACTGCATACATCCTTTTATTGCTCAGTTAGTAGCCAGTATTAATACTAATTAATATGAATGGACTCAAGAAAAGGAAAAAGTCCAAAAAGCAAGACCTGGACAAGAGAGGGAAAGAGAGACAAAAGAAGAATAATTGTATATATCAGAGCTTCACGTGGACTACACTTTTCCTTTTAATATGTCTCATAAGACAAATTAGACAGCAACTAAAAGAATAAGCCTGCCTTCTGCTGCAGAAAGTAAAACAACTGACTAGATACTCATGGACAACCAATTTATCCTTCGTGCAGCTAGAACTTCCTTACCATTTAGATAAACAAGGAACTATTAATTCTGTAATATGTGCCGGTAGAAAATCAATCAGGAAACAAATAGAGTAACAAAGGAACCAAATGGAGTGCAAATGAAGAAGTTATCAACAATAAGAAATTCAGTGACACTAAAATTGAGACAGACAGATTTCAACAGAGAGCTATGATGAAATACGACACACAAGAGCCACAAATAAAAGCACACATCAAAAAAAAAAAGTACGGGTTGGAATTAACTTATGTGAGCAAAAGAAAGCTACTCCTCCTTTTAAATGAGTGAAACAGGAGAAAATGGGGTGACTCCTGAAGAGCCACTGTTTTTTGCCAAAGTCAAGTCCAGGGACTATAATATAGTTAATATTCCCTTCAGATTTAAAAATGATCCTACAAGGAAAATTAAATGCATTTACTTGAACAGAGGCAGTTGAAGGACATATGCTCTCCACCCGGCTTGGAGTGTGTGTTCCCAGGCAGAGGATGTACATGCAATTGTAAGACCTGACTTAAGTAATCTGGTTTGGAAACAGTCAACGCAAAAATACCCACTGAAGCACAAATACTTTCACTTTTAAAATTTCCCTTTCCATGAAACTGAAAACACGGTTGATTTTTTTTTAAAAAATATAGTACTGACTGTTTTTCTCTTATATTACAAACATATAATGTACACAATGCACACGGCAGAAAATCTATTAGGCAGTGTTAGTGGAATCCAACTTCCTAATTGAAATTCAGTATTTTCTTGCAACAGTCACAAGACAAACAAACTCCTTTTGTTAATGAGCAAAGAGGTGGAACCATACCAACCAACCCTCAGTTGGGAAAAACAGAATGCTGATAAAGTCATGAAAATCCTGAGCGAGACTATGAAGCAGTCATTTTTCCATTTTTACTGTAACACAATTTTTGCCTATTGTAGCAGGCATTACTCTTTTAATGATTACCATTAGTAGCCTTAGCATTTGGAGTGAAAGGAGTGTCGCTAGATCTTAGAATTCAAATTACCTAAACACAGTGCAAAATCTAGACTTCTCATTTCAGGTAACCTACAGACTAAAGGCATTGCCTTAGCTCACTCTCAGAACATACTCATTTCAGCTGTTGGTCTGAAACGTTTTAGTTTCTGAAACACTGTGCAACACTGAAGCCCTATAAAACGTAAATGGAGCACAACAGATTCAGCATCCTGGATGTAGCAGCCTTTTTCTTACTCCTGTGAAGCTAAACACAATTTTATTACATAAATTTAAAAATGCAGAAATTTTTATCAACCATCCTCACTTTCAATTACAAAGCCTGGTGGTATGTTGAATGGCAGCATAAGCTTTACCAGAATTTCCAGATGAACTGTTTATTTCTTACGGCCATTATGGTAAAGAGGAGAAAAAAAAAGTGCTATGGGACTTATTGGAAGAGCTCACTTTTCTTAGACAGCATATGGTCCTATCTTCTATGATAAACCTACTAATACAAATACGATTGTACAACAGGTTACGACATTCACCATTAGCAACAGCTGAAAGGCTGTCTTAGCTCCTGACATGGAGTTAAGGCAGGGAGGAAACAACAAGTTCTCAGTGCTGTTGTAAATAGGATTTTGATGGACTGAAACTGAAGACTGGATTTCCTGACTTCTGAGTGCATGACGGTCCTTCTTTTTTGAAAGAATAAAACACAGACGGATGTTATATACCAAAAACTACTACGTTTCCTCATCTACACTATTACAAATCTTGCTTTAAAATTACGATTATGAAAATAATTTTATATATTTCCATATTACTTTTCAGAACACTAATTCATCCAGGAAACTACTATACACTACAAAAAAAACCCCAGAAGACAAGCATTAGAGAACCCTTCCCATGCTTATAAAATATAGAGACAAAATACATCAGAATAATCGATGCAACCTCTTGCGCCTCTCAGCTTTACAGTTACACAGCATTTCATTAAATCAGCTTTTTTCCCTCAAGTGTTACAAGGAAAACCAATTAAACATCAAAAGATTCCTACTTGTCACATCAAATTTACTACTCGTTGGAACAGTATGCCTTACTCGCTAAATACGTGTTGACTTGGAAGTCATCACGAACCACATTCTTAACTAATTACAGCAACTGCTACAAAATACTGATTACTATTAAGAATCAGTTAAGTTAAACTAAGTGCACCAATTACCACAGCCTTCACTTGCCAAGAGAGTCCATCAAAAGCACACCGCACAAGTTAAAAATATAGTGTTTATTCTGTCCGTAATCATTGCTCCTCCACTGCTACCCAAGAGATAGGAAATGTACTATTGTAACAACAGAAGTCTCACACACCACAGCTGGCGTCCGCAAACTACACACACCCTTATTGCAAAGAACACTCTTCAAGTGAAGGTTGCACATAAACAGTCATAGAAGGAATGAGAACACCACGTTGGCAATATTATTATGTGAGACAGTGAACACAGCGCAAGATACTTCTCTATAAGATGTATATTATGTTGTTTGTTTTGTTTGTGGGATAATATCAAAAGATACCTGGGCTTCAACTTGGTGGTCAAAGGGATAACCTATACTAGCTGTTACAACTTGTAGCTGTGTATGTATTTTTTAACACTGTCTGTATGGCTGAACAGATAGTCTGTTTTCTCTAACTGAAATAATTAAATAAAATGTATTTTCAGCGCAGTTTCTAATCTGTGTCAACTATTGGCAGTATTGCAGTCAGGTAGATTTGGGGTTCATTTTTCTAAGAGAGCAAAAAACATCATCAATTTTTTTTTAATCTGAGTATTAAAAGTATGGATACAAGCACAGAGAATAAATTACATAATTTTGTTCAGATTCTTTCATAGTTTCATTGTAGCAATATTAAAGACTCAAAAGAGCTGGCTAACCCATTTTTGTTACATTTAAAATTATTTATCCAGTAAACTCTTAGGACTCAGTGTCATTTTATTAACTTCACTAGGATAAAAACATAGCTGTAAACACCAGGTCAAGAAGGAAAAACTTTCATGATCTAGCAACTAGGTAGCAAAATAAATCCTTTAAAAACTATCAAATGAAGCTAAAAATAAAATTAGATATAAATTCAAGTTTTAGACTGTGGTCAATTGAGGTCTAGACAAAACCCTATGTTTGTTCACTGCCTAGTCTCCAGTCTGCTCCAAGTTTGAAAAGGTAATTGAACTCAGTCTATAATTACTGGATTAGATACAGATGGGCTCTGTACATTTCAGGGAGGAAAGAACTGTTTTGATTCATTTTATGATTGCCTGTAAGGTCAAACTTTTCAAAATGTACTTTCATCTGTTAAATGGTTTCTCAAAGTCCCAGGGGGACATCTTCAATAACTGATGTTTTAAGCAATTTGGGTCTATCAGATCCAGTCTTTGAATGTAATACGCTGTCCATTTTCTAGAATTATAAATGTGCATGTAGGTTAATTGCTACAACTCTTACATATTTTCAAAACTACACTTTTTTGAAAAATTGCAAGTTTTACCCAACAACTGTTACACATAAATATTTGTAGAATTATTTTGGTTTAGGGTACAGAATATCTTTGGAAATACAAATAAATAACACAAATTAGAAATGTCCTTACTTGTAATTCCTTCCTATTTGTCAGAAGTTTCTGAGAATGCTCTCTTAGGATCCAGTTCAACAATGTATGAATAGTCCCAACATATTCAGTTCACTTCTTACAAACCAAAAAAGTGAGGAATGTACCTTAATAAAGAATCCTAAAAAGCACTTGAGAACACCTCTCTTTTAGCACTCTATTATTTGAGCCTTCATCCCCACTCTCACTCACAAGATAAAATGTGGAACAACCAATGAGCATTAAACTTTCACTCTGTTAAGAATTTTTTGCAAAACCTTTTCTTCTATTAAATCATCCATAATTCTGCAGCCTGTTTCAGTACAACCAGGATTTCATCTTGCATTTTTAAATGTCTTGCTTAGTTACGAGTTCAAATGCTCCACAAAGGATAGCTAGCTCTGCTCTCAGTTAGGGACTCTCAGAGCTACCGTAAGAGCAATTTAAAGCAGAAAACACACCATGCAATCAGAAGGCAATATAATAGTTCAGTTCATAGTCTTAAAAGAGGTAGGAAACTTAATTCCAAACAACCTACTATTCAAGAGTTTCAGTTTATTTACATTACAACAATCTTCTTGCTTATAAATTTCCAATAAGAAAGTATTTTTTGTTACAACATACATTTGTGTTTAATCAACAATATCCCACTGCTGAGAGCCTCAATCAAACAGTTATCTTTGTAGGATCAGACACCTATAGAGTTGTTATGCCAGAAATTTCGCATTTAAGCACCGGTAATAAGGACAATAAGAAATATGTTAATATAATCTCCCTCTGGTTCCAAGTGTGCTAATGAAAAAGGCTTAAGAGCGTAGCAAGTTACCTCATGTAAAGTTCATGATTAACATTTTATTCATATTAATTCGAAGTCCTCTACGTAAGGGACAAAACCTGAAGTCAGAACCAACCACCACAAAGCCGCAACAGAAAGACGCATGATAGTAACAGTTATTCGTACGCCTGCTAGGACAGAAGATCGTGCCTATCATCATCAGGCTATTCCCACTACAAGTCTGACTGAAAGAAGAAACTTCTTCCACTATATTTTAAGAACTGATTGATACAAATCAGTTTGTTCAAAACAGTTCAATCCATAAAATGTCTGCAAAGAAACGATGGGTTTTTGTAATAGTAGCTCTTTTTTTAACATAGAAGCATCAATAACAACCATGTATAAACAAATAAAAAAATGTTCTTTGAAGTAAACTTCTGTTTCTTATTAGTGTCAAAAACAAGCACGCAAATTGACTCAAAAGATAAAATCCATGTAATATTTGCATTATCTTCCTTCCCATATCTCTAATGGATGCTTTTAAATGTATTTCTTAAAATTGGAATAATACTCAGATTAGAGTTTACATAGGGTACATATGCTTAATTCAATAAAATAAAAATCGATCTTTATTTAAGAGCTATATAGAAAAGCCTTCTTTTCATTCATTGTAAGCAAAAAAAAAAGTTTCCTTCAGAAAACGTACATGCCTTATTTTCCTTACAGAATAGAATTATAATAAGTATTTAAAGTGTATTGTGTGAACCCACAAACCACTCCTGAAACTACTGTAATTTTTCAGACAATAAACTGTGAAGCAATGGTAAAGTTATAGCCAGACCACAGCACCATGGATTCTCTATGCCATAACACAGAAGAAAATAAATATGACATAAAAAGTTATTCTAGGTCACATTTTAGACCAACTAATTAACTCTTCAATATTTTTTCCTTTTTTCTTCTCCTTCACATTTTGATTATCTCTAAGATGTATTTTCCTGTATTTGCTGTATGCTCCTTTACATCATGTTCAAAAACATAAGAAACAGTATCTGAGTATTTCCCATCTATACTTTAATGGGTTCCACAGTGAGCTAAAAATCTTAGGAATTAGAAACAACATCATTAAGAGAAATAAAGTGTATTCTTACAGTAATGCTCATGTTGTGGTGTATCATTGTGTCTTTACACAAATCTTTAAAAAACAAAGAAAGGCGATATCCAATCATATACATGAAACTGATTTGGTATGAAGACTACAGAAATGTAGTATTATTTAACCAATGAATACCTCACACTGGTTATGCTTCTTTTATTATTTTAAAAAAAGAAAATCATTTAACTGTCTTTTTAATGATTTTTTCCCCCCCGTATGTACAAAGAGGTCACTTATTTTGCAGTAAGTAACTTCTGTAGTAGATAACTAGATTAAGCACCCCGTTAAGCCTAATACCGCTGTTTTATTTTAGAAATACTTTAACACGTTGTTTCCTGTAAGTTCATTTATTATTAAAAATGAAGACAGAACATTCATACATTCGCACAGTCTAAGGTCAGACTGATCAGAGTCATAGGTCACTGGAGCAGTAGTCTGGGATTTGGGAAACCAGTATCCAATTCTTTGCTTTGGTACAAAGCAGTGTCCCATATGTAAAAAGGAATTCCTGAGCCATGCCTATGCATTAACTCCTGCATTACTTGTTGAGTACCGTATGTATTTTGCAATATATGCATTTGACTTTGAGATTTCAAGTGATCTACCAAATCAAGGGTCAGCAGAATCACACCACAAATACTGTGGGTTTTTTTTTTTTATTTTTGCTTTTTCATAAGATCCATGAACGCTCAGAGATTTTTTTCCCTTGTGATCATGTCCCCTAACAAAATAGGACGAGAAAATCTCTTACCACGAAGTAGATTTTTCAGGCTTTAGATCATTTTTGTACCTCTCCTCTGTAAAAAGCAAAGCAAAACAATCTCCCACCACCATATTTCTGAAAAAGGCTGACATCAGAACTGGTCACAACATTTTGTCTCTTTTCCTTTAATTGATAATTCCCTCTCTGTTTCACTAAACTTAAATCTTTTAAAAACTTAATTTTTTTTATTTTGGTATTGACTCCTATGTGCAGCATTGACTAGAAGCCGAAGAGACCAAATATGCCCTACCATATCCACAGCCAGAATCGATAAATGCCCTACTTACATGTATGCAAAGATTCTTGGGTGTGGTATTACCTTTGCATGTGTAATAATTTTTCTATACAGTTGAATGACCCATGCCTCAATTTAAGCCTAAAGGAACCCTTTCCCTTGACTATCACAGCAGAAACTACAGTATGCATCACTGTCCAGCTGAATTGTCCCAAAGAAAATAATACACAACAAAGACAACTGAAGAAAGGAGAATTTTAAATTAATCAAAAATTTGTAGCTGTCACTTGAAAACGGGTATGCAACAAGGTTCTGAAAGAAGAATATCCCAAGAACATGCACATCTGTTTAATATTACAAGCCAACTGTCAACATCCTAAGTGAAGTTTTAATTTAATATTTTTTCTTTCTTGATGTTTTACCTTTAGTCAATGCCTTCTGAGAGTATCAGCTTTCTATAAGAAACTGTTAAATATAAAGAAATGTTATTGTAGCATGTTTATAAAATCATAGTTCGAGAACTTTTTATTTTTCTAAAGCCTGACCACAACTTAATTATCTGCAGGACATTCCAAGCTCACAATTGCAAGCTCCAGTTCCCAAGCAATTTTAAACAATATCTACTGTACAGGACATACGGTATTGCAAATACCACAACATCGTAGTGTTTCCAAAAGTCAGCATTAGAGCCTTTAGACATGGTTTTTATTTTCAATAAATATTTGTTTCCCTACTAATCATTAAATGGTTTTCATCACCAGTACATGTTTGTCTTTCACATGTCAGTGTGCTATCACCATTTACTTTTGTTAAAAGTGAACTAGTTATAAAAAAGACAGATATAATATATAACATGCTTATGTTATACATAAAGCACCGTAAGACTAAGAAGTACGTTCCTCTGCAGCCTACACAATGTTTTGCTTCTTTTCCAGGAAAGAGCAAGAGTAAAAGCAAGAGAAAAAAAAAAAAAAAAACAACAAAAAAAAAAAACCCACAACACACCACACTGCTAAACTGGAGATAAGGTACATGGGAAAATGAGACCATTAGCTCAGCCAAAAACTTTGAAAGGAAAGCTGGAATTTCTTTAAGAAAGAGAGATCTCAAAAAGCCTGGGAATGCAAAATTGCTTCTACTTTGTAAGAACATCCAAACCACCTGAAAAAAATCCCATAACACAATTACATCTGTATTTTACACATATCAGTCTGAAAAACAGTAAGATGATACAATGCTTCTAGAACAATTCAGAACTCCAAAAGCATGATTTTCCTCCTCAAAATACCAACGCTCTGTAGAACACCTTGGCTTCAACACATTGCTGATGAACTTCCCTGTCTTCCTCCTCCTTTAATCAACTTTCCGCTTCCCTAGAGACTGCTTGAGGACAGGACGCTGGGTGTTCTGTGCTCCCCAGCACGCTGCCACCACGGAGCCAGTGCCCAGAACCTCCACCGCACTCATGGCGGGCTGCCGTAGAACCCAGCGCTCAGTTCTCAGCACCTCTTTTACCTGCCAGGTATTTTGTTCCAGAAACCCCCAGAAGTCCCGCAGCAAGATTATTTCTGGTCTTCGAAATGTAGTGATATTTTACTTTCACCTGTACTAAACATTTGAGGCCTTACTTCCCCCCCCCCCCCCCATTAAAAAAAATCATTGAGTGACCATATTAGAATTCTAATCAGAATATTACCCCATATTAGAGCTCTAATAAACTTATGAGTCAAACCAAGACCCCTTCTCTTATTTTCAACCACAGACAAACATAATGTTTAAGAGCTTCTGGATATCCTCATAGAACCTCCACCGACATTCACTTCAAACCCATTTCACACTTGCTATCCAACTGAGATAGAAAGATGGGAAACACCAGTCAGTTCCATCTTGTACTACAGAAATGAAATAATCAATTTAGAATTAGTGAGATTAAATCCACATTCAAAACCATTTAAGTGTCAACCAAAAAAAGGAAATACCCAGTGGGATATGTCAAGCAATCTATTAATAGTGGAAAAACAAAGATTGAAAGGAAGCTGGATTACATTTAACTGTATCTGGTTTTTGGTTTGTTTTTCAAATGCTGGACAATACCTATGAAAATGGAATAGATTTAAATTTGAGCAGATGCAGTACATCTGCTTTTCTATTGCTCTCACCACCCTCCATCAAAAGGAAAGGCAGAGTCAGAATGAAAGGGTAAAAAGGGACAACAAACACCTCAAGGCTGGTACCTGATCACAATAAAATGTCGTTTTTTGGCAGATGGAAAGCTTTGACACACCACCCTGAAAGTCAGGAAACTCACATTTTCAAGAAAGTACCCATCACTTAAAATTCTATGCAATTATATCAGACTGTAATACTTTCAACACTAAAGAACATTTTCCCAAAATTGCTGGAAACAATTCATACCTCAAATTTTCACCCTTTAATTGCTTTCACTGCTGAAGCTATCGTATCAAGTTTTAGTATTTGCCAGTCTGAAAAATATTTTCAAGCATAGTGGTCTGAAGTTTCAAAGACAGAGCATATAATTACACAATCTGTCACTGAAAAATCGTATCTTTTTGTCTATCGTGAAACACACAAAACTTAATCCACTCATGACCAAAAATCACAAGGAATCAGCTCAGCATTACAGCAGTAACTAATCCTGATGACCAAACCAGCTCCAATTAGCAAAAATGCAGTGTCAGTACTACTTGTTGAAAGCAATGATTTGTAACCAATTTTTGTGAGAAGCTGAAAAATCTTTATGCTTTGAAATAGCTGTTCCCTGAGATTAAGAGGGTTTAAACATTGGGGTTTTTTTGCTGATCACACGCGTGAAGCACAGCTAGCATCCTAAATTACAACATCTCCCCATCTTACTAATATTTCAATATACTTCAGAGTTCAAAGCAATTAACATGTGTGATGAGTGAGAAATTCTGTTTGCTAATTGTCACAGAGAAGAAAACTCCTTAGTCCAAGTCTAAGATTTAGCAGAAGCTAACAAAAGTAGTACTTTTCAAATGTCCAAGATGTAAGGACTACCTCTCTACCTAACTTAACAAGCATTTCTGCACACAGAAAATGAGAACTGCAGGTTGCTGGAAGAGTCACAGGTAAGTTCTTCTCCAGGCTACTATCCACAAAATTTGTCCTATTTTTAAAAAAGAGGAGGAGGAAGGGAACCTGAATCTTAAAGTTACTAACTTCCAGAGAAATTAGCATTATTTTGGCCTCACTCCTAATACCTGGAAAAATAAAACCCAACAGTTAAATCTCTAACAAATCACAATGACATTCTTTTGGGTCTGCTTATTTTTAAGTTCATGTCTGTCCCACACAAGAGATTATAGTTTAAAAAAATGTACAGAAAAAAATAAACTAAACCAGGACAAAACTCTAATAAACTTATGAGTCAAACCAAGACCCCTTCTCTTATTTTCAACCACAGACAAACATAATGTTTAAGAGCTTCTGGATATCCTCATAGAACCTCCACCGACATTCACTTCAAACCCATTTCACACTTGCTATCCAACTGAGATAGAAAGATGGGAAACACCAGTCAGTTCCATCTTGTACTACAGAAATGAAATAAGCAATTTAGAATTAATGAGATTTTTTTTTAAAAAAGACCCCAAAGCTTCTAGAGGTGACAGTGTATTGAAGTACTCAAAATAACGAGCCGTTCTTCCTGCAAAATCTTTGATAAAACTCAGAGAAACAGTAAAAAGCATAACTGCATCAATTACGTTCACTAACCTGTAAGTATTAAGTTTCATTCTCACTCTTCCTTCTTTCATTTCCCTTCCTTGCTTTCCTATTTAGATGTACTGTATTATAACCTCCATATAATTTCCTGATATTCATTCTTCTTTTTAACAGTATTTCCACCTCTTATGTTAGACTGTCTCTTCCCCAACCCATGTCATTCTATTTTCTTCCAGCTAACCCTGCTCACTTTCTGTTGACTTTCCCTTCCATTGTATGCCTCCAGTTTTTCAGATGCCACAGGACCCACCACCCTGCCACTAGCCTGCCCTTCTCCTTCTTCAGATGTCATGCTAATGTAACCTGTGTTTGAGAAAAGGAGGAGGCTACATATGATAATCATCAGCTTTCTTCCACTTCCAGATATACTACAGACTTCCATAAACTTTAACCTTATTTGTGGCAAGATGACAAATCAAGAATTCACAGGAGGCGTCAATTTAACGGACAACCATAGTTGGGAAAGAGTTCATAGTGACCAGCTACATGATATAACAATTCCTCCAACAAGGAGTCAGGAAAGAACCTCCCACAACCAACCTGGCCATGGAAGGAGGTGAGGTGACGACAAAAACAACGTCCTCAAAATGGGAACTGCAGCCTTAGGTACTTTTGGACTGCTCAGCACCACATGAGGTCCAGTTAGTCAAAACAAAACTAACAGGTGACTAAGAAAAGTTGTCTCCCAAGCCAACTTTCAATCCTGCTGTTCAGTTATATTCAGAAAATAATTCCCATGGAGTTAAGAATGTACTTAAAACAAAGAAACAAAGCAGGGGAGGACAACAACAGACAGTTGCACAGACATTTCCCGAAATATAAAAGTTCGTAACTCTTCCTCCAAGGCCAACCTATACCCTCACTGCTGTTACTGATGTGAGTTTTGCTAAAACCAGAAGCATCACATGGGGAACACTGGTGATTTGGCATTTAATTCTATTGCATTAAAAAAGGTCAGTATTTCATTCCTCTATTTAAAAAAAAAAAAAAAAAAAAAAAAAAAAAACAAAAACAAACTTTCCTCTATTTCCTTAACAGGCTTCTTATGTGTTTCTCCTCCACTAGTTAAAATTATCAACTTCTTTGCCTTCCATCTCTTAGGCTAAATTTCTTCTCTAACAAGGAAGTGAGAGGTAGAAAACAATAAATGCTCATAATAAAAAACTAACATTAACCATAATTTGCAGAGGCAAAGAGATAAATCTGAAATACTAGAAAGCAGTACACTGTAACTCCCCATTTGAAAAAGAGTAATTTAGAATCGTATTTTCTGCCTAGAAGATGGGGGAGGGAAACCCATGTGCATGTCAATGAGTACAAAATGCAGCACCATCAGTGAACTCTGAGGAAAAAAGTGACTGTTCATAACTGTATTTGGGAGAAGTCAGAATGAATTCTAATGACCTCAGCTATGGTCCCAATTTATTAGAACTTACCTCTCATTAAAGTTAAGAAGCGAACTGAAATACCACTTGCTGTCCAAAATTTGGCACAGTCATTAATTTCTAATAAAGACTATAATTGGCTATACCATAAGCGGTATATATTTCCCTTGCATCCAAATATTCTCTCATGGGAATTATTCTTATGTAATCATTAGAGTCAAAACGATCATATAAACTAACCTTAGTAAATCAGGTTAGAATTTTTTAGTTTGAGTATAAAACAAAAAAAAAAAAAAAAGCAAGCACACCATTTTAACCATTTTTGGACATTTCCCTCATAGCACTAGTTAGCATCAGCTATTCAACTACAACAGAAGCAGTTCACTATGTGACCATGTAGTCTTTGATGTGCTGCCTGTGTTCTGCCATGGACTTTAATGGTATCACTCTCAGATATGGAAGTTTTCAGGATTAAGCCCCATTCAGACCTATTCTAGATCTGGCAAATACATGTCCCATCCTATAAAACGTTAATATAGCAAGCTGGTTACTTCATTATTTTGGATATTTCTTGGTCTTTTAAAAAGCTTAGATGTAATTTGATACATTCTGCAGACACCCACCTGAACTGGACTCAGAACCAGCAGCATAATAATTACTGTCATATTCCAACAAAACATTTAGTACTTGGCATTTTTATTTTCATATACCTTTTACTTTTAGAACAGGGACAGTGTTACTCCCTGCATCAGCAGATTGGTACCTGCCTACAACTGAATCTGCTATATATCTGAAAGTAGGCAGTGGAAAAGCCTGTGGACCAGTCTGCAAGCCAAATCTTTTTTCTTATGATACTAAAATGGTACTAAGCACAAGGAATCCTTCATTTGAAACCTAGATCTAATCATCTCCTAATGTTTTTCAAACTTTTTTTTTATTTGTAAACACCTAAAAATTTCCCAGTGAGAGTGCAGACTTGTCTTTCTCTATTAACGCTACATACTGGCTACTGATTATATACTATAACCAGACCCATTACACAATTTTGGTGGCTGAATTTTATTCTTGGTACCTCTTCAAACAATCCTGAATAGTCTGAAAGGAATCAGAAAGTATATACGTTTAAAAACACTCACTTGTAATTGTGCTGCGTCAATAATTATGTCATGCAATTCAAGGTGGTCCTATATGGTCAATCTGGCTACTGGTTTCGGCATTCCCCGTGCTTTTTTAGGCTTTATTAATGCAGTGACAGTGGCAAAGATTAAGCCATTGTAAACACCATATACAAACACCCCTACACCTTTTTTCTCCTACGAGAATGCTCTGAATACCAAAGAGTGAAAAGATGCACAGGAAGATCCTATGTTTGAGACCAAGGAGAAAACATCAGATTTGCATCTCTTCTAATAGCAATGCTACTTTGAATTATCCCATGGGCTGCATCCAAACAACGAGATATGTTGGACTTATGCAGGTATGCATGAGAAGGCTGTTTTACTCAGAGTATAGAAAACTAAAAATCAAACAAACAAACAAGACACCACTAACATATGTGTAGCCAGAGCAGTATACTACAAAAGTCAGGTGGCCTTGTAATTAAAAGGTTTGCTCAAAATTTATATTTGATGTCATTTGCTCTGGCTTTCACAAGAACTAGCTTTGTAGGCAAGTTTTATGTGGGGATTTTTCCTCCTCATTACATATTTGTACAGAGCAAGTGAACATATTCTTGACGTGAATATTGGCCTATCATACCAATTTTTTTGAAGAATCAGTTAATCATCCTACAGAATCCATACACAGAAGTTATATGAATAACAGATGTTGTAGCCTCATGAATCTGGCATCCTTATGCGTTCAACAACTTCAAACACAGACATTTGATCATTCTGAAATTTTGCATTTAAAGACTTAAAAACATTTAACGTTTCAAATTTTCCATTCTCAAGGATATGTTTTCAGATATGTCTGGTATTGCTTTTGAAGAATTCATGCTCCAGCACTTCATTTTTTAACTTTTTGCAAAACCTTAAAGAAGAGGAGAATCTCTCTAGCACAACACAAAATTTCATTCACAGCTGCAATCAAGCCCACCATGAAATTCTGCTTGACCATTAATTTATCTTTATTTCTGTTAATAGGCTGTATGAGCCCTGATACCATTTTTCCAACACATATTTAAGTCAGCAATGATAAAAAGTTCTCACTCCTTCAATGTTTTCAAATAACTAAGAGAAAAGCGTATTTGACAGATGATATTCTCAATAGCTCATACTTGCCATAAACAAAAGCAACAGGAAAGGCTTAAATAGTGAGATTTCCTAAGACTGTCCTGAGACAGAAGTTCAAGTGCCAAACACCTTCCAAAACAGACAATCTTTTAAAATATCCCAAACTGCAGGTTTAAGACCATGGTAAAGCTGTGAACAACCATCACAAACTGGGCCTATGCTGTATCTGAACTGCTTATGTTTGTCCCTGAGCACTTACTTCAAGCCCAGGTTTTCTTTATTTAAATACTTTTGCTCTAATCCTTAAAATTCTTCAATCACTTAGCACCTTAACTCAACTTAATCTCAAATCTGATACCATACCAAGAAACTACATAAG
Organism: Pelecanus crispus; assembly: GCF_030463565.1. Lineage (NCBI taxonomy): Eukaryota > Metazoa > Chordata > Aves > Pelecaniformes > Pelecanidae > Pelecanus > Pelecanus crispus. Next base: position 72,693,690 of record NC_134646.1, read on the forward strand.
CCTGTAAAAGTACGATTAAATGCAAACTTTAATATCCCTGCATACTACATTTTAAATAGCCGTGTCACCATAAAAGTCTAAGGACCAAAAAATAAAAAAGAGCTGCTTTTGGTTTAGTTGACCAAAAAGCGCTAACATATACGTAATGAATTGTAACAGTCTTTTACAAATTGCAGGCAAGGGGAAGTCTGTCACTGTTATTGTAGCTTTCTTGTAGGGAATCCCTCAACAATAATTTCTTACCTGGTCCTAGTCAATATGTAACTGGTGAACAGGTGGAAAGATGCCAAAAACATTCACCATACATACAGCATTAGTCATCTTTCATTACATATCAGATAATCCAATGGTTATACAATGCAGCTGACAGACCAAAAAACCCAAACCAAATAAACAGTGATGGGTCATTGCTGGGGCAAAGAAAATCCTTTCAAAAGTTCACAGCTGTAACAGTCATCTTTGATTTAGAAGAGCATCCATGGGCAAACCAATCAGTTTTGTCACAGTTTAACAATATCACCAGTAACAGCAGTCTCTGCAGCTAACATTGCACTGGCTTTAGATAACCTTGTAACATCCTTGTCTTACCAACTTAGTCCAAAATACAAAAACCTTCATCTGCTCCCCACAGACTGCAGCAATACAGCACACCTGAGTATAAACCAGTCAGTTTTCAAAAAAATACAAACCAATACAGGATGTTGAAGTATTTTTTGTGACTAAGGAAAATACCAAGAGCACACAAAATGCATCCTCCCACCTCTAAAGTGGTTTCCCCACACAATATTGATTCAAGTCAAAGCTCTTATATTCCACATTCTCCATGCCTACTTCGATCCAACTGAAAAAAAAAAAAAAAAAAAACGTTATGTTTGAGAATGTAAAACAGGACTTTGTAACTGTATCTCCCAGGTGCAATGACACTTCACCATAAATACAGAAGCCCACCGTGCAGACACAGAGCTTTCTTAGGAAAGAAAAACTAAATTCAACAGAAAATAAGGAACTATTACAACTTTGCCAGCTGCTTCTCCAAATGCTAAGCACCTTCAATCTTCCTGCCTAAACACCACTTTGTCTGTCTATGAAGAAGACAGAAACAAAAGTAAACATTTCCACAGTCCTCAGATCCTACAGCAAAACTCATAGTCCTTTGGGGGAAAAAGGAGGAAGAAAATACACTATGTATGACAGCAAGAGTTACATCGCTTAATACAGTTCAGCCAAGTGCTCAAACACATTAATAGTGCCATATGAAACCTCCACAGGATGGGCTAGAAAGGAGAACTCTGATCCTACAGCTGTGCAGCTGCCCCAGCAGGGCTGAGCACCCTCCCAGTCCCGCACCCCAGCTGTGCTGCCACATGTTTGCACCAGGGCTGGCTGCTGCTCCCGCAGCTTGGACCGCACGCAGAGTCAGCACAGCTCTACCTGCAAGAAGCGAGGCAAACCCACCCATAATATAACATTGAAAGGAGCAGGTCTGTGCATAGAGCTCACATAAGTATTTCATCATTTTCATATTTGCATGTCCAATGAAGATCTTCAACTCAGGAGCTTTGGCTTGTCTAGTTTGGAAGAAAGGAGGCTGAGGGGCGACCTCATTGCTCTCTAGAGCTTCCTGAGGAGGGGGAAAGGGAGATGCTGATCTCTTCTCCCTGGGATCCCATGATAGGACGTGTGGGAATGGTTCAAAGCTGTGCCAGGGGAGGTTTAGACTGGACTTTAGGAAGCATTTCTTTACAGAGAGGCTGGTCAAACACTGGAACAGGCTTCCTAGAGAGATGGTCAATGCCCCAAGCCTGTCAGCATTTAAGAGACTTAATAACATGCTTTAATTTTTGGTCAGCCCTGAAGCGGTCAGGCAGTTGGCCTAGATGATCACTGTAGGTCCCTTCCAACTGAAAATATTCTATTCTGCAACCAAATAAGGCATAATGAAAGTGGTGACTAGGTGTAGGTTATTCAGGGTCTCCACTGTTACCCTAAATGGATTCTGACCAGTATCTTTCACAACAATTTTTAAAGACAACACTAGTTAACCATTTGATGTGTTCCTCAGATTAAACAATAAACAAAAAATCTGTACGCAGACATGAAAGAATTCAGTAGCTTTTGGGAAGCTTTTTTAAAAAGCAAACTGTTAAAGAATTAATGTATCTATCAAAGATTACATTTGCAAGCTAAGTTGCATAGTCTCGGAAGAAACAGACAAATTTTTAATTGTGAGGCTACAACAAAGTATTTGAAAGAGGGTTTGACACATACATAATCAAACCAAACTGTATTTGGCTGACACAAGCAACTAAAATCACAATTTGTTTTACTACAAAGCTTATTCTTCTAGCTGCAATTTCAATGTTTTATTCACACAATAAAATGGTGGTCTCTGGTCTGGCAGGTTTGTGGCTTGGTCACAAATATAACTGAGTTACAGGAGCAGAGCAAGGCCAATCCATCTCACTCCTCACTGATCAGCATGTTGATAGAAATCATGTTCGGATGTGCTTCAGCAACAATTTTTAGCCTTGGCTTCTTCTCCAAAATCATGGTTTACGTAAGTACCATTAATTAAACCCACTCTCCCCCTCAGACTGTTCAGCTCATCTACGTTGGCATTAGCTGTTTACTTCACTTGAAGCTCTTGTAATTAAACAAGATACTTTCATCCACATCTTTGACCTTCTTTCTGTTGCCTGGACAGTGCCCCAAGGAAACTCAGAAAGGACAAGGGGCTCAGAGAGAAGACGGGGCCAGCAGGAAATAGCAGATGTGAATAGGGGGAAGCAAAGGACTAGGGCAGGAGGAAAAGGACGTAGCTATAGCATGCCATCACTGCACAGGACTATGGCTGGGAAATGAGAAGATGATGAAGGTGATGCTAGGCTTGAGTATAAAAAGAACTTAAGAAAGAAAACAAAAACCAGGAGGAAGCAAAAGCAAGGGAGTGTTGGTGGCAGGAAGTGAAGACAGAGAAAAGACTAGGAAGGAGGAAGAAGTGTGTGTGAGCCTAGTCTGAGGCTATAAATTATTTGGAATACAGACACAAACTGAGAAGGAGAAACCAAAGTACAGACAGAGACAGTACTAGAGGCAATGGGGCAGAATGCGAAAAGCTTCAGAGGGAATGAACAGAAGTCTGTGGCTGTAAGAGTATCTAGAATGGAACCTAAACCCCTCAGATTTTTTTTTGCTTCCTCTGCTACCACAAGTAACTGTGAAACACTTGGCAAAGTAGCCAAACACCACCTAGTGCTAAACCCTTAGAAGGTAACAACCTGCCCTCAGCATCAGCCCAACTGCTGACGTTCTGAATGGCAGATTTAAAAGCTGCAGCTGTGTTGATGATGCAGATGATTGTCAACATGATGCCCTGTGATAAAATTTCAATCCTTTTTAGAATTCTAGGAATTTACACAGACACACAAATTGTGTTAAAAATTAAAAAGGCAGCCCTGTTCTGGGGTAAGACTGAAGGAGCGTGATCTCTCTACCATTGCAGAATGTGAAATATCTTTAGCTAAAATCAGGAGATGCAGTGGGGGCAAAAAAAGGCAGATCTCATGAACAAAGATCTTGAATATAGTTCTATGGACTGGTCTGATCACTGCAGATAGATCCCCACCATAGAACTCTCAGTTAACAAGTCACTTAAATCAACTTTTTGTAATGGTTAATAATTACATGTTCATTTAACAAAGCACCCAACTTGACACCCTCTGCTTAGGCCTCAAAGCAATCGCTAAGCTACTGAGCATCAAGTCTTATAAAACACATTAGTTTTTAAGTACTCTCTCTCAGAATTGGGAAGAGTACAATGAACAGAGAAATGTGACGTTAATATCTGTGCTTGAAAACTAAACTGTAAGTTTAGAAAATGACAGAATGAGGTTACTTGTGCATTCTTTGCTTAGTCCTAAACTTGCATATGTGTTCTATAAGCCTGTCTCCTCAGAAAGTGTACTGAGCAGTCTTTTTCTTTTAGTTTTACAAAATATGGTCCACCGCCTTCTTAAATATGGGTTATTCAAACCCTGTTGTGGTATCGGACTTTTTTCCCTGCCTTTTATTCAGTATGGAGGAAAATAATCTGCAACAAGTTTGTTTTTACAGCACGACTGTGGACTATTATTTATGCTGGTCAGCCTTCAGCTCTGTAATTCCTTAACTTCTCTGCGCTTGCCTTTTCAAGTCTTAAATTGCTCCGATTACCTTTTTACGTGTAATTTGTAAAGAACTGAGACTTTACAGCCATACTGTGTGTCAGGAAAAAACAAACAAACCAACCAACCAACTAACCTCCTACTAAAGACAGCATATACGGTGCAACATTACAAACGCTTACGCTCATATTTGTTGCGGAAGCGATCTCCTACGTGGCAACAGGCGCGAGGAAATACCGGTGCGAATGCACGCAGGCCCGCGGCAGAGGCCGGGGGAAAGCCGGCTCGCACGGCGAACGCCAGCCCTCCCTCGCAGGAAGGGGACGCGGCCAGCACAGCCCCCCCGGGACGGCCCTGCGCGCCCCTGGCCGCGGAGCGGGGCCTCGCCCGGGAGCAGCCGCGCCGGGGGGAAGGCGGGCGGCAGGCGGGCTCGGAGCCTTCCCCAGCCGCCCCATCAGCCGCCGGGCTCCCGGCTCTCACGCCGCGCTCCCGCCCGCCCAGCCCACAGCCCTGTGGGAAAGCGCTGCCCCGGGGTTGCTTGCGGGCGACTGCCGCGCCTGCTCGCTCGCCCCGGGCCCCCGGGGAGAGCTGGACGCGGCGGCCCGCTCCGCGGCGGGGGCGAGGGGGGCGGGCTGCCCGCGGCGGCGCCCAGGCGGAGCCGCTGACGGGGCGCCGCGAGGCGCAGGCCGCCGGCGGGCCCAGCTGCCGCTCGCCCTCCCCCCGGGGCCCGGGCGCCCGCCGCCGCACTCACCACCTCCCGGGCCCGGCTGGTGAAGTCGCTCTTGGAGCGGGCGGCGCTGCGCTTGAGCAGCTCGTCCCTGGCGCTGTCCCCCGCCGCCACCCCCAGCGCCTTGTTGCGGGTCTTCACCGTCTTCACGCTGGCCTTGAAGAGCAGGGTGATGTCCACCGCCATGGCGGCCCGCCCCCCAGCCGCCGGCCGGTGCCGCCGCGCACTCTTCCCCGCGCAACGCGGCCCCGCGCGGCGCGTTCCGCCCGCCGTGGGGCTGCGGGAGTGGGGCGGCGGCGGCGGCGGCCCCACGCTGCCGGCTCTGCGCTCCCGGCTCAACTCGTTGCCTCCGGCCGGCGGCGGGGCCGAACTCCTCGTCAGGCTCCACGGGGCCCGCCCGGGCCGCGGCGGGGAGCGCAGCGCCGAGCCCGCCTGGCGCCGGCGGAGCCCGGCGGCCGCCTGCGTGCGCAGCCGGGCGGGAGCGGCGGGGCCGGGCCGTGCCCGGCGCCCCTGCACCTGGCTGCCGCCTCCCCGACCAAGCAGCGGCTTTGCGGAACAGAAGTCCTATTCCAGCGAAACGTCGACGCCTAGGGCACCCCGCTACGGCGCGGTGGCAGGTGTAGCCAGCCGGTGCCGATACACGCGGGCGCCCAAGTTTTTAGCTTGGCAACTTAGGCATGGGAAGAGGATAATCAGAGTTGATTAATCCGTGTTAGCGGGTCTGGGACTAGCGCTGGTGTGAGATTCCCCTGGGAAATGGGCACACGCGGCTGTGCCGTGCTTGCTCCTCGCCGAGCTCCGCAGGTGGGGCAGCCTCGCTCTGGCGGGCGCGTGCAGCGGCCATTTCCTCTCCCGCGGAGCCGCCGAGCGCCAGGGGCCGCCGGTTCGCGGCCGGCAGCTGGGGCCGCGCCGCGCCGGTGCCGCTTACGGAGCAGCGCTGCCGGCAACCGAACCGATTCTGGGGAAGCCTTTGTTCCGGAGGCAACTTTATTACCGTGTTCTGTGCAGTAGAGTAGCGACGTGAAAGCGCGTGGCGCAGAGGGGAAGACTTTTGACCAAATAAACAAGTGGTGGTGCACATATATGTGTGTGTATATATATACATCTATAAAAAATATGCCATATAATGCTCTGGGAAAACTTTTTACCAAATAAACAAGTGGTGGTGCACATATATATGTGTGTATATATATACATATATAAAAAATATGCCATATAATGCTCTGGGAAAACTTTTGACCAAATAAGTGGTGGTACATATATATGTGTGTGTGTATATACATATATAAAAAATACGCCATATAATGCTCTGGGAAAACTTTTGACCAAATAAACAAGTGGTGGTGCACATATATGTGTGTATACATCTATAAAAAATACGCCGTATAATACTCTGGGAAAACTTTTGACCAAATAAACAAGTGGTGGTGCACATATATGTGTGTGTATATATATACATCTATAAAAAATACGCCATATAATGCTCTGGGAAAACTTTTGACCAAATAAACAAGCGGTGGTGCACATATATGTGTGTGTGTATATACATATATAAAAAATATGCCATATAATGCTCTGGGATCCAGCAGATACCATGTAGTTTTTAACTGTGCTCTCACTGACCAGAAGCACGTTCCCTGAGACCGTCTCCAAAGAACACAATTCCAAAATCTTGCCTCTCCCCAGCAGACTAGGACTTAATCAACCACAACTATTTTTCCTATCTGCTCCAGAGTATCAGGCTTTCTTCCATTGTTGATTACTACTCTGCTTTCAGTTCAATTCTCATCAATTCAGCCTTAGCTATAGATTAGTGGTTCCCTCATAGTTACGTTCTGATTAGTATTCATTCATATTTTGTTATTATCCTGCTATTTTAAGTCGTGTTTTTATTGTGGTATGGATATGTATTTCTAATTAAAGTAACAGACCGTTTTAAGTCCCTGTCCTCGGTGCTGGATTTACCATGAAAATGTATTTGAGGTATTAAAAAAGTGGACGACAACAGAGATTAAACTCTTCATCCCAGGAATGCCAGCAGTATTTGATTGAACCTCGAGCCAAATGCTCTTTCAAGATTGAGAAACTCAGTATAAAGATACTTTAGCAAAGGACATATTTAATAAAGCTGTGTGGAATTTACACATAGTAAATCGGATACTTTCAGGCATGCTTCCTGAAATTGGTTGTTTTCCTTTTTTTTTGCATTACCAAAGCCAAAGTAAGCACACTTAATAAAATTCCAGGAATGTCTTGATCACCCTGACACCCTCAGTCTGAAACTCCCTGAGGACACTTCTGAGACACGTTCACCAATGCTACGTGTTAGTGTAGTTTTAATATGCTGTGGTTCTGCCCACCTTACGGTAACTAATGCCTTGCTCCACAAACACGTTACTTCACAGGCACTTGCACAGGTAACTTCTTGCCAATAGAAATAAGAAATTCACAGCTTGTCCCACAGTAGAATGCTCCTGAAAATGTAGGTGATAGAATTAACCTGTGGTTTTGTGCATATTCAGCTATATAGCTTGTTCCAACGTTTAATGAAGCTAACATTTACACTCCTTTGAAGTATGCCCATTTAAATGGGCACTGAATAAGAATCTATAGACTTTTGCTATTAGAGTGCTGCTTTTTTACATTTAAACTGTAGGAATATGAAAGTTATTTTGAAATTTTGAACTTCTCCTTCCCTTCCTGCTTTTAGAAAAAACAACTTAGTGGTGCCTATGTCATGTTATAGTTTACTCATTTTCTAATTAAATTTAGGTACTTCAAAATAACTGGAATACTCTATACATTTTTGGATGAAAAAAGAAACTACAGTTCATTAAAGGAAAGTAAATTTTAACAGACATACTATAGTTTACCTCCTAACTTTGCAAAGATTTACACACATACTAAACCACTGTGAATACTGTGAATACTCCCACTGCGGTCAACGGAACCGCACATGGCACATACAGTTAAGCACATAATCCTTTCACCGGATCAGGACCTTACCTGGAAATTCTTGGGGAAAAAAAGATTGTGTCTTTATTTCTACTTTTACTTATTTGCTTGTGCTTTATGTATGTGACGAGTAGTTACTGAAAAACACCCCAAAATAGTAACAGTAATATTACACAACCAATCTTGAACCTCAACAGTCTTAAAACTTCCATTCGGGCACAAGGAAACGGAGAGAGACACATTTTAAAAGAAACACAGTATTAAAATTCCATATAGCTGATCTCATCTGTCAGAAATGGACGTGAACAGTTAATCTGGCAAAGGAAAAAGTTAAAGTACCTTTTTAATGTGAAAGAAGGTTGCTCAAATGGTCTAACTCATTAGGTATATAATACCCAGGGCCTCTGCTGTAGAGATAAATAGATAGCTTTGAAGATTACAACTGCTTTAAAATCAGTTGCTAAGAATTGGTGCCCAGAGCTTTTATTTGAACTTGATCCTAGCTTCCTGTATACAGTAACTGCATCTACTCAGTAGTTATTTGCACTTCCACAGGCACCTTGTTTTGAAAGTTTAAGGCTTACTTTGGAGCAGATAGGTTTCAATAGTACATGCTGGAGCTTCCTGTAATTGCTAAAAAGACTAAGCTTGAAATTTAAGATTTTAAGGTTGGAGTAAAATTCCAACACACACACAAAGGACTACTGTTCCTCCACAAGCAATGCAGGTAAATCTGTAAGAACGCATGCACTGTGCACTCAGTTGTGCCTCAGCAGAAGTATGTCTGGAAGAGGAGGAATTAGGAGTTTGCGAACTACAGCAGTTTTGTGTGCAGTGTGAGGACAGCATGCTGATCATCAGACCTTGGTGTACCTGCTTAACAGGCATGTGCAGTAAAATGTCCTGGGCAAACCTGCCAGTGAAAAGGAGTCAGTGTTTCCCTGCGGTTGTCAATCAATGTGCCCATTAGAGAGGGGACCATGGGCTTCATCTCCACTCACAAACAGGTAACTCCTCATGTTTTAAGTTCCTTTTGTGTGAGAGGTAAACGAAAGAGATAAAGCTCCTGAATGTCTTCCCTTCCAATGCACTCCAGCTATAAAGGTCCTAATTTGGCGTGGACAATAGAAAACTCTCTGCAGTCCATTTTATACATTTTATATTTTTTCTGGCATAAACCCAGTAACTTTCTTTATGTCATGGCAGCATTGCAAACTGAACAAAATATCAAAAGGGAGGCAAGTTGCTTACAGTGCACGTTTGTAATCAAGGCAGATCAAAAGGGGAGAAGCTGTATTTGATGACTGTTTAAACTTTTAAGCCAATAGCATGCACGCTTATTGGCTTAAACTCAAAGTAAATACAACAACTCTGTGGATGTGTAAAGAAATCTTTGGTGTTTAAAAGCAGAATTGTAAGACAGTACAACCTTTACAAAGGAAGTATGATCACTGTGTACAATGAAACAAAGTTTTGTAGAAAGAATGGATATGAACTGCATAGCTATAAGCAGTTTGTATTGTCTGTGGCAACAAATATTGGCCGCTAGAAACCAGTTCAATTGGCACTAACATCAAGGTTCTGTTATTCCTCTTGAAACTAGACCATCACACCAGAATTTACACCAAAAATAACTAAAAAAAGTAGAAACACCTCATGTAAAATATATTTTTGCCTTAAAATATATCTGTATGTATGATGTCTAACAACAGAAATTCAAGGAAAAAATAGCTTGATTTTCCAATTGTTCAGAGGCATATTTAATTCTTAGAGATGTTATGCATGAAACCATTGTTTAGTTGTAATGTAACTCCTAACATGACATATGTTATCCAAACTACATCATCAAAGAAGTGTGTGTGTGTTCAATGCAATTAATCTTGAACTATGGAAATGTTAAAAAGCTGGCTTCTGCATGCAAGAATAATTCTCAGGAGTGCTGATTCTTCCTCACGTGAATGGAAACACTGTCCCTGCCTCTGGACATTGTGTGTAAAAAGTAGGTGAAATTCCAAGTGAGGAAGAAAATTGTAGGTTTTCATCAGAAAAAAATTACCTTATAGACAAGGTTTTATAAAAAAGAATGACTCGGCTTGTATACTTAACCTATGCACCGAAATAAATGTTATTTTCCAAAGCAGCAGACTTCAGAGGGTAAAATCTTCAGTTCTTTGCTCACAACTCAAAGTGTAAACCTGCAGATCTGTGCTTATCCTACAAAGCTTTGAATCTTATAGTACAGTGTATATTAGGTTTTTTTGGCCTTATCACTACTGCTTCTTGACTGATCCAACAGCAGCAGTAGTTAACAGCAAATATATTTGTGCAACTAGTAACTCTGTTTGCTGCCAGTGTTCTAAACAATTATCATCTAACTTGGATAGCACCTGACTAGTGGATTCAAAGCAGTGGCAGCTAGGAAGAAGCCTAGAATCAAAGCCTTAGGTCAGATTCCCCAAGGGTAGTTAGGAGCCTAACCCCCAAGGAGATCTAAATCCCATTCGAAGTATTTACCTATCACTTGATTTCAGTGAGTTTTGAGTGTCAGGGCTCACCAACAGCCTTGACTGTCCCTGACCCGCCTCCTCTGGGCTCTCCCTCCTGAGCTCCCTGTGGGCTGATGTCAGGGAGGTGCCCGATGCCCTGGGCTGGGGGTGCCCCTGGCTGCCCCCCTCCCCTCACTCTGGGGCAGCAGGACAGGCTTCAGCTGGCAAGGCCCTGCTCTGCTGGCTGTGGTGTTGCAGCCAGCTCCTCACCCCTGAGTGAGCAGCTGGTCCTCAGTCTGTCCTGACATTGGGCACCTAAATATCATCATTATAACTGTCATAATCAGAACAAATAAGGCCAGTAATACCTATGGCAGTCATTTCCCACCACCAGCATGTATGCCTGGAAAAAGTCAATAGAGACAGTGTTCTTTGTCTTAAATTTTGCTGAAGACATTTTAACTCATTCGAAGTCTCTCTTCTTTGAGAACTTCCCATATCCTCCTAGACTCTTGCAGACTGGATGGTTTCTTCTGTGAAGCTCTGCAGGAAAAGAATACAGCTGGCACTTACACAAAGAAGTTCAGTCTACTGAATTGTGTAGTGACAGTACCTCAGAGACTCACAGAGTCAAACTGTGTTCTTTCTCAGTTTTTCAACATCATCAGTCAACATTTGTCTAAGAAGTTGAAAAAGAAGCTTGGTCTCTACATATGTGAATGTAGCCATGTGTTGTCTACCAGGCAAAAAGAGCGAGCGATATTTTTTCAACAACAAAAACCATACACACAATAACAACAGGCATTGTTTCCCATGTGCTTGGATAATCTTAGTAGGTAGTTGATGAAACAGATGCATTACCTTCTAATTCTCATCAGCAAAGTCACTTTTGAGAGCAGCCACTAAAATACTAGCAAGATAGTACAGGAAAGCTTATGCTGTCACTACCCCAAGCTGTTATTTTTCATGTGTCTTGAAGATGTTATATTTTGGTCTCCAGGGGTAGCATGCACATTACATGTATTTTTAAGAAAAACATTTAATGGATGAGAAATATATTCAGACCTTCCAAACCCACTGATTTTGGAAATCCTGAAAAAAACAGTTGAGCGTATACTCAGATGGATTCTATGTTGCATATACAAAAATCCCACATGTCTCTTTGCTGCTAGACCTGCAACATTTGCAGACTTGCATATTCTATAGTTTAACATACTGCTATCTGAAGAGCTTCTTCATTGGACAAATGATGGCGGTTAGAAGAATGGGAATTTACGAATGAGAAAAGAAATATAATGAGCTTAGAGGAAAGATGAAAAGTGGAAGAAGAGATGCAGATAGGGTCTATATCAATTCAAATCTGACACTAAATTCAAGCTGGGAGCAAAATGTAATGTAAAAAACAATTAAGAGCTTGTAAAACAAATACAGGACTCGAAGGTCTTGGGGCAGAGCAGAGAGACAACTCCATGTAGCTGAATTTTAAGGACTGTGAAAATATATGTGGCAATAACCCACTCGAGACAAAGTGGGCCATTTGAACACTCTCTGAATGGCAATGATGAACGTTAAGAGGCAGCTTTGGTTAAGCACAGGAATGTCCAGATGGTTTAGGTAGAGCTTGGTTTAGTGCCTACTACATTCACAACCTAGTTTGCTGCTCACAAGCTTCCCTGAGTAGATGAACCCTTATAAATTGAGCAGCAGCCAACACAAAGGAATGTTGATGCAGAGCTCTTACAAGTATAATTTAATATAGGTAGTGAAGAGAATGAATATCCTTAACAACTACATATGTGGCTGTCAGCCTGTGGGGCCTTAGAAATGGGATACAATGAGCACAAACCAGACAGGCCTGGATTTCGCACACTGCTGCCCATGATATTGGACGCAAGAGGATTTGACTTGAAAATGTATATGCAATAAATATTGTATATGTGGGATGCTCACATTGTCCCACAGGCTCTGAGTTACTGGCAGTGAGCAGAGTTAGAAGTATATATGCAAGAGATCCTTTAGAAATTCCCCAAGAAAAATAATGTTGATATGCCCACTGTGAAAAGAGTAGGAGAGAGGTTGAAAAGAGACACTTCTCGGGAACAATCCTACCATGAAGACTGAAAAACAGCACAGGCAGAGCAGTTCCCTTTAACATAGTCCAGATTCAATTTATTTCTCAAGATTCATGGGTTTAGGAGTGAAACCAACCTACCTACTCTCTAAAATTCCAACCCCTTAATAAAAATGGAGAAGAAAAAATCTATTATAAAAGATTAAGATGAACTTCAGTTATGGAACACAGTACAGAGCATACTAATGTCTTGCATTAAAGAGGAACTGTATTTAAACATGATCTTCCATTGATTCCATGTTAACAACATACAGAAGTCATGGTGGGGTAGCCCTTACAAAAGGATGGGTAGAACAAAAATGCAAAAAGGGTAGAAAAATTAAAATTTAAAAAGAACCTATTTAAAGAATAATTTTAATGGAGAAGAGGAGAGGAAAATGAAAGAGCTTCTCTGAAGTTATTTACAGACAATGGTGTAACAAAGGGAATTGTGAAATATGGACCATTTTTGTTCAATTTTCTCATAAGAAACTCAAATCCTGGTGTGTATGTAACAAACCCTGATGGGTGGACAGGCATTGAATTTATGTTATTATGAGTGCTTTAAAAGTAAAAGAGGAAAAATCAAACTGGGATTTTCATTATGTTTCATTTGATGTTCATTGCAGTGACCAACTGATATGTCAGAGAAACAATATCTTTCTTAATGCCTGAGTGCTCCCCACATTTATAGGGTCAGAAACAACAATAAGCCAAATCAAAGACATTTCCGTTGCTGGGATTTGAATCAGGCCCAGCATACATCACTAGACATCCTACAAAGTCTTTGCCAAACCCACAAAGGACTGGAGTAATTCCATAGCTCCATTCTGACATTTCTGAGGTTAGGCAATGGCTCACTATCTGCTGAATATCTTGCAGATTAGCAGTACAGTGGCTTGTCATAGTGGCTTTCACAATAAAAAAAAGCACCAGTAAAGACACCAAATTAATTGACATTGCAGTACTCAAAATTAGTTTCTCTTTAGTTCTATTGCTTATGACTTTAAGCTTATGTATGTTCTCACAATATTTGCCTAGTTTTATTACAGCTAAACTCCCTGAACTTTTTCATGGCCCAGTTGCATAAAGCACTAGTGTGGGTACAAGGGAAGGGATGGGAACAAACAACTTGGGGAAGAAAGGGTAGAAAGGGACTACAACAGCCCCAGCTTATATTGGTTTATTCTGTCAGTGAACAGACCCAAAAACCAAACCAGCATAAATAAACCAGCAGATTAGCCTAGCAGAGGATATTTTTATGCTCATTTGTGTCAGCTCAATCTAGTAATTCCACAAAGCCAATGGGAGAGGCATAGAAAATACAGCATCTGACTCTATTCTTGCTTATCTTGGTAGAAGCAGGAGTTAAACTTGTTGTAAATAGGTGTCACAGCACTTATGGCATGTTTACAGCCTGCATAGCAGCACTGTATAGAGAGTCCTGAGCTGGCTCCAAGCAGGCTAGCATGTCCACAGCATACAGGATTCAGTGCCCTGAATGTTTTCTGCCAGGGTGTAATCATATCTGCCTTAGCCTTTCAGCTTAGACTTGTACAATGGCATTATTATTGCTATGCAGAATGTACCTTACCTGGCAGGGTCTTAGAGCCAGCTTGTTCTTTTCACGTTGATGACTGAGTCAGTGTCCAGGCTTTCCTGGTTGTCTGTCTTTTCCAACTGATGAACCTCCAGTTAAAGCAGAAATTCTTCTTGTCAGCCCCTAAGGGAAAGGATTGACATGCCTTAACTCTAAATAATCTCAAAGTTGGTACACAGTCTCAACTCGTTCTCTAGCCACTTCTACAGCCAGTAGTCCTTTTGGCAAAGCGTGCCATTGATGCTAAGGGACATCTCTGATGGGTGAGATGCATCTCCTTGCAGTGCCTATCTTCAGAGTCTAGTTTAGACTAGACTTCCAGCTTAAACTAGACGTTGGGTTTTGAGGCGGAAGATTTTAGGTTAGATGAATGCAATCTTTCTTATCATGGTACTTCATGTGATAAAAATGAAATATACCAAAATGAAATGATTCAATACTTCCTTGAGAACACTGGAGGGAGCTCACAGAAAGAGACAGGAAGAAAAGAGAAAAGGTATCAAGAAAGAGAAGTTGTTCCAGTTATGTGAAAAGTTAGGTGACTATTTACACCTATAGAGTGCGTCTCATATCAATCCATGTACAAATGTAGGAAAGAGGTATTTTTGTTGATATTAAATGCTAGTAATTCTTTGTATTTTTATCCTGGCATCATTGTAACTTTCTATTTTGAACACATATATTTAGAAAACACACATAACAGGCCTTTTCTTTTTCATTTAAATGGATGTTTATTTGAGTTCTCTTGTTTCTGTTCACTTGGCTTCATGCTTTGCAGTCTGATATTTAATCTGAAATGAGGGAGAGGGACTTTGGCAAACTGTAGTTATACATCCCCTAGGAAAATACCATCATCTTCAGTGAACACAATATAATGAGGAGGTGTCCTATTACATAATTGAGGAGGCATTGTCTTTTATATGCATTCTGGTTCACTTTTCACACTAAATTAATCTTAATAAGCATCTGCTTTGAGTAAAGAGAGTTTTGTGATATTTCAACCATGACCTCTCTGGAAGTCCAAATGATTTCACTTTACATTTCAGACTGGAGTATTCTTTTGAAACATTTCCCTTTACTATATGATAATCAGTGTGTTAACATGAGCTGATTAATCCCATCAGTCTAACACTGATACCATGGCTCTTGTGTGCCCTTTCCCCAGTAACCTCATGGCTGCAAAATCACTGGCTTCTTAAATGAATTCAGGGCAATCCTACAGATTATGTTATACAGGAGGTCAAACTTGATGATCACAGTGGTCCCCTCTGGCGTGTAATCTATGAATCTGTAACTCAAACTGGAAGAAATACAAATAACTGCACAATAGCAGTAACTGAAGAAATAAAACTAGCTGCTTTTAAGATAGAGCTTGATATATTTATGAAAAGTATTATACAAGCTGGTTGCCTGCAATAGCTGGAGCATGGACTTGGTGGCCCTGCTGTCACATCCAGATCTATTTTACTGTGCTTCAGTTGCTCATCAGCTTGCTCTCATTTTTAATATTTATTTTAAAACAGTTTTTGATACAGTTACTAGGATAACAAATTAAAGATGGATTTTAGCTTTATAAAGAAAGGATCTCTTTCATTTCAGATGACAGACTGAATTGAGGCCTATGAATAATGCTTGTGTTGACCTGCCAGAATATGTCTTAGCAGCAATGAATTCTCAAATACCCAGGCTGAGCTTATTCATTTTGAAGTCAATGGGAGGGAAGGCAATACAGTCCAGTGCTGAATCAGGCTGCATTTTAACATATCAGTGATCATATACTGTGTTTTCCTTAAAAAATAGGAAAAGACTTTGCAAAAGCCACACTGGATTTTGTGAGTGTGACTTTTGCTATATAGCTTATTTGCTTAGAATTAAACTACCATACGGCATGTATTAAAGAAAATGTTCAAAATTTGCTGCAGAGTTTGTCAGACTTGACAGAGTTGCAGCTCAGAGAAGAGCCGGACTGGATGAATACGGGAAATGGAGACATTTCCAAGAAAAGTAGGAAGTGGGTTTGGTAATTTCTTCAGTAACACACAAGGATCTGGTCCAATTAAAACCATTGGTAAAATTTACACTGGCTCAGCAGGAATAAATACAGGGCTAACCATTTTAAAAGCAAGCTTCTTACTCTGGAGATATGTCTCAGATGAGACAAAAGGAGATTCCAGTTCCTGTTTGTCATTAGCAGTTTCATGGCACTTTTTAATAGGATTGAGACTGGGAAAAGGATTGTACACCATCATGTCTTGGCCAAATTTCATCTCCAGTAACTATTTTTAACCACCTTCATTTCTTCCTCTGGTTTCCGTTATTTATAATGTTGCTAGGTTTTACTACTCCTGCTGTGTTTTCCTCAAGATGTACTTGCCTTCCACTGGCAGGTGACTAGCTCCTGGCATACTTTTGCTGCCTCATGGAAAGTTTTATGGAATTCTGTAGGTATTTGTGAAACACTTGGAGCTATCCATTTGTAGAAGAGCTTGGAGATGCGGGTTTAAACTCATTATTGCTGTAAATCTCCATATGTAAATCAAAAGCTGAAAGCAAGAGCATACCTAGTTTGCATTCCCTTGTAAACTTTCCAGTCTTTTTCTCCTCTGCTCTTCTCTCACTCTAACATGAAGTTAAAGTATTTCTTTTATTAAAGATTAATATTTATTGTATTGTTTGTATTTCTTTGTCTGCTTATTGGCAAAGCACCAGCAGATAGCTTACATCGTACAAGAAGCAAATGCACACAGACTCAGGGTGCAGTTACATCATCTCTTAAGGTAATGTGAGTTCAGGCTGGTGCTGAAAGACCTGTCCTGCCTGCTGCTGGCCCTAGCAGCCTGTGCCCATGTGCTGTCACTACCACTTGTGTGGCTGCCCAGTCAACCAGATCACCCTGCATTTTTTGTAGCCTTGTATGTCCGTCGGATTGGCTTGCTCATGACCACAAGTGCCAGCACATTTAATGCAGTGAGAGAGCATAACCAGAGGCAACTGGGAGGTTAGGGTTCCCTTTTTCAGCAATGACCCCCTGTAAGAGTGATATAAATTGATGCAGAAACCACATCTGTGATTTTTAAAGATCACTAGTGATTATGGCTGCCTCTATTTCTGGGTATCTAATTTAAGATATTTTTAGAATGTGTGAAATTCAGAATCCTTTGATAACCAGATCCCTTTAAGGTGCTCAAATTGAGCTCATGCAAAAAATTAAATAACTTCTGAAAATCATAGCTGTAATTCTCTTTCTTAGGGCTTTATATCTAGAGTAATCTTTCAGACCTGGATTATTTGGTTGTTACCTGTACAGAGCTGAGCATCAAAACCCCCTTCTTTATGACTGTGAGATGCAATAATACAAATAGGAGATATCAAAATAATAGTGAACTCATATCTTAAGGTTAGTATCAACAGAGTGGATTTCAAAGATACGTTAAAAGTCCTGGGTTTTTTGTTAAAAAAAAAGTTAGTAAATTCTTTGCAGTGTGTCACGTCACATGGATTTTAACATCTCTACCTACAATCCAAATTTTGAATCAAGACTATTTGAGAGGGTATCAGCTATCATGCATCACCAAAAACATTTTTCAATTCATTGTCCCCTTTCATTTCCAACCCATAGTAGCCTGCAACATACATGCTTAAACTTGCAACCACAATTCATATGTCAACACATTTCCATTAACTAATCACAAATTATCAACTTCAGTTCTATAGGTCTGACCACAGGTAAGTTTTCCCTTTGTCCAACACACTTTAGAGCTCAGATGGAGATTTTGAATGTGATTATAAGTGATAAGATATGTAATGATAGCAATATTTCGTGCTTGAAAGGGCATTTTTAGACTTGCATGCTTGTGAATAAATTTGTGTTTAAATTAGCATGAACCTATGGTATACATGTAGTCCAATGCATATGGGGTTATTCAGTGATTTAAAAAAATGTTTAGTGACTTTATTACTTAAAAATTAACTTGAATCATATGAACTATAAACGTGTAAAGTTAAGAGGATTTTAAAGGAATATTATCTGTAGGAGAAATATAACTGTGGGTTAAAATTTGCCTTGGAGAAAAATATTACTTTAGACGGGGTGGTCTTTCCCAGCTTTCCCAGGTTCTCTGCAGCGCTTTGTGGGCAGAGATGAAGGGGCAGTCGGTCTGTAGGGAACAAGCCTACAGCCTCAATGCACGGAAAACTCTGGTGTCGTTCACAGGTGCCACTGAGGGAACTCAGAAGAGCTGAGGTAGCCTGGCTAATGCAAGACTGAGGGCACGGCACTGGCAGACAGTCCTATGTGTCTTCAGCTTTGTGAATTCAGGGACCTTAGGTATCCTGTGTGATCTCTGGCAGCTATGACCACTGGTGGACACTTGTCTCTGGATCCCACTTGCGAATTCAGTAAAGCATCTTCTTTCTCATGCTCTTTACCAGAAGAAGTAAACTAACACCTTATTGTGAATTCAGTTTCAGATAGTGTTAGGTTGGGCTAATTACTAATATGAATTATAGCAGAGAGCTTGAAGACATAGATTTCCATATGAACATACAGAAAGTATTACTAGACATCAATTAGAGAATGCTGCCTCAAAAGGGAAACTGAAATACAATCAGACAGATCTAAAACTTTTCCACTAGCACTTCTGTTATATTCGTACATGAACTGCAAAAAAGTAAATGGCTATATTTTCTGTCCATTCATATCCTAAAGATTGCACTTTTCTCACTGACTTGAAGACAGGAAGCAAGGCAGATGTAAAGCTGGTAAAAATATGTAAATGTGATTGGTTTTATCTGAAAGAGGTCTCATTCTGTAGTTTTTTAAAAAGCAGCAATAATCTTGCTTTTCATTTCAAAGGGTTAGTTTGCTTTTATGACAATTTCTGTTTCTCATTCGGTTTATCACAATAATCCCTTATTTGCTTGACAAGTTTTACAAGCAAAGTAGTTGACTGTGAAATATTAAAGTCTCTGACAGCTTCTTGTTGAAAGTGTCAAATCCCGAACCCACTTGTTCGGCTTTTTCACCACGTTTCTCTCCCTGACTCATGGTGAATCACTGAAAACAAGTGCTAAGAAAGTGCATACAGCTTTTAGCATGTCCCAAAAATAGTTTTAAATAGTCATGTCCAAATTGTTAAACATGTTACCCAGTCCATTTATACACACCCTTATATTTCATTTATACTTTGATATCCAATTGGTGTAATCCTACAGATTCTCAGTCTTTGTGTGAGATGATTTTGAAACCATGTCCAGGGTCAGCTCTTGTCAAAATCTAGCTAAATTTAGATAAAGGTTGTTAAATCAAAACAACCCTTTTATACTGAGACAGTCATATTAGCACAAGCATGGTCATAGCCTATTTTTCACACTTGACTAAATTTATGACAGCTGAACTATTTTGAAAAGAAATGTCTTTATGATAATATAACTGCATCCAGACTAAGGATGATAACAATGTCATTTGTCTTTTTGTTTGTTTGTTGCTGTTTTTTTTCAAATTATTGATTTGATCAAATTGTTGGGTGCAAAAATTGAGTGTAGATCAGGCCTCAGATCATGCTCTTATTAGCAAACCAAACACTGGTTTTGTTTTTGTTGCTGACGTTGTTTGTTTTCATTGCTGTCTGAATGAGCCTTTTATGGTCTCTGCCTTTGCCTGGCTGACTGCACCCGATTGTATTTAATTACATTTACTCAGTAGTTTCAGCCGGGATCCCCGGCCATTACCTATCAAGTCCAATCACCATTATTTAAATCCAATGACTCAGACTCGGAGAATTTATCTTTTACACAGTTATTGCCTAAACATCCAGCATAAACACGCAGAGATCTGGAGGACTTGTTCTGACTGTGCTGATTAAAGGCAGCGAGCAAGATGGATGGAGTCAGTTGCGATCAGCAGGCTGCAGCGTCCTGCTGCGCTCCAGTCTCTGCCATTGTGCCGGCCTCTGGGTACCAGACTGGCCATGGTCCTCTCAGCTCTAAAAGGAAAGCTGGCTTTGTTTGCCTGTAAGCATCTGCAAACTGTTCTGACACATGATCTACCCTCTCAGCAAGGCCACTCATTAGGCTGATTATCACTTCAAAGTTTGTATTATCATCCATCTCTAAAGGCAATTAGGAATGGGTGGCTTTGAGTATCAGACACTGGGTGACACTAAGTGACTCATCTTTATTGATTCTTTTGTGAGCAGAGACAGTGATTGAGATGATAGGATTGCAGCCTACCTGCCCCTTTGACTGGTAAATACTGAAGAAAAACGGTGTGTAATTAACTGACAGTTAATATAGGTTCTGTTTAGTGTTCAGAAAGCACAATAGTGGAAGCTGCCCAAAAGGAACAAAGTAATGAAACTCCTTTGACAAGTTAAACTCTAAAGCCAACTGTGTAATTATCTGACAGTTAAAGGGGGGAGGGGAGGACTCGGTTTAGTGTTTATGAGACCAAAGGAATTCCTGCGCCTGAACAATGGGGACAGTTACTGACAATAATCATAACAGCTACACAAAATATTTGCTTGTGCAAGTCTGGCTTTCAAGTGAATAATGACGGGTTTCGGGGCAGAGGAAGCCTGGCAGTTCGGTGCTGCGGCGCCGGGCTCCGAGCGCCCTGCAGCCCGCCGGGGCGAGGGGGTGCGGGGGTGCCGGGGGTGCGGGGGTGCCGGGGGTGCGGGGGGCGCCGGGGGTGCGGGGGGCGCCGGGGTGCAGAGGGCGCGGGGGTGCGGGGGGCGCCGGGGGTGCGGGGGGCGTGGGGGTGAGGGGGTGCGGGGGTGCGGCGGGCGCGGGGGATGCGGGGGTGCTGGGGGCGAGGGAAGCGCGGGGGTGTGGGGGGTGCGGGGGTGCGGCGGGCGCGGGGTGTGCGGGGCTGCGGGGGCGCAGGGGTGCGGGGGTGCGGGGGGCGCCGGGGGTGCGGGGGGCGTGGGGGTGAGGGGGTGCGGCGGGCGCGGGGGATGCGGGGGCGCTGGGGGTGCGGGGGGCGCTGGGGGCGAGGGAAGCGCGGGGGTGTGGGGGGTGCGGGGGTGCGGCGGGCGCGGGGTGTGGGGGGCTGCGGGGCGTGCGGGGGCGCAGGGGTGCGGGGGGCGCGGGGGTGCGGGGGGCGCTGGGGGTGCGGGGGTGCGGGGGGCGAGGGAAGCGCGGGGGTGCGGGGGTGCGGGGGGTGCGGAGGGCGAGGGAAACGCGGGGGTGCGGGGGGCGCTGGGGGTGCGGGGTGCGGGGGTGCGGGTGGCGAGGGAAGCGCGGGGGCGCGGTGGTGCGGGGGGTCCGGGGGGCGAGGGAAGCGCGGGGGGCGCGGTGGTGCGGGGGGTCCGGGGGGCGCCGGGGGTGCGGGGGTCGCGGGGCCGCGTCTCGGGCGCACGGAGCGGCCCTTGGGAAAGCCGGGCTGGCGTGAAAGGGCTGCAGCCGGCTCTGCGCGGAGAAATGTGCTGGCAAAACTCGATCCGCCCTGGCCAGCGTTCACATGCAACGTTGTCCCACCAACAAGCCCTGCGCTTTTCCGGCACGGTTACGAGTTTTCCTTTTAATATAGCGACGCGAGGCTTCTGGCAGCACAAGCCGGCCGACGCGGCGGCAATGCAGAGGCACCCTCGCTGGCCCTCCACCACAGCACGATAAGCTGTTCTCCATGTCCGCACTCTCCCACGAGCAATGTTCCCTGTAGGAATAGCCTGCCTGGCAGCACTGTGAAATCCTCTGCGTGAGGGTCACAGTAAACCAGGAGAAAAAAGTCAAATTCGCGTTCCAATGTGAACCGTACCATTTTGGAAAAGGATATACTGTGTCATCTTCTGGAATGCACTAAGGGCAGAACTACTGACTTTTAAAGTTCGCAAAGAAGGAGTGTTATTACTGGAATGAGCCATCGGGTAGGTACCGAAGGCCGAAAGAGATGATCAGGGTGTGCTGTCGGAAATGTCAGTCTACTAACTACCGTGGAGTTTCAGAGGAGGTACTTTCAGAGTCTTTAGGGTGGCATTTTGTGGACTGAGGGCTGTTTAATATTACTAGGGCTGTTTAATATTACTTGTGATTTTGTCACCCTGGGAGCGTGGGGGCTTCCTTTTAAATTTTGTATGAATTGTCAACGAGTAAGTAATGCTTTAAGTTTCTTAAGTGAACCGAGGATCTCAAAGCACATGGCAGACTAAATAAGCCTGAGAAAGTCTCCATAAGATGGGCAAAGAAAGGCAAGCATATCAGCCCTGAAAATTTTAAAATGTATATGCATATACAGCTTATAAATGTAGACTAGGTAGCTTGTTGAAAGAACACTGCTACACGTTTTCCTTTCCTCTTCTGTTGACATCCCATTGACCTTTTCCATACAGCAGAGAAACACTTTGGGGACACATAGGAATGATAGCTAGGACTTCTCATTTTGAGCTGTCTCTGACATAAATCATTTCCCTACTGCTAGCGCTGATCACATCTTGCTGGACATGCTCACAACAGGGATGAAAAATGATCCGTGGAGTTTGTGGGATTCAGTGAAGGCCCAAGCAAGGAAAGAATTAGGATGGCTTACGGAGCTGTGAGGTCAGGCATTGGGAGGCAAGGTAACTCGATGGAGGAGTTACCTCGGTTAAATGGGGTGGTTGAATCATCAAGCAATATCAGTATCTTGTGGCACTGGGAGACCAGCAAGACTGTGGACAGAGGTCTGAGGCACATACAGGTTCTCTACTTCCAGTCATCATGGTAAATAATGAACTGAAAGTGGTAATGCTGGAAGATCTCTGGCTGTGTCAGCTGAGGACTAGCCAAACACAAGGAAAATGTTACAACGGTACAAGGTCTCTCTGAAATCGCTGCAGAAGCAGAATATTGTACCAAGTTTGGATACTCATTCTCCCAAAAGAAAATACGGACAGGTAGAAGAAATATAGAGAAGAGCTATAAAGATCTATGTGAAAGACTAAAAATCCTTTAAAAATCTATTTAATTTATCTCTAAGAAGCTTAAGACCATTCAAAACCATCCATTTAGTTGGGAGATAGTAATTTATCAGACAAATACTTAACAAGGCTCAATATCTGGAAAGTGAAACCTGACAAATTCAAAATAAAAATAAATCATACATTTTAGAAAATGGAAGCCATTAACCATTGGAAGAGGTTATTCAAGGGTGCAAGGTTGCATAGGGCTGTTGTGGC
The DNA here is from genome assembly GCF_030463565.1 of Pelecanus crispus. Lineage (NCBI taxonomy): Eukaryota > Metazoa > Chordata > Aves > Pelecaniformes > Pelecanidae > Pelecanus > Pelecanus crispus. Next base: position 72,716,883 of record NC_134646.1, read on the forward strand.
TTGCTTTCTGGTTTTAAATCAACAACTCTGTCTTAATTAAAAAATAGGCCAGAAGCAATGGAAGAAAGACACCATAATAAAATTATCCAGCTTGTAGAATGAAGGGGCATTAACTAGATAACTATATTTTTTCTTCTGGATTTATATCTATGAGAGGGTGAAGTAAGGAGGAGCTGGGGAGGGAGTGGTAAGTGGGAAAGATGCCTATACCAGCAGCTTGCAGATGCTGCTGAAGCACAACAGATCTCCAGAATCCTGGCCCTGCCGCTGCCGGCCTGCTGTGCCTTTGGCAAGTCATGATGTTCTGCAAGTTTTTTAATTCCCCAGGCATCCTTTGATTACCTTGTCTACTTGAAATAAAGTCATAAGACAATGCTTCTTCTGAACCAAACAGAGTCCAATCTCAGATACAGGTATTATTGCAATACAAAACCAGAACAACAACAAAGGACGTTAACATGGTTAGCTTCCCCCTTCCAAATCACATCCCAGTCAGGCCTCTGAGTATTCTTGCGAGAAATGTAGGATCAGTTTCAAAGACTTGCACTGATACAGCAGTTAAAATGAATCAGTATGAGAAATGCATACTAGAGCAAAAAGTAATAGCAGCCACTGGAAGAACTGTCAGCAGGCAACAGTGTGACAAAGGGAGCTAACCATGTTAACTTTAATTGTGTTAAATTCTTTTATTCTTCCCAAGACATTTTCCTACATTACAATAATAAGAGACATTTCAAATTTACATGATCTAAAGAATTTCCTTTGGACATGCTGCTATAGCTACCCTCTTCCGGAAAGTACACAGAAAAGTCAGACAGGAGGAAGGGAAAACTTCAAGGATAATGTTTGCTAATTCATTTTGACCTCCACTACTCAATTGTAAGGTCCATTCTACTTTCTCTATCTCTCACTTTTACCTTCTTTCTAATTTAATCTGATCCAAACAAATTATACATGAACAGTCATTTTTGTTGGGGTCTTGTTCACTGAGATACTTAGCAAACAATCAACTGACGAACAAGATAAGGGCAGCAAAAGAAAGATAAGCTTTTGTTTATATAGTGGAATCACAGATAAAGACCTAAGCAGGCCTGCACAAACTCAAGAACCAGTGATACTATCTTTTAAGCTATAGCACCGCGGTTCCTTCCATTGTATTTATTTGCTATACATAATCATAAAGCCTAATTTACAAATAATTCTAAATGTACATAACCCAAACTGTTGGGGTTTTTGTTTGTTTCTTTTTTTGTTGTTGTTGTTCTCCTTTTGGTTGAAATTGAGGGAGAAAGTCTGAAAAGCAGATTATTTGCTTTTGAGCTTTTGTGGGTTTAGTGTGGAAAATGCAAAGCAAAAAAAAACCTCAACTGACAGAGAAAGAGGAAACAGAAAAGAAGAAAAAATGTGAAAGTTACAATATAGGAACCACTCTTCTCATTAGGACTTAGTTTTATTAGTGGTGTTGGAGAGCTGGTACCATGACTATAAATGTAGTACCAGTTCTATGGATAACACCACCACCACAAGAGATGCTTTGTTTTTTGCTTTCAAGTCAATATTTCAAAGCACTTTATGAACATTAGCAAAATAAGCCTCATAGCTTTCCTGCAGATTAGGTAGGAAAGATTAAGCCCTCCATCAGGTGACTGGCCTGAGGTGAAGCAGCAGGTCCAGTAGGGTGGGGAATGGAAATCTGACCTCTTGACACATGCCTCTATTCCCTAACCACAGGACCTGTACTTCTTCTATAATAGTCCATGTAAGGTAATAGTCTCTAGATGAAACCCTTAGAAAATTGCAGTCTCTGAAGATACTTATTTGGCACCTTCCACTAGCACTGCTGCCGCACCATTGTTTTTTAAAAGCATGCTCCTATTTAAAATACACTGAAAAATATAGCAATTCATTTATTCTGTGAGAAAACACATGTGTACAATTAGAATACAACCAAATATTTAACTTGATGAATGAAGCAAATACTTAATTTGATGAATGTGAACTTTACTAGCAAGTTTTGCTGAGAAGGTGTATTTAAATGTTGTTCTGCTGAACATATATACAATATATATTCCCATAAGGTGTTGCTGGAATATCTGTATTGTTATAAATATGGCTTCAAATGATATCTAAATATGGACCTAAGGATTTTTTAAATATAAGGAACTTAGAACATGAGTGTACAGTTTCTCCATGTCAGAGAAATAGGGGTTTTGTGAATTTTTGTTGGGATGGCTTTGTGTATCTGAGGAGTCATTTCTTTCCTTTAGTTTGTGTCATACAGAAGCTTTAAATCACCACTTACACAATCATCACTGTGCAATGAGAAAACTGAAATTTCCTACAAACAACCTAAAGTGGATATACATGCCAAGAACTGTACTGACTGAAGCCTTATGCTGACTGCAAACACTTCACGATTACTGGGACACTCCTGACCAAGGTACTGTCTCTGGACACATGTGTTCATGTGCTTTTTAAAGAACTGTGAAAAGAGATGTTGCACTTGTCTGCTCTTATACCCATACAGAAGATCAAAGCAGAAGCAGACATAAAAAATTCCTAATGTCTTGTGCAACAAAACTCAAGGATGGTAATGTAAAATTTGGCTGCTGGGGAGCAGATTGGTGTGACTGATTAATAGAACATAAGAACAGAGAAACAAAAGAAAGGAGAGGTTCAAGGCATCCTGAGGGGAAGAAGGTGTGAATTTGATGCAGTAGGGTGAGAGTAACTAATGAAAGGATTCAAGGTGCCCGTGATGGATACCCTGGTCAATACAGTGGATAATGACCATAGCAACAGTGTTTTGAATGGGCAGATGGTAGGTAGAACAGACTGGCACAGGTAGGGACAGGAAAGAAGAAGGAGAAGCGATGGGGGAATGTTAGAAAAGCCAAGTATCAAGCAAGGAGGTGAAGGGAAATGTGAGCCATCACAAAAAGTCATGCTGTGGAAATGTTAGGGAGAAAGCAGTAATAACGTTTAGCTGTAGTTTGGATGTTTGGAATGAAAGACAGGGATGAGCTGAGGAAGAAATGAAATTTCAAAGGAAAGAAAATAATTCTTAAGTTAAATCTAGATCTGGCTCCAGGTTTCAAATGTCCTCTAGTCTGGAGTTTTGGCTCAGCTCACAAAGGGAGGAGCCATTCAAGACTGGGTTCAGATTTCAGTCACACTAAAGATGCAAGGTTTTGGTTTGACACCATCTTAAAAGAAAACCCCATATAAAACAGCTTGGAGTTAGGTCTATATAGAGGCCAAAATATAGTGTATTATGGTGATTGATATTTGTTTGGGAGTCAAATTTGTTCTGCATGAAAAAGCCAGGGAAAGGGTTCCTCTTCTCTGATTCACTGAACAGAAGGTAATTGAAAGATCTCTTTATGGCAGGATTTACGACCCCTGAGCCTCAGTCGTTTTGAGCTAAATAATAATGCATTTGCATCGTAAGTGTATCTAATTTGAATTTTGCTTCCTGCCTAAACACTTTGAAAAGATGCATGCCTTGAGGTGTCTGCCTGAATAAAATTCCTGTGGAATTGAGGCTAACAAATAAAGTATGTCGTGGTGTGTTAGAATCTGCTCTGCCCTGGAGAATAGCTCCCCTGATAAACTGTCTGATTTATAATGACAACTGCTCCCACTGTTGTATACAAGTATACCTTACAGTAATGGGGAATTAAAGAGGCTTTCATGTGAACCAAATATTTAGCTTTGAAGTCAGTGGGAGCTGAGAGAGCCCAGCACCTCACAGGATGAGTCCCTTGGGAATTAACCTTTTCACCTTACTATAGGGGAAGGATGAAATTTTAAGAAGGGATTTTAATGGTGTGAGTGTACCGAGTGATAGAAAGGATGAGAATTCATAACAGTGAGTTACCTTCTACTTCAGCAAACACTGGGATCATTCTATAAGACTGCATGACTTTCTCAGCACCTTGTCCCCACTAAGACTTACACAGAATTAGTTTTCATAAAGAATGTAGCCTGTAGGTTTTTGTCATAAGCTTGATCATAGAAGATAAAAGCCTCAGGAAGGGACTGTTGCTGTGCTAACTAACCCATCAGCAACACATCAGTTGTGCAAAAGCAATACCAGTTTTTATATTTTCCTGTGAGAGATTTTCTATCTGCTTTTTGCCTTCTGTTCACTGTTTGAATTAACAAAAGCGACCATGGAAATCCAACTCATTCTGTAGTTTCTCAGTCAAAACTGAGCACATTTTTTCCAGGTATTCTTTTGTTGATGATGATATTAAAAGTGACTTTTAAATTGACTGTCGTGAAACGAACAGAATCTGCCATTGAGGGAAAAGACAAACTGCTTATAATTAGTTCTGGCAGCTGGAGGATGGCACTCCTGCTGTTTCTGCTGCTGGCACTGTAAAGTACATCATGTCACAATGCATGAATTATCCGAGGTCAGCTCTTCAACACACCCAAATTGCTACCAATTATTAATTAATTAGTATCATTATGGGAACTGCCTTAAGGCTCCTATCAGGCCCCTTGAAACAAATAAAGTGCCTAAGAAGAAAAGGAGGTAGAAGTGATTAGTGGTGAGTAAAAAAGGTAATTTTAAGGACAACCTCATATGGGTCTAATCTTGCAAGATACCTAATGCTTCCCAACTGATCTCAAATGCTCTCCTCATGATCTCCAAATGCATTTGAGTTGCATGGGAATATAAATCACCTGTTGCATGTTAATGTATTTTTCATGACTAAAATTTTGCTATTTAAACATTACTGTTGTTACTGGTTTTATTATATTCTTCTTCACCTGCTGTTCCTCTGAAGGCTTCATCTACAATGCTTTAAGAGCTGTCTCTCAGATGACATGTAGTTATAATACTAAATAGTGCTATAGCTAACATTTTGTCATCTGTCCTCTGAAATGAATGGAAGAACTTAATACTGCAAAGCTTCCCATGCAATTCAAAAGTTAAATTTCTTAGAAAGGAGTTTAAAAGAACGAATGCAATGAGAGGGGAAGAAAGATGCAGTTTATTAACTGGTGATTACAGGTTAAGAATGAGTGAGACAGAAAGTCTCTAATTCTACCTAAGTGCCACTTTAGGAGCCTAAGTCCTTATTTATGGAAAACCAACACCATAAGCATATACTGCACTCATTGTAAACGTGCATAAATAAATACATATCTAATGCACATGCCTACTGCAGTGACATCTGGTTGTGCAGAATAAAGGATGTGCAAAAGTTTGTCAGATTGTGATAGCTTAGTATCATCCAAGTTTTCCAGAAGTCTCCAGTCATTGTAAAGCACTAATTATAAAATGTCTAAAAATATGAGATGATGATGTCTAAAAATATCATGAGTCGGGTGGTATGGGACCAGAGAAAAAGCAGAGACTCTGTGGCTATAGGCTGATTGTATGCTCCTTCTCTACAGAAAAGTATGTCTGATAAAAGTGTCCATCAGTTGATGTAGAATGAAGAAGAGGAAAACAGCCTTGATTGATAGACATTTATAAGGAGTCAGCAGATAGTTCCTTAGCTCAAGTAAGAGGCAAATACATTTTTAGGGGATAAACACCTGGATTTTGCCCTGAAAGTATTTTGCAGTCTAAGCCACAAGAAACGGACCAGAGTTTCAGAAAAGCTCAGCACTCACCTAGACAGGTAAGTGAGTTACATTTCAAAATTGCTTGGCATACAGCAGATCCCAGGGTAGAGCTTATGGGGAGGGATTTTCTGCTATCAAGGAGTGCTGAAGTCTTGAAGATCAACCACTTATTTTGGCAAAAAAAGAATTCGTGTCTTCCTAAAACACTTTCTGAGGACCTCAACTCTACACGTGGGAATAAGTAATTAAGAAATTAGAGCAATTCAGTAGGTGACTGTAATCTCTGTTTTTAACTCTGCTTCTTGTATGTTTTGCCACAAAACTCCAATGGCAAATCTGTGCTGTTCTGCCTTAAATGTTTTTCAGAAATGTTTCTCGGAAGTAGGGGAACATAAATAAGGCGAAAGAGCTAGACTCAGTCATAAGTGATTTAAACCATGGATGTTCATTATTGTTTCAAAACAGCTGTCTCAGGGAGGCTTTTTAAAATATATTGCTACTATTATATGTAATTGTTGTAATTGTATTTTGGGTCTGTAACCAAGTGAGGCGGTTTATCAACACATTCTCTTTCTTCAAACATATTGCAGTCACGATGGCTATAGTCATAAGCAAATAAGGCCAAAAGAAGAAAGGATGAGGAGTTCTGGAGAGAATAAGCAAAAAAAGGAGTTTTCCAAGTGCAAAAAGAGCATTCCCTGTGTGGATTCTACTTCCCTGAAAATTGGGTTGCTTTGTTAGGTACTTACAAAATGTGGCTATTCTCATGCAGCCAATACTGAAAATTTCAACCTCAGCATAATTTATCCCCCCCATCCCCAATCCAACTCCTATGTTGATTTATCATTGAATTATTACTTTTTAACTTTAATGATGTTTTTGCTTACAAAGGATAGTAAGAATTGAATAAGGACTCCAGGATATGGCCTGCTGAAGACAGCAAATGAAAGGGCCTAATATATAATTTTGCCATTCTTCTATCCAGTATGCTGGTTTTGCTTTTCCAGTTTTCGATTTAATTGCTGTTCAGTCATGGTTGTGCTCTAGGATGCCCCTCCAGGGAGCAGTTAGACTTGCAAATGCGTAGTTTGACCTGACTATTAAGAATGATATCACCTTGGACATTTCATTACAAAGAAATGTCCCAGTGGTTGTAGCTACAGTCTTAAGAAACACAATCTTTTCTAACAAATTAATTAATTACTGTAAAGAACATATCTTTTCTGTGCTGGATTTTGACTTCATCTGAAATATATGTGCGAGCAGTTCAGAAGCAGTTTCTTCCATCAGCAAAATTGCACCAGCATTGGTTCAGATGCACATATTGGACAAAAAAGAGTAAATGTCTGATGAATGGTGACATCAGGCTTGAAACTGCAATGTTGGCACAGTCTTCACAAATGACCTCCACAAACAGGCGTGATTTTCCACCCATGAGCTATATCTGATCTCCAGTGTGCTGATGTGAATCCAAAGCTACTTTTTCCAATGCTCTCTAAATTAAATGGAAGAATACATTCTCCTGTGTGGTTACCCACAACACAAAGTGGTTTTCTACAAGCATCTGTTGTCCAAAACAGTCTGAAAGAGAGCTGCATTACGTTGTGACAAACACCACTAGGGAATAGGGAATTTTTTGTGATTTTTGTAGAATTTGGACGTTCATAATCAGCTGTTCTGAATAGGATTATCATCTGTGCCTCATGCTCTAATGACTTGTACTTAGAGTGCAAACAACTCCATTAGTCATTCCTGTGGATTATGGTTCCTTTACCTGAGGTCCCTGTTGTCCAGCTCTCCAAAGAAACTATCTAATCTTTATGCCCACTTTTGGGAGATGTTTTCAGAACAGCCTTTGGACACCAGTGTGATGCAGTATGTGCCAAACTGCACCTCACAGGGATCGTGTTTGGATAGGCACACTCAAGGCACTGGGATTTATGGCCAGTTCCTTCAGACAAATATAGACTAAAGGAAAAAGCCTTATGACATTCCTGTGGTTTTGACGTGGCACGTCAGGCATGCTTTGTCTTCTCAAGCACTGTGTACATTGTACCACAAGTAACAGATCCAGACATGAGGGGTAACCTGCTACTGATAAGACCAGTATTAGATTACTTTCAGAGGAAACAAAGGAAGAGCCACAGAAGGAAACATACTTCAAGTCCTGATTTTTTTCTGCATTGGATGCACTGAAGCTAACACATTGGTTCTTAGCAGAACCAGTATAAGGTCTGCCTTTTTCCTCAAGAAAACAGTTTTCACCACAAGCACCCTCAACTCAGTGGAAATTAGACATATGTGACACCTTTCAGAAATAGCAACTAAGTAGGTAAAAGAACATTTTGTTTCAGCTGGGATTTTTACCACTACAAGGGCTGTGCCATGTGGTTTAGGGCCTCAAATTAGGTTTCATGAAGTTGCTTTTTGAAAGACAGTAGGAATGGAAATATTGCCATGATCTGTGTTCATTATAAAGGGAAATGTTTTGCATTTGAACATTCCCTTCCACTGTTGTGAGTCCAGCTAACACTCTAGGAGTGCCTGAGAACCAGACTATGAACCAAGCCAGAAAACAGCTATAAAAACAAGTAACATGGACTACTCTGTTCTCCATTTGCATTTAACTCAAGTGGAAGGTAATAATAAGAAAATTGGGTTAAAAAATATTTCGGACCCAATTCTGTCTGGCATTTGTGCCTCCTTGTACAGGCATATACTAAATTGTACCTTCCTCACAGTCTTCAGAGAGACCACAGTCACTCCACAGAAGCTCATGAAACAATTTTCGTGCTGGAGACTAGGGGCCAGAAATACGCATTTTAGGGTGTGCACAGTCTTGTTGTCACAGCTCTATGTAGTCTTTTTATATTAGAGTGACTTGTGCTCCTGGAGAAGGAGCCTGTGCATGGCCACACTAGGTTGTCCCTACAGCTGCTTTTGTCAGCTGTGCCTGATGAGCTCAGTGCTCTGACAGAGATGGCCTAAAATGGCACCACCACATTGTGAGCTGTGGCTTCACTTCCTCAAAGCTTTTTGTACTCTTATTTGGGTGTCTAGGGACCAAGAGATTAATAAAAAGGGTGTGCAACTGTGCCCCAACTACTGCACAGAGACTGAAACATCTGTGTTCTTTTCTCCCCTTCACATTAACAAGGTTAACTTGGAAGGCGAACCATGGAGTCCAGAAATATCTCCCAAATAGTTATGAAGATCCAAGGAGTTATTAATAGAACTGGCTCATTTTTCTTACCACAAGGCTTCTTCCTATCAGAAAGTGTAATTTTGTTGATCAGAGTCTGTTTTTTAATGAGTAAATGGTTGACTGACAGTTTTTTACAAGAAAAATATGAGGAAGGAATATTTAATTCCAACACAAAATCCATTTTTCACATTTCAATTTGAAATGTTTTACATTTACTGTTAGAAAAAAAAATTAAAACCTAATGTTCCCTGAAAAAAAAAATATTTCTAGTTACTAAAATGTAGAGATTTTTTCCCCCCTGTAAATACATGAATGCTATGTTGACAACCTCCCTATAAACATATATCCTTTTCTTATTTACACTGTCACACAAAAGTATTGGGAGTGACAGCTCTTAAGTCTGAAAAGGGCTCAACAATGCAGTCTTAGATACATTTCTGAAATGCCAAGAAGACGAAATGTAACCGCATCCTGTCGAATATCTCTGGGTAGTAATGACACTGTGCAAAACTTTGAGAGGATGTGTCCCAATTAATTAACCTCTTTGACCAGCTTCCTTTTGTTTGGTGCCAGTTGCCATATGGAACCTCTAAACTCTTCCCTGACCATGGGTGGAGAATTTGCTATGTGTGCTGCCATTATTTAACTCAAAGGTAAATATGAATGTTTTTCAAAAAGATTCTTTCAAGTCCTACTCATTAGCAAAATGCATCTTTCGGACATCAAGTTAAAAATAGTTATTTATTGACAGTGAAATGTAATGCATGTTACTGATGCAGGTGAACCAGAATGGTCAAAATAAGAATAAATCTGATTTTTTTCCACAAAGCCCAAACTGAATCAACTATTTTCTTAAGAAAGTAAATACATGATAATGGTGTGCCACCAGAGGTTTTCTTAGAGGATTTTTAAAGTCCTTGGCATTTTCACTTGTACCATTTCCCCCTGACTGGAGATTTATCTTTAGACTAGTGCTCTGTCAGTCTCGTCCCCATCTCAGCCAAAATGCAAAAAAACCTCTAAGTCACATGAGAGCAAACCTGTTTGAGCCCTAGGGCCCGATCTCCTCCCTGCTGAAGTCAGTGAGTCTGTTAATTGATTTCAAAGGGAGCTGGGTGAAGTCCCAGTATCAGATATAACTGTTTGGAGAGTTCTTTGGGGATAGGGTCCGCATAAGCAGCTAAACATTTGATTCATTATCTGAACCCAATTGACTTGCCAGTGCAGAAGGTTCATCTGTCATTTCTTTCCGCTTTTCAAGTTCAGAGCTCAGGGATTTATCTGCTCCTCTTTCATCAGTGAATCACATTACTGACCTGATTATTTAAAGCAATGCAGAAGCAGAACTCTCCCCAGTGCTTTTAGTGAAGTCCCTTGCAATATGGTAGATAGAGGATACTGTTGAAGGAATACTGACCACATCTGACATAAAAGGAACAACTAACTCTTTTCCTTTGGCTTAGCTGAACGGAGTCTGTGCTGTCTAATATCACCTCGGCAGTCTTGGCTGAGTATTTAAGCAAGGGACTTCAGACAATCCCTAGCCTGAATCCCTTGGAGTCTGGAAAAGTTCAGACCAGTAACTTGTAAGTTTTTACTCCAGGTTTTAGCATTTATACACAAGAGCTCTTATAACAGAGGAAATTCTGAATTCTATTGCCCCATTTCTAGTAGTTAGATGAAGGAAGGACTATGTTTAAATGACACACCTTAAATTGCATTTTCAGTGAAGTATTTGTAATTTCTGATTGTACGTGTATGTTCTGCTAGTGATCCAACATTTTAAGGAGCTTTATGTGTTTAAAGCACTTTAGGTCACCTTTAACCACAAGTGTATAACACACTTCAGAGCTCAACGGTCTTCGGGGACTGGGGACCCTGGAGTCTTTTGAGTTGGACAAACCAACAATCAAGTGAGGCCACAGTCCCCAGCCCCTGCCACCCTACCTTCAAAGCATCTGTGGGTGCTCTCGCACTGCAATTTCCTCCTCCATAATCTGACAATGACAGTGTAGTCATGGGACTTTTCTTTTTCTCTCTTTTCTTTCCCTGTTCTTGATGCCTCTTTCAGCTTTAAGGCTGCTACACAGTTGTCAGAAGTCTGGCTTCAGTGGTCTGAAGGGAGACAGATACTGATAAATTTCCTTTTGATCTCTGCTCTGCAAAACCACTCACTCAGAAAAAAATAGAGGGGTCTGTGTGTGTAGGGGTTGGAGGATGTGAGAAGCAAAAAGCACCCTCTCATGCCAGAGCGAGTGTAACTCCCACTTCACATTAGATCTGAAAGAGGAATATAAAGAGTTTTGTATACATTTTGCAAATCAAGACAATGCACTGTAAGAAAATGAAGCCAATGAGTAAAATGGGGTAATGATACTGATCTCCTTTCTAAAGTGCTCTGAGATCAGTCGATGAAAAGGACTGCACAAGAGCTAGGTATTATTATAGTTAGATCATTGCAATTGCTTTGCTCAAAAACCTTATCTTTTTGTTGCATATTCATCAGGATCAGTGTTGAAAGGTTACAGTTTATAACAACTACTTTGTTATACTATAAATGAGACTGAAAAAGAACTTTTGTTTTCATGGGGCTCCAGAAATTCGCACACATCATCTGAGGATGCATATATACAGCTGTAGCAGGTGTCTTCCATTCGACTTTCTATAACATGAAATTGCTACTCTACCCTTAATTGGTTTAGTGGTGGACTTGGTAACGTTAGGTTAATGGTTGGACTGTGTGATCTTAAAGGTCTTTTCCAACCTAAACGATTCTAATTAAAATTAATTAATTAATAATTCTAATAGCTGCCCTGATCTAAGGCTGAGTGAAGACAATGCACCAGTGATCTGAACACGGTCAAATGAAGAACGCAATACTTAAAATATAAAATGTTAACCTTGATTATGCATAGACAACAGTCATGAGCTTGGTTGGCACAAGTCATGAACAATCCAGGAGCCATACAACTGCATTAGGGAGCACTATTCTCAAAACACTGTACCTGCCTCTCAGCAAGTTTCACTAGGTGAGATACCATGTTGCACTAACGTGCTCATAAGCAGCCATCCAAAAGCAGGGCAGGGCACACTCATGTCTGTTGTGTCTGTGAAGGCATATTCATATGTTTCTTTACTCAATGAATCTCCGCGTTGGTAGAACTGACTCTAATTTGTCAGAACTAACAAAGGTGGAAAACTTATGGGGGAATAAAAAAGACGAAATGATAATGCTCCAATTGAATTACTAAAGCAGAAAAAGGCATCTCAACACGAACTAAGATCCAAGGAAAATGACCCAAAGGATTCATATAAAATTCCAAATTAGCTTTTTCCCCCACAGTAGCAAGACTGCAACTGGGAGACATGTTATTGAATGCAGGATATGTACAGCAGAACATACAAATTTAGAACTGGAATTGCAAAGAAAAAAATAAGGCAAGTGAAAAGTATTTTTCCTGACAGAAATATATTATGCATTCCTTAACGTATCATCACATATTACACTTATAAAATAGCTGGTAGTTATAATGTGCTAATAAAAGTGACAGCAAAATACTAGCTACAGAGTGTGTGGGCAAAATTAACACTGCTTTTACATATAGAATCATATAATCATTTAGGTTGGAAAGAACCCTTAAGATCATCGAGTCCAACGGTAAACCTAACACTGCCAAGTCCACCACTAAACCATGACCCTAGCAAAACATCTACACATCTTTTAAATACCTCCAAGAATGGTGACTCCACGACTTCCCTGGGCAGCCTGTTCCAATGCTTGACAACCGTTTTGATGAAGAAATTTTTTCCTAATATCTAATCTAAACCTCCCTGGTGCAACTTGAGGCCATTTCCTCTCATTCTATTGCTTGGTACCTGGGAAAAGAGACCAATACCCACTTCACTATAACCTCCTCGCAGATAGTTGTAGAGAGCAGTAAGGTCTCCCCTCAGCCTCCTCTTCTCCAGACTAAACAACCCCAGTTCCCTCAGCCGCTCCTCATAAGATTTGTGCTCTAGACCCTTCACTGGCTTCATTGCTCTTCTTTGGATGCACTCCAGCACCTCAATGTCTTGTCATGAGGGGCCCAAAACTGGACACAGCATTAGAAGTGTGGTCTCACCAGTGCCGAGTACAGGGGAACGATCACCTCCCCTGCTCCTGCTGGCCACACTGTTCCTGATACAGGCCAGGATGCTGTTGGTGTTCTTGGCCACCTGGGCACACTGCTGGCTCATGTTCAGCTGGCTGTCGACCAACACCCCCAGGTCCTTTTGTGCCGGGCAGCTTTCCAGCCACTCTTCCCCAAGCCTGTAGCGTTGCATGGGGTTGTTGTGAACCAAGTGCAGGACCCGGCACAACTGGTTTAGCAAGGCCTATACGACATTATTTACAGTTTATAATAAAATCTATGATGTGCCTTTTGTTCATTTCACCACGAAACCAACATGAAGTAACCATATAGCCACAACTGAGTCTTCCAAATGCATACAAACAGCAAAGCCTACAGGTACATACAAAGGTTCTGGCTGGGTTTCTGACAGGTTCTGAAACAGAGCACAGTGAGTCCTAGTAAAGGAATTCCTACAAAATTTCTCTATCTTACTGTATGAAAAAAATAATTTTCTTACAGCTTTAAAATTGAGATCTCAATGTCTCAATGTAAAAGTTGCATTTCCAGTGATCCATGAAAAATCCTTTATGTTTTTGAGTGAAACTTTTTTTTTTTCAGAGGCCTACAGAGCCAAAATACAAAAGTAGTTTTATTATCTGTTAAGATTTTACAGATCATGTTAGAAAATTCACAGTAAATGCATCTGCGTACAGTTCTTAAAAGAAACCTCAGTTTAATAGATGCATTACTGGGACAGGGATGAACTTGCTGTTTGTTTATAATAGTTGTAAGAAGTCATTCAACCTCTCCATGTAGGCAAACAGCAATCTCCAGACTCAAAACACAAATCCAAAAAAAAATAGGGAAGCAATTTTGCTTAGCTTGCACATGCATGGTTATATGTGTGTGTAGAGACTTCCAACTGAGAAGAGGAGCAAAGCTCAGAAACAGATTGAAGACATGAAAGGAACCAGTGCTAGTATATGCCCTAGGAGAAGTATATGGAGTGTATTATTGGTTGGGTACTGACTGGAGGATGTATTATTTCTGGTAGCTTGAATCCTGATGGTTTCAAAAAACCAGGATTTTCTTTCTTGGAAATAAACCTTCCCAAAAATAACCAGAAATAAACATAAAAGAAAATTTACCCCATCAATTTTTCCATCCAATGGGAATAACCTGTGAGATCTCAAAACATGGCTGGTTGCTCAGATCAAAAAAGGTAGCCATAGGTTTCTCACTATCTTTAATTACAAAGAAGAGCAAATTACTGAAAAAGGCCTTAAATTCAAACAGTTCCAATAAAATCATAGAATCATAGAATCGTTTAGGTTGGAAAAGACCTCTAAGATCATCCAGTCCAACCATTAACCTACACTACCAAGTCCACACTAAACCATGTCCCAAAGTGCCACATCTACCCGTTTTTTGAACACTTCCAAGGATGGGGACTCCACCACCTCTCTGGGCAGCCTGTTCCAATTCTTGACCACCCTTTCCGTAAAGAAATTTTTCCTAATATCCAACCTAAACCTCCCCTGGCGCAGGAGTGTGGTTTATTAACAATTATGTGCATTTAGATACAGCTGTAATTTGGTTAAGCCTTTAAGGTATGGCTGTTATTACTGAAATGGAGTGGTGCCTTAGTCATGGACTGACATCCCACTGTGGGAAGAGTTCTATGAAGAATGGATAAAAACCAGTCTTGCCTCAAAAATCATCTAAAGATAAGACAAAGGAACAGATTCAGACAAATGAGTACAAGGAAACTAGGCAGTATCAGATTAATTTAGTAAGAGCAGTGATAAGTAAAGGTCTCTGCAGGCCAGTAATCTAGCAATTGTCTGATTATCCACAGACATCAAGGAAAGAGAAGACTGTGAAGAAGCCATGTCCTGTCGACATTTGTGGATAGTTCCTCCCAAGCATAATGGACAAAGCAGGCAAAGGAATCAAGGTACTTGTTTTAAAATTTATTATGTGAGTATAAACTGCTGAGAGTGCCATTATTTTTCTGTTAAAATCTGTGAGCCAGTACTTGAAAATGAATGAGAGATACTAAGCAGGATAAGGATATGTGGTATAAACATATGAAAAGACTTTGGCAATCATTGTTTTGGTAGAATACAAAAAGTGTTGGCTGAAAGATGTTCTATGATGCAACCAGAGGAGAGAAACTACATTTTTCTTTCAGTGAACTTATAAAGTAAAAAATAAATAGGGGAGTTGCTGGAGAGACAAGGGTGGGGAGGTGACTGTGGGATAGACTGAAGCAGGATAGTACTGAAAGGGGCAAGAGACAAAAGCTATAGGAAGAGTAAAGGATAAAATGGAAGAGGGTGAGCAAGTGATGGGATGGGGCTTCTGGAGAAAGCAGAGCTCTGAGAGGAAGAGAGACATCATAGCATCTCTGCCTCAAGGGAAAAGGAGACAAATTTGGGGAGGAGAAGGGAAATCAAGACAAAGCAGAAGCCTTTGCGGATTTCCTCTCCAAAGATGTCAGTGAGATGCCATCTGAGGAGAGAGAGGAGTGGATACAGGAGGATGGAAAGCTTAAGGAATGAGTCAGGGATGTGGAAAGGGTTACTTCGATTAAGTAGATTTACTCTGAAGAACATTACTTAGGGAAATGGCAAAACTGGAGGAGAAAACACATCTATGGTGCAGGAAGGCATCTAGGCCACCAACTCATATGGTGCTCTGCAAGATGAGGAAGAGAGGAAAGGAGTAATGGGAGTGAGTTAGAGTTCTGCTGTCAGAGAAGGGATAAAAACAAAATGAAGAGTGGAGGACAGTGAATCACAGAGGCAGGAATTACCGGATCAGCGAGAGAAGGGAACAGAGCGTGAGGCAGAGAGCTGGTTTCCTGCGAGTTTGCGAGTCAGGCTTACAGATTGTTCTGGCCTCAGGTCAAGAAGTGGTTCATTTCTGTGAAGCTAACCACATAGTCCTATCATGCATTCAGTCGGACCTTTAGTTATTTTGCCCTGGACACCAGCTCTCAGGCATGGTTTCTGTAGCACCTTTAAGAGGTCAAAGTTAAAGAACAATACTTTGGTAAATGGCCATTTGTCACTGTTTGCCTGGTCCAAAAATGTCTCAAGTAATACAGTTAAGCTTAAATTTGGAAGCAAAATTCTTTCTTACATCAAAACTTTATAGAAACACAGCAGAGAAAACACACTTTAATAATAAACAGATAATTAAAACCACTTGAAACACATGTATGTGTTTTATTAGTGACTAAAATCAATGGTATGTTGCAATTTAGTTATGCGGCCCGATTTAGTATCATGTTATGTACCAGTTATATAGACATGTGCTACGGGCTTAGTCAAAAAAGTGTGGAATGCACCACTAACAAATTCAATTTTTTGCCTTAACTACTCACAAAACTCCTCTTCTTCTGAAGGGAAACCACACATCATCTCTTATAAAGAGCTCAGTCAAAAGGAAAGCCAAAATAAAGACAGTCCTTAACAGCCCACTGGACCCTCACTAAAACTATATATTTTGGGGGAAAAACAAAGAAAAGGAAAAACAGGGAAGTTCACCCCCATTCTTAGAAGAAACTGCTGTTCTTAACAGAGCTCAAATATTGCAATGAGGTATCCATGTCACTTGGAAAAGCTGAATGTGTTAAGTGTCTAAGAAAATGCTGACAGATACTTTTTCTGTCATTCTGGTTAAAGAAGCGAAGTACATGGCTAGCTCAATAGTACATTAAGGGTTTCCCTCTTTAGCTTTATATTGGAAATTATATTTTCGAGTAACTTGTCTATTAGGGCAGACATCTGAAGAAATAGGCCTTAGTTTGGAATGCAGTGTCACTAATGCCAAGAAAATTAAAGCACAGACATTTTCACAGATATGTGCCCAAATGCCCAGTCTTGGCCTGCAACCATGTCTATCATTCAACTGCCGCGCTGCCTCATGGGAATTGTAGCTTGAGTGACTCGAGCCTGATTCTCCTTCGCTGGCTGAACTTCCAATATAAATGGCCTTGAACGCCCTGTGTCAGACAGTTCCTATGATACCTTGTCCAGTGAGCCAGAAGGGAGATGTGATCTTGCTACATCAGGGAACCCTGACTTTAGAGGAGAATAAGACCTCTGAATTTTAACTCTAATGAAGTGTTATAGCAAAAGCATGCTAACATCAAACTGATCCCCCCAAAAATGTATGTCTAGAAGAGACCTCCTAGGATTCTGAATACTGTCCCAGCAGCATTTCATATAAAGGCAGTGCATAGCTTATCATACATCAAGTATGATCAAATGCTTAGATTAAAACAGACTTAATTCTACAGTGACTGCACACTGGTCATAGGCCCTATCTTTCCCCATAGACCACCTTTCTCCATGGGAGGAACCAAGCTCTAAGTTTAGAAGTAGTGTGTGAAAGAAGAACAACTTTTATTTTGCTTTAAAATGTATTTGTAAGTTAGAAATCTAATGGCTATGAAAAATAAATTGCACAAGAAAGGATCACCATGGAAACTAGTCATCTAACTGCTGTTGACTTTTGGTGGAAACTAAGTAACCCAGACTTACCCATGCATTTGAAAATCTATGATGTCATCAGTTATTACAAGTTCACACTGAGATTGGCCCACACACTTCAGCTAATTGAGACCCTCACTGTGCAAAAATCTGTACTGACCCAAGAAATATCAGACCTGCTCTCCTAACTTATTTATGAAAACTAAGCTTATTTTAGCAAAGGTTTGCACCAATGCAACTACATACATCTGTAAATATTTAAAATATTTAAAATATATTTAGTAGATTTCCTATGTAGGTAAGGTATTATACTTACTCAAATTCACTTACATTCAGATTTCCTCAAATACACATAAGTGGTATGTCTGAAGATATTTGTAAGTCATACTTAATCTGATGTGGATAATATGGACACCTTTCCTGTGAGTGTAACTTCTGTTGAGGCACAGTAGCATGAATTAGAGCACAAGGAGAGTCAAAACTTAAAATATTTAGACTCAGCGTATACTAGTGTGTGAGATGTGCTAACAGGACAGAGGGTAAATAAAGCATATTTACCTTTCCCTAGGCAAAATATATGAACTTAATCTCACAGGAAGCTTGTCAGGAATCTCACAGCCTGCAGCATCCATGGGGAAAAGAAATAACACAGGTTGTTAAAATTGCATTATAAACTTTGTCTTGCTGGTTTATTGCTTGCTTAGGTGAAGGAAGGAATAACCCTAAACACTAAAAAGATTTGGCAATCCCTTGTGAAGAAGTTGGAGTGTAACCTGTGTGGCATTGGCTTCTTTCAAAATGCCAGTATTATTACTCTCTTTTTGACGGGTTATGGTTTGGGTTTTGGTTTGGGTTTTGTCCTTGAAATATTAATGTTTCAGGGAATGCCAGCAGTAATATAACAACAACGCAAAAATCCTGGTCAGTCTTTTTTTAAGGCTTAAATAAATGTGTTAGAGTGAAAGCTAGATTCGTGCACTTCAGAAGTTTATTGAGCTTAGGGGACTGGTCAAGTTAGGCTTGTCATTTCATTTGGTGTTTGGATGCTGAAATCATGGAATCCACTTATAAGTTTTGCTTAGGCAGCTTTTTGCCAGACTTTGGCTAACAAGCATTTTGCATGGCAGCAGCAGAGTTGAGTCCTGGAATATATTGCCTTTCTGTTCTTCAGTGCTTTCACTGTCAGTTTCTGTGAGGTAATAGTTACCAATAAGAGTGATAAGGAAAGACATTTCCTATCTCACAGCAGAAAAAGATGAGAGAACCAGTAGTTAGGATCTAAACCTGTGTTATGAGAACACCCACATCATGCTCTGCTTGAGATGCAGAGGACTTGATCTGAAGCAGTGTCCTCCAGCTCAAGCAACACCTACTGTGCACAATCTCCCTTCTCTCTGCCAGCGGGAAGGCGCAGGAAGAATTACAAAAGCACTCTCTAGCCTGTATCAGATAATATCAAAACACCTACACTAGCAATTTAATTTAACTTAGCTGGCGTTTTCTGAGGCAGCATGAACATGATTCTTTCCTCCAGCAGAGCTCTGGGGCAATACTCCACAGCCAAAAAGGAGCACTAGCATTTTCAGCTTGTCCTGCTATATCCGTGCCCTGCCTCAGGCTTCAAAATCCCTGGTGAACGACTCCACCATCTGCTTCTATTGAGGTGAATCTTCTCAGTCTTTTTTATAGGAGCTGTTTAAATCTGTTTAAATAATAATAATAAAAATCACTAGATCTAAATCCTGAACCCTGTTCTCTCATATCCCACATACTGACTAGTCTAATGTGCGTTACTCTCCTTCTCTTATTTTGGACAAGAATTGCACCTTCATTAGAACTGGTTCAAATACCCCAGTGAGAAGTTTTGATTTTGACTAACTGACATTGATTAAAAGTCACATGAGAGGAAATCCCTGATGAACTCTAGGTGTCACGTTTGCTTCACAGGACTGAGGATTCATAATGATTCAAAAGCAGACAAGCTCACAGGCTGCCTCCAGGAATTGCCAGATGATCATTTTTCAAATTACTTTTCTAACAACAAAAGGAACTGAACCCCACACTCATTCTCAGTGCAACTTTTACTAAATGAACCCAATGGTAAACAAGTTACAATGAATTAATAAGATATAAAACTCCCCAATTATCTTAAATGTAATTTTTACTGCCAAAATGAGGTGCACGGTGGATCCTATAAAATCTATTCAATAATTAGGGCTTACTTTTGTGTAAACAACCTTACGAACCTAAGGCGGTGAACAGCAGTATGAACTAGAGAGTGAGTTTGGGAATCAGAACACTGAAGCTGGAACAGTTTCACATGAGCAATGTAAGAGAAGAATCAAGCACTGAGAAGTTTGCTGAAGCTAAAATGATCTTTTCTGGACCTTGAACTAATTTATATTGTTACTGGATTACATATAGCAAAGGAATATTAAAAGCAGTTTTCACTGTGCAGAATGGAGAAATATGCTCCCAAATCAGGGTGTTAATGCACCTGTGCAAGATAGGAGGCTAATATGTCATACAATCTGGCACATGTATGAATTATTTTGCCAAAAATGAGGCAGCTAGATTATGTCCCTACTCTTTTTTATGAGCTCTTTCTTTTACTTTTATTTTATCAACTGTTTAGTATGACTTGGAAAGAAATTTGCAGGGTTAACTCAACTGTTAAAAGTTGGATTCATTTGAAAAAGATGTTATAATTATGATCTCTACTAGTAGTTTTTGAAAAAGCAGTAATTCCCCCAATACTTGTGGCATAGAAATGAAAATACAGAAAATCCCTTCAATGGAAAAAATAATAGACAGTATCAAAATAAACTGGAATTGAGTTTATAACTTATGATTACTGTTCTGGGTAGCTAGCTTTCAAAGATTGAACGTACTAGTTAGACTAACATTTTCTCATATTTGAATCAAAGTACATTTTAGTAATAATGCACATGCATATAACCATCACAGCAAAATAAGTTTTTATTTTAAAACACTGATTAACAGTTTCACATCTGAAGTGCTACACTGGCTGATATGGTTTTGTTTATGTTTCACACCAAAGAAAATTTGTAGAACTAAGTTGCCATGTTTTTTGCATCTGGATTTTATGATGTTTGGCTTTGTAATGGCTGTATATAGAACTCATTCCAGTACTTGATATTCTGGCTAAATGTAATTGGCTTAAGGGCCTAGAAGATGAAAGTTTATTTGCTGTATGCTGGATTAAAGTGTAAGTAGCAAAGGTAGCATGAACAGACTGCGTAAGTTACCTCCAGCTATTCAAGTTCCAAAGATCTACATACCAGTGTAGGACAGTGGTGGCCAGGAAGTCTAGGGATGTTTGAATTTATTAAATTTGCTGTAAGAAAACATCAACTATGTTCATGGACTAAAAAGGTTAAGTGAAACCACAACTTGCATAATGATTTGTCTGATCGTATTTCTTCTCACATATGCATATCATACATCAGTGCTTGCAGCTTGAACAACATTATAGGTACATAACCACACTGCCAGGCTTTTCTTGAAGAAGACAGCAGTAATTCTCACTGTCTTAAGTGCTAAAGGATAAGAGAAGGGAAATGTACAGGTGATTACTAGCATTAAATACCACTGTCTCAGCAATGATTTATTTGAACCATTGGTGCAGGAAAGGAGATATCACAAAACTGATTATTAAGACCCAGACCCTAGCAACCTAATTTTGCTTTTTATGAATCCTATGTTAAAGTGCAATTGTAGATGACTAAAAATAAGATTCAAATGAAGTCAGAATGCGAAAGCAGTTCCGCATGGGAAAGATCACTGTTGATTACTAGATGTGGAAAATATACAATAAGATAAAACCCCAGCCTTGTGGATGGAGGCTACTGGCAGATGGGACACTTATCTTTTTGAAAGAGATAAACATGCATGCTTGGATGTTATTCTTTATTTACAAAAGCAAATTAAATCAGTTTCAACACTCCTTTATTCATGTAAAACACATGATCTGGTAATTGCTTTGAATTCTCTTTAGTGCTGTTAAATATTGGCTTATCTATAGCTTTTGGGTTTTTTCTCCCCACTTTGATGTTGAAATAACCTGGAACTTTTGCATCACACCCAATGATAAGTGATGCGACTCCCAGAAACCCCTGGTTTGATCTCTTTCTGAACCTCTATGGAGACTTCTTTTTTTTCCATTGAGGTAGGTAGCTGATACTGCTCCAGAGCAGGACTTTGCTGCTTTTGACTCAGTTCTGCTGTTTTTTTATCTGGAATAGAAAGAATGTAAAAATACATAGAGACAGATACAGAAGCTGTTTTAAAGTCTAGCTTTCCTGATTGCAAACATTTTTACAAATTCTACATTTCAATTTTTGAGCAATGTACTGGAAAAAACTAGGCAAGATTATATTTATGATGCAAGTCAGAAGACAAACTTTCTAGCTTTTAAAACAGAATAAATTGCTAGAATATATTTTTTACCAAAAGCAATGATATTTTGAGTAAGATTCTAATAAAGAAAATAATCCAAACAAAAATGTAACCATCACATTAAGATACATTAAAGTGTATTTTCGTACACCTTAATTATAATGGCATTTGTGTGTGTGTGTAGCTGCCATGCTTAAGAATGTGAAAGCATCAGTCGTTTTGGCTTCTTATGCTGCATTGGAAAATATATTTCCTCTTCTTTGACATACTTATCTATACCAGTAAATAAAACAGGTCTCAAACTGTTTTGTGGCCCCATGGTTAAATGATATGACACAGCTCACATCTTTATGGTTGAATTCTCCTACTGGAATCAGGTGGCCAAATCCAAACTATCTGTTGATAATGGTCATTGCCCCACATGCAGTTTGGAGATGATTGGGTTTTTGGCACAGGCCAAAACTGTCCTAGCGATTATGCTAATAAATTAACATCATGCTTGATCATATGTCCAGCCTGGGCCTGTTGATTGGCTGATTCACAAGCACGGACATAGTTCTCTAGTTTTCGTTGTAAAAGGAATGGATACTCACATATTTGTCAATCCTCTGTACTCGGTGGATTCAGCAGAGTCAGTTGACAATAGCTTATTTAACTATTTAAAAATTAAGAAATACAGCATTAAGCCTCTGGGTGTTACATTGCACTGCAGATCAAGGGGTATGGATACCTGACTTGCTCCTAATTTTTCTCCACTGTTGGTATTTTAGAGCTATTTTAAGGTGTATTCTCAGGTGGTGAAAGAGGCTGGGTAGCGTCTTGCACCCTTTCTGTGGTTACTATGGATAGTCATCTTCTGTGTTTCTCCATAAAATTAGTGCCAGCGTGGCAGCCTCATTAATCACTTTCAAGTTCCAAGTTTCCCCAGAACTGTTTCACAATGAACACCATGAAAGCTCATAAACATGAAAGGCCCCACAACATTATTGTTTCATATGTAAAAAATGGGAAAGAGCTCAGATGCTTGGAGCTAAGTAGCTCATTGCATCAAGTACCTTTCTGGGGCTTGCGCAACAGAGAATCTGCAGGTAAACTCAAAGTGTCATATTTTAACCCTCCCACCTGTTGCCATAGAGAATATAGGGAACAACTTGGGATCAAACATTTTTCAAAATGTGACCACATGACTTACAAGATGCTGACCTCTGGCTTGGAGGCTGTGGAAATCTATAGGAGTGAATGCTGTGCATCCCCAAATTTCTCTAAGGAAAAGAGAAAATGAAAGTTTACTGTCTCATGGTGACGATGAAGAAGTTAATAGTAAGCATAATTAGCATAAATGCTAGAGATAAAATCCAGGCCTCATAGGAATCAATGGGAAATTGACTCTTAAAGAATCAAGATTTTGTCTTAGACTTTTTTTCCCCCCCAAGACATTTTTATGCCTTAGTTTTTTTGTTCACAACAGTTACTGATCTCCTACTCTATTTTCTGATCAATTATGTAATGAGAGAGCTGCTGTATTTAGTACTTTCACCCTTTGAAGGCATTATTTATATTTTTTAAAAATGCATTTATTTTATTCAATACTGGCATATGCCTATTTTCCACAATATGTTGTCACAGGAAACTAAAGGTAAGATGTATTAAAAGAACTGCACGAAGGACCACCCTTTAAAATGCTTGAGGATCATCGTTATATTCAGTAGATGGACTTAATTTGCAGGTTTTGCAAAGCAGAAGTTCGGCTGAAAATTAAAGACCTGTTTTAGCTGCAAGCGACAACCAGAAGCGAAGATGGTGCAGCAGAGTGTGAGATGAAGCCTCTCTGTCCCCTGAAGAGGTTGAAGTTGCAAGAAATATCGAAGATGACTAGGAGGAAGGTCCTGAGGTGTGAAATAAGAGAAAGAAACTTTTATACTAAAGGGATCACATACATATGCCTCATGTTCAATGGAAAGAAGAAAGAAAAACATGGTGTAAAAATTGGTTATTCATCTTACAAAAATATATCATGAAGCTGTCAGCCTCTAATCCACATTTTGTGTACAGCTGAGTGCCTTGACTATTTACGTTATACTCTAGATTTATGCACAGCCTCTTCTTTTAGCAGAAAAGAATCTCTCTAGGCTTGAAAGAAATGGCACTTTTTTACCCAGCACATATAATTCTTCCTTTCAGAAGCTAATTAGAGACACATTTTATTTGAATCAACAGATCAAAAGCAGAAATTATCTTCAGAATGGTGTGTATTGTTTATAGATATTCAGAATAATGACTATGGCAGTATAGAAAAAGAAAACGCTGAAAATGAGCTTAGCAGAATAGCTGTTGTAGTAATTTCTGCACAGAATAAGAACCTTAAAAGCATAAAGCAGGTAATGTGCATAAAAAGATGTAACAAAATTATAACATAGATGGTATTTTATCCTTCTTCTCTGTGTTTTAAATCTAAACCTGATATCCACTCTGTGTAGTCTCACATCTCACATTTGCTTTAAGGTGATTTAGGAATGAACTACCAAAGGGGCCGCACCGAGCCTTTCTTAGTCACTGCCTGTACCTTGACATTTCTTCCCGTGCCAACTCTAGCAATTAGATAACTACCCAATGATCTAGATCAGGGAACTGACAAAACTGAATTTTAATTTACCAAAAAGAACTCAGAAAGCACTGCTTTTTTAAAATTCAGTGGTTGGACTTGCCGATACTGCAAAGCAGTTTTGTTGTACGTAAGGTACCTGGCGCAGCTACGATTAGATGCAATGTCAGCATAAGGGACAATGTGAAAACATATTAGCAGGAGCATGGAGGTTGCTATAGGGCTTTTTGTCAGCAGTCTGGTTTTAGATCAAATTAAACCACTTGTAAGACTAGGGTCTGAGGTTCATTGTACTCAAAGCTCTGCAGACTTCCTCCAGAATGACTGGTCACTTTCCCTTCTCTGACCATTTGCTTTTTTCCCCTTCTTTGTGTCAGCTCTAGCAGAGGATGAGATGGTTCAGTGAACTGATGCAATGGAAATCATTTTTTTTTTTTCTTTTGGTGGATTACTTTTCCATGGGAACAACAAACTGTACTAACTCAGCCTTAGGTCACTTGGTTGTTAGGTCCAAGGCAAGTGACATGACAGGGAGCATATGAAAGAAGCAATACAGAAGCAGGACAACCTGCTTTGAGGGTGACAAGTGCAATTTCATGAGATTAGATGTAACATCAAACTACACTAGAGCCATCAAACTCTCTTTCAACTCCCAGTGAACAAGTACATGACATTTAAATTCTGCCTTACATAGTCGCTTCCTGGCAAGTTAGACAAACATCTTACTTAGATTATTTCTTCTTGATCATTTCAAAATACTAGAACACATTCAAATAAATCCTTGATGATTTTACCACCTGTTTTTATTGCAGTGATTGCTCTTAACTTTGAAAGCTGTTAACAGTGAGGATTCCTGATTTTTTTTCTTCACAGCAGCAGCTAGAAGCTCCAGTCAAGGAAACAGGCTAAATGGTGTATGGATAGGCAGTTACTGTCCCATGGAGTTAACCATGAAGATAAGCTTGAATAAAATAGCAGATTATATGGTCCCTTAAGACTACAGTCTTTCAAGTCTCTCCTTCTTCTCAAAAAGTGTTTACAAAAGCTGTGAATCTTCATTACAGAAGGTATGGAGACTATAAAACCATTTAGTGACCTATGAGGAACAGGAGATGAAAATAGCATGCTTTGACAAAGAAGTTTTCTGTAGAAGAATTCTTCTGCAGAAGAATTTCAGTCTGTCAGGGGGAATGTCTTTATCAAGAGAATGACTGAAGATTCTAGCCAGTATTAAAAAGCAGCTATATTCTAATCCCCAAAGTGGATCACGTTAACATGTCATATTGGTTTTCCCATTTGATGTTAGCCAAATAAGCCCTCATATACATATGTATTGGGTACCCAGTCTGAGGTGAGAAATGGTAATTAACCACTGAAAGCAGGAAGGAACAGCTTCTTAAACTGCTTCTTTAACCTGATATTGGTATAAGTTCTAAAAGTAATACTAGCTTACAGGCTTGACTTGGCTTTGAAAATGTGAGGTTCGTATGAGAAATGGTTTAAGGAGGTACTGATTTTCAGATAGTAGCTGCTCAGCTGAGAAATGTAGCAGTCTCTGTGATGGCTCCAAGGCTGTTTAGGCAAAATCAAACAAACCGGCTAGCTGAAATCATTACTAAGGAGGAAGCTTTGAACTTACCTGCTTGTCTGTTATTTGAAATAGAATATAATTATTCACAGTCAGAGCTCCAGCAGAGAGATGAATTAGGAAACTATTGCATATGGCCTCTCAGCAGTTAGGTCTCTGGCCAAAAAAGAAAAGGCAGCTCCCAAATGCCTGGACCATGGCTCTGTTCCACTGCCATTGCAATCACTACAGTCTCATGTGCTCAGTCTTCCTTGTGCCCCTTAGCAATTTGTACTTGACTCTAGCTTAATCATCTCATAGACTGAATCTGGTAACAAAGCAAATCAACAGGGTTTCTTTGAAGTCAGAGCATTTGTTGAAAATAAAAGCTAGGTAGAAAAGGCCATAGAGAGCTAACCTCACAAACACAGCGTTGTAGGCAGCATCCCAGAGTGAAGTGTTCTGCAGGCTTAGAGGAAGTTGGAAGAAACAGTGCATCCTCCATGATGTTTTAGGAAAGCACAGCTATAGATTCATAGCTGTGTAGCTGTAGCTGTAATAAAGCATCCGAGGTAGATGGATTTTATTGCATAAGAAGATGACTGTAGTTTTTCACTGGCTATACAGGAAGTCTGGGTAAGTGGCGCAGACTAGACTCCTAACCTTTAGGCAGCTATATTTAGGTAAGATAAATCCCATCTGCAGTTTCTCACTTTCTCCAGGAAGCTGAGTGAGGTAGCTAAGCCGGGGGTAAACTCCTAGCCCTTTTGAAGAGAAAAGAAAATCTTCTGAGTATATGAGCTTCAACTAAATAAAATAAATACATTTATTCAATGACTACTCCAGTCTTTAGTGCATAGTAACTACATGCTAGTTATATATGTAGAATAGCTAATAAGTGTTTAGCTAGTAACTAAAACAAGCTCAGCTACCATTTAAGGATAATTTTCCTATTACTGTCCTCTTCTTAGGTTAATTTTTATTTTCACATTCTTGCACTCTAGGGATATATTTTATGCTTTACAATCGCCCTGAGAGCTTTCCCAGGGTCTAGAAATAAGTGTGAGCTTCATGGAAAACATGTATTTATAAACAAAGTATTAATTTTAATGCTCTTTTATGAATGCCTGAATAATTGTCCCGAATGGACTAGAAAGCGCCTGAAGGCAGGGACAATCTTGGTCTCAGACAGGGCTTTGTCTCAGCGTGGAGTATTGGATGGGCTCAGGTTTTGGGTATAGTCACTTACTCAGCCATACTATGTGTCTCTTCCAACATATTCAACACAAAAGGTCCCAGAAACTGATTCCTAGTGTCCAGTCAAAGGAAGCAATATACACGTCATGGAAAACTCTTGCAGAAACTTTAGTCTAGGAGTAGAGTCATATCCTACCTTAAAGTATACTTTGTTTCTTCTATATAACAAAAAAAGAAGGGCCTCAAACATTTTTAAGGTAACTCTAAAAGTGCTAAAATGAACAGAGGATGAGCCGCATGAACAGAGCAAATTGTTATTCACGTGGTCATTGCTCTTCCTACTACCCAATCACTTGTAAAATAGTTCTGCCAAAATCAGATCCTTTCTATATACTTCAGTGAATTGTGTTTCTTTCTTTAAAGCTCGACTTGTTTTTCCCATCCCCCCCTATAATCTTGAGATACTTCTTTGTTTCCTTTTTTGGTCTAGTCCTGATTCAGCAAAACATTAAAGCAACATTACAACCAGCTTAACATCAGGCTCGTAGATGGTACCATTTGTCTACTTTTCACTGGATTGAGGTTGAATTTCCCCTTTTGAAGTAATGGGACAAGATGAGAGTAAGGTACTATTGCCACAGAGTGGCACAGGCTGGGCCATACTGAATTAGCAGTTGTTTGGAAAGTGGTTATGGCAAAAAGGAAGTCTACAGAGGGTAATTTCTAAAAGATTCTTGCTAACGGCTGTCATTGTCACCATCTTCTCCTTAACTGGGAGACACTGTTATATCAATTACTAGCACAGGCTCCAGAAAGCTTGGCAGTGGTTGCCTCCCCTGTTCACCTCGCACATCTGGCTGCATGACTGCAAGCTCCCCATCTTGGCTGCAGCAGGAGCTGAGAGCACTGTGAGGATGAAGCGTTATGTTTTCCTACAGTTTCTGTTGACCGTGACTCCACAAATGTAGGTATTGCTACTGCATAGCAGGTCAAGACTGGCACGTTTTGATACGAAAAGTAGATCTAGGACAGTTTTACACATAAACCTTTCAATGACTTGTCCTAAAAGTTCCACCTTTAATTTACCACCTTTGCAAAACACAGACACTTTAAACAGCACCACACTGATTTGTGGGTATCTTAGCTTTCAATTACATTCCATACCTCAGGCTGTTGGTAACATTTTATCTCTGTTCTTATCAACCTTTACTATTGAGTGGCTTTAAGAAACAGATACAGTAATCAAAGGGTGGTGCTCCTCCCTAGATTTTGATCAAAGGCATTTATTGACAGAGCAATTTGTAGCAACCTATGGAAAACTAACCTATTTAGAGCATAGACAAGGTACTTCTAAGATAAAGGCATATATAAAATGCAATTTTGCCTGCTAGATCACTTAGCTTTTGTGTTCTGCTTTCAGAACTGTATTTAATGAAATAGGCCATGTGATCAAATTCCAATATCATTGTAATAAGGGGAGATTTGTAATAAAATGAAATCATGTGAAAAACTGCATTAAAAGGTTTTTATTTAAAAGCAGATATTCATATTATACATGAAGATATATCAACTGAGCTATAAAGCTCAGTAATTTCCCTGCATATCCTACTGCTAGGGTATTTAATTCAACTGAAGTGAAGTCTTTTCTAACATTCTGTGTAAATCTCCTGAGAAATGAGCTTTTCCATTGATCTAGGCACACAGCTACCCATTTTAGAAATCAATTACTTGGTATGCCCTGATAAAAAACTAAATTAAGACAGTGTTAAAACCAAGAAAACAATTAATTCAAGGAAAAATATTGTACAGATTTGTTTCAATTACATCAAAGTCAAAGCTGGAAAACATGATTAAACTTAAAAGAGACCTTCTCATTAAGGTAATCAATGAAGATTAAGGCCCTGAAACATCTTTAACATCTGTGGTAATTATATGATTATAATTAAAGCATTTTGTATTTGTGGTCCTGGATTAGATTATATTTCATTTTAAAAGCACATGAGATTCCCCAATCCTATGTTTTCTCTACTTGTGGTATCACTGAAGGGCAGAGTTAAAGTTATTTAGGTGCCAGGCTGCCCTAATCTTAATGTGTTTGGATTACCATTATGTGTAACCAGACTCAAAGAAAACACCGACACAGATGCTAAATTTCTTGAAGGACAGATCTAGTTTTAAACAAATTATGGGCTAAATTAACATAATGTATTTACCTGGAGACTTAAAAAGACTCATCCTCCACTCCAAAATTGGGTTGTAAATACAGGGTAGATTTGCTGCCTAGGTAATACATTCTATGCTTTGGGTACACAGTAACTGAGCCTTCATGGCAGAGTTACAGCGAGCTTCTCTATAATTGCAACAGCATTGACATGCCCTGACCTAGATCGGGTTTTGTACATGCACATACTGGGAATCAAGTGCTACCGAAGACCATCAAAGCCTTTCTGTTTACTTCAGGGACTCTAGACTAGGCCTGTAAGCAGAGACAGTCATTTCTCAAAAGGTCTTACATTCTACATGGAAGGATAGACAAAATGCAGGTTAAAGAGAGGATTCCTATCAATATTTTATACAGGGAAGCTGCCTCCGGGGTTTCTCCGTCACCTCTCCTCCCCTGCTTAAATTATATGAAGACAAACGTGTATTGGCATGAAGTGCAGGTTAGCAACTTTAAGCTTGGGCAAAATGGCATGGGAAACACCTTCTGCAAGGCACAAGCTTTCTGATGGCAAGCTCCTGGTTATCTATGTAAATAAAAAAATTAAATAGTCTGATTGATAATTCTCCAGCAAGCTGCAGTATGAGAGGTTTGCAGCCAGTAAAACACCTGCAAGAAAAGCAGTTTCTTTATACTAGTATTTATAAATTATTTTAAGTGTGTCTGTTGGCACTATTGTGTGCTGCTGTCCATTTCCCAAATGTCAGGGATTGTTTATTCCATTGGCAAAATGTTTAGCAGAGAGCGTAACTTCTTCCACAGTTAGCTTCCCCATAATCCTGTTAAAGTGTTGTCCAACCGTCCCGTGCTTTCATTGCATTACACTCTGAATCTTGTTTTGTTTCTTTCTTGGTTAATGCTTATGTTTTGCATTTTCATTTACAATGCAGTGCACTTCCAAACAGGAATTTCTTACAGCCCAACTAATTTTAAGACTTGACAGAAGTTGTGATCATACTGAGTTCTACCAAAGAGTAAAACAAGTATGAGAATGAAATTAAAGCTACAGATAGTGAGCTTACAAGGCAATATCAAATTGGAAGAATATAGACAGATGAACAGGAGATAAATTCTCTTTCTAACTCCTTACCAAGTTGGCAGTTTTAACAGCAATTACAGTGTGTTAGAAATTCCTGATTAAATCTTTTCACCAAAGATTAAAACCCCAGTTTGCACTGACTTATGAAAATACTTCCAATTGTTATTAGCAGACTTTAATTGCACCAATATGCTTTTCGCTGCTTAAAAAGGCCTTTGTTCTTCACAAATAGTGATACAAAGGTAACGGCAATACTTTAGTGGCTTTTACTACTTGGATGCAAAATAGGAGTCCTTAAGCTTTAAAAATCTTTTCTCTCAGAGATACCATCTTTTGCCTGGAGCTAAAGGAATTAGGGGATATTTACATGATTTAAGGCTAATTTTATAGCATATTATGTTCCCTCTCTGCCATGGAATCAAATACTAGAGGATTTGATTTTTTAAAAAATGTAAATATGAGTAAAATGTAATAAAACTATTGTTTGTATGGGAAACCTCCATGTTAATCTGGAAACAATATGCAATATTGGAATTGTGTAACTTGGTGGTCAGCAACAGGAAAAATAACAATAGCTCTGGGAAGATAAGTACATGTGATAACGCATACATAATTCGTACTAGAAACTTGGAATAAAGTCAGAAATTACCTTTTAGCTTTGAAACATTATTGTTTAGGTGACAGAGAAAAAGAAAATAGTCATAAAAACATTATGATAGATATGAATGAAATATTACTAAAATCTGATATAGAGGTTTAATCAGAATAATTAAACTCATAATTTCTAAAGATAATTTCCAAATCATGTATTCCAGCTATGAATTCCAGAAAACTTCAGCAACATTTTGGTGATGGAAAATGTGCAATTAGTACAGAGGAGGAACAGTTATTGCTTTTCTCTGAAGATAATGTTTAGCTCAAGGCAATTGCAGAGTAAGACCAAGCTGCCAATATATAGAACCACTGGGAGATCTGTTGTTTTATGTGGATGGGAAACAAGGGCATTTACTAAAAAACAAAAAAGACGGTTAAAGATCTTTGAGAATAAAGTCCTGTGATAAATGTTTGGGCCAGTTAGAGAGCAATGTGTGGAGAGAACTATTGAACAAGGGACTGTGGGAGGTCTATGAAGAGCCAAATGCAGTGAATGGAGTGAAATCCTAGTGACCTGAGTGGGCAGAGTATGTGGTTAGGATGATGGAAGACAGACCAGCGAGGCTTATTTTGGACAGCCATCGTTAGGAGTTTCAATCCTCAGGCCAATGAAGAAGAACATGGAAAGATAATATTGAGCAAGACCTAATTGCTCGTAATATGAATCACCATCAAAGGGAAAAATATGCATTTGGCTAAAAGAGGTAGGAGAAAATCCGCCAAAGCCATTTTGGCTCTACAGAGCTGAGGGATAATAGCACACAGATTCTAGGAAATTTCATGTGATTTCTCTCATCTTTAGTTTTGGAATGAATTCACAGAGAAATGATTGCCTTCACTCTTGCTAGAACTTCTTAAAGAACATTTTGAGAAAGATAGTAATGAAATGGCTAGCAGTTGTCTATTCAGAGCTTAACTTTTCCATGAGTAGTTAGGAATGAAGCAGGAAGGAGGTTGCTTTACAGCTGCATATATAGACACAGGGCTTATTTTCTGACAAATGAAACATGAAATATTCTACACCAAGAAAAATAGCAAAAGGGTGCCCCAGCTTTCAAATTTCATTATAACTGTTCCCAACTTTTTGGATAAGAAGAATCATGGAAGTGACCATATGCCACAACAGTAGGCATTCAGGTCCAAGTCCTGTAAAACTCCACTAGTAGGAGCAGGGTTTTTCTATTTTCTTTTTTAATACAGTGGGACAGACCACACTTGCAGAGGAATTCACACAGACAAGGAGTTGTAAGAGCTAAGGCCACTATAAGAATCTTGACAAAAGACTGAGGTACAACTCTTATTGGTCCTTAGTCAAACCAGTCATTGAAATGAATGGAGGGTCAATAAAAAAATTGCCGAGGCCTGCTGGAATTGGACAGAAAAGTATCTGTTTGTCTATATATTTTCTCAGCATTTCAGCACAAGCAGACATCCCTCAAATAGCTAGAGACTGAAAAATGAAATGACATCTTGCAACTTTTCTTCTGTTTTAACTCTAGATTTGCCTGTCTAGTTATGAGTCTCCCACCATGTGTTTATGTCCCCTAATCATTCCAACCAACCTCCTATCCCTCTCATTTGTTTATAAGACAAAGTAAAGGATTTTTTAACTGCTGTGACAGAAAATGTTGCAAAAGTAATATTTTGCTGCAAAAATGCTTGCACAGACTTTGTCAAATGAGACTAGTACATGACCAACAATGCCACCAGCATCTAAATGAGCAAGTTTTCATCAGAGTAGTTTGTGGATCAGATTTTAAATAAACCTCAAGTATGCAAGCTATAAAAACACGTGCCAAAGCAGCCCTTACTTTTGGTTTAAAATTCTTGTACTTAATATTAGTGTTTTTAAGCCACAGGCAGTAAACCTTTAACAAAATATACTGCACTTTCTGAGTGGTCAGATTTCCAGGCAAAATGTGAAGTTGACACTTACTCATGTGCAATTTCTGAGTTTAGGTTTGAACAGCAACAGAACCTGTTATATACAGTATTTTTTCTTTAGTGAAACTTCACTCACACATTTGACTTTTCTTTGAGTACCACCCTTAAAGCCTTGTAATCTATGCTTGCCTTTCAACAAAATATCCTTTCACATTTGTCATGTGTCTACTTTGCACTTTTACAATAATTTGATTGTAAAATATAGAATACACTTGTAGATGCAAGAATCTTGCATCTTCAAAACACAGCTGAGATTTCTCTGTAAGGAAAAGCTTTGTCAGAACTTCAGGATTCTTTCTACTGAGGTAATTTTATATTGGCAAAACATTTTTGCACATTTGAAGTTCATTTTTACGAAAATCTTTACATGGTGCTTGACTTTGTCTTTACATTCAGGGTTAGAATATGTAGTATAGTCTTTAAAATGTCATTAAGCATTGCTGTAAGGGACTTGCCGACTAAAAAGCAGATTCCTCCTGTCCCACTATGGAGCGCAGACCTGCTGTTTTCAGAACAAACGCAAGAGGGGGCATTTAGATGATGTTGTATCTGTTCTTTAAATGCTGCTCTATAAGCTCTCAAGAAAACACTGGGCATGAGTAATATATTTACAGCTTTTGGCTCTCATGCTCTCTCACTCACTTTCTACTAGTGTCATCTCATAACTTCTCAATTAAATGACACCATTTTTACTTTGATGCACGAGCAAGAACCAGACTCTAATTTATTTCCTCTGCAAGGAAATTTGATGTACTGCAATGTATATTTAATTTTACTTTACACCCGCCCCCCCCCCCCCACTACAGACAGATGCTCATGCACCAGATCGTCATGAACTTTGAGACAAGGCTCCTAAATTTCACAGCCCACAAATGAAGACAAACAAGCAGTTAAATCATTCCACACCCCATTTACAGTCCACTGATCAATTTTTCTTCTCAACCCCAACCACTTCCCTTCCATCACCCACAACCCACATACTCCCACCTCAATCCAGAGCCACCAGCATACAGCCTTGTACTTTAAACAATGTTTATTGGTTATAAGTTCCTATGTTACAATGATTACTCTAGGGTTGGTGTGGCTTTCATGAATTACACTTTAAGTAATTCTGCATGTGGTTTTCTGTTGGGATGTTTAAGCAAGTGAGATACAGTGAAAAATGGTAGCTGTAAGCTGTGTTTCTCTAATATTCAGGGAAATGTCTGAATGGCTGATCTATGTTTAAGTGATTTTTTTCTACATTTGGTATTAATTTTTATGAGGAAATTGCAGGATTGAAACCTGCCAAAGTGTTTGCTTTGGTGTGTTACACTTATGGGTGGAGTTATGGTTGCTGTTTCGTTGTCCAGGATGTGAGTGGAGATATATGGCTGTAGAAGAGGTAACAGAAACCAAGAGGGTCTAATTCATACAGTATAGGTGGGGAGACACAGAACGTCTTTTTTGTGGGGTACACACTCCAGCTACTGCTGCTGTATTTTACTTAAGGGGGTTTGCTGTCCATGGGTTTTCTTGAGTAGGACAATTTGACTATTTTAAAAATGAGGTAGCTCTGCTGACAACTATTCACCTCACAACTGCTGTCACTGATGTGAGAACCTCAGGATGTGAGATTTTTTCTCTAAAATCTGCAGTGGTATATACATTTAGCATCTATTGCTGTTAGAACCAAGATTCTGGACTTTACTCACTACAGTTACTATTCTGCAACATCAGTTTTTCTGAAAGTATCCAAAAAATTCAAAATGTTCTATTTCCTCTCATAATGAGTAAACTGTGATGCAGCAAGATGCATGGATATCTCTGTACAAATTCCTTAAGACAAAACCAGGCTAAAATCTCTCCACTGCATAAAATAAGTTTTTAAAGTAATGCTTCTTAGACCCAAAGAAAATTATCCATAAAATGCTTCTGAAACTCTTTATCTCTCCATGTATATTTT
The DNA here is from genome assembly GCF_030463565.1 of Pelecanus crispus. NCBI lineage: Eukaryota > Metazoa > Chordata > Aves > Pelecaniformes > Pelecanidae > Pelecanus > Pelecanus crispus. Next base: position 72,751,879 of record NC_134646.1, read on the forward strand.
TGTACTTTGACTTGGACTGAAGCATCTCAAGTTGGCAACTATCTTTTATTCCTCTCATCAAATACAATCTTTGGCCCATACATGAAGGTCAGAATATTCTCACAGATTCAAGTATTTTCCCCCAAATAAAGACTCGTTAAAATGAAAAGCTGAGGTCACATAGTAGGCCAGAATACATTAGCTTTCAGGTAACCTGATGGTTTCTTACACTAATCTAGCCGCTTTAACCACTTGCACAACTTTCTTGAAAGTTCAGGTTTTCAACTGATAGGTGTACTTAGAAAGTCTATCAAATTCATCACCTGCTTAACAAATTGATGAATTTTGACAGCAACTTCTCTGTGTACTTGATAGCTATTTCTATCTCTGAATTAATTCCTCTGATCCTATGGTAGGTCATGGTGCTAGCACTTCATCCCTCCTCTGCCTTGAGGTTTTTGGGTGAAAAGGCATGATTAGACTGCTGTCCAACACCTTTCCAAAGTCACCACATTTTCTCTTTTGATGTATTTCTATGAGCTACAAGAGTGTCACATCCGGCAAGGATGATTCACTGGTAGTGAGAGTGGGAATAAGCTACAACAGCCAAACAAAATTTTCAATGCAGTAGTGAAATTTTAACAAGGGTTGCCTGAGATCCTCCTTTTGTTCCTTTTTCTAAGTTGTATGTTAAGTATATTGCCTAAAACTGTGTCGCTCTTCTGGGTAAATGCACAGCTTTGTATGAAGGGTAAAGGCACTGATAAAGCATGCTTTCCCCTGATATGACCTGGAATGATGATATGATGCTTGCAGAGCATTCAAAGCTAGACAGTTCCTAACAAAGCAGACATTTGGGGAAACAGCATGTGCTGTGAATCTTTGGGCTGGTAAGTATAATGACAAACACCGCAGGCAAAGTTCGTAGAAAAGGGAAATAAATTAATCTGTCCTCAGTCTAGTCTGGAGGTGGCTCAACTGTGGAGCTCTGCAGTCACAGCCTCTCTGTGGCAGCTGATGGTTGAAGTTGTCACACTGAAGGGACTGCAGCTGTGCTGAGACAGTTACCAGACTGCATGCTCCCAACAGGAGTTGTTCTAGTGTGCAAAACATCTCTAGTTATATTTCATATGGTCAGATTCTGAGTGGGGGATATTTCTTAATCATGATTTTTTTTCCTCAGGTTCACAGCCAGCAAATTCCTCATTCACATCAACATGAAACATTCCTTCCAACTGTGGTTATTCATTCAGATCAGCCTACAGGAATGAGGTCTTCAGCTGGACAAAACACACTTGAATTTCTTTGAAGTACTGCAGCCTGAAAAGTTTATTTCCTTTGATTACACAAAGTTGCTGTCTCCTCTAACAGCACAATAGCAGAGGAAGCTTTGGGCTACGGAGGTGCTGTTGGATCCAAGTCTCATGTTTAGACAATTTCTTCTGCTTATTTAATAATAGACACAGTTGAATCAGTTCTTTGCCTCATTAACTTTTCTTTGACAAAATCTACTTGACATACTCTGCTTAGTGTTGTGCTTTGGCTCTCTTATAAACTTTTATTTCAGGCTCATCAGGGGTTTTATGAGTGTGGGACATTAAAGCAAGCACATTTATAGTTGCATTCTCCCATTGAGAGACTGCTGGCCTTAGTTTTTATACCTCCAGTTTTAATTTCCTTTGAATATCTCATATGGCTGGACACTAGATGCTATTGAAACTGTCCTCTTATGAAGGAGGAGCAGACTAGATGATCTATGAATCCCATCTCATTTCAAAATGTACATACACTTGAAAGTACATGCATTTAAGGACATCATCTTGAGAGTGTTCTTGATTTATTCATGAGTATTGTGCATTACCAACAAGCAACTCAATGTCAGAAAGCAGTTTTTCCAATGAAGTCCATGGAATTGTTTGGTGTCTAGGAAATTATAACTGAGTTTTTGTTAGTTTGCATGCCAGGGTCAATGTTATGAAGATGGACACTTTTCTCCTGCATGCTATATCTATGTAATCCTGAGTTCTATCAGCTATGACAGAATGGTATTGTGAACCACAATTAATTTCCTTTACAATAGTGTGGATAACTTCATGGCTCATTAGACTGATGATTTCATTCTGAATTGTTGGACTTGTGTAATCTTGTTTTCTCTTCAGCTAGCTTCCCAGGGTCTCATTGTCATTGCTGTGAAGCTTCAGTAATTCAATAAAATTCTCCTCATCAATCTGATGGCCATGAATTACCAAGCCTTGTCTACTCTAGTAATGTATGGTGAGTATTATTTTATACAGTGAGCAAAACTGATCCCCCATCTAACATTTCAGCTTGCTTTAACCTTCAGACATGCTGGAAATGTGAGATTCTGATATTCCAACCAAACAAAAACAATTTGGTGACAATTTAAAGAAGTTATTGGCTAGGAAGCATCGATGAATGGTGGAACTTTGGCACTGAAGTGTATTTCTCTTCCTCCCCTCCACCACTACTGACTTGATTCCTCCTGCTGCTGCTTTAGGTAAAGCTTAGTGTCAAGTGGTACAGCTATGGCATCAGAGGCAAGGCATTCACTGATCAGCTAACTCCTTATGGATGGTGAATTTGTGATATCACACCAAAGGACTTAAGAAACAGTCATGGAGAAGTAGAAAACACTGGGGCACAAACATAAAAATATTTTATGAATGTTTTTATAAGATAAAGGTAACAGCTATTTCTAGTAATCAGAAATTTGAAGAGTATTTGCTTGCCAAAGTCTGCCAAAATACAATGTCGTGACATTATTCTTGGAGCTATAACAGAATATGGTACTTTCATGAATGACACTAAGGTGGCTTGTATTCAGGTTTTTCCATCTCCAAAAAAACATCATGAAAGGTAAAGGGAAGGGCGAGAAAAAGGGAGAACAAGAACAGACAATATTCAAAATGAAGAACAGAAAAGCAAATACATACTACGGTTAACTGCTGTTAAGCTAACATTCAGATAAGAGGATGCGTGAGTTTTTATTTCACAAAGCTCATCAGAAACATTGAACTGCAGTTGGTACATGGGGCAACAAGCCTGTCATGCATAATTTTCTTAGAAATGTTAATGTTCTACATGTTCATACATGTAGAATTTGTTAGAAGTTGAGAATAAGACTTGTCTCATGTTTTCATTATTCATCTATTTGTGTCTCAGTTCTCACCTATAAATGGGAACTAATTTATCATTACCACAGAAACTTTTAACAAAGATAAATAAAAGATTAAAAATAGTCACATATTAAAGTGAGGGGATGTCTATACATGCCTAAGGACAAGTCTAAAAGCAAGACTTCATTTCACTGTCATTTGTGGAGAGCATAATAAAATAAATGCTTAATGACAAAACATTTCATTTGATAACTTTTCAAGTAAAACATCTTCTTATGTGCTATGAATTGTGCAGCATGGATTGTGAAGATAATCTCAATCTGGTACATTTTGTGTTCTGACAACTTCTCATAACACCACTGTCTTTCACTGTCATAGTTAAATACTGGAGCGCTTCCAAGAGGAATTGGACAAAAAGAATTAATGAATGACAAGGAAGAAAGGTTTGGGCCACACACTTTAACCTTTTATGTCATAGAACAGACCATGAGAAAATATTGTTTATAATGCATAAATAAACAACACTATAATTACACTATATTTAGAGCATTACTACATTGTCCTGTGTTTTTTGAGTAACTGTGGCTAATTCTCAAATTTATATACTGAACATGTAAATACATTACTGCACTTTCACTTTCATATTTAACATGTATTTTTAAATCTGACTGCATTCATTATAACATTTATTTCAGAGTAAACATTCTTATTATAGAGCTTATTGGTAATTAAATTATAAATATAAAAAAGAATAACCATACAGTCTAATTAGTGTACTAAAGAGAAATTATAGCACTTTTTAGCATGTGTCAACTAAACTGCCATTGTTTAAATACTCTTTTGAATTATACCCAGTGTATACACAGTGGCAATTGCAACATGACACCATTAAGTTTATTACAGCACCTGAATTCTGCCAAACTCATAGGGCTCAATCTTGAACTTAGCTAGGATGTCCTTATATTATATTGTTTTCCAAACTATTTCTACCGTTGAATTACATACCAGCTGGAAATTTCAGTTTATAAAGAATCCGCTGGTAGCTAAAGGTGGTATCACTGTCCCTGCACCAGTTTCATGCATGGGGACATGCTGGGAGGAAATACAGAAACCTCAGATAAGTCTTAAATAGCAGCATGAGACTGAGAAGGCTCTTGCTATCAAACTACAGGTTGAAGCAGCTTTGCTCTTAGCCCTGCTCCAAAAACTATGAATACCCAGCCAATGACTTTATATCTTCACCAAGATACCAATAAACAACACACAGCCGACTAAGTTAATGGAGGCTGGTTAGTAAGTGGCAAGATGTCTACATAATACTAATATCTGCACAGTGCTGGTGTGAGGATGTCTATGACCATTAATTGTAATATTCTGCCCCAAGATGTGCACAAAGTACTCCCATGGAAGCTAGTGGGAGCTTGGGAGCTGCAGCACATCCTGAGCATAGCTGGCCAGAAGAATGTAAAAGGACTCCTTTTTTCTTTATTTAAATCTTAGAGCAATTCTTTCAGTTCTGCTGCTGCTTCTGCTTGTAAATGTGAATGGACTTGATAATGCAACTGGTGTGTTTTCAAGGCTTATTGGAAAATCTGTTCAGATTAGTTTTACGATTCTCTATTTGGTGCAGAGTGTTATGATGATCAGTATGTGGTATGTGAATCTACCAGCTTTGATATGAGAAGACGTTTTATTTCATTCATACATTGATGGTGCATTTTTTTCATTCATACAACACTGGGAAGTTTTATAAAGGGCTTTTTTTTTTTTTTTTTTTTTTTTTTACTTCTGTATAATTTTGATTTTTAGAAAAAATAAGAGATGGAGGTTTTGATTCTGTTGGGACTTCTTCAATGGTTTCTCAACTACCTTCTCAACTATCTTAGTAATTTCAGACATTTTAACACAAGTTGTATAATGTTTTATTGTGATCTTTGTATCTCAAATTACACTGTCCATGGGACACAGTCTTTTAATACTGTAGGTAAATTGTGTTCACATCACGAAAAAGGGGCCTGCCTGTTTTGTTTCATCTAAGTGGAAGACTGGCCATGGCTTGCATTTTGACATTTGGAAATACTGGGTAGAATTACCAAGTTCTGCACCAAAGGTATATTTATTTATTTATTTATTATTTATTTCTGTGTAGTAAATGACAGGTATTTTAAATGTATTTTCTCAAAGAAATTTTTCACTTTATGCTTCAGTTCTGTGACAAAAATGCCACAGACTTTTTCTTTTTCATAGCAGGGAAGAAAATGAGATTTACTGCAGATTCCTAAAGCAGGTCTATATGCCAAAATGTCTGTTTCTATTTGCATTAGATCTTTTTGTAATTATTGAAGTTAAGGCTTACAGTCATCATGCTCCAAAATGCTACATTTTATTTACCAGAGATGGAAGTTTTTGTGGGCACAAGACTTCTCGAAGAGTAATACAGGTCACTTATGTTTCCCCTATAGCAAACTATATTTAAGGCAACACTCAACACTAATTTCTGGGTGAAGTTTAAATATGTTTTTGATTTACAAAGCATACAGTGCTTAATTAGTGATTGCTTGAGATGTTGCGTCTAGACCCTCATTGACCAGTTACTTCTCCATTGATAGTCTTACTAAATTGTCTGCATTCTTACAGCTACAGTGCCCCCTCCACAGGGAAGGAAAGAGTTCACAGTTTTCTGAGCACCTTGAGTTACCATACAGCAATCAATTCATTTGCTACAGACTATTTTCAAAATCCTTTTGGTTGCTGTCTGTTCCACTCTCAGCACAGGCAGGATAGTCATAAATAACTACTGTTCCAGAGACAGGAAGCAATGCAGGCTGTAGATGACCAACCCCTTGATATTAGATCTTACTTCCTGTTAACTATGGTAGACAATGGTCTGGGGCATTATGGGAAGCTTAGCAGGATGACAGGATGACTTCCAGGTCAGGCTTGAAAGAAGATAGAGAAAATTTTGAGTATGTTTACAGAAAATATCTCCCCAGCAAGGAAGAAAGCATTGAAGCGCTTATTTGAGACATGTGCAAAGTCAACTTACATGATGCGAGGTGGTAAGTGACCTCTGGATATTGCATAGAAATTATATGAATTATGCAGTACGTCATGAAGGCCTTTGTAACTGAGATAAGGAACCTATCTTGGATCTATTAGAGAAATGGGAACCAACTGAGAGATGCCATAGCAGATGTAACATGATCAAAGTGATGAATAGGAACTTTCTGTGTGGACATGTACAGGACAAAACTCTATTTGTTACAGTAAAAATAATCCAGATGTTACATAAGAACTTGGATGAGAAATTACCAGTGTAGATAGATGGTTGTGTCTAAGAGGTTATGGAAGCAAAGAAACCCTATAGTAATTAGGCTTGCAGGTGATCTGGAAGTATGAACATATCTTGGAGGAGATATAAGAAAGGCAGTTGGGATTTGGAAGATGGAGCATTATTGACTTTGTAAGCAAACCAAGATGATTTCTATACAGAATAGAATAATGACTATTTTATGGTACAGAATCAATTTTAACTCACTTTACTGGATACATAATTACAAAAACTTTAGCCTGCTAATGGAATAGTCACATACCAGATTTCTTTTAACAAGAGAAGAAACCATTTTCATTTTAATAGTTTAATCCAAGAAGCAAAATCTTCTTTTCCATGTAATTTTCATACAGTGCCATTTTTAAATTTTATTTTCCATGTGATGGGCTACAGAAAAAGAATTTGGCAATCGTTCTAGTCAACCAACCAACTATAAATCCCTCCAGGACTTAAAGTCTGCATTTTCCAACTTTGGACACACCATTGTCTCCTGTTTCTGACTGCATTTTTTTCAGCTTGAATTTTTAGACCTCTTGCGAAGTGACCTGCTAAAAATCCTTGTTCCTGCATATCCATTCTGTTCAATACAAACTGAACTGAGGTCACCTCTGTTTACTTTAAGCCAACCTTACAACTATAAGGAAGGCAATTTTTCAGGACACAGACTGCATGATATTCCTGTTAGAGCATTTCGTCTAAGTTGTAGCTAAGATATATAACAGCGGGTAGTTCACACTGGGGTGGTCTGAGCTACATTTACTCTGTCACTGATCTTGAACCAAACTCAAGCAAAATCAACCCACCCATTGCTGTTTTTCAGAGCGCTACTAGAACACAGACTGCAGGTTTGAGGCTACATATGCCCAAGCATTGACTTGGCAGCTCTTATTTAACTGGTGAAACAAACTGTGATTCAGTGGAGTATTTCAGCAGAGAGGTCATTGCTAGTAGCCATGATCTGTAAGTCCTGTAGCCATAACAGTGGCATGCATACTTGCTTTAGGGAAATTTACATCCACCAGGGAACATGTAAACAGTACAAGTCAGCCTAAGCAGTAAGAGATAAAATTCCAAGTTTTGGATAGTTAAAAAGCCTTTGATGTTCTACATGAATAGAGTATACATGGAGACCAAATACATACTCTCCAAATTTGATTCAATAAAGCTGAAACTCTCCGCCTTGCCGTTGGCCTCACAGTGCACCCCACATTAAAACCATTCAATAAAATTTGATACGTTGCCAACTGTTGCTTGCCTGAAGATTAAACTACTTAAGTTTTCAATTACCTATGATATAATACAACAAAGACACAAGAGTAATGTCCTTAACCCTCCAGCTGAGCAATCAAAAAAAAAAAAAAAAAAAAAAAGCTATTTACACTGGAGGAAAGCCTGAATAAAGAGATGGGCTTTGCACTGTGCCCTGAAGGTCAATAGAGGGGGACTTGGTCTACCCATATAGCTTTCTAGTATAACTATGTCAGTTTGGGGCCTGATTTTAAACATATATAACCCTTGACACTGATGCACTTCTACCAATATGAAGATGCTTGATCTTAGTAGAGCTGATACAGCTATTTCAATGCAAGTGTAACTCGCTGATGAGTGAACGTAAAGGGGCATGTCTGCGTTGTATCCTGTTGCAGAGATATCTGAGCTAACTCTAGCTGACAGAAGTAAAAAATCGTAGCTGTGTTAAGATGGCATTGAACCTTCTGAGAGATAGTTATAGTAAGTCAACCACAGAATTGTGATAATGTGGCTCTGCTGTTTCTGGGCTTTAATGTCTGCTTGAAATTAATGCTGCACTCTTCTCTGTGGACAAACCTGCACAATCAGAATTAATTGGTTGGTCTCTACTGTGGTTCTGACTTACACAATATAGACTTAATCACTGTTTCCCACTGTTTGATCACTGTAGATCTGATGCTTAAACTAGGAAGAATAATTTTCTTTCTACTTCTCCTCACTGACTCTAAAGGAAGGCTAGATGATTTGTTCAGCTGGAGAAGTTCACGTTATAAATACATTAGTTGAGATGAATCCTATTTTTAATGTTTTGAACAAAAGAGTAATATAGTAAAAGTAGGATCTTAATTCCAATATAGCTACATACCCATCACTAGGATAGTATCATTAAAGTAAGCAGATCTAATTAATCAAAGTGGTACAATTTCTGCATGCAGAAGATGCAGCCCCAGCCACTCTCAGAATATGGAGATGAAAACTCCAGAGTTGAGAAGTCTGGTAAGAATTTGATGCTCTTATCTGCAGCTAAAATGCTATTAAATCACTTGGTCTCAGCTATTCTGAAGAGACTTGCAGCAGTGCATGAGGAGAGAAAGTGTATCTCAGGTAGCTAAGTCTCAGATCATGTGAGGCTCTCAAAGTGAAAAAAGCATGCTAATTTGCACTCTGAAGGGAATCAGTAACTAATGTACTGGTGCAGTGTGATTCTTCTGACTAGTTTGACTAAAGAAGCGGGTCACTGCATCTGCACCAGCTGGAGCTTCTGAGTGACTTTCAGGAGCATAATATGTTTAGCAAGCAGCATGGTAATCTAATCAGTGAATGGAAAAGCATGACTGTAGGAAAAATGTGGCAGAATGGGAAGAACTTACTAGTTAAAAAAGGAAAACAGAATGAACTTCCCTCAGCATTTCTGAACCTGCATTTGTTTATATATTTCCAGGGGTTATAATTAATTTGATTTCTATGTTATAAATCTCATTGCCAAACATTTTAATATCTTATCAACAGCTATCTTAAGTAACTTTGTATCTCACCAGTTGTAAACTGCTGCATTGTAAATTGCTGCTTCAATGTGAGTTGAAGAAACAAGTGCAAAAGCATCTGGTCCTATTTGCAGTTAACTCCAATCTGAAGACTCCTTACTTTGGTAAGAATTGTAAAAGCAACTCCTCCTGAAGTTGTGCACTGCGACTGAATTCTGTACATTTTCAAAGTCATAACAAGTTTCTATTTAAGATGTCTGAAATAGCAAGCTGACATCCCAAGGAAAAGACTGGTCTTTTGTTCAGTAGAGAAGCAACTAAATATTGCAGAGCATGCCAATTTTGTCGAGCAGTACTTTCAAATGGCTTTGATATGGGAACATTTGAATACTTTAATGTTGAGCATGACACTATAATATGCTATGAAATTACAGCAGATGTAAAAATATATTAACTATTTTAATTAATATGTCTTCTTTTTTAGGGAGCTATGGAATGTCTTATGTAAAGACAGTAGGCTCTGCCCTTAGGAGTTCTTATTTAGCTTTTATCTTACTAGGTCTAATAGAAAGAACAATACTGACAAAAATGTAATGCATGTCTCATACATGAAATTGTATTATCCATCTATCCTGCCATAGCGTCAAACAATCCCTTCTGCTGAGTTTGCATACCTTAAAATTAACTCATTTTTATTTTGTACTAATTTGTAGCAAATCAATAGAACTTCTGCTGAAAGTGTTGGACCAACCTCCACACTTGATTACACTGGTGAAAATTTGGAATTACTGCCTTGAAATCCAAGAAGTTTCAATGAATGGAATTTGACACACACAAAGTGTATTTTGGCCCGTTATCTTTTTGCAGTAAAAAGAAACTTCAGATGGTTTCCCTGTTCTGCACTGTAAATTCCTAAATGATTCTATAGATTGCAAAGGAAGACAGCATTTGGCATATTGGATCAAACTGATGGTATAAACTGCTTGTGTCAAAGACAACAATATCAGTTGCTTTAAAGAAAGGTAAGAGAAACTGTGCAAAGAAGAGGTATGGAATAACCTGCCACAAGGGCAGAAGTATGGGGAAATATGGGAAAAGCATATATATATATATAAAAAGAAAGGGAATAATACAGCAAATGAATGCAAGGAGATTAACTCTCTTCTAAAGATATTTGAAAATGTATCTGTGCTATATAAAGTACCAACAGTTATCCCTTTTATTAAATATTTAGAGTAAATTCTCTATTTAAAAAAATGCTGGGTACTTCTTTTGCATCCAATGAATATTCATTGGGAAGTTCATTGGTGGGTGCCTATTCAAAACTGAAAGATCAAAAGGGAACTGTGTCAATTTTGTCCTTTTCTGGGTTGACTGCTATTTTTTGATGTAATAAATTGCCAATTTTAGAAGGGTAAAGAGCAGAAATGGAAACGAGTATGCCTTTCAGGAGACTTTTGACTGTGCCATTATGAATAGTCTCCAAACAAACAGCTTGTTGCAAGCCATTCACATAGTAGATAGACATCCAATTGTTAGCCATGCAAATAGCCATATCCAATGGTCAGACAGCTGTTAGCTGGCTCTTAGAATGATTGGTAACCAGACTGTTGTAGAACTTACTCATGCCTACAGGAGGCTGGGTCTCATCTTTTTTCTAAAATCTTATTAAAAAATTGAACACTTTTTATGGGATCACTGATGTCTATCTCCTCCTTTCTCACCGTTTCTCTCAGTAACAAGTAGAAGACAAAACGAAAAAAAGAACAAGTAGGAAAAACATATTTACAGGTTATCTTTATAGACCAGAGTTTTATCCCCATAGGAGTACCATAGGTAAAATTAAAGCATTTTTTGTGCAACCATTGCAACACCTTTGAACTTCTAAGTGCAAGTATGTTATACAGACACACACATACACCCAGAGACACACTCATGCATGCTGCTTATACACTTATACACATATTTCTCAGCCTCAAAACCATATTCTGAAAATGCATAGACTAGGAGCAAATTTAGCCTTTCAAAGGTTCATGAAAACTGCCACTGATATCTAGGAAAGTCTTTTACAGGAGCTTCTGTAGAACACTGTGCAATTGTGCATTCTTCTGATTGTGGATGGCTTTTCATGTGTTGGTGAAGTTTTATGTGTTACAAGAAGAATTTGTCTAATGTAAATTAACTAAAAATACTTCAGATAAATCGCAAAAAAAAATCAGAGTGGGAAGCTCACTAGACATCGTGCTCCTGGTATTGTTCAGGACTGCCCAAGTGTGGTAGAATTCTTTAGCTGGAGTGTCCATCCTGTTTGCAGGACTTGATCCATAAGCCAAATCATAACGGATAGTGGGAGAAGGTGGGTTTCTCTCGCTTTGATTTAATTCAGCAGTTTCTGACATTTTGGTAGCTGATACTCATTGAATAAAATCGGTGGTGTCTGGGCTTAGGTAATCCTGCCCCTGGCTTCCTCCCCCCATTATCTTAGACTCTCATGACCTTATCTTCCTCTTCCCCAGATGAGGCCTTCATGTGCTGCCTCTTCACTCTTGTTTCTGTTGCACTAGGCTGCTCGTGTCTCTCAAGTCCTCACACTGCCACCTCCCTTTCCAGCTCTAGCAAAACCCAAGCATACTGGTTGAACTCCACTAATTCTCCAAAGACACCAACATGTCTCTGCACTGTGTTGCTTCCTCAGATCTCTCACCTCTGGAGGAGCAATGCATATTTTCCTGAACAGGCTCTCTATGGAGTCAACACAGCTTCGGGAAAACTTAGCTCCACGATTCTGTACTGAATCTTGTAATGATATCATCATTGAAACCCACAGCACTCGGCAGGAACCACAGCTTAAAGGTTAGTGGTGACATGGGTGTGCTAAATTTTATTTCTTTTTCATTATGAAACAATCAGAACCTTTGCTTTCTGCTACCTCAGTACTTGAATTACAAAGTTTTAGACTGAGATGGAGCCCTGCTGTGTATTTTTTAAAATTGCTGATTTATATGAATAACGAGCAGCAGAAAGTTAGAGTATAATTAAATAACCTTCTCAGTTAGGGTACTCAGTTGAGGAGACAGAAACCAAAGATTCAGTCCTGCAAATGATTAGTGAAGATGGTTTTTGGATTCAGAATTAATTGTAAGATTATGTGGGTGCACACCTTCTCCATCACAGTATATTTCTTGCCTACAAGCTTATGTTGTCTTTTTCTTTATATATACTTTCTCTGTTTCTTCACATCTCTTTCTGGCTCAATGGCATTTTAATTATGCCAAACAAATAGGACCAATATCAGCAACAGAAACAGACAAACAGAAGACACACATATACAGCCATCTCATCCCCTTCTCAAGGCTCTGTGTAACCACCTAAGGAGGTCATTCACTGGGAGAATAGAGTTTCTTTCTAGCAGGTAGGCAACTCAGCACAGTTCTCCTGCCTCTGAATGAATATTCAAACCAGACCATGTTCTTGGCATCCCAGATCTCCCAATGAAATGTAAACAGGACTGAAACACTTATGTCTATGGGTTGCAGTAGGTAGCAAAGGTTAGGTACAGCATTACATGGCATCATGATGTCTAAGTCCATCTAGAGGTGACTCTCTGTGTAGCTGTTTTCCATATCTAAAGTTAGGACAACTACTGTGCTATACCTCACAGAGATGTTAGAGGTTAAAGGTCACAATAGTAACAGAATGATTGAGATGAGATCTAGAACTACATTACATTCCCCCCAAAATATGAACAGTTAAAACAGAATTTGGAGGGACTGGAATAGTTAATATTCTTCTTGACATTTGTCACTGAAGTACTTCTTTCTGAACATCATGAATATATGCATTTAGAAACTTCTTGGAATGTTGCTGCTAAAACTGTGCCTTGCCCTGTGAGAGTTCCAAATGAGCTTATGGGCTAATAGGTTTTCCCTCTCACCTAGTACATGGAACTGATTGCAGGTGTTCATCTTTAATTTTCCATAACTATTTGGAATCTAGCAAATGCTTCCTCTGTTTCAATTACCTAAATAAATCCATTAATCAAAGACCCCTAGCTGGTATTTTCCAGGTCCGCCAGATTTCTTAACTGTGTATCTTTTATTAATTACCTCAAAACCTGCTTTAATACTCCTTACAATGTATCTGATTTTCCTGTTGCCGGATGTGAGTTCCCTGGGTGAAATTTACCATGAAACAATTTAATGGGAGCTTCGATCTCATTGTTTTTTACTAATTATTATTTATGTACCGAGTGCCCCAGGTGTCTATGGAGCTTAACAGGCAGTTTAAAAAAAGGCCATAGCCCAATTAACTAAAACAGTAACTATTAAAAAAAGGTGCAAGTGTTTGGGAAAAGGGCGAGATGACAAGAGTTATTGCAAGATTGAAAGGTCACAAATATGCTTACTGTTTACAGATGAAACTTGCCCATTTACAACAAACTAAAATGGAAAGACTGGAACAAAGACTGAAGTGCTTAGCACTGGGTGCCTAACTGGAAGCTGAGGGCTTTGGAGAGAGATCTGGAAAAAGGAGAATCATTGTGCAGGGATAAGCATGAAGCAAACAAAAGCATGTGTGCTTTGTGAAAGAAAAAGGCTAATGGACGTAGAATCTGGTAGGCTGCTGGGGGGAAACGGGGTAAGTCAATAGAGGGGTTGAGGTAGACCTTTCCCTGGAAAGTAAGGATGAGAAACTATTTGCTACCATCCCTTGCTGTGCTTGGAGCTGCATGGTACACAGAGGACATTATCTGGGCCACAAAAGAATTTAGTATATGAAAGACTGATAGTTTAGTTTTATCCACCATGGTTCTTGCAGCTACCTTTGCCAAACTGCGGCTATGCCAAAGCTTAAGAACAGGCTGACTTTCAGTGTCAGAAATTGTTGGACTATCAAGGCGAGATCTGGACCACAATTCACTAATTTCTCCACTGTAGTGAATATGCATAACAACTACAAATGTTGCATAGAATTTGTTACCCTTCTGCTTGGCTTCATTATGGGTTCCCTGAAGAAACTTCTTCTCCTGAGTGAAGATGCAAGTACTCAGTGCTGCTTTCCTGAACAAACCAGCACTTCGAATTTTGTAGTTGCAGCTTATCCGAATATTTCTCTTATGTTTGAAGTGCAGATTCTCTTTTTATGCAAATTGCATCTTTGATGACATGGGGATCTTACACAATTTTGTGCTATTTCAAACTTCCTAGTACCAACAGCAGACACGGTGTCAAATCTTCAGCTAGTGGAAGTTAAAAGTACTTCTCTTAACTTCATTATAATTACTTTGCTTAACCACAGTTGAAAATGTGACTTTTGCCTTGGCTTACTGGAATATGGCATTTTAATAATTTCTGTGTGTTTTTTATAATGATCTCTTGGTTCTGACTTGAGTATGTTAACTGAACCATCAGCACTAAAAATAAAGTTCAATTACCACATCAGCTAACCTGAACCAAGAAAAACTATCAAGGTTACATTTTTCTTGCAGTGACAAAAAATTGTAAAAATTCATGGTGCTGCACCTATACTGCCTCTTTCTTCAATTGTGTTTCCTCGTATTCACTAGGACTGTAATATTTGTTTCAGTAAAACCATCAATGGAAAATTAAAGCTGTTCCTTGATTTTGGCTGCCTGCACTAGTTAGTAAGATGCATTCCCTGGTAAACTGCTTTTAAGGATGCAGGTGTAGGCTGATCCTTCAGGACAATGGTGCTGCTTCAATAGTCCTATGTCCAGAAATGGATGGCTGCAGGCCAGTATCCAGTTAACTTCCTGGATACAAGGAAAAGCAAGCTATCTATCTCCTTTATTTTAAATATACCTCTCTTTTTCTAAGTAGAACCATTAGTTTTTGTTGATGGGACTAATGCTTTGCATTTAGCCCAAATTACAATAGGAAAGGAGATGCTTAAGGGTAACTGGGTGATGAAAGGACTACATTAGAGTACAAGTCCAAGGGCTGCTGTTTCCTATTTGTAATGCTGAATCCACATGCAAGTCATATTTAAGCTATAAACGGTGGCGCCTAGGGAGTATACACTCAGATTGCCTTGAGAAACTAAATACTTTTATCAAATCACCAGATGGACTTGTGTTCAAAAAACACTCTTGAACAACATGGCTTTTCCTATATTCACCTTTAGATAATAAATGGGGATTTCAGCAACCTAGACAAGTTAACTAACATGTTGCCCCTGATCTTTTATAGTTTTACTTAGAGATGCCTACTATACATAATTTCAGACTACAGATAATATCACACACATAATTTCAACTAGCCTCCACTGATCTGCCTTGTTTTAACGATCAGAAATATTGTGCAGTTCTACTACCTTCAACTTTTTCATCAGAGGACTGTTAGACTATGCCATCCATTTTCTCTCACCACAGAAATACCATTTGCAGTTGGGTGAGTTTAATCGTTTGATGCAATGAAGTTTTAGCCTCCAGAAGAACATGGTTTGGGCACTGGTTTGGAGGAAATTTCAGAATAAAGAAACAGGCCCTGGCTAAATGGAAGAAACACATGCAGAGTGTGTGATTTTCATCATGGCAGTAGAAAGAGGCAGGTTTTTGATTCTCAGGATGTCTCAACTGGGCAATGGTCTGTTTAGGTGAAACAATTTTCATTGTAGTAGGAGATGCACTGATAAACATGAAGATGTTATTGAATATACTTCAAACCATAGCAGCCGAATAGAGTTCTGTTAACTCAGATGTCATTACTTGCAAAGTAAAGGGGAAGATAGTGTTTTCTGAAACAAGAGAAGAAGAATAGTAAGGATACATGAGTTTAATTACCTCCATGTCTGTATATATTTGAGGAATATGTCAAATGATCAAGAGGAATGATACAGCATCTGACAATGATTATGGCTTTGGAGGCATAATGGAAATTATGACGGGTGGATTGTGAAGTGAAATCTCAGTTCAACTATAAGAAAGAAATCAACAGAAAAATGAGATGTCCTTAGTGTCATAACTAAAAACAAGCTCACAGCTATAATTTGACAATACAAGTGGAATATAATATGTAAAGCTGAATGTAAAGCTGAATATAATCAGCAATAGCTGTAAAAATTGAAGGTATCTGAAAAATGAGTGCTCTGTATATCCCTAGTAAATGTTGTGTACCTGTTGTATACTACTTTTACACCAGTGTAGCAAAGTATCCAGAGCCACATGGCCATGGCCAAAGCCAAAACAATTTAAATGTCAAGGCAGTTACAAATATGACTAAATCTGAACTGAAGAGTGTGTCTAAGATCTGAGCCACTGTAAGCTACAACAATATTGCACTCTCCATGAAAATGAAAAATTTGAAAATAATAAATAGCTAATATCAGTATTGGGTAGGGAAGAATATGGGCAGTGATAAGGAGAAGAGGGAAGGAGAAGGAGAAATAAGTGCAGTCCAACAGAAGGTCATTTAAAACTTACAGATGGGGAATAAAGTTTTCTTTCTAGAGGGATTCAGAAGAAAATACTTAGCTTTTACAAATACATGAGGAGAAGTGCTTCTTTCTAAATGAACAGAGGATAGGAATTGGTGGTAATCTTCCCACCATTAGCTATGAAACGATTTCCTTGATTAGATGTTAAGAAAAAAACCACTGAAAATGGAAGTACCATGAATTTTAAATTATTCCTTAAAAATAATAATGAAATCATACACAGGAATGAATTAGGGTGGCACTAAACCTGCCAACATTAGCCTAACTTTGCTAACATTAAAGCCAATGGTAAAACTAACACCGGTTTTGACAAAATTGGGGTTAGGTCAGTGCTGAATGCTTTTGAAAATTCCCCCCTCAGAGGATAACTGAACCATCAACCACAATTGCTTGGTGAAGAGTAATTCTTGCCAGACAAGTTGTTTATTTGTTTTGTTTTGTTTTCCTTTGTTTTCTTTATGGGAAAGCATAACAAAATTAGTAGATGATGAGAAAAGTGGGGGAGGATACCAGAGTCTCAGTAGAATGGTCAGTATGGTTCCTCATGGACTCTTCCCATTAGCTCAGTTTGGCAGGGAGAGCAGCCCTGCTCCACTGACGGCCCAGTGGCTGTGATCAAGCAAGAGGGAGAATTTACCCAGAGACAGAGCAAGGCACATGGTAGTCTGGCTAGAGGAAAATGGTGACACTTAGGAAACTAGCTAACTTTCTTGAAATTTACTCACACATAGAGGTGGACAACACTTCAACACAGTTCTGCGTTAACGTCAAGGGTTTGTAAAGCACCAACCAAGCTGTCAGCACTTACAAACAAATACAAAGTGATGCTACTACCTAAGAAGTGTATTGTGTTGGAGACTGAAAGGCTAGAAATACAAGCAAAACACATATTTACCAGGAGAACGGGATTTTACCATCCAGCAACATGAGAATACTTAATTCCTGTATTTGCTATGTGTTCATTCTGAATACAATTTAAAAAACCAGCTTTGAAAGCAGTTGTGCCGAGATCATGGGTAGAGATAATACTTAGCAAACTGGACATTACATCTAATTTTGTAAGGCAATATGTCAGCAAAAAAGAAATAATGAAATTCAGTCTTAAGCTCTTTGGGTTTACTAAGAAATAACAATATTTGAAAAAGAATACAGCAATAAAACCCTATAAGATTACAGGACTATTAAACTTTGTGATGCTGCATTACCAAAAAAATGCATCAGCTGCACAAAGCACAAAGAAGAATGATAATCCAAGTAGTGCCATCTAGGCTACATTGTACAGAATATAAATTTAAATGTGCTAAGCAAACAACTTTGTTTCTTTATATTCGCATGCTCTGGCTTGGACATCTTACAGAAATGATTGTGAAGAGATGATACAACAATGTATTTTGGTTGACATTTTTGTCTTTTTTACATAACAAGCTACCTTAAGATGCTAACTCAGTTAAAAAAAACCATTCCCTTGGAATGAAGAAATAGTGAAAAAGTTCTGGAGAATATCACGCTCAAGATAGGCTACAAAGGCAAGGCAAAAGACACAGTTAAATCAAGAATGAACAGTTATCTCCTTTTTCTGATGCTGAAATCAGAAACAGAATTCCCTCATATTTCCCCCCTGAGCTTGAGTAAGTTCACATTTCCTAGGATTCTGTCTGCTTGTTGCCTTCTTTTTGTCTGGTGACATGGGCAAAAAGGCAGAAGAATACCACATGCAATAGGAGTTATTCCGAGATGTTACTGGGATGCAAGATTTTTCCAGCACTTGATGGAGTGAGGGCCTTTACATGACAGTAGGTGGTTCAAGTCACTCAGACAATCTCAAAAGGTGTGTCTGTACTGCATTAGCTGTGCCCAAGTACAGATTTTTATTCACTGTGGCTTAAGTCAGTTGTGTCTATACTGCTCAATCCACCCCTGAGTTTCTCTGTTTGGCAAATATGCTTCTTTGCTCCAGATCTGAGCCAAAGTGTGAGACAACTTATAGGAGTGGTATAGGTGGCTGGGGAATTTAGTCTTGCATGCTAGCTTGAGCCATAAACTAACATGGCTGTATAGACTTACCAATAAAGATTGGTATTATGATGTCAGCCAGTTAGTAGCTAGGGATGCTGAGCCAAATGACCTCATAGAGGCCTGCATCTTGACACCACAAACACTTATAAATAATTACCAATATGACACAGGACACACAAATAGAGCAGCATTTTTCCCATAGACATTTGTGCCTCAGCCAGGACAGGGGTGGCTCAATAACTTCTAAAGGCAAGACCATTCATCAGATTTAGTTTACCCTCATCCCGTCACCAACACCAATTAGGAGTATTCCCTGTTCTTGTGATTTTTATCATGGTCATGATATTTGATACTTCTCTGTAAAGCCCGTGTTTTGGAGCCATGTGATTACATCAGACAGAAAGTTTCCAGACCTTAAGGTTGTTGGTTGGTGTGTTTGTTTGTTTGTTTTTTTAAAAAGAAAAGCTATAAACCAAAACAACAAATAGAAAGCCTCCAAATTCTTAGTTTTTCAAGTGTCATTATCTCTGTGGCCTGACATGACTTTAACATCTGAGGTTAACAATATGAAGTCAATGTCGTGTTAAAAAAACAAACAACCAACAAAACTTTGTCCCCCAAGGAACCAAAATAAATTGCTCTAACTTTTGGTAACCACCAGCTGAGTTTTGATCTGAACCAGGGACATCCTTTTGCTTCCAGTCTTTTCTTTTACCTTTCTTCCCTCCCCAAAGTATTTCTAATTATCTCTTCTATTAAAATTGTTTGCTTCTTTAAACAGCCCTCAGAATAATTGTCTTGTTGATGTTACACGGTATTTTCCATGTAAATAAAAAGAAATGTTCAGTACAGAAGAAATGTTAAAAAGGGTAGTTTAAAATATTTTATGGTGAGAAGTATTTGAAACTTTCCTTGTTGGCTAGGAACGTGCAGTTTCTAAGCCAAGTGTCCATTCTGGATTATGTAGTTAAACTCTCACTAATATAAAAGACATGAAGACTTTGGGAATTCTATGGCCTGTCATGCTGTTTTCTGAACTGATTGTCATTTTGTTTTGTTACACAATTACTTTTAGTGATTCACCTTTTTAATGAGAGCAGAAGGGAAACAGCAAAGAAAACATTTCTCTAAAATGTTTTCAGAAAGGCCCACTGGAATTTGAAATGGGTCTTATTTGGTGTACTTTGCATAATTTGTTACACTAAATATGAAACAGATTTCAACTGCAGCTGTAGTGCATGTGTTATTCAGAAAAGCTTGAGTCTCCCAGAACACAACCATTGGCTTATTCAGAGTTTGTCAGAATTGTAATCTCTGGGCAGAATGACACTGAGTAAAAACACTATGCAAAAAGGAAACAAAATAAACAGTCAGGAGCAGACACTGTCCGCTGAGGATTCACACAACATTTGCTCTCTCTCACCTTTGTTTTTGGCAAACTACATCATTACTTCCCATTAAATGTACTGAGGGAGGGAGCAGCTAATATTTTACCTATCTGTCTCATCAGCATTATTGTTATCACATGGGGACATGTGCAATGAGAGAAACATACACCTTGTCCTGCAAAGGGGATTTCCCTAGTTATATCTGTCAGGGCCCAGCCACAACCACTGCTCTATCATTGCAAACATCCTCTGTAGCCAAGTAAGGCTGTGTGAACTTCAATTTGAGGTAGTGAAATGGCTTCAATTAAGCGTTACACTTCTCAGGTGCAAATGGTGACTTGCAGTAGGTCTGTTCTGTCTTTGCCAATGTGGTTTGAATTTACAACTCTAACAACAAAAGTAACTAGAACTTGTGTTGCTGTGTTGATAGCAGCTCCCCAACATTCAGTGTCTGCCTTCTGAAGTGGAGGGTGATCACTGGTGTCTGCAAGGACCACCCTGAGATAGCAATCACTGCTGCTTCATATATATGTATGGCTATAGCAGCAACTAGACCTTAACAGTGAAAACTGTAATCACAGATGAGCTGTAAAATCAAAAGAATTCTCTGTTTCTGAATAAAGATCTAGATTAAATAATAATAAAAGATTTATAATACAGCTTTTAGGAAACAGGAGCTGTTTTTTAACTCTGTGTTTTCATCTCATCAGCAGAATTCAATCATGGATCAAGATGATTCTCCTCTGCAGTACTGCAATGCAAACACATAATAGAAGAGGTGGACTCGTTACACTTCTCACTGTTAAGATGTCTAATAATTCATGTTATAGAAGCCTAACTTTAGTTGCTCATTTTTTGGTTTAATGTTAACATCCAAGCAAAACTCTCCCTGTGATTTTCTCTGCAATCCTTCTTGGTCCATTATGGACAGCAATGATCCTGTGCACAGGAAGTACATGGGGAAGAAGAGTCCTTTTTCATATTGTTACCTAGGCATGACGGAAAGAGGAATAACAAAGTGGCTTGAAGCTATGCAGATTGGGTATGCTCAGTGAAGGTTATGATGTTCAAATGGACAGAGGCACAGGATAAGGGTAAGGAGACTAAGTGCTAGTTCTGTCAGCACTTTAGAAAGTAGAAAGTAATCAAGTAATTAAAATCACATACATAAGTGGCCAAATTAAAACTACAGAAGAAACTTTGTGGAATTTCTTAAATGTTTTATTCCTCTTTAACACAGTTTAATATAATTCTTATCTAGGTTCAAGAAATACCTTAAGGAATGACATATGCTACAGCTAAAAATTTAACAATGGTTGACTCAAACTTCAGACATGATTTTATAACTTCTTCTTTCCTATGCTTTAAACTGCTATAAAGTTTACTAGTTAAAATCTGCCAAGTGTCTTATTCTGAGTGGATTTCTATAAGGTCCATTCTTTGATCTACTACTATGACACAATTTGGGATTTCACAGTATTCAAACCCACAATCTTCATTGAGTAAAACATAAAACTCAGCTGTTGGAACTAGATATTGGTGGCTGATCAGTTAAAAAGCTGACCCACTAGTTTTCACTATGGCTGAGCCAGTAGGAAAGGACATATTTATTTTTGTTGACAAGGGTCCACTTTGTGAAGCATGAACAGGCATGCAGCTTGAGATGTAAATCTAAGAGCAAAAGCTTTTGCAGAGCTTTGCTATGCCTTTCTCCCTGGTGTTTTGGGGCTAGGTAAGTATTCCACCATCTGAGAAATGTTTAAGTAAGGCCTGATCTTACACCAAAGGAATTCCGTAATAATACTCCTGAGCAAAATCAAAACTTTAATTTCCAAGCCAAACCATTAATTTCCTGAAACACCTTCATCTCTTCTCCTCCTGGCAGTTGTTCCCCTTTTAACCTTCCTTTATCCTAAAACCATCACAAACTGTTTCAGTCAGCATTATGGAAAATGAACTAGCCATTGCCAGGTAGGAGCAGCTGACATGCAAACCAGGATTCAGTCACATAGGTCCTAAGATGGAGGGCCTAACAGAAGGGAGGCATTTGAAATGTTGGGTCTCCAGGAGTAAAATGAGGAAATAGTTCCTGCATATAACTATCCATATAGAATTGCTCCCTTCCCACATCTAGATGACAGACCTTGTCAAATGTTAAGAGGGAAGACCTGTGAAGGAAGAGATTCAAATACACAAATGAATCTTGCATATTCAATTTCCTTTAAAAAATTTTAGGTCTTTGATTCTTATTTGTGATTGTTTCTCATGTCTTTCAAATTTGAAGTATCTTTCATGAGTGGGCTTTATAAAAGCATGAATCTGAACTTGGAACATCAGAAGTAGTTTTTGAGTAAGAAAGGATGAGGTGATGAGAAACAAAAGGATTTTATGAGAAACTTAAAGCCAGACACTGCCTGCCAGATCATACTGGTCTCCAGTGTCATGAAAATAGCAGGGCTCTGAATGGCTAGGGAGAGAAAAAGATTCAGAAAGTGAAAAATAGAAATATTGCTTTCTGAACACAATTGATAATTTTCTTTCAACCTATAGAGGACAACACAGGGTATTGTAGGGTTTAGAGATTTCCAGTATCAGTACATTTACATTTGCACACATTATTTTAGACTGTTCTTCCCTTTGTTTTTCTTAATTAAAACTTACAAGCTGCAGAGTGTAGCTGAAAATTTCATGTATACCATTCCCAAATAGCTTTTAGTCCCCCAGAAGAAACAGCCAAGCCTATCTCATTTAGGCTGCTCTGTCATGATGGTACAATCTGTCACATATGTTCCTTGCAAAGGAACTGAATGCAGTGTTATGTCTAGGAAGTACAGAACACAGAGGACTGATTTTAAAGAAATTTAGGTGTTAGCTTGTTTCCCCTGACTTGGTACCTGTCTAAAAATTAGGTGGATAATTTAATTAAGTTCCCCATCCAGTTAGTAAAAACGAGGTAACTCTAGACAATGATTCATTCCTTCTAAAATAGTTAGGATGAGTTACCTGCTGAAAATGCTTAGTTCTTCCTGTTGATTAGAGGATTATCAGGAGTAAGTATCTAACATTTAAGTTATGGTAAGTCCCAGTTTCAAATAGCTCTTGGTTACTAGTAAACAAAAGTATGACCATGATGTGGAGAAATAACAGACAGATCATGTATTGATATAAATAGATAGTTCTGTCAAAGTCAGTGGCTCTGCTCACTTCAAAATCACTATGTGCCTTCTAATTTTATTACCAGGTACAAGGTATGAGAATCAGGAAGAACACAAGTGTTACAGAGTTGGATGTCTTTAGTTATAATGGTATGTCAGGGGTAATTTTGCCTGAAGTCAATGGAAATGCACGACTGTAAAACCTTGTGGAAGCAAAGAGGAACCAAGAAACGGGATTCCAAAACTCCCTGAAATTCATGTGAACTTTTTTCTCTGAATCCACTGAACTTTGGATCAAGCTCCTAGTTCCTTGGATAACAACAGCAGTCCAGCTGCTTAGGGTTGCCAACATTTCTGCAGTAGTCAGCCATATTCTGCTCCACTGCATCTAGGAGGGTATTGAAAGTAATGCTCTGCTGAATGTATCTGTACAAAACAAATCCACAGTTTCTGTGGACATTTTCTATCTCTCTACTACATAAACAGAAGACTAAATTGTGTATTAGAGCAACTGTGACTATGACATCTCCTTTTATCTGTCTCTTGTATGTTCCTAACACTATCTGTTACTATGTAGTAGAAGTGATGGAGCTGCCCTTCCAAATAAGAGAGCAAAGATTTATACCTTCCTTATGGTTTTAAGATCCAGGTTTCTGTTCACCTCTTCAGGCTTTAACAGTTTATAAACTGAAATAAGATACTAGTAGCTGTATGAATAAAAGTCCTGCATTTGCTTTGTATTTATATTCAGGATTGATCTCCCCTTTTTGTATCAAATGTATCATCTCTTTATTTCATGAGTTTTCCTGTAAAGCTTGAAGTTCAAAAAACATAGCCAACTTTTTTTAAAATTGATGTTGACCTAGTTTGATCTCAGTGAGCAGGCTAAAATATGCAATAATGTGTAAAGCTGGCAACAATTATAGGAATAAATAAAACTCTTTTTTTTTTATCTTAATGCTTGGAGAAGAGAATAGCAAACAAAAAGAGCTAGAAAATTCAATGGTTTAATCTTGTTTCGATGCTGAGTTTAAGTACAAAAGAATCTCTGAGGCTCTTCAGGATGTGCCAACAGGTCAAAGCACTTTCCAGTTGCTCTAACTACTTGTTAATAAAGTGGAATTGTTTGAGGATTTGACAAGTCCCATGGGTCAGGAAACACATATTAAACAGCCTTAGAGAATTTTTCTCTTTCAGTATTGAACCAATATTGTATGACATAAAAAGCGGTCCTCCATCCTCTTCTCTGTCATATAGAGATCTCTTTCAATGCCTTTTTTGAGTGTGAGGGTAGAAGGACATTCCATTTTAAACATAAATCCTACTCAGTTCCAAATTGAGGGGAAAAAAAAAAAGACCTGTGAGGAGGGAGAGTTAAAAGGAGGAAGTGAAGAGAAATAGAAAAGAGCAGAAAGACTGAAAGAACAAGGACAAAAATCAAGGGAAGGAAAAACTTTTTTCTTTTCCTCTTTTTCTTGCTTTCACTATTAGTTTCTCCCTTCTTTTTCTTTCATTCTCCAGTTGCATTGTTCAATATATTGGCACCTCTTTTTCTGTTCTGTAATCTTGCTCATTTTTTTTCTATTCATAATTACTCATTTTACATAAATGCCTTAAACCAGACATAGACAGTTTTAAATACTTGTTCCTTCAATCCAAAGTCACCAACAGAAAATGTGTTGCTTTCCTGTGAGAGAAGATATTTTCCAATTTTCTGTCATTTCTACCAGCAAAAGGCAGCAGAGATCTAATTCACAGGCTGTCATCTGAAGAACTTCATCTCATCTCCAGGCCCCTGTGTCACTTGACAGTCATCTCAGCAGCCACAGAACACCGTCATTTGACCAAACTGTCATATTCAGAGGTAGGGTAAAAACTCAGAGACAGAGAGTTTTACTATCATATTTACTTTACAAAATAGTTGAGTAAGTTGAAGCATTCCTCTTTCTTGCCACATGTCCCTTATTCTCATCCATTTTATTTAGTTTACATTTAAGATTTTATATTTCCCTCTTTTTTCTCTTTTCTTATCAACACCTGCCCATTATATTTTAACTAATTTTAACATTTCAAGGGCTTCTTCTTTTTTTTTAGAAAAAGAATTATCTCCCCATCAATGCTTCCCTATTCCATCCTCTCCAACATCCTCAGCAAATAGCCCAGACATCAGATGAAATGTCTTTAAAGTCATTATACTTTGCCAGTCACTAAGAAATACTTCATTTCTGACCCTAAGTGATTTTTATGCACTGTTACATGCCTGCTACCATATGGCTGAAGCTATTGCTTTTTTATATATACATACAATTATATTCACAGGCCCTGCACTCGTTCCTTTCCCTAAATTCTGCAGCAAGAGTTTCTATGTGTAGAGCACTAGAGCCAAATGAGTGTCAGAGTGGATGATCTAACATTATTCAGTTTTAAGATCTGTAAGTTGTAACATGAAGTAGAGATAGTAAAAAAAAATCCATTACTTCATTCCTTTTTTTGTTGTTGTTGCTGGAAGGCAGCAGAATATTCTCATGTACACAAGTAAGGTCATTTACTGAGCCAGCCTAAAAATGGAAGGATTTTAAGAGGAATTCTTAGAACAGAAGAATCCTGAAAGCAGTTGATATGCAGCACTGATACTTCATATTTCTTCCAATTTTTACCTTTTTGGTATTTTGGATAATTTTATATTGAAAAGCAGCTCATTTTGGCTGATGAAGCACTTTGCCACTGTCCTCACTCCTGAAAAACAATGTCTTCTTTCAAAACCGCCTCTTGTCCATTGGATGTAAACCCTGCTAAATTTTACTGTAAATGAGCCATTTCCATTGGATAATCATATTTACCTAAAGACTAGAATTATACCAGAATGCAATTTCTTCCAACCTATGTAATGTAATTCTGACTGTGATAATGTTAGTCTGCTTTTCTGAAGCTATGGGAAGAAAAAATGTTTACACTATGAACACCAGGGATTTCTGTTGTTCATGTCTGAAGCTTGTTATGTGGACAGGAATTTGGCCATTCAAGTTATGTTTCTGTTACTTTGTACTACTTAAGGTAATACATGACTTCTGCAGTTGATTAAAGGCTAAAGATCAGGGATACATCCAATCTACAATGCTGTTAATTGTATGCAGAACACAATGAAGGATGCTCACAATTATATAAGAAGATAGTTATATAGAATCATAGAATCATAGAATCGTTTAGGTTGGAAAAGACCTTTAAGATCATCCAGTCCAACCATTAACCTACACTACCAAGTCCACACTAAACCAATCAAGGGTAGACATGATGAATGCTTAAAAAGTTTAAATGTCCTTTTCTTGTTAGGCTTTAATGTCCTGTAAAGTTTTCCATCAGATTATAGGGACAGAACATAGCTTGTTAAGATAAAGGAGTGTCAATAATATTACACCTGAATAATCCACTAAGAACATGGCAAATGGACTTTTAAAGGTATCATTTCACTCCTGTGTCTTCTATGAATGAATCAAGTGGCCTGATTATATATTTTGTGAATCAAGAAGAGTTTACACTATCATTCCACCTGGCTGTCCCCTTATTTGGGCACTCAACACTATGGTTTTGGGTTGGGTTTTTTTAACAATATGCAATGCCACTGAAATAACACAAGTTACGTGAATCCTGCATAACTTGTAGATTTGTGGTTTCATAACAGAAGCAATTTTGCACTAACTAAGGAATAGGCAAAAGGATTGTGTTGGTATCAGTGCTTTGCCTAAATCATGAAGGTATCAGCTTGAGTTAAATAATTGTTGAAGTACTTACATCTTAGTCATGTCCCTTCTTCTGACATATCACAGAACTGTGAAATAAATGAGCAATAGTATTTCCATTAATTAGCATATCACATTAATTGGATATGAGATCAGGGTGTTTCAATCAATATCATCAATAGCTGTCTGTTGATATGATAGACAAGAAACAATTATGAAAAAATTAAAGCACAGAGACACTTTTCCTTTTTATGTGCAGTGTTATAGCACAGACACTGAACTTAATCCTATTAATAGAATGGTCCTACAAATAGCATGTTGAAACCATATGCAACTTTATCAAACGTACCAACATGTTAGAATGGTCAGGTAATTTGTTGTGTTTTCATACTAGCTAATTATTAGAAATGACTGTTTAGATATCAGCTGCTGAGTGAGAACTTTATGCTTACTTATCTTATTGTACTCAAGCCACTGAATCTGTTTGTACTAAAGATGTTGCTATTTAATGTAATTGTTCTTTATCTTTCTTAAAACAAAACCATAACCTCCTTAAGATTTTCACTTTATGTTTCTCCCAATGTCACAAACAATCACTTTCTCACACCTTTTCAAGACTGACTCCCCAGTTCCTGACAGTCTGCCCTTACATCCCCCTAAGCCCGAAGAAAGCTGCAAATACAGTCCCAGAAAGCTGTATTTTATTTTGACCTGTTCCTCTTTTCCTTTGGAAAAAAACCTGAAGAACAGACAAGCAAGTGTAATATATTACCTCTGGTGGCTTAGCTGGACAGCAGCAGGGGCTTGTAATAAGGATGTGGTAATACACCACAAGGAATCTGTAGACTCATAAAACTTGACCTTATAAATCTCTACGTTTATCAATTCCATACAGCAGCCACTCCCTGTGGTGGAAGTCTCAGACCAATAAACCTGCAGTTGATAACCATACAATTTATCCTCAATTTTTCCCTCCAGGCCAGCTAATCATGCTACATTAATAACGTCTGTAAAAAATTGGAATGTCACTTGAAAATAAAGATACCATCTGATTCTTGTCATTACTTTGCATATAATTAAGATGTTAAGCAAACTAGTTTACAGTGATAGCCAGGAGTCCTAGGTTTTTTTCTTGTTCATATCTCTCTGTTTAAATTTCCTACTCTCTCACCCAAAAACTGCTTTCCTGTTTTGTTTTAGGTTTGGGTTTTTTTTTTAATTCACTTAGCTTCCTGAAGTAGATGACTCCTTTCTCTGGACAGTAAAAACTTCAGAAACAAGAAAAGGAAAGATATTTCTGCTGCAGGGACCACTGCAGTGCTATGCTATGCAGGGGTGTATCTTGCACATACAGCATCTTCTGGTAACCTGCTTCATGTAGAGGGGACTCGGATTTGAAGCTAAAGAGCATAGTCTGATTTTCTTTTGAACACAGGTCTGTATGCACTAGTGCTTCTGACCGGGATTCTATATTTGCCTGTAAAAAGTGCCTATACAAACAGAGTAATTCCTTTGCCTGTTTCTCATGCCTATTTCCTCCACGCAGCTCTTCACACTCTGGATACACCTAGTGATGTGCAGTGAGAATGATTTCAGATTCATTCTGGTTTTCAGTAAGAAAACTGATTTAGAGTAAACCCCCAAAACCAGAAAGAAAACACATTTGAGATATCCTGATTTATCCTCTGATGCGGTGTTTTATCTTGGATGGAATAGCTGCATATCTCCACTTGACAGCTGACTCCAAAGAATATTGCAAAACGGTTGTGAAGTGCACTGGGATGAAACAGGCTATAGAATTTTAAAATAAGACTAATGAGAAAGTAGTAAACATAAGTGTTTTCCTTTTTTAAAGCTCTGCTTGTCACTGAATGCCTATAGGAACTCCTAGTGCAAGCAAGTTAATTAGCATTAAGCAAGGCAAAGTAAGAGCATTGATCCTAAAAAGTCTGACTTTAGTACATGTCTCCAGAGAAGCTAATGGATCCGTAGCCATCAAAAGGCACTCAAATCTGCGTCCCTTACATTAAAGATGAGATTTGAGATTATCAGCAGATTTTACCTTACTACATTTTGCAGAAAAATAAAGATTTTTCTATCAAAACCATTGCCAGAAATATAAAACTGAACTGGCTGCATATTTGATCTGTGTGTCATCATGAGGCAGATCCTAGATCACTGGACAATATCCCGTATTTCTTGCCCAAGGAATGTATAGCCAAGGATAAAACAGAAAAGAACGCTGGCTCACCACCATTTCAGTGCACTTGAAGGAAAGAAAATATACTGCACCGAACAATAAGGAAATACAGTTTATTTTCTCTTAGGAGCAACAGAGGGGAAAGGAGGAATAGAGAATGATTCTTGGAGAATTCTCTTGGAGAATTATTCTTGGAGGAATTTCATGTCCAATTATTTGAATGACTAGGATTATGTATGTAAGATCTGCAAATTCAAATGCTTGTCATCATCATACAATTTTTTGCCAGTTGATTCATGCAAAATATGTCTACACTGTGTAAGGGAGAGGGGTGAAAAGATCCTGGAAGTACTGCTAGCCTGAGAAAATAAAAGGACCGTCTAGTGCAGAGTACTGCTGGTGGACATGCCAGTTCACCTACACAAGGATGATTCTCCTTAGCAAAGTGCCGGGCAAATTAGGTAAGATTGTTTTTCTGCCTGAGCTGGCTTATGCAGAAACAGTACAGGCACCAGTGCACTGTGCTCACTCGTCTTTCCAGTGCTCAGGTTAGCTGTCAGAGATCCGTCTCTGGCACCTCTGCACGGCCTTGTGGTCAGACTGAAGCAGCGTAATCACTCAAATATTTAAGGAGTCCTATTCTTCGGCAGGGATAATGGGCTTTATGCCCTCCTAAATCACACTTTCCTCTCATCTGCACTTCTTCAAAAGTAGTAAGTATAAAATGCTACCATTCCCCTGAAAGGGGGCATTAAGCCCCTGCAGCAGCTTATGCAGGTCCTCAGAAGACTGTATGAGTTTAGACTGCTGAGGCTAATTAGTTCCCATAGGGTGAAGAGGCAGAAGAAGAAATTTGGCAAGGGTTCTTTTTTTGAAAAGACCCATGTCATTGTAGCTACAGCCTTATTTTCAGACATTCCCAATCTTAGCTTTTGCTTTGGAACCTCTCCAGTCCCCTGAACTCCACCAGGGCCTGTCTCCATAGGAAAACCACTGAAGTAGTTATGGTAGAATGGCTGCTCAAGGGTAGTCTATTCTAGCAGAAAAGTGATTTAATCCTGGAACAATCACTACTTTTCCAACTAAGAGTCATCATTCTAGGGTAAACCCCCTTATTTCCAGAAGAGAAAGTTCACATGGGGAGTTATTTCACTATAAACGCTGGTCAGTACAACCATATGGGCAAGCTCAAAATGACACGTCTAGAGAATTAAATGCCATCTCTAAAGATTTTGACTTTTTCTTTTGGTTATACAAGTTTGCAGTTTGATTCCTGCGTTAAATGTTTTCTTAGCAGATCTTGTAATGAGACTGGGATGTAACTGTCTATATATTTATATAGTAAATACTCACAATGAAATCCTAGTCAAAAGTGAAAGTGTCCAAGATTTTATGCTCTTTACAGAAAAACTGACCTACTCTCCACAGGTAAGAAGGTAGCAAAACTTTCCATGAGTACCATGATCTTCTGAGTTAGGTGACGCACATATGTGAAGCTCTGTTTCTTACAATGGACACCACGAAATGTGAGAATTACTCAATGCTGACCAAGCTGCAGGCGGGCAAGGAAGCACAGCTTCCTGGCAGATGGAGCAGTGGGCTCACACTGTAGAAGCAGATTCTGTTTCTGGCTCCCTCACTGACTTGCTGCATAGGCTTTGTGATAACAATTAGAATAACCACTTCTGTAACATACACAAAAACCTCATGTGGGATGCAGATAACTATCTTTTAAAACAAATTGAGCGTATCTATGCAATGTGTATGTTCAGCAAGTCTTAAAGACAATATACATCAAATATTTTTAATTATGATTATCTTTCAATATGTCTATAATCATTAGACACTTTCCTATTAAATTGCTTCCTGTAATAATAAGTGGCAAGTTCTTCAAGATACCTTGAGCCTTCACAAAGCAGGATAGTTGTTTCATTTATATTTTTGCAATGGAGATTATAATGACTCTTTAAATTCTCCCATAATGCAATCAACTAATAACAACATCAGAATCACCGTTTGTACAATCTCTTGGTGATCAGTTATAGCAAATACTACTTGTAAGTAATTTTGCTAATAAAACAAATAGATTTGTAGAAAAAAATAACTAATTAATCCTTTCAGGCTTTATTGGCTTCTGCAGTTGGGTGGAGATACTAAGTCTTGAACATAACTCCTTGTTACTGTTGTACAGAACTGTGTCCTAGGTCAGGAGAGCACTTAAATGTCTGTAAGGAGCTGCGTTGGACCTTAGTGAGTAGAGTAGAGTAGAGTAGAGTAGAGTAGAATAGAATAGAATAGAATAGAATAGAATAGAATAGAATAGAATAGAATAGAATAGAATAGAATAGAATAGAATAGAATAGAAATGTGTGCTTGAAGTCAAACATATATTTAAAAAGCAGCCTTCTAAATAAATGCTAATTCTGAGTTGGTTCATTGGTCTGTAGTTATTCTAGAGAAAGGGGAAATATATAATTTCCTTGCATGAGGAAATTGTTCTCTCCTCCTCACTAGGGAGGAAGGAGGTAGTAGGAATCACAGAATCATAGAATCATTCAGGTTGGAAAAGGCCTTTAAGATCGTCAAGTCCAACTGTTAACCTAACACTACCAAGTCCACCACTAAACCAGATGCCTAAGTGCCACATCTACACATCTAAATACCTCCAGGGATGGGGACTCAGCCACTTCCTTGGGTAGCCTGTTGCAGGGCTTGACAACCCTTTCCATGAAGAAATTTTTCCTAATATCCAGTCTAAACCTCCCCTGGTGCAACTTGAGGCCATTTCCTCTCATCCTACTGCTTGTTACTTGGGAAGCACTCAGTACTTGTTACAGGCATGGTCATGATGCAGTGGCAGAACAAACACTACATCTGATGGCTGGCATAGAAGAGCAGATCATCGCACAGCAGTGGTTCAGCACATAGTGGCAAGAGAATAAAGGAACTCTTTCACATCTTCTGCATCTTAGAGTACAGAGAGGTCTAAAACCTGTCTTTCTGTTAGCAAACACATTGGGCTTGCTCTACAAGGTACCAAATAGTGCTGTTACTGTCTAGTTGATGTACAAAATCTGCATGTTTTCTTCAGATTTTTCTCTCTTTCTACAAAATGTGGAAAAAAAGGTATAATTTTTTGTCCTGACAGAGTTCTAAGGGAGGCATATTGGTTTATTTATTTGCTTTTAGCACCAGGTTACAGAAAACTATTGTACCAAAAGAAAAGACGCTAGGCACAATTCATGAAGGAAAGTATTTATTTTGGATGAATGTAAAGTCCTAATTTATTCAGCATATTTTTTAGGCCTTGCATTTTATCCTTTTTTAATTAACTAATTTCTAAGCTTTAAACCTTGTACAAAAATATTTTATTGGAATTTCATTACTATTGTTTTCCTTAGGAAGGCAGCTTATAATCTTCCTGATATTATTTTAAAGCCATCACTAAGCAACATGCTTTGGCATTTGTATAAGCCTTTGTCCACCTCCTTCCCTCCACCCAAATGCACACATTTGCATTTACTGTTAAAATATTATGGATGCTGACACCAGTTTAGCCACAAGACCTGGTGTTAGACTGTCTCTAATTGATTTAATTATTCATAATTGCTCAGCTGGGGCTTATGTGTACTTCAGCATGATTAAGGGAGAACATACAAGTCTGCAGCTAATGATGTGTTCCATCATAATTTACAACCGTGAAGTTGCTAGAGCTAAATTGTATAGGCATAGTACATTTTTAATCCTGTTTAGAATGCTTTTTCAGACCTTGCCAAAAAAAACAAGAAGAAAGAAATAACCCAACCACACTTCTAATGCTCTTCATAAATGAGTTTTAAGGAATGATTGGAACAGCATGCTGTCTTTTGGTTTGTTTAAATTAAAATTATCAATAGAATCAGAAGATCAACAGATCTAAGTCCATTGCATATGTGATTTAACTGCAATGCATTTCTTTTTGGTGCTTCCTTTCTAAGTGTACTTGCTCATCCCTCCTTTCTACTTGCTCATCTTGTGCTAAATATGATTAAATTTTCTGTGAAAAATGTTGTCATTTGTGATTATTAAAAAATAAAAGTTACTTCTGTCAATATGATGCATGAAAATGATCACATGGTGGTTTCCTTAATTGTCACCAAACATGTTTTCATAATTAATTCAAGACAAGCAATTCTGACAATGCCATGTACATTTTATGAGACAACATCCCTGAATACTGTTACTGAGGGATGGTGCCTTTCTTGTCTTTCAACAGTTCCTTACACATGGTGAACACTATTAGGAAAAAAACCAATCACAAAAATACTAAAAATGTATGTGATTTCCAGTGTAACTGGATAATTTCAGATAGGGCCTCTTTTTCACTTCTGATTGGGAAAAAAAAATATTTTTGGAAGTGTATGTGTCAGAAAAGGAAAACCAAGATGTGGTATGCTGTGAATGATGAATATTTCTGAGATTTCTATAGTCTTAACATTGCTAGTATGAAGTTCAGCATGTCTTAAGAATTTGCTCAGATTAGTGCCTTAATCAGTGAGAGAAAGCACAGTTTACACAGTTTAATCTTAAACTGAATGTTAAGCCAGACCGGCTGGTGATGCAAACTAGAAAATGCAACAACACTGCCCTGATAGTAAAGGCAGTGTGGCTTTGTCTGGAACAAGTCTCAGTTGCTGCTTAGATGGCATTAACTTTCTGCAGTACTTTGTATTTTGGACCCCTCTGAACAAAGAAGGTTCCAAAAAAGAAGGTTCTCCCCCAGGTCCTGGTTCCTAACACACATTTTCCTTTTTTTGGACATTGGAGAGACACAACATGCAGCATTTAGAACTGCTATGTATTATCAGAAGGATGTAATTACAATTATTTATTTAAGCTGGTTCTGAACCAGGGAATCCTGATATGAAGCTGGAGCCAGTAAAAGCTTGAAAAACTACTGACAATAAGCAATTCTTCATGGAACAAAACTATTACAATAGACAGTCTTTGATCTTGCCTGTCTCCTGTTGCCAATTGAACTTTGTCACCATGCACTGTCATCCACAAGGGAGCACTTTTGAATTAAGCAGTCTACAGCAATTTAGTCTGTTCCAGCTTTGAAGTGCCAACATCAGTCAGGCCAGTACTAACTTTTTTCATTAAATTTTTTTTGAGTTCTCTTAGGAGTTTAGCAGTCCTGGCATTTAGATAACTAAAGTCAAGAAACCAAGGCACTAAGACATCAAAAGCAAGAGAGGCCCCTAAAATACAAATGTGAACAATCATTAGGCTCTAATGGTGCACTTCATTAATGTCCACTTCAAAGCAAAAGTTTACTGACTTTGGGATTGACTAATTTACACATTGTGGGAAATTGCTGCCAGCCATGCATGTAACCACTAAATGTTTCTGGAATAAATAGAAACGCCCTCTTCCTTCAGAAATCAGGAACTGCAAACTGAGCCTTTAATTGCAAGATGGCCTTTCATTTGAATTGGAATGGAAAACCTGTCTAGCACATAAATCACTAAAGCTGTCTGTAGTTATCATACAGACACACAGATGTCAATCAGCATCCTTTTGCAAATGTCTCTCCCTCCCCCATACTCTGCAGCTAAATAGGAATATTACAGCATAGTCTGGTTTTCTTTTGGATGTGTTCATCTATTTAGAGTCTCCAGAAATTCTCATCTTACTTTGGAACCTAGAGCCTGCTGAAGTCAGTCTCTTCTAAGTAAAACTGGTTACTACACTGCTGAGACTGAGTTGCTTTGGGAGGAGGGAAAGAGCTGTACTACTTTAACTGTTAGTGGTAACTCTTACATGAGTAAACAAAGTACCACTGTGCTAACAAACTGCATTCACATTCAAAGTTGTACTAGTACAGTTATGTAAATTAAAAAAACCCATAAGCATAAACTAACCACCAGAGGTAAAAACATAATTCACATAACCAGAATCAAAGCCTACCATGCTAAGAGACATGTACAGTCTGTCTAAGAAACATGAACTGTCTAAGCAACACCCTCATGCAGAAAAATCGAAGATTATGTGGGCCAGTTTGTAAAAGAATTGGGCACTTGCAAACTTTCTTATGCTGTCAGTAAGCATTGCCTACATTACAAAATGTGGTCGTGTTTGAATGGAATTGTGATAACTGAGTGAGAGGACAGGAGGCCAGTCACAAGTTAGAGGTCAATGGAAGCCAGGAAAAATTGTGTTCAGCTGATGCTATGGTGAATATAATTTGTCCTTGTCTAAACACTAACCACTAAGAGATGGTAACATCCTGCCATCTAACTAGATTGCTTCCAACCTTGTTCAAACACAATCGAATCTTTTATCTAGGCAAGACTCACTGTGGCTGTAAAATCTCAGCCCCTTTGAAAAACCAAGCTGTTGCCTCTTAATGTGTAAAAGAGCCTAGAAAACATGCTGCTTAAAACGGATCTGTATAGGATTGCCAGAAATCCACACTTTAGTGTGAATGCTTAGAAAAAGAAAACTACTATGGGTGTACATTGGGCAAAACATGGAAAGATGGTTGCCAAGGGTTATGATGAAAAATAGGAAAAATAGTTATAATGTTTCTGCTTTATATTTCAACTAACTTCCTTAATTTTTAGCAATTACCTTCTTGTTGCAACATTTTAATAAAAGTCTGTGCCTTCATGCCTGGTAGGGAAGCTAACTTGCCATGGGCAAGAATGGAAAAAAAAAAAAAAAAAAAAAAGGGGGGGGGGGGGTAAAAACCACTTAGCAAACCACAAATTTCAGAGACCTAGTCACATCTGTGTTTTATCAGCTTTTTCCGGATAGTATTACAGCAAACAATTGTCTGCAGATCGGTAGACAGCTGAGACTTTAAAGTGCTGAATTACTGAGAAAATGCTAGAGATAAAAAACAGCACATGTATCCTATCAATGTAATGAAACCAACCTGCTGCTAGCGCCATAGTGCCTTAGTTCTAAGTACCCTGTAGAGGAACGGAAGGCTTTCATTTAACTCTTGAGAGGAAAGCAAGGGACAGAAGAGTAAAGGTCATCTAATACCAGTCTTAATCACAGAACTGAAATACTCTCAGATATATGAAGGGAGGAATGCTTGGTGTTCAAAATAAAACACCAACTGCAGACAACAAGAGTGTGTCTGATCATACTGGGGGTAGCATTTCCTGTTAGAAATTCCCAAGACTTAGGCTGATGTCAAGTGGAGTTACAGACATGGAGCATGGCAAAAGCTGAAACTAAAAAACCTGGGTACTCAGGCACTGCCACATAAAGGCCAATTCAATCTAGCAGAAAACTCTCCAACAGAAGGTAGATTCAGTACATTGGCCAGAAGGTACACTGGAAATGAATAATGCATATTTCCTGAACGGAGCGTGGTTATTAAGCATCAGAGCTACTACTCAATGACAGATGTAAAATTTGAAGTTAAGTTTAGAACTCCAAAAAATATTCCAGAGTGTACTCTAAGTATAAAGAAAATTGAGAAATGCAGAGATTCAAATAAAGCTCTTCAGTCATGGAAAAGTGATTGTTCTAGTTTCTCACCTTTTTTTTTTTTTTTTTTTTTTTTTTACATTGTGTTAGGATTGGATTACAGATTAGATGTTAGGTTTACTTGGCTGAACATGGCACTCAAGCATCTGAGGTGAAATAACTCAAGAAGTACTTGACTATATTCACTGAAGGTAGTGATAAAACTTCAGGGATGATTTTTTTTTTTAATTTTAAAAAAAGGAAAATCAATGGGACTTTGTGACTTATTTCATTAAAGTTCAAATTTTACTCTGCTGACTACTGGAATAAGAGCTAGCCTAAGATGACTGCATAACATGGGAGAGAACTTTATCCTTTCTGTTTCTTCTTACAGTCCCACTATAGCAAAGCCCAGAAATTCCAAGAACTGACCTGTTGTAGCATATGCTGTATAACAGAAACTAAATATGGCCCCTTCACAAAGAAATCTTAGAAAAAACAAAAGGTAATGAGTGAGGGAAAAAAGCAGATTATTAATATAAACCTTTTTGTATTCATATATGTTTTAATCAGGTTTTGATTAAATGTATGAAAGTAGTCTTTCTCCATTAGTCCCTCAGGCTCCAAATGACTCTCAATTAGCCATTTAAAGTTAGCTAATTTTTGTCTGTTTTGTGGTAGAACCATAGAAGAGACACATGAAAGAGGAGCAATATTTACTTTGGGCAAGAAATTCCTAGCTTTAGGAGTAGTGCAGGGAAAAGCACAAAGGCCACAGAGACATTTATGAGCAAATAGAGAAGATGTCAGCTGAAGCAGGCAGCATGAGGAAAGTGAGAGAGATGAGAGCTGATAAGCAGAAAAAGTAGAGAGAGGATCTTTTTTAATTAAAAAGTGACTTTAAAGTCTTTTGCACTAAAACATCTTAATATACCATTAATGTCACAAATAGCCATAATGCTCAACACTTGAATTTAATGAGTGTTTTCAGATGAACTTTCTTACCGGGACAGCCATTTTGTATGTGTATATGAATATTCTAGGAACTGGGCACAACATGGACACATACTTGAACTGCACTTTGACGTGTGGCACAAAAGAAATGATGAAATACAAACCACTCATTTCATACATTTCCAGTTAGTCTGATTTTAATTCACTCTACTATGCAATCAAGTGTAAAAGTGAGAGAAAACTAACATGTACAAAACCTATAAATTCACCTTAGTGTCACCTAATTTAATGCATTCTCAGGGGAAATGTAGCAGTGAACTGAGTAGCTTGTAGTTTATTTTTAAAGCTCCTTAATTAAATGTCCAAATCCCACAAAATTACATGGAAGTATATAAAATGGGCTTTTACACACCAAAATTCTTACTAAGGATTGGATTATGAGATCGAGTTGTCATGCATAAATTAATTCTAATGAACTACTGGGCTCTGTCCGTGCTGAATACTCTCTCCTATAAACTTAGGAGGACACTTCTGCCACACTTCACAGGTTAGTGTTCATCAACCAAGAGGTAAACAGAACTACTTATAAATTCTATGTCAGACAAATATTCCCTGTTAAGAGAACTGAATATTTAGGTGTATAAAGACTAGCCAAATATTGAAAGATGGGAGTAAATTTCAAACAGCTTTATGAATAGAACTGGAGTCACCCTGTGTATTATGGTTTCAGGGAATGTAAGTGATGAAATTCATCCCATCAATACACAAATATAGAAGATTTTCTTTTGTTTACAAAGCTAAGATTTCAAAAGTTTCCAAGCAATAGCGCATGTCATTCACTTATTGTTCCAATTCCTTTCTTCTTTAATGTTGATTGATTTGAAAAGATTGTCTTTAATTCAAAAGCTGTTTTCATTTTAGTTTTCATCTTTCTGTCATGTTCTAAATGAGATGAAATTGAATTACCCTTAAGTATAAACAAAAGAGTTTTGATTTTCTTATTTGCTTTATCCCCCAAAGACTGCAAAGATTGCATATAAACATCTTTTTATTTCTCCTACCTCTAGTCTAGAGAACACCACAAGTGGATGAAAGTTCTCCAGTATCAGTCCTTTCTTACGCTTTGTGCATCAAAATGATAGTATTTCTTATCCCACAGGAAACATCTTATGGCTTACATTTTTATTGCTAAAGTATCTTGCATCTCAATTTGTGTGCAATGATACTCTGTACTATGTGATATTTGTATCATTCTGACATGCAGAGGCTGTTCCCTCACTCCATCGCTATAACTCAACAGTTATCTGTGAAGTAGCTTAAAAGAACAATGTTAAGTTTACCAAGCCAAAAAGTTGGTACAAATTGTCTTACTTTTGTCTAGATAGTTTGCTCTTTCAGACTCTTGAGGGGTCTGCAGACAATATAGTTATTTTATCACTCGTCAATGTTGAATATAGGAAAATGTAACAAAAATCTGATTTTTGACTACGTGGACAAAATTAATGAGATCCTTCTCTATAGGTTACACAGTTCCCCTTCTAAGGGAAAAAAAAAGAAGGAAAAATTAAAAAAGGGAAGTTTCATGAACAAAATATGGGTGGAGTGAGGTGTGAGAAATCAAATCGTGTGAATTCTTATATAATCAGTACATCACGTCCAGCAAAGGGAAAAGATATACCAGTGTATGTGTACTTTTCCCATCTTCATACCAGGCTCCATGGTGGGAGATGATCAGCATGTTTGTACTTAATACAACATACTAATAACTTTTTACTTGCTTTCTTTTGGTGACAATGTTCTCTTGTATACTTCTCTGTACCTACCTCTGTTTTTATGTTTTGCTACCATCCCCACTTAATTTCACTGTCAAGACTCTCTGCTACAACTGCCCAGCCATTCTCCAAAGCTATGCCAATTACATTATCTAACCACATTGCATTTACTGCCCAACTCGCTTTCATTTTATGGTATTTTCTTCCATCAGTCACACTGGCTGAATAGAGCAGTGCTTTGGTTTACTCAGGAAGAAATGTGTATAAGTATCTTCTGCCTGACAGTCAGACATCGACTCAACGTAGTTACATTTCCATGTCAGCATGAAAAAAAACCCCAAAAATCCCTTCAAATAAACATTTTAACAGTCCAAAAGGTCAGTCCTATCCCCTACAAACTAGTGTAAAGGTGCTGTAGGTCAGCATTTCTGGCTTTATAGCCTTGAAAATATGCTTTTCATAGTGCTGAAATATCTCATTCATTCTTACTCCACTTTTAAAGGCAGCCTGGGAAAATATGTATCAGCAAATAAGACTCAAGAAGACAGATGGGTCTTTCAAATGTTTAGTGCATACAAAAGCTATTGCAAATTCTCTGATTAGCACTTTTGACTTATGCACCGTGGCTAGATCCCAGCAATTATTTACTGGGATTGGCTCAATCACTGCACTGATGACATGTATTGCTTGTTATTTTAGCAAACTGTTTTTCCTCCAAGCCAATTAATTCTATTTGGATTGAATAGCATACACTGAGTGTCAAAAGCTTTTACAGTCTCTTTTTTCTTTTCAAATCATGCAGAGGAAAGGAGTCAAAATTAATCTGCAGGATTTTGAAGTTGCTATGTACAATTTTAATTAATTTTATTTTATTTATTTTTTAGGCCTATGTTGACAAACAGCTGACCTAATGGTTTCTGGGTGGAATTTAGCTTGATTTCTTCCAGGGAAGGAAATGACCAAATATGTGTTTGCTTGTTTTCAACTATTTATAAGATTCATAGTTATTGATTTTGGAGTACATTCTTATCCTGAAACACTTTTAAGGTATAACAGCTAGTACAGAAAGCACAACACAGATTACTTATTATCAAGACACTGTGAAAGTAAAAAATATTTTACTGGTATATCCTCATCACAGGGAATGATATATATACATTATCTCCTACTAAAACATAATGCCTGTTAACAGAAATAGCAGGAATTTCCCTTTGATTGAAATGAAGCTATGAAACAAGGAGAAGCAATCCATTCACAGTTCAGAGTGCTATTTTATTCTATGACCAGCCAAGTATCAGACAAAAAGTTTCTGGAGATTCATTGACTTGAACGACAGGGAATTGTGAGAACCAGAAGGAACAAAAATGAAGTAGTGGTGACTTAAGAGACATGGTGACATGAAAAGTTACAGGATGCACAAACTCTCAAAAACCAAGCATAACTGTTTATGTGCTAGAATCCACACAAAGTAGGCTTTCATATGAGTGGTAGTAAATATTGCAAAAATGCAACAGCTGTGAAGAGGATTTGCATAAGCACAGGAAACAATGTAATCATTCCTCTCTACCCAAGTCTAGGAAGAATATCTTAAATTAGTAAAAAATGGGGATATACTCAGTAAATCTAGTGTAAATTGTGCCTTTCTGTCCCTTTACACTGTTTGTAGAAGTGATGTGCGTTGCCATTGTTTTTAATGAAAATACTGTCAATAAAACAGTTGATTTTCACCTTTGTCTTTTCTTCTAAATAATCCCATTTTTTTTCAGATGTGCTGTAAAGTGTCTGATGTGAATGACAATATTTTCATGTATCAAAAGCACTGAATATACTAGGTGAAAAGGAGAAGACAACATTTTTACCAAAATATTTGGGCAAATAATATTCTTCTAGTTTCTACAAACTCTTTGATGTCATCAGTCAAGAGCTGGGATATTAGATTTTAAGGTTTGATCCTACAAATTTACAACTAAGTTATTTTTAGTTTTTCCTTAAAAAATGAAAAACTGAATTACAGCTTCCATATATTCACAATGAGGACTGAAGGAATCTATATCAATATCTAATTTATGCTTCCTCTTTACATGTATACCGTGCCAACTGTCAACTATATATTCAGATAAGATTGTAGTTCTCAATACAGATACAGACACATTCTTTATGTTTTTAATTCTATAATCATGTATTCTTTTTTTTTATTAAAGTGTTCAATGTTGCTCTTAACTTATGTGATAACAAAGAAGCTTTCCCTTGGATAAATTAATAAATATATAAAATGCTGTTTTCATAAAACTTTGTCTCTTAAGATACTCTCACCACCACAAAATTCAGGATGAAAACAATATATTTGCATATTATAACAAAGACAGTAAACAAAAATTGAATTTGATAGTATGCCAAAGATTTATCTTAAAGTAATGGTAACTACTTTGGAATCCTTCCTGTGAGCAATCTGTTTAAAAATGAAGCAATATTTAACTTAGATCTGTAGCTGTAAGGAAGCTTTCCTGATTTTTCAGCTAATAATTTTTCTGCTGTTCCTTGTCTCCAATATCTTGCCTGCCATTTTAGTTTCAGCTACCTTGTTCCTCAGCTTTCTGGTGTTGACTTGATTCTTAATTTTCACAATTCTTTTTCAGATCTTTTCCTACAAACAGCCTTCTGGTTCTTCCTTGAACCTGGATTTGAAATTGTAAGTCAGAAACACTTGACAAATCAAATTCTTGGTTTGAATATTCCAAACATTTGACTCTTGGAAGGAGTCAAATACAGACAAAAATTTTACAGATTGTTCCCTACAATAATTTCATCCAGAATTAACTTGAAAAAACTTTGCTTGGATAATCCACAGTACTCACATGTTTAAACCTGAGAGCTTTCAGTGAAATACTTAATTCAAGCACCTGAGCAAATACAGACTCTATAGTGAAAGATGCCTACATTTCCTACTCTGCAGCCAGTTCTGCACTGTAAAGTTATTGCTATTACAGCAGAAAACAAGGCCTCCTTTTGCTTAGTGGACATTAGTTGTGAATTAAAACATTGAAAGTAAGCAGCCTGCCAGTTTCACAGACCTTAACACATCACTCTCCATGACAACATGGAACTCAAAGGAAGGAAGAATATTCCTGGGGGAAAGCTGAGAAGTGCAAAGAATTTTTTTTTTTTTTTTTAAAATCTGGGATGTGGTGTTTGTTTTTGTTAGCTGAAAACTACTGTTTGAAGTCCATTTGTGTTGGTAGATTACTTTATCTACTCTTCCTCAGGGAACAGACACTACACTATCACTTTGTATACACTACACTGATAGTGCCTTTACGTTTGAGCATAGAATTGTATGCCATTACGTTCAAGTGCTTTATTTTCCCCTAGAGCTCTGAAACACTAGAGGAAACTTGCCTGTAAATGGAGGAGAGGCTTGCTTTATTGTTTTTTCTTTCAAACATTGAGTTTGTGTGTTGAAGGGCTGAAGAGGCTTTTTAATACACAGAAAAATTAAAGATGCGAGAGGGAAAGGGGTAAGAGAAAAAAGCATTTAAATAATATACAAACCCACAAAAATTTTCTAAATTATACTGCTAAATATACCTTCAGAGAGTGTTATAAGAGCACCACAGAGAAACCCTCTGTAGAAAAGCTATGAACATAACAAAAAATACATAACTTTTTCAGAAGTAATGAACTTGCTTAAGAGCCTAGGTCCCCACAACTGTCATTCAGATCTGTGTTCG
The DNA here is from genome assembly GCF_030463565.1 of Pelecanus crispus. NCBI lineage: Eukaryota > Metazoa > Chordata > Aves > Pelecaniformes > Pelecanidae > Pelecanus > Pelecanus crispus. The sequence goes on from NC_134646.1 coordinate 72,794,930, forward strand.
AAAACCATTGAAATGTCCTTGAAAGTTTTATCTAACAGTAATAACAACCATGTTTCTGCACCCAGGTACTCCTTTCATAAGGAAGGAACTCTATCCTTTTTAAAGGATGAAGTGCCTCTCAGTGACAGCATCAATCACACTTTACTCCCTAAGTGTTGGTGTACACCCACAACTACCCATCCGAGCCCCAAAGAAAGAGGTTACTGTACCTGCTATTGATGTTGCCAGGCTTTTAATATGAAAGTAATAATATCAGAATTTCTGGTCTCTCACTTCCATCTGGCATACAAGGAGGTTCCCATTCTAGCTGCCTCTTCTGCTGAGCTGGCGAGCAGCCAGACACTTCTATGCCCCATGCATACCATTGAAATGGTCTGTGTCTAGCTCAGTTGCAGTTCAGATTCAGGAAGAGAAAAAGGGATCGGGTTATCTGACAGCTTGACAGGACAAACACAAGCTGGATAACAGGAACAGCAAGTGGAGAGTAACCCAGGTTTGAATAAGGTGATGGAGGAGATTTCTTCCATAGAAAGCAAGACCCTACTTCACACTGTGCCGCTACTGTCTTATAGATGTGCAGAGCTGCAACTCAAACTCAGGCATCAGGCCCTACACCCCCTCTTCCAGGATACATAGTCTAAGTCAGTGGCAGGACAGAGAATTGAGAGGATTCATGGCACTTTATAAATATCCTCAGTTTCCCCAGTTGTAAGTGATGAAAAAGAAGAAAAAACATATCCCATCTGCTTTCAGTAAGGGACACAGGATTTGAGACTGTAATATGGCAACTCCCATCTCACGTAGGGCATTTAGCAACCCCTATATATGACTACTGAACTTCATCCTCAGGAGTGAAATAGGACTTTTTTTTCACTGTTCAAGACAATATGGTTTAGAAAAAGGTGACAAGAGAATTAGGCAAGCGTAGGCATATTTTCACATGAGGTAGTTGGGAACTTTGGATACATGTTACACAACTTAAGCACAGCTTGAACCTATGCTTAAGTCCACAGTTGTCTGCATTAACATTATCTTCATCCCAGAACATTATCTTGGAACAGAGCCCACATTGCGTCCAAACATGAGCCCATGTGCATACCTTTAATGTGGAGGGACGGGTACCATGAATGCCATTTGCTTTTGTGGCACCATCGTGTAGCCGTTGTCAGACAAGTTGGGCCATGACATTAAATGCCAACAGGAAAGATGGTGGTTGTTGGTATCAGCAGACTAAGGTTGCCTGTAAATGTTGAGAAGACACCATGCAGACATCCTACATCCTTGTGACGCAGTCAAAAAAGCTGGGTTATGGAATGTGCAAGCTCTAGCCTGCTCTGTAAACCATACTGCTAATATATGGCACAGACACTGCTAGCATCTTGTGCTCAAAAGTGTTTAGGAAGGCAACTTTATTAACAACTGTACTTCCAGCAGAGTTCTGACAGCATTATAGAGGAGCACCCCTTTTATTAGGTTTGACATAGCTAACTTTGTTAACATCTGAATTTAATATCAATAATATCATTTAATTATCATTCCAATGGTAAATTCTCAAATATCTCTTTACTACAGTAGATCTCAAAACACCTTAGAAGATAACACTACCCATTTTACAGGTGGGGAAACTGAAGCACACATTAATTGAAGTAGTGTCACCCATAAAGTCAGCGGTTCAGCATTGAAAATTACCCATGCTGCATCACATCACAGAAGAAATTAAAGCAAGCCTCTCATTTTCTATAGAGAACTGTGAGTCAGGTATAGAACTTAATATTCTTTACCTGCTGTATTGGAAACCAAGTTTTAAATCAAATGAAATTAAATCCAGGTTTCTTCGATAAGCATGTTTCCAGGGGTACTTTGGAACAGGTGTGATTGCTTTAGCAGGATTTTTTTTTAATAGGACAAGGCTTCTCAGGCAATAAAAGTGTAAATCAAATATGGGGCAAGCTAAGTATCAGGATGCTGGAAAATTCACCACCCTTTATAGAACAGTTTTAGGTTTTTTTCTTTTCTTTCTATTACATTTATTTTTCATTCTAATACAGGTGGGGTCATTTTAGGTCTTATCTTTCTAGAGAATATAGTCTCACTTCTGAGTGGAATTTATCCCTAGGGCTGGGTGTTAGAGAGTGGACTCCTGAGCTTGTTCAAGGGTTAGCACCTCTCTAATGGCTTCTCTCTAGTTATCTTTGCTGCAGAAATGGGGAAAAAGAGAAAGCAGTGACACTGCGAAACACACTTTTCTGTGAGAGAAAAGTCAGATCAACCTGTTGGAGTTCCTAGAAGCCACCGTCTACTGCTGCAGTGTAAAGAAACTCCAAGACTACTGAAATGTTTTTAGGGTAAAGCATTGTACTCAACACAGGTCCAATGGGATAGCTTATATTTACATCTAAGGAAGCAAATTCTGCCTTCCATTGCATCTCACTGTATTCACATACTTCAATGGTACTGGAGGAAAACCAGTGAGAGGTAAATTTGTAGGGTAACATGTCTGCCTGAATGGTAATCTGTTGTGCAAAAATGGTCAGATGCCCTGTTATATGATGGGAGCATCCTAGCACACAGCCCTCTAAGACCCCACAGCCCCAAAGGCAGTGATTATTTTTCACTCAATCCAGAGATGTCAATCATCAAATGTAAGCACTGCTTATGATCTTGAGAGAAGTTAATAATAGAAATACTCATCAATTTGGGAGATATACCCCAGTTCTGGAAATTTCACTATCCTTACTTCAGCTTTACAGGCCTGTAACCAGACTCTGAATGCCAGCCTGCACAATTTTCCTCCTGCTCTGTTTTGCAGGCTGACAGTAAAAGCTTAGGTTTTTGTTCATAGTAATCTACTGTAACAAGAATCTTTTCATCCATTACAATTTCAGGAGGGATTTTTGTCTGATCATTTCCATGCAAATGCCTCTACAATTTGCAACAAAATGTTTTTTTCAACATAAATCTATTTTTTGATCACCCTGCCTTTTAGAAACAAAGATTCATTGATCCATACACTTTCTGGGCAGAAAGGTTCAGAGTGAATATCTTTGTCAGTCTATACATACAGGACATATAATTTTCTTTTTTTTTTTTCCAGAAGCTGGATTAAATCACTTAAAACCAGAAAAGCTTGTATCATACTAGAGGACTCCTAGTAAGGTCCATGATCTCCTTTTGTAGGCTGCAGTAAAACATACATAAAATATAAGGTGTGATAAAGTCAACCTAATATTCCTGATCTCATGACTTGCTGGCTGTTCTTTTCTCATGGAGGATGATAGCTAGCTATCTAATCAAAATGCATAAGCAGTGTCTGTTCCTTCCACCCCCAGACCCATTCATTTTCTACTCAGAATCTCTGCTTGGGGTAGTATAATTGATTTCGACATAATTTACTGCTTACTTGGTAATGCAGCATTGCAGTCTCTGATAAAAACCATATCAAGTCACAGCACTGGTCTAGAGCTTGAAAGGAAGGCAGTGTAATCACTTTCTTACCCTAATGCACCTCCATCTCATTTCTGCTGGGCAAAGAGCGGCAAAGTAATCATTGTTAAATGATGCTGGCTCCGGAGAGGGTCTTTCACTTCTCTGCCTGACCACTTCTCTTTGTCTCTCCGCTTTATTTCATGGGGAGGCAGCGGGGAAACTTTTCATTGTTGGATTGTCATGGAAATAAAAGACTATGATTATAGTTGCCTGCCATCAGACATCTACCTCTAGTGCAGAGCAAAGATACCCGTTCCTGAATTATCCTGGAAAGAAATGGTAGTTCAGGAGGGTGTGGAAGAGCAAGTACTAAAGAGGGAATATTTTGCATTAAAATCTTTGTTATTCACCCTGTCTGCACACTCCTAAATATTTCTTATTGCTCCCATTACTGCCTGCATTTGCCAATGAAGCAAGGGGGACCACTGCCTCTCTGTGCTCCTGGCCCCCATGCAAAGCCTTGGTACCGCTGCAATACGCAGGGGTCTGTCTGCAATGACGCCTCACCTCCGCCCCTCCCACCGCACCAGCACCAGCACCAGCACCAGCACCAGCACCAGCACCAGCACCAGCACCAGCAGCCTCTTTCACCAGGCCCGCCTGCAGCAGCCCACAGCCTGGCTACGCAGCACGCACCACGGCAGCATATGAAGCCAGAGTGGTTTTTAAAAATGGGCTAATTACAGATGCTCAGGTGAGTTGAGGGTTCCCATGTGCTTTGTGGGGGATTGTGTAGTGCTCTTCATAGATCCACTCAGGCTCAACTATTCTCTTCGTAAGGACAAAAGGTCTGTAACTTCATGGAGACCTTCTTCCAGCTCCCTGGCCACCATCTTCTCAGACGCATTTCTTACAGGGGCCAGGCTGCCTAGCAAAACTTGCTGAAAAACTCTCTCTGATTGGCTATTTTTCTTGCATTCCCCTTCTGTTGGGACTGGCAACCAATCAGAGCTGCTGTAACAGATGCTAGCCACTGCCCTCCATCACTGGGGCTGATTTCTGAGGGGAGAGAACAGTGGGGTTCCCAAATGGCAGCTGGCCCTGCCCCTGCCACATTCTGTCAGAAATGGGATGGCTCTGCCTCCCCTCTGCAGCACCCACCTGGGCTAAATGGCATCTACTGCATGGGAAAGGAAGTGGAGAGCCCCAGGAGGGGCAGAAGTATTATGGAGAGCAAATGCCACCACAGCTAGGCTGGCAGAGGCCTCACTGAGCGCACTGGGTGTGCTGGTGGGGAGGTGAGAGATGCAAGGAGGAAAGGACTATTCGATTTCAGTGCCCGGATTTCCCCAGACGTGTTATTGTTTGCTGTGATTTATGTATCATTTGCATAAGTGGCTAAATGAGGACTTGGTTACAGCAGTTCAGACTGCCCAATTTCACTGACAGCCTAGATCCTGGGCTGTAATCATCTGTTCATTCTCTGGGGACAACTGGTTAATTATCTTCTACTGGTCACTCCTGCAAAATGGCCAGATATGGCTAGCAGTTTTAGTGAACTGCTTAGACATGTCCCTGGCCAGCTGACTCTCTACAGGGCTTTTCCGAATCACTTACAGGCCCTCTGTCTTATGATCATGTCGTGAAAACAAAGAACAGAGGAAGTATCACTTGTTAAAGAAGACTCTTATGCTTCCTACAACAGAAGATTTTTTTTAAAATGGGTAATAGTAAACACATTTGCAAAGGTAACCTCATTTTGTTTGAAATTGAGATTTATTGAGGAAACAAGTAGGCTTTTGGGATGTAGGTCACTTTCCAAGCCACAAAATATGTTTTGCTTGACAATGAGAGAAGATCAATTGATATAGCTTTTTTTTTTTTAAAAAAAAAAAAAAAAAGAATAGTAGTAACCACTCAAATGATTTATACAAAAAGAATTCTTCCCACAGTACCCTCTACTCAAACTCACTAATGGCAGTGATTCTTCACACTGATTGAGACTATATATTTATCTTTGAGAGTAAGGAGAAGATATCACCTAAATGAATCACTTGAGACCAGTCCTGGAAGACACTGATGACCAGCATCTAAGTTGGAGGTCTGCATGGGGAAAGTTGTGCAACCATCTGCAAGACTGCTGTGCCCGATGGCCAGGAGCACGCATATTGTACCAGTGGTGCTGGGTCTGATTGATGTGTCCTTGGTAAATATCTGAATGAAAGCAATGGGAGTTTCTCACCACGAAATAAATAGCTTAGAAACAATCGCATTTCACAATTTGATATTGAAACTTTAATTGAGAAGGAGCTACATGTGACTGTAGACAGGTAAGCATTCATGTCAGCTCGTTTTTAGATGTTGACAATCCAATCCAGACCAGCTTTATTCTTTGATGTTGTAACATGGTTTACTTTTACTTTGGCAACAAAGTAAAGGTTGGGATTTAGCCCAAGCTACTACTGCAAGAAGAGACAACGAGCATGAAAACAGTGTTTACAGGGCATGAAACAGTAAAATAATAAGTACTGTATACTAGATAATCTATTTAAAAAACAAACAAAAAAGAAAAGAACAAAACAAAGATTTGTTATGGCTGGGAATCAAGAAGCCAAGGCACTTTACTTAAAAAAGACTTTCTGGTACCCACTGAAAGTTAAATTCAGGTCTATGCAGCCATTTCTACATTTAAGACATAAATCAAAACTCTTTGCAAGGAGTACTGTGGCATGTGAAAATTGTTTCTATTTAAATAAAGAGAGATAATGAATATTTTGCCTGGCTTCAGTTAGTGCAGTATTCTGCTCACAGGTGGGGAAAAAAAACCAAAGAGCCTCACAGGCTATTGACAAGCCCACAGAAGCCAGGAAGACAAGATTGAAACTGTTCTCCATTTGCCCTGTGGTGCTCAACATAGCACCTCAAATGTTTGATACAATCATCTGCTCTCTTAAGTCACCTTGGAGGCATGTCAGAAGCATGCGAAAGAAGAGAAAGGTGAATTTGAGATGAGATTTTAGTCCTACTTATGCAGTCTTCAAAAGATGTCCTGAAGTTGGCAGAATTCTCACCAAATTTCATTACCTGAAAATGGCTTGTTTATTTTGCCTTGCTTTGGTTTTGTTTCCTTAAATTGTTGCCTTTCCTGCATATTTAATGTAGTCAGGGTACACATTTATTTATTTATTTTAATAAAATCTTGATTTCTTGATAATTTTTGCATTTGTCTAATATGTTCTAATGTTTTAAGATATTTTCTTTGTTCTGAGACCTTAAAAGTACTAAGTGATGAAAAGAACTATGTTTAGGAAACTAAGAAAAGGGGGTGTTAAGAAAGACTTGTGTTTTGGGGGGTGGAGTGGAGGTGGCAAACAAAAGGATACCTGTCAGTACACAGGAGTTCAATGAATTGGACTGTGCTCTTTTGTGTGCTCAGGTTCTAGCCTGGAGTTACTCATGTGCTTGATATTAAGCACATGCATAAGTCTTTGCATGACTGGAATCTATTATTACCATGTTGACATACATTTGTTAAGGGTTTGATTCTGCTAACATTTCCATTGGCAACACAGGGAGATGCAGTAAGGTCCTACAGTTCAGGAAGGTATTACTCTGCATGAGGAAGATGGAAGAGATTTTGGGGAGCTGCTAATACACTAAACTTTAGAGACTATTCACAGTAAACCACATTTTAAATACATTACCATGGTTATGTTTATTTCTAAAATACCTAAAGACATCAATCAAGTTGTAGATTAAAGAGATATGTAAGTATCCAGCCCTGAGAACAAAACCATTTAAAAAGATTTATTAATGGTTATTTATATATTTAAATCCAGTTCCTGTAAGATCTCAGTAGTGTGAATAAGTGGTTTAAAAACTGTTCCTTATTTATTTGCCTTCCAGCTATAAATATATATTTGGCCTCTGGATTTTTTTGACAGCTTTAAATTATTTTTTGTCTGGATTCAGGCCTAATACCCCAAATTTTTGTCCAAAGCAAGAGTTTTGAGAAACACAGATTTCCTACCATATCTTCACTACAGCAGCTACTGTTATTTAATTGATAACATTCTGGTAATTTAAAATAACTTCTACCAGGAGCATAAACCCATACTTGTCTACTTTGTCTTGGGACTTGAGTGTTTTTTCCTGGAGTGTTTGAACTACATGCTCAGGCAATCTTAACCTTCTGGTTTAAATCCAAATGTTTCAGTTGCAGGAAGCACTACATTCTATTTACACATCCATTACCCCTGCAGAATTTAATGTGCCATTTCCACCACAATTAGATTTCTAGTAGCTGAACTTGGATTATTTTCTTTGGGCACAAACTTGTACAATTTGGATTTATGAACTGAAGACTACAAAGACTTTGTTCTTAGTAGCTCCTCATTTCAAGACAATGCTGTATGGGAACATAATGAAATATGATGGATGAATGTGATGGAGTCAGTTTTCTTAGGGCGTGCATGCTCTGCAATGAAGCCGGGTGCAGGGACAGGACACTGCTTCCATCTCCTCCTCCCTTTCTCCTCTTTCTAGCTTAGTCTGGCTGAGAGTAGTGTAGCATGAAGTTAGAAAGAAAATAGCTTTGCTGGGAAAAATCTTTACTGACTTAGGTGCTGTTGTGGCTAATATTGCTAATGTGGCTATGTAAAGCTTTCAAGCTATTACCTCTGCATGTCATGATACTGTGCTGCACCCACTTGGTTAGCAGTAGCATAGGCTCCCTAGCAGAATGCAGACATGCACATATGCAGATATTCTGCATTTTCAATAGTGTTGACCAATCTTTTGAAATAGCTGCCATCTTTCAACAACAACAAAGTCCCTTATCAAAACTTATTTCTTTACAGAAAGCCTGTGAAGAAAAATTCTGTGTTAGACACCCCATTCTTGACAGTCTATGGTCTGTTTATAAATTTATCCTCACCCGCAAACTTGGAAAAGCAGGAATTCCCAGTGCCTGCAATTGACATTATATCTGTCCCTCCCTTTGAGCTCCAACTGAGTGTGGTGATAAAGTGGAACCTTAACTCCATCCCTTCCCACACCACTTCCCCACAGTATTCCACACAAATGCAAGCCTGCACCAGTATCTTCTCAAAACTGTGGTTAAGCCATAATTTCTGTCAGAAATTGTCTTCCTTGAGATTAAGAGCTCTTACTAGGACAAATAAATCATTCATTAATGCTAAAGAAAAAGCTAACTCAATGTCAGTTTGCTTTCTGATTCTCAGCCAGGTAAGTATTATAGGTTAGACTATTCCTGCCAGAAAAGTTTTATGCAAGGAAGGTTTTTCTTTGTGACCCTGCCTGTTTCACATGCACTAAACTGTAATTAATGTGGTCATTATTTCATCCTTGCTCAACACTGGAACGGGTTGTCCAGACAAGTAGTGGAAGCCCCATCCCTAGAAACATTCAAGGTCAGGTTGGACGAGGCTCTGAGCAACCTGATCTGGTTAAAGCTGTCCCTGCTCACTGCAGGGGGTTGGGCTGGATGACCTCTAAAGGTCCCTTCCAACCCAAAGCATTCTATGATTCTATGATAACATCTTGTCGTTAGAAAGGTGAAGGAGATAGAAAAGGTAAGAGGGGCCCATAATCTCTTGCTGCTTCTTTGCAGGAGCAGTTTCTTAATACTTTTTGTTTGGGAGGCAGGACAAATCTGAAGCAATATTTTGTCCCCTCTTTGTTGTATCCATCTGGCCATTGTGCTGGGAATGATAAGGTAGACAGACTGCTCATGGGAAAGAAACTTAATTCCTTAGATGGCTGCACAAGACAGAGCTACAGAAAACCTTTATAATATTAAAATTGGGTGGACAAATTTTTTTCTGACAGGATCTGTTTGTAGAAACGTCACATATTGGCCAAGAAATATTATTTAGAGAAGGATAGTAGCTTGGCCTATCATCTACTTCTTCTGTCCTTGGCCCCACTCTTCTGCTGTCTTGTTTCTTAATCAATAACAGCTAAATAGCATCATGTCTCAAGTGTCTAAAGGCATGTGATTGTGTCAGCCTTGGAGTCTGTATGGGGAATATTTAGAGCAGACATTGGCCCCCAAATATCATGGAACGATAAGAAGTGGATCTTTCCTCCGTACACAAATGAGTGTACTTGCTTCTTTGTTTTATATCAGCTGAAGAACACTTGATGAACCTAAGCTTCTAGGCTAACTCTGTCTTTGCTGGTTTGCTGAATCAATATTATTCAACATATAAAAACAAAGCCATTAAAGAAAGAGTGTTCTTCTTTAATCTTTGTTTTTAATTCCAGGGTCTATAAATTAGGTACACCACAGCACTGGAATGGATTCAGGGCTTTCAGACTAGAGTTGCCTCATTTTCAGCAGGCTTAAACATACCTGGCCCAAAAGCTCAGGCTTATAAGCCATCAGCCACAGGTGCCTCTTAGGTGTTAATATTTTGCTTTAGTTCATGGGGAATTGTGGCTATAAATGTGTTTTAAATGCTAATATACCTAGCCCAGCCACCTCCTGTTTAAAGTGAGTTGAGAATTAACAAATTAAGAAGCCTGACAGTAAATCCTGAAGTATCTGATCTTGTAAATACGCTCAATGAGTAATACTGGTGTTAAATACAAAGCTGTCCAGAACACAACAGCCAGAATTTTTATTCAAAAACACTGGGATGGGGTCTGCACCTTTGTGTAATAGCCCAGTGGCTTGGGACTTCCTGATAAGTGAAGTACTCAAGACTGACCATTCTGAGCCTGTGTTTGGTTCAAACATTTGTTTTAATGTTTCACTGCCTCCTAAAGGTTATAAAATACTGAGAAAAGGCCCAGAACCAAGTATTACCAGTTTTTTAGCATGCACTTACCACTGCTACAGAGTTACATTGTCTGCTTCTTTCTTTGACCATATGAGTTTTATATAGCTTTCTGCTTAGTTCTCACCTTCATCGGAAAGCAGTAGGTGTGCTCATCCCAAATTTACCTGTAGCTGTGAGATAGACATACTATATTTAGCTCAGGCTTAGCTGTATCTTGTTACCGACGTTACCTGTTTTCTGATGAAGCTGTCCAACCATAAGGATATTATATAATAAGTAGACAGGAGTCTCTCCCATGTTTTCTAAGAAACGAGCAACCAATCATCCAGACTCAAGGGTGATTTATACACCTTTTATCCATGAAGTCCGTCAGACTCTGGCTAGCCATCTAACTCATGTCCTTAAATCAAGGACAGATTTCACACACCACAGTCTATCATTTCCTACTGGTATGTTAGCTGTCAGGTGCTATGAATCTCCTTCTTTGGTATCTAACTTTATTTGTGAGTAGTTTATTAACTCTGTTCAAGAATTAAGATAATGTTAGAGGTGTTAATCTCTGTAGGTGAAGGCCTCTAACTTTTGGCCTAACACCTACCTCCATTTTAGATGTAGGCTTTGCAACAGATGTTCACAGAGCATCAATAATTCAGTGTCCAGATGAAAACTTCTCTCTCAGGGTTCTTGCTGATTAACATGAAATCCTGGGATCTTAACCCCTGAAGTTTTGAAGACATGCAGCTGAAATACAAAACTGTTGGGACAAAGTGGTCTGAACATAAGCATATGAGACATGAACATGAGAATGAAAATATAATTTTTTGTTTCCTCTATGTTGCTTTGTTTTTCCAACCTTCTGTTGTTTGCAAAGTGAAATAGAGACTAGGACTTCATTTCACCAGTCCTTCAAATGTGACATTCCAGAGATTTATTAGGAGCAGGTGTTAAACATTTTATTATCTTTATCTCACAATTATATCAATAACTCACTATAATATTATGACTAGATATTTGCTAAACCCTCTAACATAATTAGTGATGAAAAAGAGATGCCTACTAACAACCAGTGCAGTTCAAGTACATGGCATGAATTTGTTTCACATTTTTTTTCTAAATTTCCACCTTGTTACCTTCACTTGTAGAATGTCAAGTAGCGTTGCCTCCTGGAAGGTCTTGTGCAGCACAGTGTATCCCACTGCTACTTGGCAGCTCATCTTTTTTCACTAGGGTTGATTCAATGCTTATAAAGTACATTTTATAGCACAGACTGAAGTTACACACACAATTTGCGTTTTGTCTGGCACCATCTTTTAAGAAACCTGAATAGTTCAAGGGAATTTCCAAGATCCAGATCTTGGTAGTCAGCTGAACTTCTCTTGAGATTCTCAGGTAAATTACAAAAAGAATAACAATATACGGTGTATGCATAGAATCAGAATAGAATAATGGAATTGTTTAGGTTGGAAAAGACCTTTAAGATCATCCAGCCCAACCATTAACCTAACACTACCAAGTCCACCACTAAACCAATTAAGGACAGAGTAATAATGAATTTCATGTTTCCTGGCTTGGTGGCTGGATTATTTATAATGAAAGTAAAAACTAGTAATCATTAAGATTGGAAAGGACCTCTAAGATCATCAGTCCAACCATCAGCCCAACACCACCATGCCCACTAAACCATGTCCCAGAGTGCCACGTCTACCTGTTTTTTTAACACTTCCAGGGATGGGGACTCCACCACCTCTCTGGGCAGCCTGTTCCAATGCTTGACCACTCTTTCCATGAAGAAATTTTTCCTAATATCCAATCTAAACCTCCCCTGACACAGCTTGAGCCCATTTCCTCTCGTCCTAACGCTAACTACTTGGGAGAAGAGACCAATACCCACCTCACTACAACCTCCTTTCAGGTAGTTGTAGAGAGTGATAAGGTCTCCCCTCAGCCTCCTCTTCTCCAGACTAAACAACCCCAGTTCCCTCAGCCGCTCCTCATAAGACCTGTGCTCCAGACCCTTCACCAGCTTCGCTGCCCTTCTCTGAACACGCTCCAGCACCTCAATGTCTTTCTTGTTGTGAGGGGCCCAAAACTGGACACAGTATTCCAGGTGCAGCCTCACTAGTGCCGAGTACAGGGGGACAATCACTTCCCTGCTCCTGCTGGCCACACTATTCCTGATGCAAGCCAGGATGCTGTTGGCCTTCTTGGCCACCTGGGCACACTGCTGGCTCATGTTCAGCTGGCTGTCAACCAGCACCCCCAGGTCCTTTTCTGCCAGGCAGCTTTCCAGCCACTCTTCCCCAAGCCTGTAGCGCTGCATGGGGTTGTTGTGACCAAAGTGCAGGACCTGGCACTTGGCCTTGTTAAACCTCATACAGTTGACCTCGGCCCATCGATCCAGCCTGTCCAGGTCCCTCTGCAGGGCCATCCTACCCTCCAGCAGATCAACACTCCCACCCAGTTTGGTGTCATCTGCAAACTTACTGAGGGCACACTCAATCCCCTCATCCAGATCATTGATAAAGATATTAAACAAGGCTGGCCCCAAAACGGAGCCCTGGGGAGCACCACTTGTAACTGGTTGCCAGCTGGACTTAACTCCATTCACCATTACTCTCTAGGCTCAGCCACCCAGACAGTTTCTTACCCAGTGAAGAGTACGCCCGTCCAAGCCATGAGCTGCCAGCTTCCCAAGGAGAATGCTGTGGGAGACTGTGTCAAAGGCTTTACTGAAGTCCAGGTAGATGACATCCACAGCCTTTCCTTCATCCACTAGGTGGGTCACCAGGTCATAGAAGGAGATCAGGTTGGTCAAGCAGGACCTGCCTTTCACGAACCCATGCTGGCTGGGCCTGATCCCCTGGTTGGCCTGCATTTGCCTGTTGAGCAAACTCAAGATGAACCACTCCATAATCTTCCCCGGCACCGAGGTCAGGCTGACAGGCCTGTAGTTCCCTGGATCCTTTTTCCAGCCCTTCTTGTAGATGGACGTCACATTGGCAAGCCTCCAGTCATCAGGGACCTCCCCTGTTAACCAGGACTGCTGATAGATGGTGGAGAGTGGCTTGATAAGCTCCTCTGCCAGCTCCCTCAGTACTCTCGGGTGGATCCCATCTGGCCCTATAGACTTGTGAGCATCCAGGTGGTGTAGCAGGTTGTTAACTGCTTCCTCCTGGACTATGGGGGTTTCATTCTGCTCTCTGACCCTGTCTTCCAGCCCAGGGGGCTGAATGCCCTGGGGATAACTGGTCTGGCTATTAAAGACAGAGGCAAAGAAAGCATTAAGTACCTTAGCCTTTTCCTTATCCTTGGTGGCAATGTTCCCCCCTGCATCCAGTGAAGGATGGAGATTCTCCTTGGCTCTCTTTTTGTTGTTAATGTATTTGTAGAAACATTTTGTGTTACCTCTTACAACAGTGGCCAGATTGAGTTCTAGCTGGGCTTTTGCCTTTCTAATTCTCTCTCTGCATGACCTAACAAGATCCCTGTACTCTTCTTGAGTTGCCTGCCCCTTCTTCCAAAGGTGATAAACTCTCCTTTTTTCCCTGAGTCCCAACAAAAGCTCCCTGTTCAGCCAGGCCAGTCATCTTCCCCACTGGTTCGTCTTATGGCACATGGGGACAGCCCGCTCCTGCATCCTTAAGACTTCCTTCTTGAAGAAGGCCCAGCCTTCCTGGACTCCTTTGCCCTTCAGAACTGTTTCCCGTGGGACTTTCCTAATCAGTGTCCTGAACAGGCCAAACTCTGCCCTCCGGAAGTCCATGGTAATGGTTTTGCTGTCCCTCCTCCTTACGTTACAGTTTGTTTAATTGGAGGTTATCTGTGGGTTTACTTATTAGTTATTGACCAACATGTTAATCAGTTGTGAGAAGCATAGTCTTGTTTTTAAAAAATATTTACTAAAATTAATGGTCACAAGTAAGGTTGGGACTGTGGTGGTATGTGGTAACATATTACCTCAGTAATATATGGGATTAAAGGATGATTAGTGTTCTACATTTATATTGTCTCCTGAAACTACTGTTATAAAAAGTGCCTTTGATTATAAAACATCCCTCCAAGAAACTTAGGTTTGAGGCTCTGCTGAGGACTAGCCAAGCCAGTGTCAAGTTCCAAACCATGCCTACACAGTGGTTATATATAGCAGTCAGCTTCCACTATTAAAGAACTACTTTATGAATTATTTACAAGTAGAACAATAATGTTGACATATAGGGTTTTATGAGTAGCAACATATTCCGTTTAATGCCTAATCTATGACTTTTTTCTTCTTCCAAGTATAAGAACCTAGCTCCAGAGGACAGCATTTTCTGTTGTGAGCATGAAGGTTGCCTCTTACTTCAAGCTGATAGCATCTCTTGTTTGTTATTTCAGAGGCCTGTGATCTTGGTTAACTGTAGAGTTATTCTCTCTAGAAATATAAACAATGCGTCACTATCATCTTCTTTGGTAAAGATGTACTCCAATCCAGTGAACATCAGTGATACCAGTAGCAGACCACTTCAGCAAGTGGAAAATCCCCCTTACTCTTTACAGTTGTCAAGTTTCTACAGCTGGGCTCAGGTCAGAAATGTTACTCTCGGTTCACGCATTCACAAAAAATTTTACTCCTGTGTGGGGAGAAAATCCAAGCAGCAACTTACTGAAATCACAGGGCTTCATTTAATTTCCTCATATAACAAGTATGATTTAAATGCTGTGGTAATTCGCATTTACAAAAAAGTCAGAAGGCAGGCTCCTCATATTTTATCAAATTTCTAATGTTGCATGCAGTCACCATTTTGTCCCTACTATTTTTTTGGTACAGCCATCTGCTGCATGACATTATTTGTAATTCCTATCCTGGATAAAGAATCAACATAGCATCAGGTTAGCATCAGTATTATTACTGTTCTTTAAACAGAGCAGTTAGCCAAAGTGCAGAGCTTCACAAATTGTTTTCATTAGGAGGAGTGATAATTGAGTCTGGCATCTCTGATGCAATCCTGCTCATTTACAATGTACAAAGCCCTGTTTCCCTAAGCACAGAAGAAATCAAAGAGGAGACAAATTCTTCACAGATAGCTCCAAACCTCTGTAATCCAGCCTCTGGCTAAAGAGTTCTCTCTTTTTTTGCACACTTCTGTGGTTACATCTGGTATATTCTTGCCTTTTCTCTGGCCAATCTGCTGTAAGTCTCACACCTTTTCAATGTATGTCCATATTACATTATTTCTCCCACATATGTGCTTGCAAACACCTTTGCATTGCCTTTTGATCTGTGCTTATGCTTAAGGTACAGATAACAGTAGTTTTAACTCCTTGCTTCTAAAAATTACCTTAGTGACTTTCTTCAGCTGTATAAAATGAAGGGAATTTGGCGTCCTAAACTTCATCAAGGTTAAATTCAATACCTATCAAATTATAAGGCAGGTAAGAAATGCTAGCTTTTGAGTATTACAGAACAATTTAGTAGCTTTGTGCAAGAAGGTTAGTGATGACTGTTGGCAAAGGATGTGCGGGAAGGCTTCTAAAGCCCAGCCAAGACGTCTGAAGTGATCAGATCTGCAGGTGCCCGATTAGTTTCAGGCCACTCTTTTCTAAATTCTAAACCCTGTGTTTACCCCTGCAGTTTAAAAGCTGTGGTCTTTATCCTGATTTCTGCAGACAGCTTCAAAAAAAGTTTGAATGGTATTTGAAATATTATTTCTTGAGGCAGTAACTGAGGCTAGATAAGCTTAATCACCATTACTCAACATCCAAAACTTGAACTCTGATTCATATTCTATTTTTCTTTTTCCTTCTGCCGGCATAACATTTTACAACAGGGAGTCATATGAGGGTGGGAAAACATATTTGGAAACGTAAAGCCAATCTAGATCCAAAAGATGCAAATCAGTGTGTTCTACCCCCATTGTGAAGGGGCAGTTTTAGGAGTGTGTTGAAACATTCCACATTATGGAGCTGGTCAATAAAACCAAAACATTTGAAGTTAAACTTTCTTCCAATTCCATGATTTATTTCTCAGAAATGATTTCTAGCTGTGATATTTTCTTTATATTTTATTTGACCACAGTTGTTCAGCTTGTCCTTGTATAAATAGTTTGTGGATTTGGATCTGCCTTTCATCATACAAACCTTAATATGCTTCCAGAGAAATACACAAATTTGTATGTAATAGGGTTAGAAAAGTTAACCCACTCATGCAGTCACGTATGTACAGTACTTGTGCATATACAGATGCAAGGATATTTTAAAAAGAAACAGAACCTTTTCAGAGAAATTTTAACATAAATTGAAGAAAAAAAATAGAAAAAACATACTGATTCTTTTCAAACATCCTATGAAAAGACTTATTTTGCAAACTCCTTGTTGAAGGTCACCCCAGGGACTACTGTCCTTTTCACAATCACCACAGTGGGCTGCAGAAGCAATTGAATGACTGATAGACAGATGGACTAATTTGCGGAGTATTGTGTGAGTTTTTAAGGCCATCGCTCTCTAATCCCAAAGATTCCAAATAAAAGGAAAGGGCAATATCACATGACCCAGCGACAAGTATTCTCTTAGCCAAAGCAAATTTACATCTTATAGACCATCTAGGCTTGGCCTCAGGGTGACCTTGATGTTTACAGATGAGAAAAAATCTAGTGATACGGTATATATAACTAGGGGACAAAGGATGTGGGACAAAGAAACCTAATAGACTAAAATATATACATTTTAACAGACATTCAGAAAAAGTCTTGGCTACATTCCCATTGTGCAAAGATACTGAATGTCACTCTTCTCTAACTAGGCTGTTGGGATGTTTCCTCTAACTGTTCTGTTGGGATCACTTTACTTTGTTCTTCTCTAAGAGAAGTGTGCAGAGGTTTTTCGAGTCTGACTACATCCTCTCATTCTGAAATCTTTTTTCTGAATATCTCTACCTCTGTTCCTAACATCCAATCACTAGGATGTTGTCTAGTTCTAACTGGAAAGTCACATAGATGTAGTAGTTCTTGTAAAGTCACACAGCCACTTCTACAATTTGTTTGTGTTTGTACCAAAAGCTGAAGGTGTGTCAAAATCTTTCCTTCTGTCATAGACACCTTCATTCTGATTTATATTCATGTATATCAATGAAGAGAAACTTCATGAAACTGAGAGAAACACCAGCGTTTCAATGATTAGGGCAGAGACAGCCATCCAACAACCTGTGGGGCAGATATTTTATTCCTTACTGTCTTCTTTCCTGGAGGTCTCTTAGCCTTAGGCAGGGAGTAAGTGGTTGTGATTAAATGTTAAAACTGTTTTCTTCCCAACACAGTTTTTCATGACTGTGTCCTACACACATGACAAGAAGTATGATAACCTGACAAACTGCAGCCATGCCATTATGTGTTGGGCCCAGATCAAGACACATAGAAATCTTTGTATATACAGTGGTTCGCATGGACTGAAGAGTGCCTTAATGATATGCATGTGCTCAGTTACAACAGTTTGCATTTTGGTCATCTCAGAGAGTCATCCATGGTCATATGACAGACGATGGTGTGACTGATACAAAAGTATGCCTTTGTGGTGGCTAGATGACAGGGACAAATATGAGTCCTGCAATAAAATCAGAGATGTGGGCTATTTAATGGATGTATGTCCAACCATCTCATGGGAGACATGCATGTTGCCTCTTTGTAGCTTGCTCTCGCAGAAGAGTTAAGTCTCATGGGCTAATCAAAATAACATCATCACAACATGGAATGAAAGTGGACAATTTACATATAATCGACCCCTTGTCCCTTCACCACAATTATAACAGCCGAAATTCCCCATGATCATTCCGTTCTCTAACATTGTTCAGTCCATGTTTTGCCTGTTATCTCTCCCAATTACTATCGTTATCTTGAATTGCTCATGCCCCACATTGGGCGCCAAAAAGGACTGTGGTGGGTTGACCCTGGCTGGATGCCAAGTGCCCACCAAAGCCGCTCTATCACTCCCCTTCCCAACTGGACAGGGGAGAGAAAATATAATGAAAAGCTCCTGGGTCAAGAAAAGGACAGGGAGAGATCACTCAGCAATTACCATCACGGACAAAACAGACTCAACTTCGGGAAAAAGAGTTTAATTTATTACCAATCAAAACAGAGTAGGGTAATAAGAAATAAAACCAAATCTTAAAACACATTCCCCCCACCCCTCCCTTCTTCCTGGGCTCAACTTCACTCCTGATTTCTCTACTTCCTTTCCCCCAGCAGCACAGGGGGATGGGGAACGGGGGTTGCGGTCAGTTCATCACACATTGTCTCTGCTGCTCCTTCCTCCTCAGGGGGAGGACTCCTCATGCTCTTCCCCTGCTCCAGTGTGGGCTCCCTCCCACGGGAGACAGTCCTCCATGAACTTCTCCAATCTGAGTCCTTCCCACGGGCTGCATTTCTTCACAAACTGCTCCAGTGTGGATCCCTTCCACAGGGTGCAGTACTTCAGGACCAGACTGCTTGCTCCAATGTGGGTCACCCACAGGGTCACAAGTCCTGCCAGCAAACCTGCTCCAGCATGGGCTCCTCTCTCAACGGGTTCACAGGTCCTGCCAGGAGCCTGCTCTGGTGTGGGTTTCCCATGGCATCACAGCCTCCTTTGGGCGCCATCCACCTGCTCCGGCGTGGGTTCCTCCACAGGCTGCAGGTGGATATCTGCTCCGTCATTAACCTCCATGGGCTGCAGGGGACAGAGTAGTTCCCCTCACATATTCTCACTCCTTGCTCCAACTGCAGTTTGTGCTGAGTTGTTTGTTTTTCCCCTTCTTAAATGTGGTCTCATAGAGATGCTTACCACCGCTGCTGATGGGCTCAGCCTTGGCCAGCAGTGGGTCCGTCTTGGAGCCAGCTGGCATTGGCTCTATCAGACATAGGGAAAGCTTCTAGCATCTTCTCACAGAAGCCACCCCTGTAGCCCCCCTCCCTGCTACCAAAACCTTGCCACGCAAAGCCAATGCATGGGGTTAGAGCACTTATCTTGGATTTGGAGGCTTGGATACCGATTCCTGCTGTACCACAGACTCCTTGTTATGTGATATGAGACACCCAGCTTAGCACCCCTCCACATCAGTTCCATGATTTTTAAGTAGGGAAAAAATAGGGAAATTTAGTGCTATTCTTGCAGATTGTAATAACAGGGGTCATCCAAACAGTTTTAATAGAAGTCACTGAAAAGATGTAGAAGAGAATAAGGAATTAGATCCTGTGTATTACATCTTCAGGAACAACATTTAATTCCCCACAGAGAATTGATGAAGTCTGAGAAGTTCTTTAGACAAAAATAATTGAATGAAAAAGCAAAGATTATGTTACCACCCTTCATTGAGTGGCCATACCTGCCATTTCCAATTCACTTTCAGAAATGTTTTTTGAGATATCCTACTGCTTTTGGATAGGTAATATGCAGTTGTTCCCAGCTTGTGTACTTCATAAGGTATTTACTACCTTTTCTTTTCGATACATCTCTGTCTACAATGGATGTGTGTTTGATGCTTTGATGTTACACTTTCAAATTACCCAGAAATTGCAGCTGTTACAGTGTCTGGTTATTAAGTGCAGCTTCACACAAAGTATGCTGCTACTACTTGCTGTGATCTCTATCAGATCTCAAGTTTTAAAGTCTGTGTTTTCCCAGTAAAGCCTGGTGTGACTTTGACTTGGGCTGCTCATATATACCAAGTACCTAATCCTCCAAAGGTTTTTTGTGCCTAACTCCCTTTGAAATCACAAGAACTTAGAAATACATTTGTGGATCAGGGGCAATTTTTTTTATCAAAGTGTCCATGAACAGGATTTCTAAAAGTACACAAAGGAATTAAGAGTATAAGTCTAATTGAAAACCATGAGTCTTGGGCTTTTAACTCTCTTAGGTTACTCCTTAGGATAGAATTTCCAAAAGACTTGAGTGTTCGGCAGTTTGTAATAATTTATTTAAGTTATTAAATTTATTAAGAAGCCACTGGGTGTTCAGCACATATGAAACTCAGGTCATTGCATAGATACCTAAAAGAATTTCTCTCTATAATTGATGTTCTTGGTGTCTCTTTTAACATGACACTGTGTTGATTTGTCATTAGCTACTCCTATAAAACAGTGCACCTTGAACTACAGGCTTCAAAAACCTGGTTAATCCTCTCTCCAGCAAGTGATTGCTGAGTTTTTCAGAGGGATATAGTGCAATTATCAATGGGAAAGGAAGTGTCCAATAGGAAGGGGAAAAAATATAACTATATAAATTTATATAAATGGTATGTAGCTAATGGGAGAATACTCTGGGCAAATGGCTCCTGATTTTAGAACTTGTATTTACTGGGTTCAAAGATCATCAGAATAATACTTCCTCGGGGCTTTTCTCTTGGTACTGAATAGATTAGAAATGGGGGATGAAGGGGAAAAGAATGGTTTGAACAGTAAGGGAGATTTCTTTTGTATCTTTGATCAATTTTAGTGCTTAGAATCAAAGGCAGACATCAGATAGGACTACCAACATGAGAGAGAAGAAGGTTTTGCGAAGAAGACCACCCTCTATTCACATTACGACTTTGGATCACTACTGGCACCCACAAGTTCTGACATCATTTGAAAAATCTTGAGCTCTAAATTTCACTGTTCAGGAAGCCTCTCTTCTTCTTCCACCTACTAGCTCTCATTAGCTCACTGACCCTGTTGCTTAGTAATCCTTGCAACAGTTATATTGCCTTATTTTATAGCTTGGCTTGTTGTGTTATTGAAGACTTCCTAATTAATTTTCCTGCCAACTCACTGTTTGGCTGGCTCTCACCTTCTTACTGAGCCATTGACAATACCCTTCTATTACTTTTCTGTCAGACTCACTATTTCCTTCAGTTATGACTAACTCCCTTGTCTACTCTATCCCTTTTGACTCTTCTGTCCTCTGCAATGGAGTTCTTTTTCTTTAGGTGGTTTATGTTTTGTACCATCCACCAGAGTTATTCTTCCTTTTCTCTCAACATTTTGATTCCACAACCTCATCCTCTTGTGTGGTTTCTACTACCCTTCCTGTGGTAAATACTAAAAAATCCATTTTTTTTTTATGTCTGTTATTTTCACCAGTATCTTCTATTACCTTTCGTCTATACTGAGCATATCTATCTGTCCATTTAAATATGATATAGAATCATAGAATCGTCAAGCTGTTAACGCTTGTCAGAATGTCAAGGGGTTTTCTTTTCCTTTCTCCCTTTTTCACAGGTGATGACTACTATATTATAGTTGTCACTATAAAAATTGATGTCAACTATGATTCCACTTCCTTTCTGGAAAGCCATTCTTGACTTCAATTTTTTATCTTTCCCATATCAAAAACCTTGCTATTTTGCTTTCTCTGCATTCTTCACTTTTCTTCTTCCAATGCCAACCAGAAGAACCTGACAACTGTAATATTCTCATCTATGGCTTCCTTGGTGTCCACATCATGATCACATATCTGTGCAGATAGTTTCTTTATAATGGTAAATATATCTACCATGACATTCTGATCATATTGTCCCTCTCTTTGAATCCTTATTCTCCTCCAGTGTGTTACATGCAGCTTTATTACACCAGTTAAAGATCAGCGCTGTTGGCAACTCAGCCCCCTCTCAGTATTGCATGTGCTTCTTTTCTTCCATACGATCATTTATGCACAGAACATGTTGAACTGCTCCATAAAGCCACTGGCTCCTCAAAACTTGCTTCTTCTGGCAGGATCATAGGGAAACTGATGAGTGGTAACTAAAGAAATCCTGAGGAGAGAATTAAGAGATTTGTTTTACTCATGCTACTCCTCATCAGTTATTCTAGCTAGTTGTTGAATCCTGCCTTGATAGATTTGGGATCTTTGGCACAAGGTCTTTCATTTATTATTTTGTTTTGCATGCATCTTGGCATGATGGGTGTCCTTTTCCTGAATAATAAACACATAAACCACCATAACATCAACCCTCCCATTTTCCTTAAAATATGGACTCCTCCATCAGGATTGCAAATAAGCTGCCCAAAAGTCATTCATTTCACTTCATTGGAAATGAAGAATGTTCAGCAACAACAGGATTTAAATTATGGCAAGTCCAAGCTAATATTCAAATTAAGCTTCTAACTATAGGACCTTTGCAGGGGTCTTTGGAGAAAGAGATAATGGATGTCACTGCTTTTGTTTCTTATGCATACATGTAGTGCAATCCCTGAATTAAGCCTTTAGAAAGGAGATAAACTTTCCCTAATCAGCAAAATCTAGCTTTAGTTCTTACACATTTAGTTTATTAATCTACAAATATATTGTGCTTTTGAGTGTGAGGTCAAAGTAATGGAAATCCATTCTCCAGAAGATTCTGAAACTTTGAGAGAAAAAGTTCATCCCAGACTTTCTTTTCTCCAGAATGAAACATTCTTTAAATACTGCATCTTAATCAGAAGTTTATTACATTACATCCTGCAACATAACAGCAAAACAAAAGCTTTGCTTCATTCTAGTAGGAAATTTTGACTACTTTGATGAATTCCCACAAAGAATTTTAATGTATTCAAGAAAAAGATGTCAGCTGTAAAAAGTGCCATCAGCAAATCTTTGACCAATCTTTCCACAACATTTTTTGGCTAGTTACTCAAAGCTGTGTATTATATATAGCAATTGTCCAAACCATACTTTTTCTTTCCTTTTTTTCCTGAGTTTTGCATATGTAATTCTGATGTAATTCAGTTCACTTCAGTGAAGTTATTCCCCACTAGATTAACCCGCATACTCAAATTATATTTCTCAGTTTCCAATATAAACACCCCTCTTTGCAGCCCATACATTTCTGGGTAGTATTTAGCTGAACAACTGATGCCAATACAATTAAAAGCCACTGAAAAGGTATATGGATGGCAGAATCAAGACCTTGTAAAGTTGAAGACAGCTATAGAGTTAACTAATCCCTACGCTTGCTCTCTACAGAGGTTTAGAACCCTCCTGAGCGATCCCTCCGTATTGTAATATGCAATTCATTATAGAGACTCCAAGTGGGATTATTTTCAAGCCTTTCTTTTTCTTTAGCCCTAACAGGATTTGAATTTGCGTTTCATTTCTCACTCATATCTTTCCTGCTTGCTTTCAGATTTCCCCATTTGTTCTCCTTCACAAATGGATCTTTGGACAAACATTTTGTATGTGGGATGGGTCGCCATGTTAAAAAGATTATCTCACCATGGAGTCCATCGGCATTTAGCAACACAAGCAGTTATATTTTTCTCAGGTTTCCTTTATCTCTTAATCATTATTAGCTGACTGAGATTTATGACATCTTCTTCATCCAGAGATAAAATCAATTAGTTGAAAAATCTTTAGCTTGTTAGCTATAGTCAAAAAACTAACTGCAAACTTGGATGTGTATAATTGTATTTTCCAGTTCAGCGAGCATGTGCACAGGAAAACAGCCACAACCCCCAGCAGGGAATGGTCAGCTGGTCCCAGCCTATTCAGGGCTCTTGGTGCCAGCCAACTTTCAAAGAGGGAGGGGTGGGCCCTAAAGAGCCCAAAGGATTTTCCCGACCCTCTTGGGTAATTTACACCAATCTTAAACATGTATGTTTGTCTGAAGTCTCTTTTATCAGCGTGGTAATCCCATTACTGACAAATGAAGATGTAATCACAGTTTATTCAAATCGTTTGAAAGCTTTATCCCCTTTTGAGAGAAAGGAGAAAGTACAATTGGCTGCAACTGACTTCTTAAACTCCTACTGGGACACTAGCAAAGCAAAAATGGTTTTTAAAAAGCATCAGCACTTGGATATAGGATGAAAAGTATAGCCTACAGGGTCTCTGAACAAAGGAATCTTCTCTTGCTTATGGAATTTACATCATACTCAGCACTGTTACTACTAATTTGAATCAGGGAAAGTGAGAGAATAGTGTTCTCTTCCAGGTTTGTCCTATAGTGATATACTCTACTAATGCCATTTCTGCTTAACTCCATCAGTAGTCGTGAGGGTAGGGGTGCTGGTTGAACTGTGTCTCCATCACCAGGGTAACCATTAGCTAATATGCAGAGATCCTCTCTTTTGTGAAATGTACACCAGTACCCAGAAAAGTAAGGAGAAAAAGCTAGAACAGATAACCTTGTGCATTTTCAAGGGGAAAATTAACTATCACAATGTTTCTCCATCAGCCTTGTTTGTAGCAAACAGAAATATAGACCCAGGGAAAAGTCTTGGTGCAGACGTGAAGCCTTGAGCACTAACAGCACCACTGAAGTCTCTAAGGTGATCAAGCACCAGAGAGGATCCACAGGAAGTCCTAGGAACCCCCTGTTAAAACTTCTTCATGTGTGGAACAACTTCCTTGTCTTCGGTATAACCCATTCACACTGCTCTGATATGCTGATATAAAGGTTATAAAAATAATCTGAAAATTATATCTATCTCCCTCTTCCTCCCCCCAAATCATACCAAAGAACAGTTTTAGTAATTTTAAGACTAAATGTATGCCCAGGTAGCCTAACAAATTAAAATGCTGATAAAAATGTTTAGATTATTTTAGCTTCTGAACAAGAAAAAAGTCTGTAGCAATTCAAATGCCAAATATAATGTTAATTTTAAAGAGATTGTATATAATGCAAATTCCTTTATTAGGCAGATGTCTTTCACATAAGTTTCTTGGTTTCATGATGAAATTTGATCTCACTGACAAACAGAATATCAAGTTCTGCAGTTTTCAGTATAGAGCAGTACTGCATGAGGAGATGATAGCTTTACATTTCCATTACCTAACGCAAATCCCTTAAGTAAACTGCTTTTGCTCTCAGAAATCATTATTTTTATTTCTTTTTATTACCATAGTTCCCCAACCTAGACTAGGAATTAATTACATGAGTACCTAATAAGCAAAACACTTTGCCTTGAAGAACAGATAGTCTAAATAGACTGAAATTGGGAAGAGAGACTTGGAGCAACTAGCCTGACACCATACAGCAAGTTAGTTGTGTAGCTGGGAGTACTCTTTACTTTCACAGCCCCATAGGATCATTTTCAGTTAATAAAATCCAGCACTTCCAGTGTAGTGGTACTTGTCTCTTTCTTTTTGCTGAGCCTTTCCTTTTGCTGGAACAAGTTTTCTTGTGGCCACACAGTGAACCAGATTTGAGAGAGGGTAGAAGTAACATAGCCAAAGAAAAAAAGGAAAAAAAATTAATTTTCAGTTGGACCAGTTCCCCACTCTGAGTCATTGTTCAGCTGTACAAACTCTCGTGCTGGCACAATGGAAGGAATGACAAAGGCATGGAAATGGCCTGCCAAGGCAAGGGAAGGGGGATGCTCCACAGCAAGAACAGCAATGTTAGCAGCAGTGCTGGCTTCCACCAGCTTTACGTGGCTGAAATGGTGGCCTGTGTTTCCTCATGAGTTTCACCTTAGTTTCACATTGTACTAGGGCTGCTTTAGTATTAGTAACGGCATCTCCTTTTGGCTCTGCACTGCACATGCATGTGTTCAGAAGGAAGCATTCGGCTGTGTGAGCAATATCCTCCTCTGAAGGACCTGCATCCTGCAGCCTGGAAACCCCAGCTTTAAGAGAAGAGTTGCAGAATCTGGGAGTAAGAAGCCTCCACAGGAAAGGTTCAGAAAAGCAATAGATATTATCCTGTTTGTAGGCAGTCTCCAGAGTTGAGAGGTACCAGGAATTATTGTCCAAATTCTATTTTGTTTTGCTTTTTTTTTGGTTGGGTTCTCTGTTTCTTTTAAGGGTGTGTGAAGTGACAAATTTCACCAGGCATTTGGAATACCAAACAACATCTGATTGGAGATTGGTTATCATATGATGAAAACACAAAGTCATTAAAACCAGCCACTCGTGCTAAAGAGATTACTTTAATCCTTAATGTAGTTGTTCTCTGAGAAACTTCAGTATGTACTATCAAAATGCTTCCTGTTGCTGATCATTTAGTATCGTCTCCAAGGATACTGGTAGAAATGATATGGTGAGGAGATTTTTGTGAGTCGCTAACTACAGTTTACATTATTATACTTCGTGATATACCTCATAGAGCCATTTTTTTTTTTTTATGCTAGAAGAATAACCTCTGTATGCTGGATGCTTCCAATTAAACACAAACATGAACACTTCCTATCCATTTTCTGCTGGATGCATCATGTCTGACCATGTTTTGGCCCTGTGTACATTTTCCTGCTCTCAGAGCAAAAAAGGATATTTCCAAATTCTCTTTTTCAACTGGCAGTTCCTTTCCAAAGCTATTGAACTTGTGGGTTGAGACACAAAGCAGAGATCCAACAGCGAGAGGTACAGAAGAGCACTGAGACTATGAAGAAGCAGCCGTGCCATATCACAGGCGATCCCACCAGGAGCAAGTCAGACCTTTCAAGAAAGCTCTGACAATCTTGCTGAGCTCCATTGCAGCCTTTGTAGCTGTCAAACATGAGCCTTGTGCAGTATCAAGCAGCACAAGCAGAAGACAGGGCGTAATGGATCAGTGCATTGAGCTGTCAAACTGAATGTGGGGACGTGCAACAAGTAAATAACCTGGGCTCCATTTGGGTTTTGGAGACGGGTTCCAAAGCCCACTGCATTCTTTCAGTGGCCTTTGGATCGACTATACTTGTATTACAGCATCAACATAATTTCTTTTACTTTCAGTAGACAACTTCTTTGAGCTTTTTAGCTTGAATGGTTATGTGTCCTGATTTTATTATAAATAGATAGTATGGTCCATGTTACCGATCACGTCTTGAGCAGCAGACTCCATTGCAGGTTTATGTTGATCTATGATGAGTGTTACAGATCCTTTCTTTTATGTGGTGAGGCCCATTTGACTTTGTAGTGTGATGGTACTTCCCCATAAATTAATTATGGTGAGATCTAAACATCAGGAAAATCCAACCTAGAGTCAGAGCAATGGCTTTGTAATATTTGTGTATTATGCTGCCAGAAAATAATAACAGATATCCACTCTTTCACTCTGTGATTCTAATGTTGGCTCCCTGATGTCTAATAATCAGCTGGTGAGTTAATGCCCTCCCCAAAGTACATCTTAGGAGTTCCAAGCAAAGCCTTACTTTTGATTCTGTCCTTTTATCATGTACACACAAAAAATCAATACCATTCATATTCTTTAATTTAGTGCTGATGCATAATTTGGTAATCTATCATAAAGCATTTTTTATTTTTGTTTTCAAACAGAAGAATGTCTTTTCCACCACATAAAATTTTTCATTAAAATATATGGTTTGGGAAAATATTTTATGTGTTTTGGACTCAAATATATATTTTTCTGAAAGAGGTTCGCTTCGGTGGAAAAAAGTTTCATTAAAAAGATCTATCTTATTTTTACATTGGTGAAAGGGGAAAGGTAAGAAAAAATTTATATCCAGTGTGAAACGATTTCTACTTTAAAAAAAGGTACATTGAAGAAAACCTCTTTTTTTGTTGAAAGCACTTACTAATTTTTAAATGAAAAAATGAATATTCATATGCAGTATATTTGCCAGTGAAACTCGTACAAAATTGTGTTTATTCAATATTTGTTTTGAGAATAGAAACTTATGAAAGTCTGAAAATACTGAAATGTACCATTTCAACAGCTCTTGAGCAAAGATATGAAATGTTTTGATCATGAAAATACTTTATTTCTCTTTTAGTTAGTACTATATAATATATATCTGAAAAATCAAAATTAAAATAAACAAAATTACTTATTTTTAAATTAAAGTTTTGACCAACATAAAAATTTTTTCTGGCATTTTCTTTTATGCATTTTGTTTTAATTTGGAGAACTTTCTGGCCAATCATGGAGCAGATGTACTGAAAACCTTGTGAAACAAAAATTCTAGCTTCTCCTCAATTGTAATATTTATCTTTTCCTGCTAACACAAAGCTCAGAGGTCTGTCAAAGCCTGCATACCCAGTCAGGCTAATGCAGTTACAGCAGTTCAGTTTTGTAGTTGATAACATACAGGCTACAATAGCTGTCAATATATTTCCATTCACTCTGCCTGTAATGATTGTATTTAGGGGCCCAGACATGTAGAAATTCTCTCATGAAAAAGCTCCTTAATATAAAAAGTTGCGTGAAAGTTGAATGTTCTTCTATTTATAAGTAATCAACTTACTGTAGCTCTAGAGAAAAAGCCTACTTTTAGCTCTTGGGCCAAGCTTGAGGATAATCTCTACTGCTCTGTACTGTTATGATTGTTATCAGGTTTATCTTTGCTTAAAAGGTTTATGATGGGCATCCAATTAGTTTTAAAATGGTAAAGCTTATCATAAGTGTTGAAAAACACACTGACCCTTAGGCTATGGGATAATGTGCTCTAGCTGTATAGTAGATCCTAAATTAATCAAGTTTTGCAATATTGGATTATTGTTCCCCCTATGAACTATGCCACAGAATAAGAAAGTGTCCTAAACAGTGTCCTAAGTTTCTATTTTCGGTTTCTATAATTTGTTACTTTTAAAATATTTACTAGAAAAATAGAGAATCTATAGTAATTTCCATGGTTAAAAAGTTCTTCATACTCAGATCTAACAGTCACACCGAGTGAACTCCAGCATGTATCTAAATGCTTGCTTGTTCAAAACTAGAATGCAAAAGAGCCACGTATGGCCAATCCCCAGGCCTGCAAAGCAGAGAAGAGCTCAGTTACAACTTTCTGGTTCTTTCTGTACATAAGCATCTTTTGTTTCAAGGCTCCTCAAAAGTTTTCTCTAGCCCTTTGCATATGTCTTATACCCTCCCTTGAAAATAATGGTATGTTTGCTTCTCCAGTCTAGGCAGCAGAGCTAAACTAATCCAAAAATGTACAAAAACTAATACAGCTGTCATTTTGAAGAAGTTTTCCAAAAGGACGTGAAACAGACTACCTGATGTGTGCCGGGGAATCTGGAATCTGCAAAGAGTGTGGGATCATTGCTGACAGCCTGACATTCCTGATTCAAGTGGGTAAACCCCAAGTCCAGGTTTTCCTTCCTGTTCCTTATGAAAGGACACATATGGCTGCAGCCATATTGCTTTTGGCCATGAGCTCCTCAAATGTTTTATAGTATTCACAACTGCATTTGGTCATTAGAATAAATACTGGGATAAAAACAGGTACAAACGCATTGTCGACTAGTTGCTTTGGTGAACACACTGGGTAGTTCTCATTCTTCTAAGCAATGAATTCTACAGCAATGCTGTGTTCCTAAATATGTCTACAAAGGAGATTGTGTAGCAATGTTTGCAAGAATATGAATCTGTTCCAATATTTTAGCTATATTTCACTTCCTGTATTTTATGAAAGAGAAGAAGGGGACAGTGAAAGAATCCAGAGTGAAACAGTCAAAGTAACAGTTAGGAAAATTATCTGTACAGAAGCATTTTTGATATTTAGGCTTAGGATAGACCTTTTTCTAGTCAAGAGGAAAGGATATAACTATTGAACTATTGGAAATAAAACAATGCTATGGAATGGTATAGTTATGTTACATGCTCTGTAAGAAAAAAGAAAAATCTATATGGATTATACTTCAGCAAGAAATCTGGAAGCTATCATGATTTAATAATGTAAAAGAAAAACTTGACACTGTGACCCAAAGGCCAAGAGTTTACATTGACCTAAGGAAAAAAATCACCCTTTCTTTCTCCCCTCCTGCAAATGCAGACATACCGATTCTCCTGGGATAAAGCCAATGGCTCTATCCTCACCTCCCTCTCTTCCCCATCTAGGCCTGTGTCTTATGCATTCACAGGGCAGCACCACAGCCTCTTCACTACTCCACGTCTTCTTATACAAGATAAGGTTGATTGGCCACATCTGCCAGCCAGCTGTGTCTGCTGCGTGAGGTCACTGAGCAGGAGAGAAGCCACAGCATCATGTTCAAAACAGAATCCCATCCTGAAGCATTCCTCACCACAACACATTGCTGAGGCCTCTGCTATGTCCTTGCATCTGCTGTGACAGGTGTGTCTCCTGGTACATCATCCAGTACATCATTGGCTCATGCACCAGGAGAGAAGAAATATCAGCTCTGAGTAAAATTGTTAATTTTGCAAGGCTAAACTAAAGGAATTGGGAAGAACTGCCCAGCTTGTGGTGGATTGCAGCTTGCAGTGAAGGTACTGCAGCATCTATCTTGAATAGTAGGTTAGGAGTAGTTTGAAAAGTATAGGAGATTTTACTGGCATTTAGTGTCACCTAAACCTAATGTAGGCTTTGCAGCCTCTAAATTTTAGGTGTTTGGTGCCCAGGATGGAGTCTAGATTTCATGTACTCAGCACGTAAGCTGACTGTAAAGGCTCTGGGGAGAGTTAGGCAGCTCCTACTTTAGTCACCAGACTGAAGTTATGTTCTCCCTGCCGTTAGCTGGCTCTGGCTGATACGTGTCACTTCAATCCAGGAGCTGCACAGCCACATCAGCATGGCACAGTGCTTGAACGAATATAGCTTCTAGACGGCATCTGGCTCAAAGCCAGCCATCTCACAGAACAGGCAAAGCAAGATCACATCTGCCTACAGCCAGTTGTGTGGCTCAGCCTCTGAATGGACGGTACACTAAAGGAAAATTATGAGGTGAGGGAGAAGGGAGAAGAGGGAGGCGTTATTTTCACCCTTCTCTGACACATAAATACTGTGCTAAGTATATTAATTTTACTAAGCGTAAAATTCTATGCTTGTGTCTGTAGAGAGGTGACTAAAGATCCGCATTTCAAAAATCAGTCCTGAGATAAGAGCTTGTTTTGGTTCAGAAGGCCCAGGCTTCTGTTTTAAAATGTGGCCAAATAAAGAAACACAAGTACCCCTCTGTTGATCTCTGCTGCAATCAGCAAAGGATGCAAGATTAATGGGGCTGGAAATCAAGCACAAAAGAAATCCTTACCCTGTAATAATGGTTTGGGCACTCAGCAGGGATTAGAGAGACCTAGGTTCAGTGTTTGATGTTGTATAGTACTTGTATTCCTGGCTGAGTACTCATACTAGTAGGCTGCTACACAAGGTGGAGAAGAGGAGAGGTGGGAGCATATCTTCATCTCATTTTGTTTTAAAATGAAATTATTCTATTGATCTCTGGTTCATCTGTTGTGAGAATATCTAAGAGATCAGGCCCTGCGTGTGCACAGAACCAGAATTTATAAATCTGACTATCAGTGAATTTAGCAGGATGTTGAAATACAACAAAAATTTTTTTGGATTACTACTTTATTGTCAGGCACCTCAGTCCTGCTTCTATCCTAATTTAGGTACCTAAGTCCTTTATTGGACCTTTTTTAAAGTTATTGTTCCAAATTAGTCAAGTGGTAGAAATTAAGTTTTTGACCAATTCATTTGGAAGACTGTGCTCATTGAAGCATTGGTCAAATTTCAAATACTGTATCCCATAAAAAGCAACAGACACTTTTAGGCAATGAACATTAAAATGAACAAAATTACTTTTATATTTAGCTGCTTTAGGAATCAACTATTGAATAATTTCTTTCAGAGGCTTAAAAGAAGGTAAGAAGGAGGTTTTGGGCTTTGCATTCATTACACACTATGGGTTGAATTCTTCCTTTATACTGACTGGTGTAAATCAGGAGCCATTCCAATCAAATCAATACGATTGATCAATATACCTTCTTACACAACTGTAAAATTGGTCAGTGATCACAGTCTGGCTGAGTAGACCTATGGCATTAATCACTTTTAAAGATCTGGTCCCTAAGTTCTTAATTTCTAGGAAACAGCACAATGTGACATTACAAGGATCCTATTTAGAGACACACACTCTGCAGATCAAAGCAGGAACTACTGGAAATGCTTTCTGAAGGTATGTGTAACTATAAAACGTTTTGAGTGGCTGCCAGTATTTTGTAATCAGTGTTGTAAAGTTTTGTGATACTCTTGATGTCTGCAGATGTTATGTGGCCCGTGGCACAGAGCTGATGTTCTGAATTACCAATTATATACCTAATGGAGCCCTGAGAACTAACTCCTGCCCTCCTTTGGGCACTGGGGCAGTCTTTAAATGCTAGCAAAGGACTGATGCTATAAATAAAAGCCTGTCTCCATAGCGACAGGCAGTTCAGTGCTCAGCTTTCAACACTTTAAAAAGGTAATTACTGTCTTTTTTCTTTATATTTTTCTATTCTTGGTTTATAACAGCAGTAATAACCTCCTGAGTTGGGCATTTCCTGGCAATTAATGACTGACAGTGTTAAGAACACTTGGCTTTACCTCAAGCCCTCAAATCCTCCAGCCGGTCATTAACTGCCAGGAAATGCCCTTCCCCATAGTCATTATTGCTTAATTATGTAACCCTGGATTAGAAATTTAATTAGATGACTTTAACATTCTCTGATTCTCTCCCCCTTTCTTCCCCCATGTCCCAGGCATCAGTATTTGCCACAGTTGTTAGCTGGCATGGCTGATGTTTACTCCATAATTGTGCCAGCATAGCAAATGCTACACAGAGTCTCCACGAAACAAGACTGATTCCCTTTTTAGCCCTTGGTTGACAGACTTTATCTGCATATCTACTTGTAAAGAGTATATTAGATTAGGTTAAAAGGAACCTCCAAGTCCTATCTGGTACTGCTTTTAGATGGTGACCGAGGAAAGTTTCCATAGGGAACTGGATGACTTTCCAGTTTGATGAATGAAGAAAAGCTTGTGATGGAGGACTCTGAATCATTGCCGTAGCTTCCAGATGCCAACTGTACCTGCTTCAAGTAAGAGTATTCCAGGTATCACTACATTTTGCCCCATTTCTCTTAAAAGCCCAAGTGGATAACTGCTGCGGGCAATTGCTTAAAAACAGGATTAGTGGCTCTGGCCCATTTCTAACCAGACAACCCTTGAAGCTGCTTTCACAGATTTGTTTCCTTTATCAGGACATGGGGCCAAGGTTTAGCTAAATAATAGCTAATCCAGCATCCAAAGAAGGGTGCTGAATAAAGCTGTTTCTCCCCATTTAACATGCCAGTTTGTTTTTCAATTGTTCTTAAAGAAGATCTCCTGCATAGCACAGTTACTGTAATAGTGAGCGCATCACACTAGTCAAAGAAGTTGGCTTCCGGAAAAGGATTACCTCCATAGCCTCTGTGCCACCGACACGTGTGGATACTTGCAGCACATTATTAACACCATCGTTGATGTCTTATCAGTATATTAACAAAATCACCTGCCCATGCCTTCTGATTTTTAGTCCCAGAAGCTTTATTTGGTCACTAAACAAAAATAACAACTAACGTGTACCATTCTCTTGTATTTGAATAAACTAGTAGCCAACCCCTAAAAGTCATACTTGCGATTCTGGAAGATGTCCTCCTAAACTGTTAACTTGTTTCTGACTTCTGTGCAGGCTCTATGGCACCATTTAATGACTTAGTGTCTCTGACACTCCATACAACTATAACTACTCACATACTTCATAGAGTAATTCAGTGATAATTGTTTTAATGTACAAAGGGCATATAATTTGGATCAAAGGGCACTTTCTATGAAGTCTTATGCATTGTAGCACTGGTACAAAATATTACTTCTTGACGTATAGGTCATGTTCTAATAAACAGAGAAGCAGCAATAATGTGGACATGAAAAGTAATTATTGTATTACTGAATCATCTCTTTAATTTGAAGTCCTTTTAAAAAAGCACACTATGCCTGACTGCAGCCTCCATCAGTCCCCAATAAAAACAAAAGCACAAGTGTATTCTGAAAGGTCTTGAGTTTTAAGCATTCCATTCATTTCTACCGTGTATTTTAAAAGAAACAGAACCAAAATCCCTGCACAAATGCAAAGCTCCTAAAAACAATGCAAAACAATGTTAATTTTTAAAAGCCTTTCTTCTTTTTTAGGAGCTTACAATTTTATAGAAAAATCCGTTGAAATCTATATTCATTAGAAAGGTAAACTATGGATGCTAGAGCCAAAGGATTTGTATATGACTTTAATTGAGCTATTGAAGTATACTATTTCTTTTTTTGTAACATATTATACTAACTGAGGTGTGTACATTTGTATCATGTAGCTTTTTTGGTGGTAGTTAACTAATTAAATAAAGCTGAGGCTAGCCTGTTGTGCAGGTGGAGGAGGATTTCCCCCCCTGATAAAAGAGGTAGAAAAGGTAACTGATTTCTACCTGCCTTTTTAAAGACACACTAAAAGTGAAAAAGGTGGTATAGGGTGGAGTTCTAGTCTGTTACCCACGTGCTAGTGGGAAAAATGGGACAGGTACAGAAAGCTGAATACTTGCTGTTTGTGGTGGCCTTGTTTTTCTTTCTCTTTGCCCACTCTTGCTTTTCTCTGTACCTGTTTTGCACAGCCGTAAGGTTGTGCTCAACAGGAATCCCTTTCATTTCCATAGCATTGGAGGTGTACAAAGCCAGGAGCTTCCAACCCAGCTACTTCTGGAAAAGTAATACAGAAAATAAAAGTGGCTTTAAGACAGCTTTTAAGGAATTCACCTATGATCAAGGTGAATTGGTTCAATCTATATTATTAAGTTAAAATATATGATACAATGAAAGAAGCATTCCCTCCTTTCCTAAGATAGGGTGAACCAGAGGATGGAGCCAAAATGTGGAACATGATAGACCCTTGTTCACATCTCGGCGCTGCTATTGACCTGAGGCTTCCCAGTTGTCTCAGTTTCCCAAAGATATAATTGCACTTGCCTCCTGTGTAACAGTGATGTTGATATATACTGACAAAATGCATTAAATAAACATTGGGCTTTATCATATTGAGCCTTCAGGGGAGTCAGTCCAATCTTTAACACACTATGGACAGTCAGTGATTTTGATGATTCGCATCAAGGGTTTGAATTTAATTGCAGAAATCTCAGCAGCTCAGTGGAGGGAATGAGAAGGCAGGAAAAACCCACTTAGTTTACACACTGGAAGAGGTAGATCCTCCTCTGTTGAGAAGCTTCATAATCTACAACAGCTGAAGAGATGACACCTCAGAAATACAAGTTTAAAAAAACCAACTGTTAACTTCATTGCAGCAGTATATATTTTGCAATTTGATAGTTTGCTAAGGCATCAACATAAAAATGTGAAGTAACACTTCCTCATATTTGCCTTCTATATACTTTATCTTAGTTATTTAAGAAAACATAAACCCACGTACTTTAAATAGTGCATTTTGTGAAGGCTGAGTGGCCAGAAGTCTTCAGTAAACAGAAAGAAAATTAACAGTTAATACTAACAGGTCATTGCCAAGCATATCAAAGTAGACAGACAAATTCAATTGCTAATGAGATTGCTAGTCTAACTTGCCACTTCAGAATTTAGAGTGAATAGTAAAGATCAGGGAAAAAAAGAGAAAGCTCTGAAAAGTATTACAAAAACCGAAGATTTCTTGATGAATAACATTTACAGAAAAAAGTAATAAATATTTAGAAATAGTTTTGTTTTCTATGGTGAAAGACTGCTTTTCCTCCTGTTCTCACAGGACAGGCTTTGAGCTTAATGAGAGCAAAGAGCTGTTGATTTAGCAAGGATTACAAGACTGATCCTCACATTATACAACAGAATTTATCCACCTAAGGAATCACTTCAGACTCGCTCTTTTTGCAAGACTCAGTGATGAATCAAAAGGCTATTAACTGCTGTAATTTATATAATCTTCTACCTCTCTTGTGTTGCAAAAAAATGCATTCAGCTACGACTATTTAAGCATTTCTTTGCACAGAGAAGTATTGTCAGCCTAACTAATATTGCTTTAGCTGAGTTGATATTGCTCCAATTAAGTGCATTCATGCTGTTGTGTTGATGTCCACACAGCATTATACTATAATCTTTTCATTGCAGACAAGGCGTCTGAGCCTTGCTGGTATTGTTTGGAGTTTATTGTATTGTGGATAGTTTTTATGATATACTGTGGGATACCTCTCGGTGTCTAAGGAGCAGTGGTTGCAGTGGCCACTTTCTAATCTAAATTCACTGGGAATGTTATTCCATTTCCTGATTGTTCTTTGCTTGCATGGTTGAAACACAGAAGAACACAATACTTGTCTTTTATCTGACAGGAAAACAAGCTGCTTCATGAGAAGGCTGCAGTGTTTGTGGATAGCCTTATTTCTCAATCAGTCTTTAGATTCTGATAGTTTTGGGGAGAAGATTTACAGCTGGGTAAAATGAAGTAATCCATGATGTGAGACTGCCTTTATGTTGTAATCTAGCTGAAAAATCACAGAGTTTTCCTGTACAAAGCCCTTACTAGACTTTAAGGGGTAGTGCTGTCACACTTTAAATTTTTGTGCAGCCTTCATTTCTTTGATGTTTGATGTCCTCCACTGACAGGCCCAGGTGCAGCCACAATGCTTGTGCAGAAGCTATGAAGCCAGGTTTCATAGCCTTTGCATTAAGTAACCTAGAGTACATGTTCCCCATACATGGAGCTAACCAGGAAGCAGCAAGGGACCTGGGACAGCTTCTTTAGCTTTATTGATAAATTGCTGCCTTATATACTGCAGAAAAAAAAAAAATGGAAAAATATTTTATGGGTTCTTAATATTTTTTTAAAATGGACTAACACTTTGAGTAAATTTTTATTTTATTTTCACTAGGTAAGAGTGGAAAGATTTCTGTAGCACTTTCAGTGCGGTTTTCATCACAGTTTCATGGAAATGTTATTGGGTTTGTAGTTTTAAGGTTTTTTTGAAAACACTTCTAATTCTTGAAAAGCAGGTAACAGAGTCTTGGACTTTACAGTTTAAGCATCACCTTAAACTGTCACAAAAGATTTGGGAATAATATTGACCTCTGTGTCTCTGAAATAAAAGAAAGCTTCCTATTTGTTGCCCTTCCTTTCAGCATGAAGGAAGTTTTCTGTAAAACGTGAATCATGTAGAGAATGAATGGTACGTTGCACGAGGCCCATGCATAGGAGCCAAACTCAGTGTGAAGGAGCAGCGTGTAAGCAGGGCTGTGTGTTCTGAAAGGCAGGCAGTGAGGAATACGAGTAATGTCATGAATGGTGAAGGAGCGCAAATGAGCCAGCTGATTAAACTGATAGGAGCCAAACAGTGCCGTGGAGCCTTTGATGAGTGTCAGAGGTCATCTCCATACAGTTCCCCAAGTCCCCAGGACACACAACCTTGCTGACCTAGTCACTAGATCAGACAAGAGCGTTGAGACTTCATCAGCAAACAACAACCTAACAGATTTAGATAACTGATAGACTACTAAGCAAATGCTGTAAAAAGGAGTGAAGGAGAAGCAGCTTGTCAAGAAGGAAAAACTGGGGGAGAGAAGGAAAGAAATTGTTCAGAAAATGTCTACTTCTGTGTCTAAACAGCAGTACCGGGTTGTATGAGATACTCAGAGTAAACGTCATTGACATAAAGGTA
Organism: Pelecanus crispus; assembly: GCF_030463565.1. Classification (NCBI taxonomy): domain Eukaryota; kingdom Metazoa; phylum Chordata; class Aves; order Pelecaniformes; family Pelecanidae; genus Pelecanus; species Pelecanus crispus. Next base: position 72,832,460 of record NC_134646.1, read on the forward strand.
CCAAAACCCCTGTAAATTGGTGAAGTTTGTATTCTTGCTAATTCTTCATCTGCTAAAGAATTTACGGAATTTTAGGTATTTCTTTAGCTGTCTGGGGGGTTTCAGTATTTACATACCATTTTAAAATGAATGAGGTATCAACCTAAAAATATAGTCAGCTGCACTGTAGGCATTCTTCCACCCTTTTATTCTTATTTTGTAGGGCTGGTTTGCTTTGCATTTCACAGCATGGTGCAAAAGAGACAAAGTCTACCTCCAAGCAGATGTTATGCAGAGATACTAGCTTAGATTGCTAAAGCAATATAGCTGTATTAGTATAGCACTGTGCCAAGCTACTAAGCTCCATCTGTCAGAACACTTAGTTATTTTGAACCCAAAATAACACTGATGTGGCTACACTGTTTTTTGTTATGATGTTTATGCATAGCATAAACACTCGTTGAGACTTCAGGAACCTTGGAGTCTGTGCCTTCCCATACGTTTGTGCAACAGTCAATGAAATGTTCACCTGTCTGGGCTTGTCCTGCTATGACCACAATAATAAATATATCTGATCTCAAAAGCTCACTATAGTCAAAAAGTGATAGAAAGCAATGACAATTTCTTAATTTTTTTTAGGAGCCATCTGATATATTTTACTGAGGTGTCCCGTGTATAAATAAAGGTGTCAAGGGCTATGTGAGACATCCTAGGATATTTGAGACATTCATATGAGGCTGACAGATACGACACAGGACCTGTGTGAGACCCACATCCTTCCAGAAGGGTGACTGAGGCCAGAAAAGATGTCCTGTGTCATTTCAGGTGATATTAGGAGCCTGTTTTGGGTAACCTAATCACTGGGGCAGGAAGGTTGTCTGTGTCTTCTCTTTAGTATCGTATTGCCAGCACAACTGAGAGTAGAAGATCCACTCAGGTGGCATGAGCTACCTCTCTCTCCCCTGTGAGCAGACATGCTGCAAAACAGATGTGAGCTGGAATATATTTAGACAGGTTTGGGTCTTGCTGAAAGGTAACGTAATGTTAAGAAACAGGACTTATTTGCTTGGGCACAGTACTGAGCTAACAGATCTAAATGGCTTCCAGAGTACAGCTGGCTCACCAGCAAGTCTAGCTGGCAATTGTTTGCACATGGCAATGTGGTCGGACCCTAAGAGGAAAAGATCAGTCCAGGCTCTGTTCCACCTTGTGCATCGCCATCAGAATCGTTCACTCAGTTCACGTGGCAGATTGTGACTGTGAGCGAGCCAGGAGGAACTGGACTTGCAAAAACTCAGCTGGAGTTTGCAAGGGTCAGTAGCAAGAAAGTAGAAATTCTTATGTATAAACCGAGAATGGCTGAAACAGGTATGTGGAAAGAAAATGAATGGGATCCTTTTTACTTTTGCTTCTTACAATATAAGACACCATGTAAGAGGAAAATTTGAAAAGTGTTATGAGTGAAATTATATTGTACAGATGTGACACAGAAGTTACCCTGCACAGTCCTTCCATTCACCATCGCAGATAAAGTAATTCTTCAGAAGCTTATGTGGTGTGTTTAGTTAAACAAATTCCCTTAGAGACATGATTGACTATTTTTAAGCTGAACACTCACAGTAACAATTACCTGTGTTCTCAATGTCCATGAGCCTCAATAAACAGCCCATGGATTTATGTCTTAGTGAGAACCAACCTATTAGTTTCAGCCATAAATCTCATGTGCCTTGTGTGCAAAGTGAATTTTAATAAAAATCATATAAGGAGCCAGACTTGCTAGGCAGGGTTTCACATGGCTGCCAACATTTGAAAACAATTAATAGAGACCTTTTGGGGGAGGGTAAGTAGAACCATGTCTTTAGCTCCTGTTGAAATACAGTGGACTCAGTGAGCTTGCCTGAAGGACAGAATAAAGAGGGGTTTTTTTCTATTAAAAAAATAAAAAAAAGAAATGGAGGCCATCACTTCTAAATAGGGGCAGAAGGAATGGAAAACGTCATTCCTTTGAGTTTGCAATCTCATCCTCTCTGACACCCTGCTGCCAGGCAAATGGCAATAAGTATCTTAAAATTAAGCAGCAAAATAGAATAAATATACATCTGTGCTCCCTGGTCTGAAAATAGATTCTGGCCCCTAATGAACAGAGGTAGCACATGTGTTCAGTTTCAAAACCCTCGCCTTCAGTGCTCCTTGTGCACTCCCTGTCTGAGTGTACAGAACATGTCATGTTGAACAGAATCCAAAAGACAAAACTAGGAGTCGCTGCTCATTTTTATTCTGCTGGCCTTTATTAGTTTTATAAGCAAATAGTTCAGGCATAGAAAAACAAATATGAAAAGTTCAAAGAGAAAAGGTTAGGTGCCGAGTTTTGGATGCTTTGTAGTGTCTCCACGGTGCTGAGGGTGGAAAGGTTGCTCTAAAGGGGAGGCCAGGGATTTCTGTAACATGGAAGGAGCCTCCCAGGTCTTGGTGTTGTGTCTGCCCAGTCCATATAGGACTAGTTCAGCTGGTGTAAATTAACCCAGCTCACAGCTATAATATACTGCTATAATATACTGAGGAGTGGATGTCTTATCACCAGGCTGGTAAAGGACCTCGGGATTGAAAGGTACCATTTATACCAGGTTTAACCAAATACAGCTGAGGGCAGGTCCACTTCATGTCTAATACCAATAAATATGTAGGCTTGGTCCAGGTAGGAAACTCTGGCAGTGATAAGGGGATAGCTACACTCTACCTGACTGCTTTTAAGAACCACATGACATATGTTTTGAGTTACTGAAATGGCATGTACCAGTACGTATGTATCTGTGCTGCTACTCACATACATTTAAATCTAGGTTGGGATGGTTATAATAAAATTAATATTGCAATTGCAGATGGAGTCAATCTCTTCCCTTTGGAAGTTCTTGGTGGAAGAAAGTGATTGGCACTGGTTGTATGGCCAATTTTCTTAAACAGTCAAGGTGTGGATCCCATTGTCCACTGCTGTGCATATATACATATCACACTGAAAACACTGAAGCTTGAGTAAATGATTCAGGAGTAAAAAGGTTGAATCTTAGATTGAATTTGAGCCAGCTATACAACGTCCAAACACAAAAAAATAAGTCCAGCTAGCATGTCACTGTGGCTGCAGGTATTGTTAGTCGGTCAAAAAGTGCGTTGAATTTGGATAGTCCCACTCAGAATATGTGAAAAAGGATCAAGCTGTTTTCCTCCCCAGCTAACTCTTGTGTGATGCTTTCCTATTCTTTTAGGAGTATGATAGGGTATTTGGTTGACTTTGATATTTTCAAATAGTTGCAATGAAGATGTCTTCACATCTTAAAGCTGTTTGAGGATTAATTTGACGTATATAGAAAACCTGTACTCCTCCTTGGTGAGGAAGTACTAAATACTACTTTCTGCGTTCAGATATGGGTACACTGAGCTGATTTTAGTTACTGCCAGCCTGGTATATGTAATTAAGCTCAAACTGGACTGCAGTACTGCATATTGGTGGACATGAGGAAAGCAGTGGGAGCAGAATGGTCAAAAGCACTAAGAAAGCTTGAGGAACAGAGTTGAGAATTGAATCCCATTTGTGCCCCAGTCCAGGGTTTGCTTAGTGTTGTAACATATACTTTAAGACTATTAAAAGCTTGATCAAAAAAACAGGAGATGTCTTTCTGTCTACTTCTGTGGTCTTCGGGACTTGGGAGTCTTTTGCTATCTTGCGGTAAATGCTCAGGTATAAGCTGTAGTTTCAACCTTCCTTTTCTTGCCCCTGGAGATTCTACAGAGACTGCTCAAATTACCCAAGAGGGTTGTGATAGTATATTGTTTTCTTTGTGTAATTACACACAGGTAATCCTGGTTTATTTCTGTTATCCCTTAATTGAGCTATAAGATTTTTTTTTAAGCTTAAAAAATGCCACAGGCTTTTTAAGGGCTCTAAATTAAAATGCAACAAACTGAAAAAGAGCCCTCCCCAGTTAATGCTATTGACCGATAATCTGCCAAATTTAATTGTAAAAGAAGTGTGGGGGTTTTAATTACAAAATCCCAAAGAGATCCTTCAAAACAACTATATGGATTTTTTTTTTTTTTTTTTTATTTTCAACTGCCCTGGAGTGCTGTGTCTCTATTTTCTCACTCAGCCTGAGGTATGCTTTTATGACTAAAGTATCAAAACCCTGCAAACAGAGGTTCATAAAAGAAATCCTGATAGATCTTTAGCTGCATGGGTGGGCACAGCTCTAGCATTTGCATCTTTAAAAGTCTTATTCACCCTATCACTGCTGTAACAGTGGCACCTGTTAGCAGTGCTGCTGCAGTCTCTCACTGTTTCCATTATAAACCTCTCTTTTCATGAGTTCATTTCTTGGCTAATAAAAGTTTCCTCACAGCTGAAACTTGGCTGAAAGTGACTTTGCCTGGGAACAATTATTATTAATATTTTTTTAATATAAATTTTCTTTTTAAAATCTTTCTGTTATTTTTAAATTAAAAGAGAGAGAGGTTTACAGGGTTCAGATGCCTACTCCATGCATATACGACCAGGTCTGGTAGCCCAATTTACAGTTAGATGCCAGCTAGAAATTAGGGGATCTGATTGTCCTGTGAATGACATGGCACAAAACTAACTGAACTGCTGTCACTTGGAAGAAAGGGGTAAGGACAAACCACAAACTGCGCAAAAGGTCTGTTGCTCCTGTCTACTTGGATGACACCAGTTCCTAGCAAGAGTGCAGACCTTAGGACAGGGGTTTTGGAAATAAGTATATCCGGGAATTTAAGGTTAAGTAAAGGAAGTGCACAATGGCAGTAGGTTCTCCCTCTCAGAACTGAGCCGTGCACGCTAATTTGCTAGAAAAGAGTAACTTAAAGGAGCCTAAAGAGTGTAACCTTTGCATGTGGTGCCCACCAGGTGCACCCGTGCTTTCACTGAACGGGTAATATCAAGTAGGGCCGAGGACAAAGTGCGTCCTGCCTTCTTATCACGCATTACTCAGGGTTTGCTGATCTGTTTTTCCCCTGCTGTTCCCACATATCCTTATCAGACACTGAGTTTCCAGCAGCCCTCTTCTCCCATGAGCGCAGTGATTTCCTCTCCTCCCCCTGCCGCCCAGCGCTGGGTGAATGCAGCCCGGCTCCCCAGCTCCCCGGCTCCCTGGCTCCCTATCTCCCCAGCTCCCCAGCTCCCCAGCTCCCTGGCTCCCTGGCTCCCCTGCTCCCTGGCTCCCCAGCTCCCTGGCTCCCCGGCTCCCCAGCTCCCCGGCTCCCTGGCTCCCTGGCTCCCCGGCTCCCCAGCTCCCTGGCTCCCCAGCTCCCTGGCTCCCTGGCTCCCCAGCTCCTCAGCTCCCCAGCTCCCCGGCTCCCTGGCTCCCTGGCTCCCCGGCTCCCTGGCTCCCTGGCTCCCTGGCTCCCTGGCTCCCTGGCTCCCCGGCTCCCCGGCTCCCTGGCTCCCCAGCTCCCCAGCTCCCCGGCTCCCCGGCTCCCTGGCTCCCCGGCTCCCCGGCTCCCCGGCTCCCCGGCTCCCTGGCTCCCCAGCTCCCCAGCTCCCCAGCTCCCTGGCTCCCTGGCTCCCCAGCTGTGCATGCCAGTGACAAAGCTCCTGCATCCAGCATTTCTCATACCCTTGTTGAAAGGAGGTGTGCTCTCTTCCCCTTCCAAAAGGCTGGGCAGGAAGAAGTTGTCATATTCAGCTGATGACTGATGTAGAGTGTGTATTTAGGAAAACAGTATCTCCTCCCTCTCTCCCAAATAATTCTGAGCTAGACCATATACATGGTGCTGAAATACTTAGCAATATTGACAAGCTCTTCACTCCAGGCAGGAAGCGATACGTAAATTAGAAGATTCCTACAAATCCACAAGGGCAGGATGCCCACCAAGGAATTTTGGACAATCATTCTTTGCTGTAGTTAGAAAATAATCCCCATTTGAACTGAGGTATGTGAAGAAAATCTCTGACATTGCCTTCTCATTATATACAGAGTTTGGGTAGTAAACAGGCCTTGTGAGGATGTGGGTGAATTTTATCCTCTTTGAAAAACACAAGCTTAATCTATTGTTTTAATTGAAAAGAAACCAAGTATCAAGTGACTGAAGATCAAAGCAGCAGCCCTGCACTTTTGCAGCAGTGGGTGTAACCATTTTTATATAGTATTTCAGTTTATACATTTTCTGGTCTGTAGCTATCGGGCGTGCCTTCGGCTCTGTCCCATCCTTCCCTGGAGCAGGTGCATCGTCAGACGCAGCAGCAGCTTTCGCTGGGCAGGAGCAGGGGTGGGCATTTGGGTGCTCGGGCAGGGGCTGTGAAGCACCTCACACACATACCCTACGCATGCTGTGGCCAGGGGTCCCCAGCCTGCCAGTGGGCATCCTAAATGCTCTCCATTTCTCTCTGTGGTTGGTTTATACCACATGGAGTATGTGGGGCTAAACCGCTCAGGTGAGAGGTGGAGTACTGATTTCAGAACCCTTCCAGCCCTCATTAAGGGTGGATATTTGAAAAAAAGCCTCAGACCCAAAGCACAAGTCAGCTCTCCCTGCCCAACTGGAGTTATCCTACTTGCTGTTTGAGAAAGAAAGGGTGAATAATTCTCTTACAAGGCAATGAGGATGCTTTTCCAGGAACTAGGATACCCGGTCTCTCCTCAAATGTCAGGTTAAGTACGTACTCTAACACAGCATAGCATCCTCGGCTGCAGGATCCTGCGCATCTGGGCAAGGAGGGGTCTTAGAGCATGCAAGAAATCAAATTCCTCCACCATGCCCTCACGTCCAAACTATGGACCTACAGCACCCCGACTTTGCCCTCAGTGGTGGTATGAAACTCGCCAGTCAACCCTTTGCTTTTCTTGCTCACCCCTGAAATGCTGTGCGTTGAACGCAGTCATTTAGCAAAGAAGGAAACTCAGTTTTCCTGGTTTTCATCTTGGCAAGGAAGAAGATAGGTGCCACCTGAATTTTTCATCCCATCTTCTTTCCCATCCTCCTTCCCCCTCCCCATTCACTGTAAACTGAAAAAAAGCCCAAGCAAACCCTGCTCCAGCAGTCTGGCCTCAGCTCCGATGTGCCCTCTCAAACAAGCTGCTTCTGTGCATTGGTTTCCCCATTGCTAAAATGAAGATTATGCGCATCATAGAAGAAATTGTAGTCCACATCCAGAGGAATTTGCTGATTTTTGCTAGCTGGTGTCCTGGTCCTAATGTGTGTAAAATGTAAATCGCATATTATACTTTTCTTGAAGGAAAGGAGCTGAATCGTACAATGCTGCCTTGAAGAAGGATCAGCATTTTATAAAATCTTTACCAAATGGGGTCCTCCTCCTTTTACCCAGACACCTCTCCTGTTCCAGCATTACAGACATGGACTTCCTCGGATGTGTCTCTGATTTACAGCTCAGTCTGTGGAAGAAGAGGATTCAGGCCCAGAGACTTCAGATTATGCTATTTTTAGCCACCAACAATTAGATGTTATGCAGTTAACTAACAACAGGGTGGAAAAAAACTAAGAGGAATTGTAAATATATCCTAATAATTGTATTGCAGCATAGGATTTATAATTACTAAATGTGTGATAACTGCTTCCTAAATGCCCATGCTCTTTAAACAACCTAATTTATAATTTAAAAAGCTGACAACTCTTAAAGTGTTTTATTTTATCTTGTCTGAAATAATTGAAGAGTAAGTTATTGAAAACCTTTATTTTTCATTAGCCTTAAATTCAGCTACAATTAATGTGCCCAATTTGATTATAAACTGCACAAATTAAACAATAAAGAGCTGTCTAATGAGAAATTAATTATGAGGAACAGAAGAGGAGCTGGGCTGGATAAAAGCAATAAGTTATGGCCTATGGCAGGATGTGTCAGGTTTTAAAGGAGACAAAGGGCTTTTTCCTCAATGTGTGCCAGTGCTGATAGGGCTCATCACAGATCAGTAGATCCAGAAGCCATAACAGCACGGTAATTGAAACTGCCAAAATCAATAGTGCTGACAACCTTAATTAAATTAAATATGTCTCTGATGAGCTCAAACAGCATGGCAGCGGACCACTTGACCCTTTCTCGGAGCCCCGCTTGATAGAGTGCAGCATGCAGCATGATGGATTTCACCCCCGAGGACCGCTGGAGCCCTCGCGCTACTGTAGAAAATTGCTCCAAGAGTGATGGTCTCCCCAGCACAACTGTAGCTTTGACTCCAAAGTGCAGCCCAGAGTTCATCGCCTGCTCCGGCTTCTGCTTTGCCTGGAAGGTGCAGGGGCTACTTTGCTGAGCGCAGCCTGGGGAACTTTGTCATCGTGTCAGCTTTCTGCCCTCCTCCCAGCAAAAACAACAGTTTTGTTTGCTAAATAGGCAAACAACTTCCATTGCAGCTGGCTGCTCGAGAAGTGGTTCTGACTGTCTTTTCATTACAAGCAGTGTAGCTGGGAGATCCACTTGGAATTGGGTCTAATTAAGGCTGGGTTTTTAGGTTTTGTCTTTTTAAAATAAAAAGGGATTGGGCTGAGACACCCTAGAATTATCTGAAAGGTCCTCATGGAATTATAAGAGGGAAGAAATGGGCAGGAGGCAAAGAAAAATTGTTGCCACTTAAACCACAGGGCTGGAATCTCAGTTCAGCTGTACCCTCAGCAGTCGTTTTTCTCACTAGGAAATTGCATGAGTAAATATTTTTGCAGAATGCTGTTCTCTTGACCATGTAGTGCTGACTTCCTAAACAACATGAAATAATTGCACCTCTAAGTTTGCAAAATGTTTATGTCAGCATTAACAAACTGTTCCTTCATTATAAGCCTGTCAAAGATCAGAGGCTTAGATTATTGAAGTAGATTCCTTTCAAATGCTGAAGTTGTTGCTGTGACAACTGGGGGAGAGAAGAGATTGTTGGAGGTGGACAAACTGTGGGTTTTCCATACCAAAAGGGTTTAAATAATCCACCTCCCTGTTTCGAAAAATACCTCAATCACAGTAAACACCCTCCAGCTAAGCACAGAGGTCTCAGAAAGGTAAAATGTAACATTGCATCTAAAGACCTATGGGTTTAAATCATTCTGTTGAGCTTCATATATATATACAAATTAGGCTAATCTTAAAGAAATGTGATCCAGATACTGTAATTCTGTTCCATGTATAACATTTTATGAAAGACACCTATTCAATATATTTTGGAGCATTGCTATTCTGCTAGGAGCTTGGGCAGAAATTTATGATACTGGAAAAATTATACAAAAGACGATGTCCTTGAATCACGAGCAGGCCCTCCCTTGCAGTGCGGTTTATGGCATTGTTAATTTAAATATGGTTCTGTGTCAGGCAAACTGTTTTATAGCAGCCTCTTTAATCCAGCCTTGAAAACTTTGTAATCCAGTGCGTAAGAAAGCAGTTTGCAGGGGGTGGGAGGAGAGGTTGTGTTTGGATTTCAGAAATGTCTCAGCCCACCTTTTCCTTTTTTTCCTTTTCCTTTTTCTTTTCCTTTTTTTCCTTTTCCTTTTTCTTTTCCTTTTTTTCCTTTTCCTTTTTCTTTTCCTTTTTTTCCTTTTCCTTTTTCTTTTCCTTTTTTTCCTTTTCCTTTTTCTTTTCCTTTTTTTCCTTTTCCTTTTTCTTTTCCTTTTTTTTCCTTTTCCTTTTTCTTTTCATTTTTCTCCTTCTCCTTCCCCTTCTCCTTCCTATTCCCCTTCCCATTCTCCCTCCCCTTCCCCTTCCTTTCCCCTTCCCTTTTTTTTTTTTCCTTTGAGTTAAACTAAATATAAAAACAACCTTTTTATGCTCTAAGTGCTGTGTATTGTTTTCATTATTATTAGTGGAGAGTTATAACACTGTAGGGGTCAGATAGATGCCAAACTCCCCATAAAAATCTGTAGGGACTGGTGCAAACTCTGCCTTTGAAAACTACCCTCCTTTTAGTAACAGCATCAAATAATAACAAGTTATTAGTAAAATAAATATTAGTAAAAAAATATTAGTAACAGTGTCAGCAGTAACCAATGCCTTTACCCTCACTTCTCCACAAAGGCAGGATGAAGAGCCTTTTTGCCTGTGATGGTGCTGTCAACATTGCTGGGTTATGAAGGGAGGAAAGACCATCTAGAGCAAAAGGGACTTCCCAGAGGGTGAAATGGAGCAGAAACTTCTAGGTACAGTGCAAGAGCTGTGACTGCAGCTCTAAAAGAGCAGCAGAGTGGAAAACAGATTTTTTCCAGTGGCCTGACAGCCGAGGGAGCTGCTCACCCTCGGCAGAGAGCCAGCGCTAGGCCCAAAAGCTGTTGAAGCACAGATCCTGCTCGGGTGTCTCCTTCACCTTCCATGGCAGTGCTGGTTTTTTGGCCAGCTGACTGGTTATCCGCTTGCTGCCCGAAGCACATACTGCCGGCCTCATCCAATCCCTTAGGGCTCTCACCATTTTCTGTCTTCTCCTTGCTTAACTTTTTACCACCCTTTTCTGACTGTATCTGTACCCCAATGGATGCTTTTGCCCCGCCATACTGCGCGGTGGGTGCAAGGTAGCTGACGCCTTTGCTAAAGAGGGTGCTGGTGCGATGCACGCAGGCAGTGGAGGGAGGGGGAGCAAGTGCAGCCAGCATAAGCCCTCGTCTTCCCAGTGTTACCAGTGCTAGAAGCTGGCAGACTTTCACTGCCTGAAAAACGATTTACCAGGGCAGGACACTTGGGATACGCTGCTTTTGGCACACTGACATAACACATGGAAGGAGGGCGAGGAGCTACGCTTGCTGGTGGCTTTTACCCGAGCCCCTCCGGCAAAGGGGACAGGTTACTGAGGCTCGGTGGAAAGAGCTGAAGGAGCACATCCCACGACTCAAGGCGATGTGTCCCCGTTGCACTGGACCCACCCATGGCACTGAGTGATCTCAGCTGCCCCTTCTCTTGGACGCGGTGAGAACCCCAGGCCTTTGGACACAATGAGAGTATTTTCAGTGAGGAGAGGAGGCTGCTGGGTATTTCTGGAAGGACTTGTGAAGCTAGTGAAAGTCTCAATGCTCAGATCAGAGAACAGTATCAGTTTTGCATTTTTCTGGAAGGTCTGAGCTGACAAAGCAGGAATTACAAGCTTCATCCTTGAGGTTTTGTGCTTTTCATTTCTCCTGACCAGTACATCTGTAGCAAGCCAAGCATTCAAAGCTCGCTCTTGTTGGGAAAACAGTTTAGAATAAGTGATTCTTAATCTGCTTATTCAAGATAGAGATATGTTCTGGAGCCAAACTTTTCTGAATGTTCTGTTATTTTTGGCCAACCATACTATAGCTCCCTAATCTTAAAGAACCCAAAGTATTTACTTGTTGCCAAAGAAACACTTCATGTTTAGGAGAGATCTGATTAGCTACAGGCAGCTTCATCATTCAGTTTTCAACCCTCCATTCTGTCCTGTGGCAGCTGACCTCCAAGTGACCACAGAGGGTGGCCCTTGCCACTGAGATCAAAATACATGAACCACCTAATTGAAAACAAGAAAGTAGAGCGGCATAAAGGTTTTGAATTGAATCTCAGTTTGCGTATTCTACTAATAATTTGGCCTTTATCTCCCGTATTGTTCTCTGTATTCTGACGCTTCCGATTAATCTCAAGTGATGTGTCTGAGCTAGTCTTGTGTCACCAGCCTTTACAGTGGGGAAGAAAACTAAGATAGCAAGATAGATAGCTCGGAAGGAGCAATTTGTATAAGGAGGAGAGCCACATTGATCATGTCATAGCACTACTCGCAGTAACAAGTAGAAAAGATTCTCATTTTCACAAAAGAGCCTCGGCTTGAATAGCTGTTGAGAGTAAAAACCATGCAAAGTAGTTTCCAAGAAGAACAGTTTCAAGAATAAAAGAAAGAAGAAAATCTCTCTAAAAGAGTGCATGGAAAATCTTTTACATAGGACATACAGGGATGGATTTCCTGTCTGGTTAAAAGAGAAGACAGTGTGAGGACTGTCGATCCAGGTCATGGCACAAAAGCAAGTACAGGTGTATTGCTGCACATCCCCTTTCATAAATATCCTGGCTGCAGCTGGCCTTGCCAAAAATCACTTCATGGTCCCAAAAACTCTTCTCTGCCTGGACACCAGCAAAACCTGAGCAATGTCTGGCAGCTGGTGTTTCAGCTGCTGTTTACTGTACTGATTTCAATCACCCCGTGTTGGCTGTTGTATTTATCTTACCCATGAGCCTGCAATCTAAGTATATATGTTTTATGGTCTACTTGTACAGGACCAAGTTCCTGAATTATTGACCTTCAAATCAGAGCTTTCTATTTTCAGTCAGGGTCTGAATGTATTCAGGTTTTGGGTACAGCTGCATGGAAAGTGAAAACTTCTGTACTGGGCCCGATCATCAAATATGATCCCATTAACATTCCACTCCAAGCAGAATTTGGCTTGAAATACAGTTTTAGGTGCTGACGGAAAATCATGTAGTTGGAAGGGTGATCTTGCAGTCTTATGCAGCTGAAAAAGGTGTTTGCACATCACGCATAGTATATGTCATCAGGCTGAATCCATTTTAAATATAGTCACAGCTCCTTTACACACTTCTAATATTTTGCATTTTTCTTGTGTTCCAACATTATTAAAAATTAATACCACTGGACCAGAAACCTTCAAGCAATTCTAAGATTGTTGAGTGCAAAGATTGCTGAGGGACTGCTCATTTGAGAAGTTAGTGTCTACTTAACACCTTCCTAGCTACAAATGGAGTGAGAAATCCGTCATCATCCAAGCCATGTATGACAAATGCACTCCAGGGAATTTGGTGATTTTCAGATTTGGTGTTTTTCATAAAATTTCAAGTCTTTCACAAACCACAGCTTTGTTACCAGCTTAACAAAGCTGGTATCACCTTAAAGCTGTTAGCACCTTAAAATATTTTTTAGTACTTTCCATTTCCCAATGAGTTGTCCCAAGGTACCAAATGGAGCAGCAAGCAAGACAGATACCAGTCCTGTAGATATTCAGAGTACAAGAGACTCTGCTTAGCTTCCTGAAATCTTGAAAACTGCAGTAGGACAGAAAAAGTAGGATCATGGAGTGAATTAAATGGTAAAGGACTGCCTGCCTGCTGGTCCGTAGCTTTCTGGGAAGAGTCATGAAGAGCTTGCCAGGGTTTTCGGCTTTGTGCTGGGTGCTGTGACACCTGCTCAGTTCTGCTGGGGGAGCAGAGGGAAGCCTGGCAGGAGGCAAGCTGGGAGTGTTGGTCTTTTCTTATTACACCTTTGGTATCAAACAGATGAAGACTACAAGAGCAGCTGTGTGCCCTGCTAGGTATCATTGAGCTTGGGACTGTGACTGGGCTCTTGCACTGATTGTTTAGTGAGGTAACACAACCAATGCTGCAAAATTAAATATTTCATTAATTACATCAACAAGAACCGAATGCTTCTGTGTATCATTTTGCCAGACGGGTTTTTTTTCTGAAAAAAAATCACAATTAGTATATTTTGCCACACAATACCATGATGTTTGATTATTCATTATTTTGTTGCATAATGATGGAACACACTATTTTCTATTTTCAAAAGGCAGAACTGAAATGGTTTTTGTATATCTCTTACTTTCGTGCTTTGAAATTGCTAAATAGAAATGGCAGGATTATTAATGGCCTTCTGTTATTGCTAAGATATGCTTTTGTTTTACTGTCCCTAATTAAAGCTTATTATAGTTTTTACTTTTGTCTGTATATAGACACAGTTAAATAATGTCACTTTTGTCCTTTCATTCATTTTGATTTAAAATCTAGAAACTTTTGATGCTCCAATAGTATCTTTTGACAACACAGAAATGTAATGAACTGTGAATGCCCTGAAGCACAGACCTTCAAAATTTAGAATAACATGAGTTCACACTGAAGGACATTTTATTGCCTTATTATTATACTATTACGGGAAATAGTCTTAGGAGGAATGGGAATATTAAGAAATTATTGTTCATTTGAGTCATAGGTCAAATCAGAGACCTTATTGCAAATGTATAAAAATTATCTTTACAGCTCCTAGAAGGTTAGATGGAGTTCAAGGCCAAGCATTCATACAACTGAGAAAGGTCAAATTATACATATGATAATACTTGGTGACAACAAAGCCAAAGGTCAAGTCTGAGGCATTATTGTGGCACATACAGAGAAAATTACCATTCAGATATCATATGGCATTCCTGCTGGCTCCAGGGCCAGATTCTCATCTTGGTTCTGCTGTTGTGAAATGAATGATCCCAGTCACGCACCTGTGCATTTAAAAGACTGGATTTATTCTGGAATTTTTAGCCATAGTTCAATCAAGTTTCCAGTAGAGAAAGTAAACAAGTTCCCCTTGATACTCTGCCATTTCCATGTTTTAAGACATGTAGACTTCTTTTCAGTAGATAAATCAGCCCCAAGAATTTCCTTTTTGTTATTGCAGTGTTTATGCATCCTGACTTCCTAGACAAAAAATAACCAAAGTACACTTTTGTAAAATCTATATAGTTATTAAGAAAATTATGCATTGTAAGTTACAGGAAAAATACAGATAAACTTATATACTTTTTGTTGCGCATTTTAGGCAACGGATATTTTCAATATGCTGCAAACTGGTTTTGGTCTGCTAGCAGAGTGAAACGTTTAAGCATACTCTTTTTGAAAAAGTTTTAATTTAGAGTTTGTTGCCTTACATAAATGGAAGAATAAATGAATGATTTTTAAAAGAATTTGTTCTTCTAAGTTGTTTAAGATCCTCTGAAAATAGCCCACTCAGCTTATTAGTTGGAGAGTTCAAGGAAGAAATTCAGCTTTTAGAGCAAACTTATTTCTGTTGTAAAAATGTAGAGTGTCAGCATAGATAAATCAAATAGTCCTCCCCAAACCAACAGGAGAAAAATGTTAATGATTCAGAGTTATGCATAAAATGAATGACCATTTGGGAGCATATTCAAACAGCAGGATAACTTGTATATTTACTCTAATACACCGTTCTTGGCAATTAGAGGTAACATAGTGATATTTCTACTGAAACGGTTAATAAAGGCCCAGAACTACAATGCAGCGAAAAAAAAAATCTGTGTATGCTGCTGCTGCTTCATCATCTTCTGTACATGGTACCACAATGTAAATGTTTAATAATAATAATACAATGCAAAGAAATCTTTCTGTTAAACAGAAACTGATTCCATATTAATTATCTTGTCACTTATTCAAACGTATTTCTCATTAGACTGGGGAGAGTCTCAGTGAGACGGCTAAAGACAGACAAATTCCATTGCAAGAAAAATGTGACATTTTACTCTGTGCCTAATTGAATGCATACTCTTACGGGGATAATATCCTTTAAAATTGCTTTCACAAAGCTGTATACTTAGAATCATTTTAAGAAATAGTGTCTGCTATGTACTGAATGTGAAAATGATATGTATATAGAAAAAATTAAGCTACTATTTTTAATGCATGTATATATACACATATGCACAAACATATGCAATTTATTTCCAAATCCGTTTCGGTCACTTGTTTTATTTTAGTCATTGTATTAATAGTAGAATATGCCTGACCAGAAATAAGAAGACATTTTCTAACAATAAAAAAAAATTACAGCATTAATAAAGTTGAATCTGATATTGTAGATTGTGAGCAAATAAAATGGTGTGTCCCAGCAAATGCTACTGGATTTTGTACACTGATTTCTGCCCTTACTGTGGCTTCAGCAGGACCCATCACATAGTGTTCCAGCAGACCGGTCTATCTTAATTAATATTTAGCTGCAGTATCTGTTGAATTATATTACCATCTGTTCAATCCTCTATGAACATTTTCCCAATTCACTACATAGCATCAGTGGTCCCTGTATTCTTGTGGCACTGTATAATTATACACAGGCAGTAATCGTACAAACCCACTCAGCAATTCTGGTACAGGAGGCCACCAGAAATCTTACCGGCAGTATTCAAATCATGAGGGACGTATCATTCTTGGAGTAGGAAAGTGGCTTTTCAATACAATACCTTAGTGCACCTTTGGTGAGGGAATTTGTATTATTTGAGTAAAAATAGTAAATATCACTCTGTGGAGATTTTACTCCTTGAACATGTGAAGGAAGATTTATGAAAGGAAGAAAAAATTGTCACAAAGATAAGTTCAAGTATTCAGCACCTGAAAACTGAAAACGGAACTGTTTTTTGTTTCCCTGACTGACAGACTTGCCAGCTCTGGTGTTTGTACCTTGAGTCTTTTTTAAACCTAGCTGTTGCTGTCAGTAGATGGTATGGGAATCTCAGCCTTCATTTATTTTGAGCCCTCCTAATAAATATGAGGGAGTATGATGCAAGTGCAACTTAAAGCTTCAGAGGCAGTATCTCATGATCTTTAAATGAAGGAATCCTTGTTGACTGACCTCCCTGTGCTTTCGATGGGCAACACTACGTCAGTCTGCCAATAGTTATTGTGGTCTAAATCATACCTCCAGCTTTGATTTTGTTTAGTCCAATTTCAAATACTGAGTCAACCTAGTGATGAGTTAATTGAATGACTGCTCTGTATTCATAGTGCAGTGGTACGAATGGCTCAGTGCTTGACCATCTTCTCCACCAGTTGTTGCTGAAATGGCTGGTGGTGCTGGTGCTGGTGGTAATGCTGTACTTTGGTGGGCACAAAGCTCACATTCAGTTGGGATGTGAAAGTTATCAAAGAACCCAGGATTTTTATTTTTCTTACAGGAATCATAGAATCATAGAATGCTTTGGGTTGGAAGGGACCTTGAGAGATCATCTAGCCCAACCCCCCTGCAGTGAGCAGGGATTGAACCTGTGAACTTGGCATTATTAGCGCCGTGTTCTAACCAACTGAGTTAACCTGGTTGGTCTAGCAAAGTTTGGGTATTATTATCTACTCAAATTCCAACTCTGCCCTCCCAAATGCTCCTCAAGTTTCAAGTGGATCCTTCAGCCAGCCTCTCCCTAAATTCCAGGCCCAAAACAGTGCACATTGCTCCTGGTTGTTACCCATTATCAGCATCACCCTCACTCTTAATCTGTCTTCCAGGACAGCCCAGGAAGAGGGACCAAGGAGGAACAGGGGAGCAAACCAACACAAATGACCCTGCTTCCCCCTGGGGCAGAGCAGCCGTCCCGTCCTAGCCACGGCCGGGACGCTGCCGCCCTCGTTGCTTGTTGCCCTCCATGTGCCAGAGAAAGGCAGGACAGCCGGATACCCGCCAGCTGGACGGCCGGTGAGCACGGCGGCGCTGAGGGGCCCTTGCAGGAGATCCGTGCCTGGTGGGGCTCAGGCGGGGGTTTCCCGTTCATCGGTGGTGCTGCCTGCACCAGCCCACGCAGCCCCACTCCCGGTCTGCCCCGCGCTGTGCTGGTGCAGCTGTTTGTGCAGCTGCACGGCCGGCCAGATGGCAGAAGTGATTCTGGCTGGAAAGAAAAACATGTTGCTTTTTGCAGGGTGTTTTAACATTTTTTTTTTTTTTCCAGCCAGATCAATTCCCTGATCCGGTTGGTCAGGCAGGCACAGAGAACGGTGCTTGGGTGGCTTCGTACCACTGGAGATACACTCGTGGGACTTATGCTGCCATTTGACAAGCATTTATATCGACACTCAGGAAAACAATCCGCCTCCTGACTTCTCTTTCTTCCCCAGCTGAGCATTTCCAGGTCCCGCTGTTGCGCATGCATGGAGGTGCTCCTCCAGCCAAGCAGACAAGGGGAGAAGCAGGCTGGCTAACACACCAGGATGAAGAATACCCCTTATCCCATGGGATCTTCCACTGCTAGGTCAGGTTCCCTAATCCTCTTCCTGGCAGAGCTGCACAAACCCTTTCCCCAACAGAAGGTGGGAAGCACAGGGAAGGTGAGGGTAGGGCTGGGATGCTGGCCTGAGACACTTCATGGCTAGGTATTGAAATGCCTTACAGAAACCTTGATACTCAGGAGATATTAAGCACCTGCTGCCTGAAATTTTATTCTCTTTGCTACGGATCAAGTCAGGTTCCCAAAATCAAAGTACCCCCAAAATCACCTGTGGATTAAGGAAAAGTTTGGTTTTGAACAGCAAACAGCAAATCTTATACAAAAGCCACAAAGAGAAAAAAAAAGAAAACAAAAAAGCCATTTTTTCCTGGCTACTCTCATGTATTTAATGTGAAGATTTAATATTCTGCTCATCCTTTAACTCTGATTTACCTATTTTTAAGACTAATAAACATCCAGTAAAGATACCTGAGAGCTCTCTCCGTCTTTCCTTAAATGATTATTTTGAAAGGGGCTTATCCTATAGCTAGCAAATTCTAATCCCTATGAGCTAAACTTTGGAAGCGAGCGAGGAATGTAGGTAGAAAGCTTTTCTCTTTCAAAGTCGAAGGGTAATAGCACGTCCTTTCTATTCCAAAGTCAGAGTGAAGACAAGTTCCTCTTGATGAAAGCGCCACAGTTAATCCGTCTCAGGATTGGTGTCTCCATGTAGCACCCTGGGGAACTAGAATAAAAAGAAGTGGTTTTTGCCTGGTGAGCTGTAGAGTTACAGTGCAGGAAAATCCTTGTTGTACAGTACACTATATTGTTTCGCTAATGTATTTTTTCTGTGCTCTGAATGAAGCGCTTATATGCAGGGAAATTGGCTTTGAGGCAGCAGATGAAATCGTAGTGGTGTCAATGGTCTGCCTTACAGCAGAACAAGCGATCAGCTGATGGATCATGTTAAATTGCAGAAGCCTGGATGCCGCGACCGTTTCTCATGGTAGCAAACCTGTAAACATAGGGAGCTGTCCTGTTAACATCTGCGAGACGGCTCCAGAAAGGAGGATAATTCCAACACATTTATTAAGGAGTCAGGCTCTGTTCTTGTTGATTAATTGTGATCACTTGTTGAAGAGTGTAAGCTTTTATTTTCCTCCTGACCTATTTTTAATTACATTGCAAAATGCGCCCAAACTCCACGCATTTCTGTTCATTGCATTTTTAAAAATGCTAAGGGTGGAAAAAGGCAAGGTTGGCTTCTTTGGTGCAAGTTGTCTGATAGTGATTTTTCTCCCTTTCTGCTGTTGTGTTCTTCAAACAAGCTGCTTTTGAGGGTGGGACCTGATTTATTTCCACAATTCTGAACATGAAAGCTATTTATTGTAGAATCATAGAATGGTTTGGGTTGGAAGGGACCTTTAAAGATCATCTAGTCCAAACACCCTGCCATGGGCATGGATGTGCTACAGAGTTTTTGCTGCAGTGCTGTGAAAGGTCCTTACCAGACATACAGGACCGTGGTGTAAACAGCTTGCACTGACACACACGACGGGACAGTTCCTGATTTTATCACTTATTGCTCAATGTTATTATTCCTCTCAACTTCAAGTGAAAGCTGACATTCTGTTGTGAGTTTTTGTTGTTTGATATTTGTTATTACAGAGCTGTTCAGATGTAGGGAGTGAGAGAGCGCAACAGTTTTAAAAGACATAATTGCCGCAAGGTATTTGTGTGGTCAAAGGATAAACAATAGCCAGGCTGTTTCTTCCAACTTCAGAAAAACTTTTTTTTTTTTGAATACTCTCTTTTGCTTTCTGAAGAGTCAGCATTATATCTAAACCAAGACTGTATACAACAAGCTCAACACTAGACGATGAAAGATTTCAATGATGCAGTTCTTGGGGACTAACGGGAGGGTACGTCATCAGCGTTCACTCTTAATCAGTTTAATCTAGCCTTGCAACCGGTGTGATAGGGTTTCCAGTCAGCTGATGGCGTGAATAATCAAAACTTCATGTGAGGCTCAGACTGACGATACAAACTGATTCCTTCCAAAGCATGTATGGCACATGAAATCCCAAATTAATGATCACCCAACTTTAACTAACCATCCTTAAATCAATTTCCATTTAAAAAAGTGTTTGTCAGAGCATAAATACAGTATAAGCAAGCCCATGCTTTTGCATGCTGAAGGTTTATGGAAAGGCTCGCTTTGCCTTCCCACTTGATGCTTCAAGGAAGCATCAGAATCTGGCCAATCTTTTCTGCCTTTCCTTCCCCTCTAAGAATCCCATTTGCCCAGTTCAGCTTTTCCATCAATTTGTCAGACTGGCATTCATTCTGATGGCAGGGAAAGTTAAGTGGCTTAATTTGTTCTTAAAAATGGGGAATTTCCTCATATTCTGGGCCTGTCCTAGCAAACCTGGCTCCGTCTCAGAAAAATTAGTGTTCTCTATTTTGCAAACCTCATCACATTCAGCATGCAAAGGAACAGTCTGTGTGATGGCTGGTGAAATCAGTTACTCTTACATTTCATTACTATAATACAGCTGTTAAAGCAACTCCTTTCCTTTCTGTTCAAACTTTTCTCTATCCTCTACAGCAGAAATTTGTTGGGAAAAAAAATTGTTACAAGTCCATTTATAGATGCCAATGAGCTGCTGTAATATTTGATCCATTTATTTTGATAACATACATTATCCTTAATACGTGTTTGTTCTTACTCTCACCTGACAATTATATACTGTAGATTTATTGCTTTAAGAATAGCGTCCTCTTCATCTTCTTATGATTGTTATTCCAGACTAATTCTCAGCTGGTGTAAATACATTTGTGGTGAGCAGCTAACAATGCTTTAGGATCAAACCCCTAGTGTTTCTAATCTGAGGATCTCAAAGTTCTGGATAAATGTTCACTGGTTTTGCTGAAGGAATATTCCAACTTTTTTCTGTGTACTTGATCATCCCCCTTTGTTACTCACACAGCTTTCTGGGCTGGACAAATAATTCACAGTTAGGTTAATAATTTAATTAATTACTTTAATGTTTTCAATAGCATATCTGAAGGGAGGGAGTAATTTGGGTTTTATTATTTGCTTAATATTTAAGATTCCCCCAAATAGGAAAATATTACTATCAGATCTTTTAAGGTCAAGTCTTTATAATTCTAGCCTCAAGTCTGCTCATTTTCTTCTTCTCTGCAAATGGGAACTGCTATGAGAACAAAAAATTTGGCTTGAACTGACTTCTATATTCTGGTGTGTGTTATGAAAGCACTGTCATATTCCATTTTTATCAACTATTTTCGGTTAAAACGCAACTATTTGACTGCTAATTAACATGCCTGTGTCTTTATGAAGTCTCAGTCTCAAAGCAATATATGAAATGTCAAGGAGGTAAAGGCAAAGGTTAAAGATGCTTGGTGTCTTTCGGTTAAAACAGTGCCAGGATAAGTTTTGTATCTTTTTGAAGAGGAGGTTGCTATTTCTTTCAGAGCAGCTGTATGATTTTTTTTTTTTTTCATCACAACTCTGCATGCATTAGTCTCCTACAGGGCAAATTGCTTTATTTAACATGCCACAGAAAGCTACTGCTGTTGCATCAGGGAGATGGAATGCTTCTCTTAAAAACTGTAAGGCCAATAATTGCCTTTGGACTTTCACACAAAGAAAGTTTTGGTCTTCAAACTGCCTGGAAGGGTTTGTCTGTAATTGCTGTACTGTACAATCACTCCTAGAATGAAAGGGAAAATGACATATATTTAGAAAGTTCAATAAGAACAGTGCAAACAAGCAATGCTATTATCCAAGATGGTGAATGAGCCCCATGTTCTGAGACTGAGACTCAGAAATTGTTTTATTGCACATGGTGAGCAGACACACTGTTAATATAAAAGTATAATGAAAGCAGTTGGAGTAACCACAAGAACACCCTCTGAAGCATCCATGTTTGGTTAAACATATTTGTCTGAATTCATACCAGGCAACTGAGCTGGCAGATTATTTATGTCTGGATCCTTCCCCTCCACACTGATTCACAGCAGAATAGGTATATCCTATTTACACATGGAAAAGTTCATTGCCTTTGACCTTCAGGGCAATTAAAAGGCAAAATGGTGCGTATTTTCTAAGCCTCACAGCTGTTAAAACTCCACTACCAGGGAGATACTTTGGCCAAATCTCTTAATGTTTGTTAAGCTGCTTCATGTATTTGACCCATTTCCCAGCACAGTCAGTCATGGCCCTGCCACTGACCTGCAAACCTGAAAACTTGTTAACTCTGCACTGTTAGAATAAGAAAAGCAGAGAAAGAAGTTGCTGCTATGGATGTAAGACAACGGTGACCTAAAATGTTCACTATTGCCTAACAAGATTTAATATAATTTCCTCCAAGTAGTGGGAAGTTGGCTTACTGGTCAGCTACAGCGTAGGTAGCTCAATAGCCGGCTCAACCTACAGGAGTTAAAAGCTGGGGAGGATGGAGACTTCTGTCCTGATATTGTGTAGCTGCAAGAGTAAATGGAAACTCCAAAAGGAGGAAGGAACAATTCACTCTTTTTTAGTGAAAAACTTCACAGGGCATGAAAAGAGTTGTTAAAACTCTGCAAAACAATCTTTTGGGCAGGGAAGAAAATTCTAGATCAGATGTTTGTATATGTCTTCTACTATTTCCTTGTCTTTTACCCACACACAAAATAATGTTTTTCTTGTCATCCTAGTCATTGCTAAGAAAAAAATAACTGTGTTGTCATAAATGACAAGCTATCTTCAAATACTGAATTATTGAGTGAAGCATATGAATTCCAAGGCAGATCTATCATGTCTTTTCGTGAAAAAAGTGTTCTTAGTATTAAAACTAAAGAGAGAGATTTAAAAAAAAAAAAAATTGTGTCAACATATTTCTGACAGTATCAGGATACTTATGAGTTTTTCTGCCATGCTCCCTTCCAAAACTGACTTTTTAAAATAAAATGTCTGTTTAAATAATGGCTTACATTGCCTCAATGTGTGTGTAACTCTGACTAGCTAATGAATAATTCTCCTGTTACCTGAAGTTTCATTTCTGTATATTTTCTGGTTTTGCTAAATCAAAGCGCTAAAAGAAAAATATAGTCCTTAGGGATATCTAGATATAAATCTTTCTACAATGCACTTGCATCTATGAAACAATGTCGTTTCCTGGTCCTTCTGTGGCTGTGTGATAGGGATTTTGTGTCATAAAAAAGATTCTCAAAGCTGCAAGATACAATATAGCTGCACCTTCATTTGGATTATTAAAGAATTTACAATAATCTACATAAAAGAAGTTCAGTCCTCAATTTGAGAAAGAACTGCCCCAGTATTTCACATCGGAAAGTTACAACTTGAAATACATTTATGGAAATGCAGTAGTTCATATCTACATGCATTCTTTAAATCATGACATAGCTAGATCAGAAACCGCAAATAATTTCTCTCTCTTTGCTTTTTTATTTGCTTGGACTAAGCTTGCCCCACTGCACAGCTGTCCTGCAAAAGGAAATGGAGAAGCAGGTAATAAACATTTTGATAGTTCAGCTCTCCCTACTTCCACTCAGCAGTTCCCCTTCCCAGCCTCTGCCATCACCTGGTCCCGTTCCCCAGCCACGTCTCAGCATCCTCATTCCCCGCAGCCAGAGGAGCCCCTCGACCTCTGCCAGTCGATAACGCGTTTGAGTGTTTTGGCAGCTGATAAGGCGCGTTTTGGCTTTTGTAAATTACACTGTAGGTAGCTCTGCTTGCAGTTTTTTCTTTCTAAGAGTCCATGAGGTATGGGGTCAGATTGCAGATGGTGGCTTTGAAACATGTTTTCTGTTTCAGCATCTGAAAACATCAGTGTCTGTGTGATCTCTGACAGAGGGACTGTCCTAATAGCGTGTGTTTGGGGTTTCGTTATAGAAATGACAGCACTGAAATCCAAACACACTGCGCTCCTAAATTATTTGAATGGTGAAAGATGCACACAGAAATGGAAGTTATGCTGCAGGAGGAAGGGTCTAGGGTGTTGTGAAAATAATTTATGTTTTGCCTGCGAAAATTCAGAGGAGCAATTTTGATTTAAAATTTCTCTTGGCATACAAAAAAGATTAAAATCTGCAATTTGTTCAAACATAAAATTGAGTTTAGTTTTTTAGTTTTTCTTATATTAAAAAAGTGACAGGTGTTAAAATAAAAGGTAGTTTTGAATAGAAAAAAATATTCTGATGTCTTCTGAATTAGAAAGAGAAGATTTTGACTGAAAAAATGAAGCAAATTTGATAGCATTTGATTTTGGCTGATCCAAATGTACATTTTTCAATGAAAAAGCATTTCAGGCAGCAGCTAGATCTACTCAGAGGACTATTACCATCTGTGCAGTTCTTTCCAACTCCGTTTCCTTATAAAAAACAATCCCTACAATCTACATTTCCCTTTTCCTCTTCCCCCCTGAAAGCTAACCTGCAGCACATCCATATTAATCTCCTCCTTTTTTCTTTCCAAAGTTCTGTTCAGCCCATGCTAGTCCTGCCACAAACTCTCTTTGTATCTGCATCCTCCCTGCATTCCCTTAAACCCTGCACTCCAATTTTCTCCAAACCTTTCACCCCTCCTTCTAGCCACCCTGCTTCTTTGTTCAAACAGAACATTTGGGAGAGCAGAACAACAGAAAACAGCAAGACAGGCTTGGAAAACTTGAAATAACTTACACATGCATGTTGCTCCAAGAGGGCCAAATTTTCATTTGGTTTAAAACAGGGTAATTCTGCTGATGTGATAAAATTATCACTAATTTAGAAGTTTTCCTATCACAGTCTCAAACTGGCTTACACTGGAGATGTGGACTGCATGTGTGTGTGTGAGAGAGAGAAAAACAAAATCCAGAGCAATGAAGATTGTTGGTCTGTCTTTCTCTCTGAAATGTAGGGAAGTCGAGCATTGCCAATGTGGGACACTGGTTTTAAGTTTTATCTGAAAAAGCCACCAATCACTTTACTGCACAAAAATCCTACCCCCCAAAAATAATTGTATTTCCTGGGGAGGGATACAATATCAAACAAGAACAGAAAGCTCCAGGCTTGATATACAGCTTTAGTCCACCCTTAAAGCAAGTTTTGGTGCATCCTGACTTACAGTGTTGTGACTGACATCTACATGAAATCAGCTTCTGGGCACAGTTATATCCATCTGCTATTTTTGCTAAACCTCTTTAATTAATTGTAATTTAATTATTTGTAATTGCCTATATAGCTGGGTTTGCTGTATCCAGTAGAGAGAAGAGCAGTCTTGCTCTGGACTTGGCAGCCAGACTGAGTCACACTACAGACCTAAAACCACCTAACTAGAGATGATACAGTGATGTGTGAAGTAATTTCTTCAGCTTGTGTTTTCCACAAATACACATTTTGACTTCTGTTTTCCTCCTTTGATTTGCTAAAAATCCTTAAGTCCCTTTACTTCTTTCCTAGGGTTATGCTATGGGTTATTATGGATGCTATAGGGTTATTCAGCATTTTGCAAGATTGCACCCATACTTGAAAACTTTCTTCCCATCACCCTCCCCTCCCCAAATTTACACAGATCAAAGATGATGAAAGAGTAGCAGTGGTAGTTCCACTGCTTGGTTAGGCACTCTGATCTGCTAAAATCTAGATGTGGAGCAAAGGAATCTAAAAAAAAAAAAAAAATAACCCAAAGAGTGGTTCTCAGGCAGCTCTTTTGTGTGGGGATCATATACTTGACACCATGCCTTATGTGGAATGCACATCAAATCACCTGGAGACTCCACATCAATGGTAGTTATGTGCATGCATGTACCACAAAGAGAATAGACCCTTAAACCAGTTGGGTGCGTGAGACAAAGAAAAGAAGTCTAAAGAGTGTAAATCTAGAGGAGTACATCAACTTTTTCTTTTGATTTACCTCTTTGCTCTGCCTTATGCCTTTTTTGGTTTTGTTTTTTAATGTTTTAATGGATGGATTTTTTAAAAAGGACTTTCCCAGTGCAGCTAGCACTTTATTTTATAAGGTTCTGTCCTTAATCTAACACATCTGTGTTATCTGATCCAAGACTGCCCATAGGATAGAGGGCCAGATTCTTAGCTCCCATGCACTCGTCTCGTAGACTTCAAGGGGGTTACACTAACTGCAACAAGTCGATGACTTGCTCTTGTTTGTTGTTGAAGTCTTAAGTGTTACCATATTTTTCCTTTAAATGTTACTGAAGCCCATACCCAGTACCATGCAGACAAAATGATTTCCTCTGTGCTGAGCTGATTTTTGCTCCAGGCTGGTGTTTACTAATTTCAGGGAGGTTTTGCTATCGTAGTGAACAGGACCAAAAAAAGCCTCCTGTAGGAGTCAATGGACTTCAGTATTTAGAAAAACGATTTTTGTACCTCGGAACTGCGTCCTGAGTTAATGTCTATTTCCCCCTTTCAATCTAGGAATGGCAGAGATATTATAATAGAAATTTTAATAAAATATACCAGAACAACCAACCAACTAAATAAAAAGACAGGAAACTGCCTGTTTGTATTCAAGGATGAAATGGGTAAACTCTGAGTTTACCTTCCACTACACGCTCAAGAGTGAAAGGCAGTGTCTTTCCCTGATCCTGGCTATTCTTCCAGTGATGTAAGCCTGATGGACCTGCCCACTAAATGGAGTAAAACCTCAGTGAAGCCAAGCGTGTGCTCACAAGCTCCAGACCTTTCCTGCTGCGCCTCCGCCAGCTACTACTAGACCATTCCTGGTTTTTTGCCCACCCTGCTGCTGGACAGTCCATCTTAAAGAGATTTCTGACCACATCAAGGAGCAAAATTTAACAGGACTTTCCCCCTGATGTTGGAAACCAGGTTCTGCTGCTGCTGAGTATGGCCACTCTCTCCCCTCTGGGAGTCCCCAACTTTTCCTCCTGATCCTCCCTCCCCAGATTGCTTTCTGAGATGCAAAGAAATAAGGATGGCAAGCAAGGGCAACAAATTCCATATTTCATGCACCAAATCCCAGCTTTGGTTCCATCCTGCACATACACCCTGCCCCCGGGTGACAGCAGCCCATGCGTTTGCAGCACACCACGTTGGCTTTGTGCCCAGCTGGGACCACACACCCAGCAAGGGAGGCCATGGAGACAGAGTGAGGACATGGTCCTCTGCTCCT
The DNA here is from genome assembly GCF_030463565.1 of Pelecanus crispus. NCBI lineage: Eukaryota > Metazoa > Chordata > Aves > Pelecaniformes > Pelecanidae > Pelecanus > Pelecanus crispus. The sequence continues at coordinate 72,859,284 of NC_134646.1, forward strand.
GTGGGACATATGCCTCCAAACAAGCTGCTGGTCTCAAATGCTGGGAGAAGAAAAGCAAAAGGAAGACATGAGGCCTGCAGTAAATGTATGTTTCCACAGAAGTGTATAATATGTGCATTGTGTGATGCATGTGTTTTAATCAGAATCTCTGGTATTACAACCTATTTAACAGTTACTGTCTAGCCGGTTGGCAGGTACACTAAGCATACAAACTGCATAGACATGTTAAAAGGAGGAGAAAAAAGTGATGGATAACTCACTGCACGGTATGAAATAGAGCGTAATAGATTAGCTGTTGACATTAGCTCAGAGATCTACAAGGAAAAAGTCCTTTCATATATCTGAGAGCTATGGTGCATCCCATGATTTTTTTTTAGACACGTAGGAAGAGCAGAAGTGACTCCATATCCCAGCGTGGCCTACAATTGCTCCAGGGTGCTCCCCCTGAAGGCTGGTGTCAAGGGCAGAGGGAAGGCCCATCTGTGGAGAGCTGGCACATCTCTCCACCTGTCGTGGTTGAACCCCAGTCAGCAGCTAAGCACCACACAGCTGCTCGCTCACCCTCCCCGCCCCAGTGGGATGGGGGAGAGAATCAGGAAAAAAAAAAAGAAAAAGCCACGGGTTGAGATAAAGGTAGTTTAATAGGACAGCAGAGGAAGAGAAAATAATAATAGTAATAACGATAAAAGAATATACAAACCAACTGATGCACGATACAATTGCTCACCGCCTGCTGACCAATGTCTGGCCAGTCCCCCAGCAGCGATCCCTGCCCCCCGGCCAACTCCCCCCAGTTTATATGCTGAGCATGAATATGGAATACCCCTTTGGCCAGTTTGGGTCAGCTGTCTTGTCTGTGCCCACTCCCAGCTTCTTGTGCACCTGGCAGAGCATGGGAAGCTAAAAAGTCCTTGATTAGTGTAAGCAGTACTCAGCAACAACTAAAATATCAGTGCGTTATCAACATTATTCTCCTACTAAATCCAAAACACAGCACTATGCCAGCTACTAGGAAGAAAATTAACTCTATCCCAGCTGAAACCAGGACACTACCTCTCAAGCCCTATGGAGGACTGCAGGAAGCCCTACAAGCCTAGCTCCCTGAATAAATCATGCGAACACCTAAATAATTCATAAGTGCAGTCTGCATGGATGCTCCTAGGAGGTTGTCTTTGTTTTGGGCTTTGTCTGGGGATGACTGCTCAGTGATAGACCTGAAATTTACTGGTGTTGAGACATGGGGAGCATAAGTATGAGGTAGCAACAGGCTCAAACAACATCCAAGATGAAGTTCACACTGTAACAGGTCTCGTGTCTGTACTTTAAGAAAGATACAACGACATTGGAGTGAGTGTCAACAAGACGTACACAGATGGGTCTAGAGGCTGAGGACAAGGGCAGACAGCTGGAGAAACAACTCCATGTGCTGACATGTACTAAAAGGAAGCATGAGAGAGGGTTTCATCTACTTACAGGAAGAAAGCTCATGCACCACTTAATTTAGCAGGAACAGTCACAGGGAACAACAGCCAGAAGCTGAGGATGGAGAGTTATGCTGGAACTAAAACAAGCTTCTTACTGCATGGGTAACTAACTACTAAAACAATCTCTGCATTTCAGTGATGGCTTCTTCATGTTTTAATATTTCTAGCTGAAGAACAATGACCTTTTTGGAAGCTATCTTTTATCCAAATACACACTTTTTTGAATTCAATACTATTGTAAGTGGATGAAACGAAATGGCCTGTAATGTACATAGGAAGTCATATTAAGCAGTCTGATGTTCTCATCAGTCCTTAGACATTATAAATGAACCCAGAAACTTCTCAGGGTGATGATAGATGTGGAGACTGCAACTCCCAGAGTGAAATCCTCCGTTTCAAGCAATGCAACCGGAACGCTGTGATCAAGCCTGACAGTTGCATGGTTTCACTGCCTTCTGCAAGATAGCATCGTCTGCAAGCTGGTCTCTTATATGCAAATTAAGAGCAGCCCTTGGGCCCTGGTGCTTTGCCAGCTCAACCCTCCTTTAAGTGAAGCTGGGCTTGGGGTTGGAACAAGTGCTTGGCTCTATACAGAGACAGTGGCGAGTGCTCTCAGTTATTCAGTTCCCACTGATCCAGGCAGGAACTCGGAGCACTCTGTGTTTAAGGACTGCACCCTGCGGAAGGGGTTTGGTTTGGTTTTGTATTGTGTTTTACCTCAGTAACTGGGTTAAGTAATTTCACCAGCTCCCATAAAGATACCCAAAAAGTGTCATTACAAGCTAGTCTTTATATAACACGCTGCCCTTATGGTGCTGAGCCTGGGAATGCATCCCAGCTGGTTCCTACATCCTTGTGTCCGGAGAAGCCTCTGACTGATTCTGCTGTTAGTATCTCTGCCTCTCCAGTCTGCTTCAACATGTTCACAAGTTTCTCCCTCTCTCTGTAAGTGATTCATTTTCCTGAATGCTGCAAACTGATAGCACTGCTAACTAAAATACTGAGCACTTCAAATGTTCATATATTGGTTCCTTTCGGACATAGTTTAATTTAAAGAATCACACAGAAGCAGCATGGAAGACCTAGCCAGCAGTTTACATCAGTCTTCCAAAACATGACACAAACATAACGAAAACTAGAACCAAGGAAAAGGAGGAAATCTTCTATATCAAACAAAATTACTACCCATAGTTTTAATTCAGGAAAAAATAGGGTTTATAGCATCTTTACAAATAAAAAGGTAAAAAAAGGGTTAAAAAGGCTAAAACAGAGGAAATTAGTAGAAAATATGATCTTTCAAAAGCAGTGACTGTTTATTGTACTTAACTTGGTTTTCTCCATGTCTTACCAGTTCTGCATATGCTTTAGCAGAAAATGAATTTTGTCAAGTCACTAAAGATAAGATTATTGCAGATTCTTAGAAAAGGAAAGCATAAGAACACTTAAAATCCCCAAGGGCTATTTTATATACTCCACTCTTAAGTGTTGCCGTGGATTTCAATGAGACCTACTCCCATGAAATTATCAGAAAGTTGAAAAAGTCCTTTACAGGCACCCAGGGACCAATCTGAAACCTGAGAGAGGGAAGGGAAGGGAAGGGAAGGGAAGGGAAGGGAAGGGAAGGGAAGGGAAGGGAAGGGAAGGGAAGGGAAGGGAAGGGAAGGCAAGGCAAGGCAAGGCAAGGCAAGGCAAGGCAAGGCAAGGCAAGGCAAGGCAAGGCAAGGCAAGGGAAGGCAAGGGAAGGCAAGGGAAGGCAAGGGAAGGCAAGGGCTGCAGAGGGTTTGGATCACTGTTTTTTGGGCAAAAAATTGGAATAGCTTGTTGTTTTGATAGATCTCCTTTTCCACTGATTTCTACAGCTAGTCCATCTTCTATATCTCACCTCAAGCTGGCAAATTGCTTTGCTCTTACTCCTTGTGTTCCACACAGTCATTTTAGCAAATATGAATGCAATGCCCGCTAAAGTTGCCGTCCTTCAACAGGTATTCCCTCGGGAAGCAGCATGGGAAGGAGAAGCCAAGCCTGTTACCTTGTGGGTTCAGGCTGGCCCAGGCAAGAGCAGTGGGGAGAGGTGGTACATTTTGCTCTGTCTGGGTTCAGACAGCCCCTTTGTGCTGGGATGTTGTCAGCACTCTGTCACAGAAGGGTCATGAAAGACAGCAAGGGAGCTGTGGGGTGAGACCCCAAACCAGCCCTCATCTTCCTGGAAATGTTTGACCTTGCAGTGGAAGGCGTAACAGGGAAAACTGGGATGCAGCTTTCCAGGACAGCTTTTGCCTAGAAGCTCCAGTGTGTTGTAAACATGGGCTGGATGATTAGCTTTTGGGGACTGGCTGCTTTAATGACTTCCCTACCTAGTGGATACCGCCTTGGAGGTGGCCAGGACTTACAGGGTTGAGCAGGGTTGGGAAGGCAAATGGAGTGAGGCCAGGACAAGAAGAAGGGTGAAGCAGAGCCAGGTTAAGAAAGGGGATGCAGCAGGGCTGGGCCAAGAAAGGGGGATGCTGCAGGACCAGACGGGGGGTAGGGATGTGGTAGAGTTGGGCTGGGAAGGGGGACGCAGCGAGCCTGGGCTGGGAAAGGGACTTCTGCGGGACCATGCGGGTACCAGCTTGGCAGCTGGGTCAGTCGAGGTGGGCAGAGCTGGGGGAGGATGCTGCGGGGGATACCTGGCTGCGGGTGCGTTTCACAGCCAGCAGGCTGAGAGCTCAGCTGCAGGGGACATCCCCCCCTCGCCCCTTCCCTGCCTCGCCCGGCTGGGAGCGGGCTGGGGGCGGCCGCCATCACCCAGCTCGGGGCTTTCAAGGCGAAAAGCTTTTTGAACTCCTCCAAGTAAGATTACAGAAAAGTCTCACGGTGCCTGTTTAAACAAGTGTGTCTGAACAGGAAAATCAAACAGACAGGGAACGACTTCAGTTTCTCCGCTTATACGATGTTTGAAATGATAAGCGAGGATATATTTTCACATAATTGGGCTGTGTCAAGGTACCGGCCATTTGATCAGATAGGGGCTCTCTATGTAGTCTCACATCAGAGGGCTAGTAAACTACAAATTAAGGCAGGCTTTAGATTTTGTCTGCGAAGTAGCCAAATAAATTGAATTTTATCCCTAAAGGTCAGAACGGGGAGCGGGGGTGAATACACAAAAAAGGCAGAATAATGTACCAGGATAACTGAGTTGGAAAAAGTAAGGGAACAAAATCATTGGAAAGGGCTCAGTCACTCATGAAAATCCATAAGTATTGGAACGATGCTGATTAATATCTCTGGATCGACAGGGAGCTTTAAGAGCCCACACTTTCACTGCTCCAAAAGAGGTCTGCAGGAAGGCAGGGCTAGAGGGGCAGGGGTAACCTAATGTACCATGGCTCCTTTGAAGGCTTTTGGTTACTTTTGTTCTGATTGTTGGTAATTTTTTGTTTTATTTGGTATTTGGCTACTTGCAACAAACAATACCTTGGGGTTGACAGAACACCCTGGGACACCTCACATAGGCTGGTGGGGTGAGGGCCAGAGAGCTCTGCTCAGTCCCCTCCATCCTACCCTATTTGCCCTGGCATCTCAGGCCTGGGGACAGGCAGCCTGCCCTTCCACCTGCTCCCCTGTCCCCTCACCTCCCCCCAGCCTGTCCCCCGCTGCCCCCAAAGAGGGGGGAAGCTCCCCTGCCCACCCACCAGCCCCAGGGGAGAACTCCCAGAGGCCTGAGGGCTGTAAACCCCCTTTCCTCTCCGTGGCCGCTGCCTAAGCTGATCCCTCCTGCAAACCCAAGTCTGGTCCCCCCAGCCGTGTGCTCCAGACAGTATTCCCAGGCTCCAGACAAAAAGGCCAGGGGGGGTCCAGAGGACCTGGCTGGCTCCCAGCCAGCCCTGCTGAAAGGGGATCACGACAAGCCAGATTTACTCCAAAGAACAAAGTTTCCGGTGACTTTCCAAGATGCTCATGGTACTCCTTTCTCCTTTTTTTCCATCTCCTTCTTCCCTCCCTCCCTTTATTTTTCAGAATCTCATCTGGAACAGAGGTGTTCCCTGTCACTACCAGTGAACTTACTGCTCCCCTCCCTTGTCAGCTCTGTGTACAATCCTGCGGTGTTTCTTTTTCTGTCCCTGGTTTTATACATCACCAGTATTTAGCTACTTGAGTCGGCAAGTGAGGAGGACCTGAATTTACCTGTGAGGCTGCTGCACATGATCTTTTCCCTGTAAATAGCTCCTGCTGGGTCAAGAGGATGGTGATCTGCTCCCACGTCCCAGCCCCAGCAACCACAGTGTGGGAGTCAGGATGCAAAGTGTGCGTGTGTGTGCATGCGCAAATATAACCTACAGCCAGGGCTTACAGCTACAACAGTAACAAGTAAAGGGTGGACTCTGAGGGCAGATGTCAGTGTAAAAGGTGAAACAGTTTGCAAAAGGCCACCAGCAAACCTAAAGGTAACTCTGTGTCCTGAATGCACCCCTGCTCTGCCTGATGTCACCGAGCCTCCTCTTTGTGTCTCTGCGTTATTAATGTGGCACCATTGTCTCTCCCGTGATTTTATAGAAAAGGAAAAAAGTAGGAGCGCTTTCTTGGTATCCTTTAGGTTGTCTCAGAAGTAAAAATCAAATCAACCCAAATCCAGCCCAAGCGTAATGGGACCATTAAGAGCAGGGGACAGCCTGAATCTGGTGCCAACCCAAATCAGTAGAGTTCACACCCAGTGCCAGGATCTCACCCTGCTCCACAGCGTGGGCCACGCTGATGATGTGGGAGGAGGTGGGCAGCAGCCTGCATGCCTGGTCTGGGCACTCCACAGGAACCTGTGTCCCTTTGTGGGCCAGCATGGGCTCACCCCTGCAAGGGATGCTCGGCTGCGTGGAGGTTGTCACATCTTCAAGCCGTGGATTGCAGGGAGAAGCCTGATGCTGTTTGAAATGCTGAAAGAATTTCTGCTTTGAGTGTCAGAAAAAAAAACAGCTGTTGAAAAGCAAAGTGACCCAAAACCAATAGGGAGTCCACACTTGCTACATAAATAATGTCAAAACCACATACAAGGGAATAACATGAAGGCAGCACAAGGCAGACCAGTGTCTAGAAATGTTATCTCTTCTGTTCCAAAAGCTGATCAGCCCAGCAGTGGACAAGCCAGGAACATTTTAGATTATGTCTATGCTTGTGGTTGATGGAAAGTCTGAGAGGAACATAAGCTTTCTAAAAGACAAATTCAGTTCCCCTACAAAATATTTGGGATTTTTTCCCCTCCTCCTCTGGCAGTGAAATTGTTTGGTTACGTGGATTTATTAGAATGACGTAACTCCCAGTATCGTATCTAGCCATCGGCTGCCACTCAGCAAAAGGATGTGGTGAGATCACATCACCAAAATAATAAGGCACTGGAGTTCCTAAGCAGGAGGTTACATATCATCAGGACAGTTTCAAATACTTGTGGATGGCTTTGATAGTTGCAGGAGTGTGATGTTGTTTTATTTTTCCACAGACAGAGCCTGGAAGATACTGGACGCCAGTTACTCTGCTGTTCAACTGTAGTTTCTTTTGCATAGGAAAATTAAAATCCTTCTATATGTATATGCCTGAATATATGTTTTCCTAACTGTGAGGTTTTTGCTTAAAGCAATCACTTTCGAACCACCTTAGCCAAGGAAGAAAAGAAATATTTGCCCCAGTCCTGTTCCTCATGAATTTACGGGGTTATTTTTGGGCCTCGGGTTTTGCAGACGCAAATTAAAAGTGGGGGGAGGTAGTCTTGCCTTGGGAAGCTGTGTGACACCAGCAGGAATGTCCAAAAAGGGGTGCTGGAAAGAGGTGACCTGCCAAGTTCAACTCCAGTGCCCACAGGTTGAGCTGCTGTCTGCCGGTCTGCACCGGCACAGCCCTGCCGCACACAGGCGTTTGCTCTCCCTTGATTTTTCCTTCTAGGAACTTTTTTTTTTTTTTTCCTCAGGAGTTGATTATTATCTAGCTGAAACGTATTTCCTTCTGAAAAGTGGGTTTGTTTTGCATTTGGTTTTTCCCCCCTATTCGCATAGACCTCTCTATTGGGAACAGACTTAGATCACGACTTTTGCAGTTTGCAGTTTTTTCAAAATGTGGTGACATGCATTTCTTCTGCTCTGCTCTATATGTTTTCTTACTGTCCTTTCCATCACATATTTTCCAGCAATTTAGAGAGATGTAAGGAATAGCTTTTACACAATAGGCAAAGAAGCGGGGGGATTATTCCAATGGTCTTACAAGTTTGGAGTATTTCATCTTCTTCAAAAGGCGAGGAAAAAAAACTGTGTCCTTGTGAGCAAATGATTAGAAGAAGACTGGGAATACAATAATTACCCCAAATGGAAACCCAGACCGCAGTCAAACAACACAGCTTTTGTTAACGGGCTCTGCCTGTAAAAAATCTAGGAAATCTCATAACTAGAGCTGGCGAAATCCTTTTCTTATGCAACGATATGTAAAAGGCTCCTGAGAAATGAGGAGTAAACATGGAAACGCTGTAAAATAGCATGATAATGAACTTGCTCTGAGCATCGGAGATCGCCTTGGCGGTACCAGCATGGATTCCTTCAACCACAAAGTATTTTCTCATGTTAAGGAATTTGGGACAAATTACATTTCGTGACATTTCGCCAATAAACAAGCACGTGAAGACAAATAAACTGGGACTCGCCATAATCTACCTTGATCGTTGTGGAATTCAAGGGGACCAAAGGAATTGGGAGCGAGACAGAGTGCAGCTTTGAATGAATGTCCTTTATGAGGGAGCGGAGAGAAGATCATTTATATCCTTTATATTTTATAGTTTTGCCTCTAGGAAAGAAAAGACCAGCGGAGTCCCGACTATCATTTACTCATAATGATCGCATTCAATCTACTGATTCACAGTGAATCATATAATAAGGTTTCCATTTTGCTCATGGGGAGAAGAAGGAGGGGTGGTTAAACTTTGTTTCGTTCGCATTCATGCCCCCGGCCTCCTGTTTCCCTTGAACTGTCCAGTTCAAATGACTCACCCATGGGGCGATGCTTTTTTTCGATTTTTTTTCTTTATTCCCCCCCCGCGCCCCTTCGGTTACCCCCCAGCAATAAAACCCCCTGGAAGGAGAGCTGACAGGTTAATTGTACGGCTATTCGTTTTCCTACGGCGGCGTTTCATTTGGAGCACGGCTCTACTTTCGGGGCCTCTCGGGGCCGTGCCACGCCGTGCCGAGCCGAGCCGTGCCGAGAGGAGCGGAGCTGAGCCGAGCCGAGCAGAGCCGAGCCGTGCCGAGAGGAGCGGAGCGGAGCCGAGCCGAGCCGTGCCGAACCGAGCCGAGCCGAGCCGAGCCGAGCCGAGCCGAGCCGAGCCGAGCCGAGCCGAGGCGAGCCGAGCCGAGCCGAGCCGAGCCGAGCCGAGCCGCTCCGGCCGTGGCCCTGCCGCAGCACAGCGGGCGGGGACCCCCGGCTGCCCGGGCCCCGGAGGCCGCGGCTCCGCGGAGCGCCCGGCCCGGTGCAGCCCCGCCGAGCGGGGCGGGGGAGCAGGAGAAGCAGCCCGGGACGCCTGCTTGCAGCGGCACCAGGAAAGGGGGGAAAAAAAAGGGAAAAGTTGCTTTTCGGCATTTTGGCCGAAAGGCGCAGCCACCGCCCCTGGAGGCGGGGGGGCAGCCCGCCTGGCGCGCCCCTCCTGCGAGCCTGGCTCAGGGCGAGGGGATTTGGGCACCTGAGAGCCTGCCCCGCGTCGAGATGTCATTGCGGAGACCCCTCCGCGCAGGGCCAGGCGCACAGACCGACCCGCCGGCGCGCCGCTAATGCGCCCGGCAGTCGGAGGCTCTCTTTGCTCTCGGGACCTTTGCCATCTGCAAGCGTTTCAGGTAAAGACGGAGGCGAGGGCAGGGTGAAGCGCTCGGGCTCGGCAGGAGGCGGCTGGCTCGGCGGGGAGGGCCGCGCCGGCGCTGGGAGCCAGCCGCGCATCGGCCGCTGCGCCCCGCCTGCCACTTCTCCTGCAGAGCCCCGTGAGGAATAGTCGGAGTCACCCCAAAAAGCGACGGAAAGAGAGGAGCGGGCCGAGCCGGGGAAAGGCTCGGGGAGCCCAAGCGCCCCGGAGCGCCCAGGCGAGGAGAGGCGGGCCGGTGCAGGCGGGCAGGGGCAGGGGTGATGCCACAGGGGCGCCGGCCCCAAACGTGCCTGGAGAAGCGGTGCTCTTCTCCAGGAGCGCCGGCACCTCCGCAAGAGCTTCAAAAAATGTCTATAAAATGAAAGAGGCGTGTTGTCACTGAAAGAAAACCGCTGCCTTAGCCATGGGGCTTTCACCAAGACAGCCAAGTTCCCTTTTGGGCAGAGCAGAAAGTCTCGAAGTCTGCTTGACATCTTGAAGCTTAAATAACCGTAAGGCATTGTTACTCCCTGGCAGCAAAGTGCCTCGTTACGCCTGATTGAGCTAATTGCTTTGAAATAGGATATATTATCTATAATTATAGAGATCTTGGAGGAGACGGCCAGCCTTTTCTTTCATCTTTTCCAAGTGCATCATAATGTCGCGATCAAATTAATTTGGGCCACTTGAAATAGTGCCTTCCTTTCAGCTCTGCTCCTCCGACCCTCAAAGAGCCGGGGACGCCTCGGCGGCTGGAGTTTGGCCATCCAAATCAGCGCTCCTGGTAACCTCCCGAGGACCAGCCCAGGTGCCTGAAGCCTTAAAAGTCGTTTACGTTATGTTTGATCTGGGCGGAAAGGGGAAAAGGGGCGGGGGGCGAGGAACAAAGCAAAGAACGGAGGTCTTTTCGCATTATCCGACGCTCAGCGGAGAAGGAGCAAAGACGGGAGCAAGGGAGGGTTGAGACTTGAAGGGCTTTGAGGGCTTGTAAAGCCCGCGGGACGTTTTTAGCACTTGCGATAGATCTGGCTCTTTGCCCCCAGCGCTGAGCCGCTCCGAGCCGGAGCAAGGCTGGCTGCGGGGCGCGGAGAGAGCGCGGAGAGAGCGCGGAGAGAGCGCGGAGAGAGCGCGGAGAGAGCGCGGCAGCGCAGCCCCGGAGCCGCCGGTCCCCAAAGCCTCCTCGTGTCCTGCGGGGCTGTCTGGTCTCCTCAGAGCTGCTGTCTCGGGGGAAATAAAATAGAAACAAGGGAAACAACACCACCCCTCTCCTTTCTGAGTTCTGCCTTTAAGTCAAAGATAACGTTTACAAAGGGCAGACAATGCCCTGAATTGGCTTAGCGCTGCCTCCTGTCCTCCCTCCCCATCCCCCACGCACTCCTCCCAGCCCTTGTTGTTGTATTCCCACCGAAATAAAATGCTACGGGTAATGGCTTTGCCTAGCACATTCATTATATTGAAACGGGACTGTTTAGGATGCTAATTGCCCAATATTGTTATCTAGCACAAGTGCCTTCAGGGAAGCGCCACGGTTCCCAATAAAAACACTGGACTGGAACAAGCACCAATAAAGTCACCTATTCCCCCCCGCCCTTTCACTTCGCGTTTCCTTACGGCTTAGGGAGGAAAATAAGAGAGAGGCACCTAAAAGCAAGTCAGAGTATCAACACAACTGAACAGATTTAAAAAAAAAAAAAAAGAAATCCTAAAATCCAGTGGTGTTTTGGTCACCCAGAGCGCGGCGAGCAAGGCGAGAAGAATTTGGACACCAAAACTTTCCCGCTAAACAAAGAAATCCAACTCGGGGCAGATTTCGTTTTGTAAATTTGACTTCTCCATTCCTAACTTAGAACATGTAGATTTCCTTAAGAAAGGAAGGAAGGAACGAACGAGGAAAGAAAGGGGGAAAGAAAGGGGGAAAGAAAGAAAGGAGGAAAAAGAAGGAAAGAAGGAAAGAAAGAAGGAAGGAAAGAAGAAAAGAAAGAAGGAAAGAAAGAAAAGAAAAGAAAGAAAGGAAGGAAGAAAGAAGCAGGAAACGAAAGGAACGTTACTGGCTTCCCGTTTTCAGCCCAAGAGCTTGCCAGCATGTGAATTAGAATCAAGTCCTTACTATGGTACAGTAATTAAAATACCACCGAGTATGACAGAAACGTAAACACAAAGCGTTCATTGCTGGGAGATAAATAAAGAGCTAATTATCTCATTCTGTCAACTCTGAATGAGAGCGGGATCTCGCTCTCAGTATGGGACGCACACTCATCTCCTCAAACCTCAGCAACATCCCAATGTTCAAACCATTCTGCAAAAGAAAAGTGGGCGAAAAAAAACCCCAGCAGCTCTATTTTTCCTTTCATATTTCCATCAAACAACGAGATCGAAAGCAGCCTAGGGGCTGCCTGGAGGTCTAATAAACACATCACTTTTTCTTTTGCGCGGTTGCGTTTGGGATCAGGCAAAAAAAAAAAAAAAAAAAAAGAAAGATCCTACCTGTAGGATCGGGTGGAGGGGACACCGGGAAATGCATCGCTAACTTGTGCGTGTTTTCATAGTCGGGGGGTGGGGTGGGGGTGCATCTTCGCGTCAAGCTTTGGGAAAATGTCGTGTGATTGGTAGAGCAAACTAATTTTGTCAGGCTGAATGTGCCGATGTCCCAGGGCTAAGGCGCCTTGCTCCCTTGATGCGGGTTAACGTCCTCAATAGTCCCCCTCCAGCTGAAGCCTTTGATCAGACCGCTGCTGGCGCCTAAAAACAACATCACTTGTCTGCCTATTAGAGGCACTGACTAATCGTGACAGATTGTTTATTCTCGCAATTAGCAATGCAGCCGCTTCTCCGAGCACCCCCCCCCCCCCCCCCCACACACACACACACAGACACCCCCGCGCTGCCCGTCGGGCCGGGGACCGGGCTGCGGGCAGCGGCAGGGCGCGGAGCCGGGCCGGGCCATGCCGTGCTGTGCGGGACCGTGCCGTGATGTGCGGGGCCGTGCCGGGCCGGGCCGGGCCGGGCCATGCCGTGCCGTGCCGTGCGGGGCCGTGCTGTGCGGGGCCGTGCCGTGCCGTGCGGGGCCGTGCCGTGCCGTGCGGGGCTGCTCCCCGCCTGGCAGGAGCGCTCACGGATCGGGAGGGGAACCGGCTGCCCCAATAGCTCTGCGCAACCGGCGTTCACCCGAATGCACAGGAGGGCGCGGGGGCACCCCGCAAGCCGCCTGCGAGCACCCCCCCCCCCTTCGCCTGGAGGCGTCGCCAGGGCCAGCACGTGCACTCAGGCGCGCGTGAGGTACGCGTGCGTGTGCCCGCCTGCGGGACGACTCCCTGCAACGGGGTCCCGCTGCTTATCAGTTAATAAAATGTCTAGTGCATCAATTCATTCCATAACCTGCGTGCTCCTAATCTACCATCTTCGGCGGGTCCAGCTGAAAGGCGAGGGGATTCGCCGTCCCTCCCCGTTTAGATAATTGCCCTTAAATGTCTGCGGGAGCCTCTTGTGTTTCGGGGAGATTAGAGCCCTGCAGCTATCAATAAACTTTTCGCAGCGAGCGGCCAATCGCGTTATTAGAGAGCGGGGCCGTTTTACTGCACATCCGTCCTGGGCGCGGGGATAAGGGATCGTAAAACGAATTTACAAAACAAAATAGCCGGGACTTTAATGGGTCTGGGGCTTAGACGTGCCTTTTGACGTGAACGCACATTTCGCTCTCTGGAGAGGCGCACACATCCGCGCCGTGACACGGAGCGCAATTCGCGGGTGCCGGTGTAAGCCATGTGCGCACGTATGGACGCGCAGACCTCCGCAAACGTGTCGGGCACCCCGCAGGGCCGGCGTGCATTTAAAAAAAACAGAGCAAACAAACGAGCAAACCCCCTAAACCCGCCCTTTCGAGGCGCAGCCTGGCCGTGGGGCAGGCAGGGCTCCCCCCGGGAGGTCAGGCGCGGGACGGCCCGGCCTGCGCGGCTTTCCCGCAAGAAGAGGGCTGGGGCCCGCTCCCTCGCGCTTCGCGAGCAGAGAGGCCGGCTGCTTTTCCGACGCTGATACATTTTTTTTTTTTCCCCCCGACTTTTGAGCCTCCCCTCCCCGCGGCGGAGCCCCGCTCCGCCAGCCCCGGCCTTCCCCGCTCCCGCCTGCGGCGCGCGCTGGGGCGCGGGGCGGGGGGCGGGGCCGGGGGCGGGGCCTGGCGCCCCCCGCCCGCTCCCGCCGCCGCCGCGGCCAATGGGACGCCGCCGCCCCGCCCCCCCGCGCGCTGGTTGGGCGGTGCCTCCCCCCGCGCCGCTTTATCAGGCGGCGCCGCCCGCCGCGGGGCCGGAGCGCGCCGAGGGCTGCCCGCGCCCCCACCGCCCGGCCCGGCCCCATGAGCCGCGGCGCCCGCTCCCGCCCGGCGCTGCGGTGGCGACGGCGGGCCGCCTCTGCATGGCCCCGGCTGTGGATATGACCACCGCGCCCACCGGCGTCCGCAGCGACGAGCTGCCCGCGTCCGCCTTCAGCAAGCCCGGCGGCGGCCTCCCCGTCGCGGCGGCGATGGGCGGGGAGGAGGAGAGCGACAAGCCCAAGGTCTCCCCATCCCTCCTGCCGTTCAGCGTGGAGGCGCTCATGGCCGACCACAGGAAGCCGGGCGGCAGGGAGGGCCCCGAGGGCGCCGGGCCGGCCGCCCGCGCCAGCCTCAGCCCCCGCCTGGGCGCCCTGACGGCGGAGGCGCCGGCCTCCCCGCTGCCCCTCGGCGGCCACTTCTCCGTCGGGGGGCTGGTCAAGCTGCCCGAAGACGCCCTCGTCAAGGCGGAAAGCCCCGAGAAGCAGGAGCGGAGCCCCTGGATGCAAAGCCCACGGTTCTCGCCGCCTCCCCCGAGTAAGTAGGGTCCGGCAGCGGGCGAGCGGGGACCCCCCGGCCCGGGCCGTCTGCGCCCCGGGCAGCGCTGCGGCGGCGGCCGAGGATTTCCTCTCGCTTTGGCCCGGCCCCTCCCGGCGTGTTTTTCCCTGCGGTTCGCGCTCTCCGCCGGGCCGCTTCGCTCCGTTCGAGGTACCGAACCGGTTCGAGTGTGTGCGAAGCCGGCGCAGCGCCGGAGGACGGCCGCGAAGGAGGAGCGGCCGGGCGAGGTCTTGTGCCAAGCGCTGACCGGGGAGGGGGGTGCGGAAGAAAAAGCAGCCCGGCCTGCCTGTTAGCTTAACCTGCGGCCCGAACTGCCCACGCAAAGCCTGGCTCGGCCTCAGCGGAGCTTTCGCCGAAAGCGGCTCAAGGAGTTTCCGAAGGGGCCGCGCAGACCCCGCTCCCCGGCGAGGCGCTTCGGGCTTGGCGGGTTCGGCCCCGCCGGCGGCTCTCTCGAGTGCTGCACCTCCAAAGTCCGAAGAGCCGCAATTGCTGATACTTCCCTGCTTTACCACGGAGAGATCTAAAATAATAAAAATAGCAGCGGGAGGGCTGGGATCAGAAAAGCCCGTTCATCCTCTCCCGCGGCTGCGACGAGCCCGGGGGTGCGGCGGGCCGGGGCCGCTCCCGTGGGAAGGGGCTTGGGCTGAGGCTCTGCGGAGCGTTTGGGGTGCTCTTAGCAGAGCTGCCAACAGAGCTGCTGCCTTCTCCCTCCCTTGGAGAAAGGCAGCTTTCCCGAAAGGGCTTGTGCGGAGTATCGCAGTAGTGTAATTTTATTTAAATTGCAAAGTAAAAGTCGTTGTTGCTAAGTAAACCCTGGGCAGATCGAGGTTGAGGACCCTTAGAAATGTTAAATAGGAGGAGATGGGCAGACCGGTGAAGAACGGTAGATAGAGGCTAAGTGTGAATTCAGAGCTCGTAATTAATTACATGCTTAATCCGGTTCCCAGGGGCCTAATGAAGAGGGTGTGAGTCTGAGAAGCCAGCCTGTTTTGTTTATTTTTTTTTCCTTAATCCAATAAAAAGGACGGGACATATAACTTTTCTTTTTTTCCGGAGGGTCACTCCCTTCATTTACGTCTCTCCTGTCCAAGCCGGGAGCCGTGAAGGTGGGAGGTGGTGGGTCTGTGGGTGTCCGACTCCTGCCCTGTGCCGAGTTTTTTCCATGGAGTCGGAGAGGTTCTTGCAATGAAGCCCTGCAAGTAACTTCGGTCCCAGGAGTCTTGAAAAACCTAATTCCTTCCTAAAGCACCCGCTTTCTTTACTGAAACGGGAGAGATCAATTTGAAGCGTGCCCCAGGCAGCCTGGGATTTTTTTGGGCCACTTCGAGTGGGACCTTCTGTTCCCCTTTCTCTCCACCCCAGCTGCTGGGGGGGGTGGGGGGGTTTCTGTGGGGCGTGCAGGTTTGGGCGCTGCTAATGAGGTGTCTCTCTCCTTCCCCCTCTCCTCGGCGCAGGGCGGCTGAGCCCCCCAGCCTGCACCCTGCGCAAGCACAAGACGAACAGGAAGCCCCGGACGCCCTTCACCACGGCGCAGCTGCTGGCCCTCGAGAGGAAGTTTCGGCAGAAGCAGTACCTGTCCATCGCCGAGCGTGCCGAGTTCTCCAGCTCGCTCAGCCTCACCGAGACCCAGGTGAAGATCTGGTTCCAGAACCGCCGTGCCAAGGCCAAGCGGCTCCAGGAGGCTGAGCTGGAGAAGCTGAAGATGGCAGCCAAGCCCATGCTCCCGCCCGCTGCTTTCGGCATCTCCTTCCCGCTGGGCGGCCCGGCTGTGGCCGGCGCCTCTCTGTACGGTGCCTCCAGCCCTTTCCAGCGGGCAGGGCTGCCCGTGGCTCCTGTGGGACTGTACACAGCGCATGTGGGATACAGCATGTACCACCTCACATAGAGCTGAGCCCCGCCGAGCCCAGCCTGATGGCTGGCTGCTCCTGCCGGCTCCGCACGCACTCCCTCCCTGCTCCTCTGGCTCCTTGCTGTGGACTTCCCCACGAGCCCCGTGGCAGAGACTTCTCCAGTCCAGCTCTGCTCAGCCTCTCTGCTTCCTTCCCCCTGTGATGCTGGCTCCCCGGTCCAGCCCCGTTCCACTCTCCTCACAGTCCTGGGAGCTGCTCCGCTTTCCAGCTGGGAGAAACCTGAGGCATTGCCCCAGTTCCTCCCCGGCACAGCGCAGCGATGGGCCAGCCCTGCCCCGCTTCCCGGGGAGAGCCCCCCACCCTGGGGGAAGGAACTGTGGAAGAAAAACAGCAAAAAAGGGGTTGAAAGGCAGGACGTTTCTCTTGCTTTCTGCAAGGCGAGGTCAAGAGGCAGAAGTGTAGAGCAGCCTCTCCCGTCCCTGTGTAACAGCACCGTCTGTTACCTGTGTTTGTTCCTCCACCAGCTCCTTTGGAAGGGGCTCTGTGTACTATGTAATATACTGTATATTTGAAATTTTATTATCATTTATATTATAGCTATATTTGTTAAATAAATTAATTTTAAGCTACTGTTTGATGCAGTTTGTTTGCTCCTTGCCCTGCCAGGGGTGACAAAGAGACAAAATCTGTGTGTCAGGGGGACAGGAGAGAGGGACTAGCTGTACCAGCCGGTTTTCTTTCCCTCCCCAGGAGACTTCAGCCTCAAACAGTGAGACCTCGGCTGAGTTTTCAGCTCGCTCTGTATCCCAGAGCTGCCCCATCTTCACGACTGCCTGGGGTTTTTTTCCTTCCCCCTCCCCGGTGGCAGCTCCCGCCGCATCCCCTGGCCGGGGGTCCGGGTGCCTGCTGCCGCTCTCCCCAGCGGCCCCGGGACGGGCACGGCCCCGGCCGGGCTTTCCCAGCCCTAGGCGGGAGAAAAGCTGCTCCTGTCCCTGCCGGCAGCCTTTTGCCGGGACGCTCCCGACGGCTGCTGGAGGCTTTGGGGATGGGGTAATCCGCCCCCCACGTCGGTGCCAAGTCTCGGGAGAGACCAAAGGCTGCCCCCGCAGCTCCCTTCGGCAGCCCGCATTGCTCGGGGGGGGAGCAGCGGGGGGTTTGGGGTGGTGCAGGGGAGAGGGGGCTGCCGCGGCCGGGGTGGTGCGGGGGAAGGGGAAAACCGCGCTAATAGCGGGGCAGAGGCCGCGCCGTCGCCGGAGCCGAGGGGTCGGGTGGTGGGGATGGGGTGTGGGGGACAGTGGTGTTTGGGGACTGGTGTGGGGCCGCGGCAGGCAGCCGGCGGGACCGACGGTCGGGACGGCTCGGCGCCGTCTCCTGCCCATCCCCGCGGCTCCGGGCGCCCCGCAGCCCTCAGCGGCCGGCTCTGCTGGGGACCCGTCCCGGTCGCCACGGCCCTGTGGAAGCCGCCGGCGACGGCCGAGGACCCCGCGGAGGAGGGCGGCGGGCCGCCCCGCTCCCCTCCGCCCCGCTCCGCTCCGCTCCGCGCAGCCCCGGCCCCGCCGCCGCGCCCCCGAGCCCCCCTCAGCGCGCCGCTCCGCCCGATTTCGTTTTGCGGATCGCTGGGGTAAGGCAGAGCGTTGGTTTCCTCTTTTTAATTTTTTTTTTTATTATTACTATTATTTCGTGCTTTATCTTTGCGCTCAAGGAACGGGCGCTGAGAAATTGGAACTCTATTTTTTTAATTTCTTCTTCCCCCTCCCCCCCGCTGCTTTCATTTCCAGCAATTTAAAACGTTAAGGTTGAAGCAAAGTTAGAAGGAAAATAATTGCTGTAATGAGGCTAGGCAATCTTCTGCAGGCACTGTGGCTCCAGCGAGACTGTAGCTGGGGGCGAGGCGGGACTTTTATCATCTCCTAAATATCAGTGATGCTTTCAATAACTCAACGAAACAACATACCTGAACCCAGTCACTTTTCTCCAGAGCTCGCTGCTCTAATCCCCCACTTCTCATCTCTCGCTCCGCTCTTGGCCGCCCCAGTCCTTTCTGGGTTTTTGTGGTTGGTTGGGGTTTTTTTGTTGTTGTTGGTTTGTGGGTTTTGTTTTGTTTTTGTTTTGGTTTTTTTTTTTTCTTCCCCTTTTTGGTCTGGCTTTCTTTTCCGATCATTTCTTTTCTCTGTGCAAATGACAGTGTCTGTGATCCTGACCCCAGTGCCCAACGCCGCGCCGGACTGGGAGAGCGCGGTGCCGGCTTTTTCCCACGTTGTGTCTCTGGCAGAAAAAGGCTGGAGATAAACTTAGCCTCCGCGCGATTAGACCGCGGGTTTGGGGAGAAGATCTAATCGCGCAGGAGGCCAGGTTTATCCTGTAAAGAAGCCCTTAAAAAAACGAGAGAGATTTTACACAGGGAGAACCGCCTTGAGCGGGCTCCCCGCAAGCCCCGCTCCCCTCCGCCGGCACCTTTGGGCGCTGCGGCGCGGGGCTGCGGACAAGCGGGACCCTTTCATCTCTCTGCTTTGTCTGCCCCCCCCCCTTTTTTTTTTTTTTTTTTTTTACATTATGTCAAGTCGGGATGGATATTCGAAGCGCAGGATTCCTATTGAACATGTCTTTGCTTTAAGTTTTCCCCCTGACCCTTGGGCTAAAGTCCTTGGTTGCTCAATTAAACCCAGATGAGAACAATTAATAACTAAGTAATGACAATAAGTTGGGAATCACACGGATGAACGCTCCATGTGAATAGGAAAAGCTCACACAAAAGAGCAAAAAGGATTTGTCGGCTCTTTTTAAGGGGGAATTGGCTTTTCTTTTTTCTTGCCTCTGGCTTACCAGCAAATAAAACTCACTTTTGTGTCTTTGTCGCCTTAAGGATCTCAGTGGGCAGTTGGAAGTGAGAATGGCTGTTTTCCTTTCAACTTGAGGGTGCTGGCGCCACGCAGCCCCAAGGATAGAGAGTAGCCAAAGCAAAGTTTCCTAATAACTCCCCTCTCCCCCGCCACCCCTCCCCAGTCACTCCGGTACCCCCCCCCCCCTCCATGCATATCTCCACACACGCTCGGCAGAGACGAGAGAAAGCAGAGGGGCCCCGAGCACACCCATGTACCACGGCGGACTCGCAGGCGAGGCGAGGCGAGGCGAGGCGAGGCGATCCTCTGCCGTGGGAACGCGGCAGCCCCTTGATGCGACGCTTTCCGCGGAGGGGAGGAAATAAAGCGCGCAGTAGCCAGAGCACGGAGAGAGAGCAAACGCCCGCAGAACCACCCACAAAATAAAAGGGAAGCCATTTTTCTGCTCTTATTCCCACAAACGAGGGGGACGGCTCCGCTGCCCGCACACGAACGCAGCCTCCCGGGCGCCTCTGCCCGGCCCCAGCTGCGGGCGGGCTCGGGAGCGCCGCGGCACCGCGCCCGGCTCCGGCTCCGGCTCCGGCTCCGGCTTCAGCTTCAGCTTCAGCCCAGCTTCGGGCTGGGGCAGAGCGGGAGGCGGCTGGTGTCTTAGCAGTTAGTAAGGAAAGGCTCGCCTTCGGTTCTAGCTCCAGAGAAGGCGGCTACCGGCAAGATCTGCTGAGCCAATCTTTAGTTAAACCGTGGATTTGTTGTCTGCTCTGCATCTATGGTGTTTTCAGGGTTTCTTCCTGAATTCGCTGTTTTAACTCGAAACGCGAATCGGTGCTCTGTTGAATGCTGTATCTAACGTTTTCCGTAGTGCTCAAGTGAATGAAGAGCTAAAAACCTCTTTACAAAAGTGAGGGCAGGCTAAATTCACCAAGTGAGTTAGGCACAGCAGCAGCAGCCTCCTGCTGCTCAGGTCTGTGCCTGAGAACACAACCTTCAGAAATCAGAGGCAGAGCAGGGAAGCTGCCTAACTTGCCCATTGTAAAGGCCAGGCGGAGGGGAGGGGGTGAGCCTGCTTCTCAGTAGTACTCGTATGCTTAAATCCGGGCTCATCGTCTCGTGTGAGTCTCCTGAATCGCCTCAGACCTTCTCCCTAAAGATGTGGGACGTGAAAGCTCCGTTGAGCAAACTGGCTGGACACCTTCAAGGAGAAACGGGATACTTAGCACTAACTCCTGGTACTGCCTGATTTCAGGTAAACAGCTGAACTCAGGTATTTTGTATGCAAAGTAAAAATCCCAATCACCAACTTACTAGGGACTCAGAGGTAATTGCTCTTCATGTCTCCTAATGATACATTTGACTTTATATAAGAGGCAGAGGTGGCCAGAGAGTGCAAGAAAAAGCAGCTGTTTAAATAGCCTCGTGGCCAGGACACTCCTCAGAGCCGTAGGGCTGCTCAAATGAAATCCAGCAGAGTGGTGACTCGCAAGTAAGTCTCCCATTGCTCGGGATATAATATACTGTACCCAATGAGCTGCTGGATGCAATGAGGTGGTTCTGTCCCTGCCTAGTTTTCCACAAAAGCAGGCTGATGTGGCTTAGGCACTTAACTGCAAGGGATTCTGTGGCAGAAAGTGACACCTTCTTTCTGCCTATCACAGTGCTGAGTCCCACTATATATATATATATACACACACGAATTTATATATATTCTAACCCAAGGAGTGTGTGGATTACTGAAGTTTCCTTTCATTAGCTTTTAACTCTCTCCACACCTTGTGTGAAGCACACTGGTGTCTGTCCCTGGCCTGAGCAATCTGTTCCACAGCAGGGAGCCTAAAAATGAGGCATTGCGATAATGGGCATTGCAACACACAGCTTCTTGGGGCTGGCCCGAGGCCCCTCTGCAACACCGACCCATTGTCTGTCCAGCTCTGTGGCAGGAGAAGCTGGAGGCAGAACCAGAAGCAACAGCTCTGACTCATTTAACTATGAGTAGTAAATTGTAACATGCTGCACGAGAGAGATTTGGTGGTGATTTGCTTACAACAGTAAATCGGTCGACATTAACTCTGCTCCATTGTACTTCTTCATCTCGAAGACCTTTTATCCCTCCAGGCTGGATCCGGTTCCCACCCTGCAGTGATTAAAGGGAGAGCAAGAGAGGGAGCTACCTGGCCACAGTCTCCCTCGTGTGACCAGCAATGTGCAATAAATCCACCATGCAAAGCTGCCCTTTTCATCTCGGGAAGCGGCCGCAGCCGAGGACCCCACCGCAGCACGGAGTAAAACTCTTACGGGGAGGTGGGAGGTGAGTGCCTGCAACTGCCTCACCTTTGTGCTGCTGCCTGGTGTGGTATGGAGCCCCCTCGGCCAACAACTGATTCTCATGATGGTGTGAACATCGCTCTTAGCATTTCTTCTTGCTTAGCCCTGTGGAAGAGGAAACGAACCTCTTTCATAGGGTCACACAACAATCAAAGCTACTCAGTTAAATAATACAGACCCAGGGCTTGCTAGTGAGCTGTAAGACAAACCTCGGGAGGGAGTTTTGTAGGAACAATGTTCAAAATTTGAGTGATTTTGTGTCTGTGGCCCACTCCCATCGACGCTGGGGCAGACAACGGGGCAGTAGGGTCAGGGTGATCAGCACTGGGCAGGACTGAGATCAGGGACCCAGGCATAAAAAGATGCAGCCTAAACTAAATGTTCTTTCAGCCTAATTGAGCGATGCTTTTGTTGTAGGTGTTTCGTATCGGGCACACAGCAACAGGCAGGGCAGGATGTGCGTTCGATGTACGTTGGAGAAAGAGGTACTGTACAACGGCAAACACATTCAAGACCCTCTGACCACCACTGTCACTGCCCCAATGCAGGGGTACAAAGAGAAAGAGCACCCAGGAGAGGCAGTATTTAGAGGTTTCACTATGACTCGGGCTCACTTCGCATGCCAGAGAGAAAGGAAGTGGCAGTGGGAGGGAAAGAAGTCTGGTAGCAAAGGATGACAAAATTATGTTAACTGGAAGACTGCAAGTGGTTCAGGGAAGCTCTCGGGAATTATTCTCTCAGAATTATTTCCAACAGACAAGCTGGAGGGAAGGAACAACTTTCTTTTGATGCAATGTTTTGTGTGCATTGGGCATTATTATGCAAATATCAGCTAACACAAATACAGAAGTAAGGATGGGATGCTTTAAAACTCAAGGGGTGATTGTCTTGCACTGTAAATGCATTTAGATGTAAGCCAATGGACCTGTCCCTATTTACATCAGCAAAAGACTAGAAGAGATTTTTCCGGGGCTCCGAGACCTGCCCTCACATTACACCAAGCTTGTGTGCGTTAGTCCAGGGCAACAGCTGGTCCTCACGCTCTACTCGCCAAAAGCCACAAGTGCTTTTCAAAACCTCGTAACGAGCTTTGGACTTACTGTGAAAGCCGCGTCCGTGGTATACCACGAGAAGAGACAGTGGGATGTCGTAGATGTTGTCAGTCTGACCAAAGATTTTTCTTTCTGTGACATTGTCAGTCCTCTCTTTGGGTAGGAGGCTACATAAACAATACACACTAAATTCTATTTATAACACAAAAGACAGGGTTGCAAAATACAATATATGTGATGTGGGGCTGGGGGACTGGAATACACACAGAGAGAAACAGGAGTCAGTAGTTTTCAAAACACTTTAGCACTTTAATTGCCTTGAATTAATTGCCGCCTCTGGAGGCACCTACCTGACTATGGAGAGACTGTAGGCTACCGAACGGAGATGTTCCAGGTTGCCTCTTAGCCGGGAATCTGAACTCAAGTACCCTGCGAGACCCCCGGCAGCTGAGAGCCTGTAGCGCCAGAAGGCAGCACGATGTCTCCACAACAGCAATTGTATCAGATAACAACTGTATCGATATAAATAATAATGAAATGCAAACTTTCTTTAGTGATTAGCACAGCTAAAAAACTCCAGCCACATCCTTTTTATAGGCAGCCTAAGTATTAACTGCATATCCAATATCTACATTCAGAAAGCTTAGATGAGCTTTTAACTCAGAATTTTAATTTAGACATTATTCAAAGGAGGACTGGCAGCGTCTTTAGTCAAAAGACTCTTCAAGAGTAATTTCTTAAAAATTAAATGTCTTTAACTGCATTTCTGTCAGCTGTGGTACCTGAATTAGGATGAACTTAACAGCCTTATTAGCTCGGAGTTCAAATGCAGATCCTTAGACAGCTCTCCCTTTAATTCAAGAGGCTTGGTGCACGCATGTTAATTTTCCCTCTAAATAATTGCATCTTTCAAGTACATATTCAAAATCAATCCAAGTCAAAAAAACTGGAAAGAAAATAGAAAGTTGTACAGGGCATATAATAAAATGAGAAAGCTGAGATGGACATGTAATCCTAAACTATTCTTACTTTCTAAAACACCAGGCTGAATTTCTTCAAATGTGAATTGTTTTCCCTTCCTCAAAGATGGCTTTAATACCAGCCAAGTTTGAAGTTTCTAATGACATTTATTTCTGAGCTATGTATGTATGAGAATTTCACTTTGGATAGTTGGAGACTGTGATCTTTTTCAAGCTTGCATAATGTTTAACATGACTGAATCGATTTTCAAAACAAAGAAACGCAAAAGCATTGAAAAATGCTCAGAACAAGAATGGGCATTTCCATTCCATAAGGAATTTGTTTGGAAAAAATTATAGAGAGTTATTGGAATTAGAATCTAAGTTTATCTTAAGTTTGCTGGAAGGGAAAGTTATATTATATGAGACAATTAACCATTGGCTTCGGGTCTGGTCCAAAGCCCAATAAAGTCAGTGGCGTCTTTCCACCGGCTAACTAACAGGCTTTGGGTCTGACTCATAAACTGCAAAGCTCCACAGAAGATAATAGGTCTACACTGCTTATGTGAAAGTTAAATATAGCCCAATGTTTGTAAGTGTGTGTATGTATTATGATTAATTTAAAACCCTGGTTAAGATTGGGTTACAGTTTCTATTTAATTCACATGCATGTGTTTGTATTTGTATGCATGTACATGTAAAGACAGACATCTGTGAATGTGTAAGTGCACATACAGCTAATGTCATAGAGATGATTGAATCAAGTATATACACATGATGGTAAATATCAGCGTTTTCTACAGTAGATATCACTGCTGCAATATATATACTCTGACAGATATGAACAAATACTTTCAAAACCAGCAGCATCTGTTTACATTGAACTGCAATAAAAACTGAAGGAGGCATCAGTTAGTATTAGAATTTTATCTTTTCAATGACCAGAAAGAGTTTCTGTGCCTTTGATGTAGGCTGTCAAGCACTACTGGAAAATTGCATCTCTCTAATTACCGCGTTCAGTGCAGAGGAAAGGGCATGACTGCCTGGCAGCATTTGTCAGTGGGGACCCTGCAGGGGCTTGTTTTTTGGGTACTGATAAGCAAAGTTAGCTCACAGTCAAAAAAACAGTAAAGCAATCCTTGCACGAAGAGGGAAAAAACCCAGAAGGGGCACTATTTTGGATGACAGAGTAGAAAGCAATACAGCTTTTCTCTGTTCCAGCTATGATTAACCCTTATCTCTACTGACTGCTCCCTTCAGACAGAGCTCCCTGCATCCTCCACGAGCATTTAGCCTGAGTATAAACTCAGTGGCAGCAGCACCACTGCTTATACAGCTATGTGCACATTCAGGCAGGTGACAAGCACCTGATGAACCTATGAAATAGTTGTGTCATGCCTGGTGATATGGCTTCACATTTTGATGCATTTAGAGGTGGTACTGGCTTATCTGCTCCTCATTATCCCTGTTCCTCATTTCTCCCTTTATGTGACAGAGGGCCCTTTTGGCTACATGTCACAAAACATTTTACTGCATTTTTAAACCTGGATCAGTTGCCCGATGAGGTTTGGAGCTACAACCTTGCTAATTTGCAGTGGCAAAATGGAGGTTGCAAGGGAGGGGTGGTTAGAAAGCCAGAGTGGACTGAACTCTGTAAGGTGACAATGCCACCAAGAAAAGAGTGGGACCTACCCTTTCACAAAACTCTTTGTTAATATGAATAGGATCTTTTATTTTAAAGTCTAATTGCAAGTGAGAAATAAGGGGTTACTAAGGCTTGTTCATGTTCTTTTCCTCCTGTGTAAACAGAAAGCAAGCATTTGTATACTTTACATATTACGTATTTGAACAAAAGACCCAGTCATCAGCTGTGTGCATCCTGAACATGCACCAAGAAGAAAAGCCTGTCAAAATAATTGCCCCTTTTGTAATATTGCTTCCATACTGTGGTAGCATCCAGAGTAGAAATACTTCCAGGAGATGAGCAGGATGTATGACAGCCAAGCACAGCCAGAAGGGAGAGTGATCTTGGAGAAACAACTCTGGAAAAAAGAAAATGCAAAGGAAAAATAGCCAGCTAGCATGTAGTGGAACTGGAGTATCTTGTGGGTGATCACAACATCTTCCATGTAGAGATTGCCAAAGCACAGGTGGGGGGCAGGGAGGTGACGAGATAGAAACATATCCTAAAGATGCACTTTACAGTGAACAGCAGCAAGAACGCTGCAGAAGACACTGGGTGCATTGTATTGTGCCTGGCAGCAGCACTTACTTCGTGTGGGCAAAATACATGCAAGAACGTAAACATTTGCAAACCATCTACTTTACTGGCAATTCATAAGGAGAACTGGCAGAATGCTTAATGCTTCCACAACCCGGCCCAGGAGGACTGAGGGATTCACGCATATTTTAATAAAGAGGATAAACCAAAAAGGGAATTATTCTGTCTCTCCCAGCTGCAGGGTTTCAGCATTGCAGGAGAGCTGTTGGCCACTTTGATTCTGCTTGTCCTGGAGCACAGGTAAACTACAGGTGTCTGAATCTCAGAGAGCAATTCAGCATGCTCTCTGCCATCTAGAACCAGTTGGCGCTCCTGTGTTGGACTGCACAGTTTCCTAGAGGCATAACACCACCTCCTAAAAGCCAGAAACTCAGAAGCTAAGCAGCTACATAACTCACTCCCAAGGAAGCTCAACTCTAAGTGAGGGCGTGGAGGCACTCAACCTGCACTCAGTTGCTGGGAAACGCTGAATTCAGCTTAAGGTGGGTCAGTCAGCATCACTCTCTTGAAAAACATACATCTGGAAGAAGACAAAACAGCCTAGCTCAGAGCAAGCAGAGTTCCCCCCCATGCTCTCCCGAAGAGTTCAAAGCCAACGTACCCACCTCCCAGGGCAGTGTCCTCTTACCCTGCGAGGTCTGAAGCATTGCCCGCATCTCCTGGCAGGAGCAGCGTCCCTCTGCAGCACACAGTACGCAGCCCTGGGGATCACAGAGACAATGAAGCCTGGCTCTGTTTTAACATTATAGCTAGTGGTTATCTGATACAAAATGCATAGGTAATTTCAGTGTCCTGAGTGTGGTACAAGTTTTTTTTAAATTTAATCTTTAGAGGTGCCTACTTCTCACTTACTGATCACACTGGGCATCTAAGCATCTGCCTTAGGTGCTCTAAAACATCCTGAGAGACTAAAACAAGTGCTCTTCAGACATCCTAACACCTGCATTTGGTGTCCAAAGATGGTAGTTGAGTGCAACCCTTTTTTTTGTTTGCATTTTTCCTGTGTATACTTATTGCATCTAAGAAACAACTCAATTAGAAACTCAGACATGAAGAGAGTTACACTGTGTTCACTCCACCTTTCCATTTCATTTTACTTCTCCATTTATTATCCGCCAATTATTGGTAGGCCCTGTGCATCTTTGAACCCATATTTGTGTTCATGCACTTATTGAGTATATAGTTGTTAGAACATTCAATAACGTGTAATTGCTTTTTACTATGTATTCATTTGCCTTTTCTTCTGGATGGGAATTTGTATATGTGTTATATTTGGCTCCAGTCCTGCAAACAGTTGTGCCCATGAATAACTTTACCCACATTAGGAGCTCCATGGACCACAGCTTCTCTCTCACCCACTGAATTCTGTGAAGTTACTCATGCAGTTAAACTACTCATAATCATATGCATTTGCTGGATCAAGGCCTCTCCATGTAAGTTTGATCTTTATAATTAATTTAAGACACCAATACATTTTTTTAAAGAAAGGAAGTAAATCCTTGGAAAGTGGTAATAAATTTTTAGAGCTGCACTTATTAAAGCAATAAAATGTACCTTGGTTTATTAATTAATAACTGTTTTTTAACTTGACATTCTAAAAACAAAATAACATGGACATACTACTAAACCATTTTATAAAATAATATATTTAATGTTTAATTGTTTGATATAATAAAGAAGTATGTAAGAATAAAGTAAGAACGTTTTCTTAAATGCTATGTCAGGAGAAGCTGCCATTTTATGCCAGCCTGTTAGCCAACACATAAATACCTCAGGCTTTGATCCTAAAACCTTTGCCAACGGGGCGCGGTAGTGCCTGCCCACAACCCCGCTGAGTGTCCTGGAACGTAACAAGTCATTGGAACAGGGCCTTAGATCTGGAGATCCACTAGGCCTAAAATGCTCTTTTAAAGTAATTTTCTATTTTCCTTTCCACTAGAATCTGCTGCAGCTCTCTGTGGGCAGGATATTAGTTCAAGCGCACGTAATAACCTGTGACTGATACATGATTTTTTTCTGGAAGGGAACAGCTTATGCTCTCAAAAGAGGCCTCAGATTATTTTGTTCTCATTTTCATACGTTGTCTTAATTTGGGGCATGAAAATACAAGCCAAACATTTCTACATATTTCTAGCTATAAGAAGGAGCAGAACTGGCAAGATCCGAGCTGTGGAGCTGTTTAGCATCCTCACAGAGGCAAACAGAGGTTTTACTTCGAATTACAGCCGACCTCCAGGAGGACTGTTCTGGTGATCTACCCACTCTTGACCTGAGTGCTTGCTCACATGTCTCCTCTCCTGATCCTTGTGCTTGACCTATGCCCTGTCCCACTCCTCTCTGCTTTCTGTCCCCCATCTTGGCCATCGCACTTGGCTTGGTAGATGTGCTGGTTTGCTTTGGTTCTCCTTGGGGTTTTTACTGTTGCAAGTGGCCATGGGCTCTGCCTCTAAGTGTGTGTCCTCGTCTGCAGCCCAGCCCTGGTAGGGTCACCAGGAGAGCCTGGCCATGAAACTTCTCCTGCCACCCCTTCCCTGCTCAAGGCTGCTGGGCCCTTCTCTGCCCATCTGGCCAGTCTTACCTTGTCCCTGTGCCATGTTGTGGGCACTAACCAAGGCTGCAGCCTTGACTGGGCTGCACCTCCTGTCCCTGGTTCATTCCCCGTTCTTTCTCTCCAGAACTTCCTCTTCCCACAAGCTTGCTCCTCTGCTGTCTGGACGCATCCACATGTGGGTGGCATTTGCCTCTGTCAGCGTGTGCAAGGTCATGCTGTGGTGGCATGGCTGCTGCAGCACCAGACTTGGCTTTCTGTCTTCTCCACCTGCTTGCCTTCAGCTCAGGGACCGCTCAGTTTTACAGCATCCCTTGCCATGCCAGGCCAGACTTCCCTTAGCCATTTCAGCCCTGGTAACTCCTGCTCCCTCCTCAGCTCCATTTCCACTCCTGACTCCTTAAAAGTACACTTCTGTCCCCAAAACACATGTTCCCAGGACTAGTTTCTTTTCGCTCAGCTACAAAACTCTTCCTCCTTTGCCACCAGCTCACTTGTGGCACCAGCGTCCCACACCCTCTAACACCTGACATGGATTTCACTGGGGTCTTTTGTGAATGAAGTGGGCCTAGAAACCCTGCAGGAAAATCAGATGAAAACAAATGTTCACAGCTCTCTAGAAATTGGTGTCAGCTCCCTGATACAGAGAGTTTTACAGCTCTATAAATCAGGCTGAAAATGTAACCAGAAGCCCTGTTAGCTTTCTGTTTCTTTTAGCACATCCGTTTCTTGTAAAATTCCGATTAGAGGGACTGGTCTCTGTAGAAATCATTCACTCTGAACCCAACAGGGCTATAAATCAACGCACTACAAATCACCACAGTTTGCAGATTCTGGGTTTCATCATTTTATTGCTTTTGGAGAGGTTATGTAAATGTTTTTGGAGAATATTGACCCCTGCATCCTCTGTCATATCTGGGAGGATGAAGAAAATAAAAATATTTTCTGAAAACCAGGTATCTCATTCATACGACTACTACTATACTATTTCTCTAAGGGATGAGGTCAAGAGTGCTTTCTCATATGAAGAATATCACCAAAATCAGTGAGACTACTCCCATAACCTGGGGCTAGAGGAACAATTATTTTCTTACGAAAGCAGCAGAAAGAGAGTAGAATTTTACAAGGGTCTCTGTGAAAAAGGAAAAATGGGATTCAGTGACGATCGTGAGAATAACACCATTTATGACTCCTCTGCCCCAGCCTGGGTTTGGCTGTACAAGATGGTGATTATCTGCTCCAGCAGGCAAAGATTTAATCACCTCCCAGTATGAATGACAAAACTGTTCCCAACAAATTTTGCCCTCCCAGTGACAGTAAATTCAATCTAGGCTTGCAAACTCCAGATAACCCTGAGCTGAGTCGTACTGGCCTGCTTGGCAATGCATCGGACCCCACAGTGGCCACAGCTGTGATTCAGTAAGTGATGTGAAAGGGGAGTCACTGGAGGAGTGTTTTTAGACCAGGCTTAGTCATGAATCAGGTTCTTTGCAACACTTTGACGGGCTCCAAGCCTGTAAGGATCTCTCACTTTTACCCACCTACTTCCTGAAGTCCAGTGTCACCAGCAGACTTGTAGCTTCTTAATGTAACAGATTTCTGTTCACCATCCAGTTCACCTCATTAGTCACAAAGTGCTGGGAGCTTGTGCAGATCCCAAAGATCAGGGAAAAAACAACCATACAAGGAAAAATGGCTTTGGGTGCAGACTGAAGGCATTAAATTATTTCCTTTAGAGTTAGTATCACAGCAACAGTATGTCATTTAACAGGGACAAATTTCATACCTATGGATTTTTAATTGTACTAAACTGGTACCTGAGAGCTCCAGTGGGGACCAGATACCCACTGCACAAGATGTTGTACCACACAGAAGAAAAAAGAAAGGTCCTTTCCCATGTGAGCTCATAAGTCTTTGAATTGCCTTTACCAGAACAACTGTAAGTTTAGATTTCTCATTCTTGTATGCAGATAACGTATATTGTAAGGAGAAAATTTTCAAAGGCACAGTTAAGTGTGAGGCATCTGACTCCCCTGACTTCAGAGGGATTCTTAACATTTATTTGCCCGTGGTGCCTTTGAAAAGGACCACTCAGGCACCTAAGTGGTGTGATCACATTTTTCAAAAGTTCTTTTCAATACTGGAAAATACTCTCAGAAATAGGACCTATGTTTCAAAGTCACTGTTTTTGACACACTAAACTTTTTAATTCAGCCCAGTGTTTAAACAGACCCATCATTTTTATTCTGTAGTCTATAAAGCCAATTAAAGTAATTAAATGGAAATTGGAGAGTGTTTTAAAGGCTGGTTTAAGATTCCTCTTTGAGCAGTGTAGCTTAGTGTTACAGTAGGACACCATCTGCTGTCCAAGCGGAGTCCGACTGCAGCTGGCTCAACAGCAGAATGCAATATCCAAGCTATAAAAACAATGTGACTTGTATTATCTTGGTAATGCTTTTACAAACCAAATTCCCTGTCAGGTTTGTGAGTCTGTGTTGTATTTTCTTTAGGATAGAATCCCTTATATGGTGGGAATACATAAAATGAGGATTTCTTCTGAAGCCGATGTTTTCCTTTTTCAGTAAAAATGCTGTGCAGGTACTCAGGGTGTTGAGAAATAAATGCTGTAAATAGAGATAAATAGTAATACTTCAAATTTTGCATTTGCAAATAAATTGTGCAGACATTACTGGTTAGTCTGCTATAAGACTAGCATGGCACAGCCAGCCGGGTGCAAGCTATCTGGCTGCAACTGTCCATTGAAGGGGGTCTTCCCATCCCTGTCTAGCTCTCAGGGAAGCATCCAAGGCCTTGCTGGTGTAGCTGCCAATTACTGTTAATTATAACGGAGATTTCCCCACTGTGGCCACCTTACAATTGGAAACTGAGCTGAGACCATCCACTTATTTTGCACAGGTCGCTGAATTGTTTGCCAGCTGGTAATGACTTTGGGTTACTGTCAGCGTGGAGCACTTCCGAGGTGACTTCGCTGTGGGAAACTCCATATTCCCTTACAGATCTCCTGCTTGTACTAAATCAGTCTCAGACTATGAAGGTGGATTGTCAGACCCAACTATACCTGTTGACAACCTATAAAAAAATGTTTCATTGCTTACATAATTGGTATGTCTGCATTTCTTCTCTCCATTTCCTTCTAGAAAGAGGGAAATTGTCTTTAAAATGGTTTCTGTTTTCCTTTTGGTTCAGAATTGTTTTTTTGCTCATGCTGCTCAAAATGCCAACACTACTGTAGAAGAAAAGTGTTGGACTATCATATTGTATCATAAATACAATGTAGTAGAGATACCAATGCAACTGGTAAACTGCAGTTTGAGTAAGTACAGTAAAGCTATGGCCAGGAGTTGAAACAAGATATGCAGCAAAAGATTGTTGGTATCACTGTATGTAGACTAAGGGCCTCAATAGTGTCTGTAGGAGATCATATTCCTTAAATTCTTCTCTTAGGGCTACATAATTAGAGCTTTGGGTTAGCTGCAGTGACAAAGTTAGGAATTAAATTGCCTTTAATTCCTCAATTAAGCCAATGGGCAATTAGTGAGTGATTTTCATGCTACCCTCTGGAGGGTCCTATATTTCTCTACTGCCTGTATAGGAAACCTCAGTTTGATGATTCCGTTAGCAGGGATGAATCTAGGTCTCTGTGTGCAGTGTACATAGCCACACCTGAACTCCTACAAAGCTATAGCAAATTAATATTTTGCCTGCTTTTGAGAATCATCTAGGCATTTTCTATTGATAAAACACTCTTACGGGACAAAAGGCTTGGCCAATGTGCCAATCACCTCTTCCCTCTCCCACCTTCACGCCTTTGGCCAATGTGCCAATCACCTCTTCCCTCTCCCACCTTCACGCCTGGCTCTAACAAGAGTGGAGCATAGAAAACTAGACATGGAGCAATAGTTTATCAGAACTAAGCAGTGCCATCCCCAGTCCCGTTGGCTGTTGGTCTGGGAAAATACGTATGGGACAAATACTTTAGGCTTTCCCATGTCATTTCTGCATATATTTGGAGCATTTATAAGAAGAGTTAAGTTAAAGAGAAGGTTGAATTTGCTCAAGAAAGAAGTGTACTAAAACATGAATAAAAAATTTAGAAGCAAGGGAGAATGGAAAATGCTGTAGATGTTTTGCTGTATTTTTCTTTACAAATGCCTATTAATAAATTTGGTATAATTAACATCACTGAGCAATTTCCATATCATTTGGAGATGAGCTGAGATAGATGAGTAATGATCATAATACTCAGATATGCTTTTCAGACTGAAACAGATTCTCTTGATTCAATGCTCATTGCTGTTGAAGATGAAATCGATAAATATATGTCAGAAAATATGCATTAGTACTTGGGTTAAGAAGTTACAGATCACACACCACTATTCCACTGGCAACAACCAGAGAAATTCTATAAAGTAGATTAAGGTCAATTCTATAGCACAGAGTTCAATAAAATGATAGGATTCTTCTCATTTTTACCGTTTGCTCAGTTTCACCATTAAAACCACTGTTCCTAGTATCCAAGTATGAGTAGATGGCTTTCTGCCTGATGGATTATCCTGATGTTATATCTGTATTATATTTACAGACTTGGATGCAATGGACCAATACATAAGCTTTCTGTGTAAGTCATTTACCATCTGCCTGCCATTCCCAGTCTTGAGTAGAGGAGGCTTCTGGAAGACATCCTAGAGGCCTCAAACACGTCAAAGGTTCCTCAGCAAGGAAAGGGAAAAGGGCTTCTCTGTCTGCTGTGGGTAATATCAGAAATGATGAGCTTAAATTGCCCAATTTAGGTGGAATATTGGGAAAAAATTGTCTAACTGTAAAGACTGAAGAAAGACAGAAATAAATGACTAAGGAAACTGTGTACCGTCCTTAACTAGAAATTCCTTCAGGACAGGGAGGCAAGCCTCTATCGTGAGTAGATTTTAATTTGATCCTGCCTTTGAAAGGGGGAGAGGAGGGTGAACTAAATGACTTTTTAAGCTCTTCTTCATTTTTGGTGATTCTGTGATTTTCCCTGCCCCTGTAGCCGTGGCTACCACTGTGGTTACTACAGCTTCCCCCCTGCTCTGGATACGTTGCAACTGAAGGTGCACTCGCAGCTGTCAGACCCAGGGGACTGCCCGCCGTCCTCTCGCCAAGCAGCACAAACAGGCCCCAGCCGCCACGGTGGCATTGCTCCAGATGAGTGGAGGGAGATGGAGGGCACCATGCAGAGGCTGCCCCTTGCTCCTGCCTTTCGGTGGGCCCCCCCTCCCCTGGCTCTCCCCGCCCCTCCAGCCATGAGCACTCCAGTGGGAGCGTCAAGCCGAGGGCTTGTCATCACCGGAAAGCTTCACCCGTTATTCCTGTGTCACGGCTCCGGCATAGCTGTATCACCGCAGTGCCGTCTGGGGATACTCTTGTTCTGCGATAAGGGTTGGTTTCTTTTGGCTTGCTTTAAATGCATTTAGTTTCCAAAGTGACATCAGGGCCCAGCGCTGGTCTGAACGCAGCCAGGGGTTTGCACAGGTCGAACCACCGCTACGGGATTTGACTCTTGTCACGTCCTGCAGCTGTCGGCATTTTGCAGCTATTTGCTTTTTCACTCTCGGGTTAATGGCAGCTTTCAGCACAGGACCCTGCATTCACCCCTGAGTTCACACAGCATAAAATGACAGGGTCTACCATGGAAAAAAAGATCTTTCTATGATAAAATGAAATAACAGAGTAAAAGATGATGTCAGATAAGGGTTTGAGCTCTGTCCTTAGCTCATGCTGTGTCGCTCTCCCCAGCAGCAAGCCCTCGCATCTGCTCATCGTTGCCCTTCCTCTGTGCGCCTGGTCCATCAGAGGGGCCCTCCCAGGGCTTGGCCAAAAGCCCCTCGGACACCTCTGGGCTCTCCTCTCCGACACCTGGGGAGCACAAGCAGCAATCGCATCCTTAGGGATTTGTTCGGGATGGCTGCCGGTGAGCCCTGCCTGGCATGCTTTCACCTTGCCCCGCTCTCCGCTTCCTCTTGCCTCCATCCCCATGGCTTCCCTCCTACGTTCCCCAACCTGCAGCTTATTTTGAAGATTTAACTGGAACTTGTGCAGTACATTCACTTCATATTAACTCCTCTGCGCAGGGATGAGTTTTGTCTGGGTCAGGTGATGAATTCCAGTGAATTCTGTCTTTCCAGGACCAGAGAGCAAGTGACTTCACTGCCATCGATCTGACTAACATCCCAGTTACCTTTCTTGATGGTAAATCCTGCAGATGACAGATATGAATAATATACAGAGCAGGAGCAGTCACTGAATTAGAGTTCAGAAGGGTGATTTTTCCTCAGTCCTCAACGTGCATGCGTGACCACACAACGCCTGAGAACACAGCTAAGGCCCCCCACCTGGATTTGTTACGATCAACAAGCACATGCAAAGCTCCGAACCAACGTACTCATTTTCTGCAGCATCCAGTATAGGTTATGTGAAATATTAAAATATGTAATTTTAAATGCATGCCCTTTATTGCTTTATAACTAAGAAACCAGATCTTTTCCCACTGACTTTCCATGCAACTTTTCCCTGTTCTCATATCCCATGTGGCTCTTAAGTGTGCAAAGGCACCAGTATTAAAGTTTATAAGATATTTATATAAATCAGATGGTTGGTGAGTATTAAATTTGATTTTTCTCAATAACCCGAGGGGGAATATTAAAATATTAAAATTGTTTGAATTTTTAAAACACAAATGGGCTTTTGAATAGTTTAGGCCAAAGCCTCAACTCTTGTACACAAATACATACTGGCTGAGGATAGAGTCCTTGAAGTTTTAATCTTGTTATTCACAGCTAGCGAGACAAATGGCAGGCTTAGTAGAAAGCCTGTTCTCAAAAATTACAAACAGACTAATATGGAAAACCAAATTTTATCTTCTTTTTTCATCATATAATTTACATCTTGAGAAAGGCACATATCTTGTTCTAAATAACTGATATCATAATGCAAAAATTACCGTCAAAATTGCGTCATGGCATTACCAGATTAAGAACCATCTTCACTTCTCTGTTTCAGTAAGTGCAATGTAATTATGAAGTCTTTGCAACCTTACGTGAATTTCCCATTTCAAGAAACTTTCTTCTCAGCCTCTTGATATAGCACTTTCCAGGATCTCCTCCTGGTTCCATTTTCTGTCTTTGCCTGATCGTGTTGTGAACACAACAGCTATAGTTGTCGGTCAGTACAGCTATACTCTCCCGGTTCTTTTTTCTAATACATGAATAGCATTTGCCTTCAGGAGGACGCATTATTGCTTCTGAGTTGTGCAAGGGTGTGCGTAGGATAGCTGGAGGAGAGGGAGCTGTGTAGGCAAAAGGAATGTCTGCTCTTTGCTTTAGGCTCTGATTAGGTCAATTCTTGTGACAGAGTTATTCCCGCAAACCCACAATTACTGCTAGGCTGAGTTTTCTGGAAAAAGGGATTTCTTTGCATGCTGTTTGACAATCCTATTGCAGGACTGGTGGGTATAGGTATATGTAAGTAAGTAAGGCAAATTGCAGCAGTAATGTACTTAGACTCTATACCACTATTTTTTCCATAGCTGAGAAATCAACCTCTGGCCCAGATGTCTGTGCACAGAAACAGAGATACTGCTGTGAGAAAGGAATACTGGGATCAGAAGAAACAGTAAACAATATATTGAGAAAGGTGACATTTTTGTTATAGTTGGATGTTTTAATCTTTGTGCTTCAGGCTTCATTTCATACTTCGCATCACAAAATGAAAAACAAACATATTTTGAATGAAAATGATAATTGAGTTCTTTGCCTTTTGAGCTACTACTTAAATGAGTTCCTGTTAGTTTTTAAGAAGTATATTTTAGGGACTATAGTGAATCCTAGCAAGTAAACAAATACACTTTAAATCTAATAATTGCAATATTATTCCTGATATTTATAATATCTTGGCCTTTAAGTTTTCTGCTAGAACAGCTGCAGGGCTTTTGGGGGGTGATGGGTAGTTCTTAATCAAATGGCTGGAAAACTCCCAAGATTTGTCTTCTTAGACAACAGATTTTTAAAAATAACCCCAGAGCACATGAAATAAGGCTTAAATGCCATTATGATAAAAGCCACTTAAGCTACTGATAGTCATCCTATGTGTATTTGCACTCCACATGTTTACATGAGAGACAGATCTAGACTTGCTTCAATTACCTTTTCAGCATATTTCTGAATACTGTTAATGCCATAAAAAATGTTATATCTGTAAATTTAAAAAAAAAAAAACTGTAAGTGAAAAGGGTATGTCCATCATCACTATTGTTGGCCCTTGTTAAAAAACCCCATCTTGTTAAAGTAGACAATTGACTTTTTAAAATTAGAGGTGAAGGAAGCCTATTAGATCATTTTGTTCACCATGAACACTGGGCATGCTGCCATTATATTTTATCTAGAAGGAAATGCTAATTCACTGATTCATAACAGGTACCTTTTTGCAGCCTCAGATGGTGTTCTTTTCTGTTCAGTAACGCTGATGAGTGCTCATTCTGATTTGGTCACCTGGAAGGTGTTCTCAAGATGTATTCTTACCCCTAATTATCATTATAGGTCTACCTAGATTACCTTTTAATCAAGATCCTGGGCTTCATGCTGATGAAAAAGGAACATCTTGCACAGAAGTCATTTGGCTCCCAGAGGTCTGGATTTAATACTAGGTTTAGTTACAAGCTCTCAATGTAACTCTGAAGCACTCACTGAATTTCCCTGTTCTCTAGTGTCATTAATAAATCTTTACTGACCTTCACTGAAGAGTCAATGGGATTAATTCAGGCACAGAGAATCTCCATGGAGGCCTTCAGGGACCTCTCATCATTGGCTATATGAAGACTCTAAGTCTTTACTATATAAAAGCTGGTAAAACCTGCTTCTTCATCCCCAAGAGGAAGACAACTACAATTTAAACCTATCTGAACATGAACAAGCTTCTTTCCTACCTTATCATACTTGAACCTGCTTTACCAAATAAAAAAAAAACCCAATGAATTTAACCCACTTTTGTCCTAAAAAATTCATTATATGAAGTCAGCATATATTTTAGATCCAGGCAGCCAGGCTTTGTTCTTGTTTGCAGCACTGTAAATCTAGATCATCTTCCCAAAAGAAGCAGAAGAGTTTGCTGACTCATAGTGTTTTTAGAGACTCATATCTAGTGCCTTCAAAATATCAAAGTGATGGGATCTGAACTGCAGTCAAAGGACTGGAGTAATCAAGGGGTTTGTAGTTTACTTAAACATTCCTTGAACAGGCAGGCATACTTAAATAATACTCCATGCAAGATTGGATATTTCATTTTGTAGAGAAACAAATACTGACTTTCTTCAGTTCACAGTGCCTGAAATCATGTGCTGCAGCCATTAGAGAAGTACTTCCATAGCATGAAGCTGAGGGTATGTGTTGCATGTCCACAGAATAGCTTCAAGAG
Source organism: Pelecanus crispus (assembly GCF_030463565.1). Lineage (NCBI taxonomy): Eukaryota > Metazoa > Chordata > Aves > Pelecaniformes > Pelecanidae > Pelecanus > Pelecanus crispus. The sequence continues at coordinate 72,896,783 of NC_134646.1, forward strand.
TGGTTAGGAGGCAAAGTCTGCTGGGATAGCCCTGGATAGTATGAGAGGTGGGGGGAAGATGGCGAATTTTGTCCATAATACCTATTAGGAAGAGTCCTGTCTACCCCTCACACTGTGCCAGAGAAGGCTAGCAGGCACAGCCCCGCCAGGGAGCATGTTAACAATTAAGTGGCATAGACAACCAGTGGTCTACTGCTTGAGTTTACTCCCTGGACCTGTTTTATTTAGCAGCATACAAGCAGCTTTTTCAACCAATGCTTTAGTGATGTGTCCATCTGATGAAGACAATGGCTGTGTTCTCCTGTTCTCCACATTTCTTTGTAGGCAAATGTGTAGGGTATCTCTGGCTGAGGTATTTGGACAAGAGATTATATATGGAGTACTACAGTGCTAAGAGAGGAAATGAAGTGATGGAAATGACAGTGACTCAGGTAAGCTAAAGCTAATATTTTGTCTCTAAAAACCTAGAAAAAAGTTGTTATGAAACAATGGTGTGTCTTGTGTTCACAAAGATTTATGATTCTCATTCTTTAGAAGAGGAAACCCTGTCAATAGCATCTTTATGTTTGTAAAGAAACCCATATGTGAGCATCTTCTGTGACACTCTGGTCTGTGCAGGACACTGGACAGTTCATGATGGTTCATTCACCATCTCTGTGACAAAGAGATTCTAATCCCAGCTGAAATTGTCTATCTGTGTGCAGTAAAGAACATCAGTGGATTAAGAAGTCAGTTGTTATCATGCTTTAACCCCAGCCTGCAACTCAGCACCACACAGCCGCTTGCTCACTCCCCACCGGTGGGATGGAGGAGAGAATCAGAAGAGTAAAAGTGAGAAAACTCATGGGTTGAGATAAAGGCAGTTTAATAGGTAAAGCAAAAGCCACGCATGCAAGCAAAGCAAAATAAGGAATTAATTCACTACTGCCCATCAGCAGGCAGGTGTTCAGCCATCTCCAGGAAAGCAGGGCTCCATCACGCGTAACGGTAACTTGGGAAGACAAACGCCATCACTCCAAACGTCCCCCCATTCCTTCTTCTTCCCCCAGGTTTATACGCTGAGCATGACATCATATGGTGTGGAATATCCCTTTGGTCAGTTGGGGTCAGCTGTCCCAGCCGTGTCCACTCCCAGCTTCTTGTGCACCCCCAGCCTGCTCGCTGGTGGGGTGGGGTGAGGAGCAGAAAAGGCCTTGACCCTGTGCAAGCACTGCTCAGCAATAACTAAAACATCTCTATATTATCAACACTGTTTTCAGCACAAATCCAAAACATAGCCCCATACTAGCTATTATGAAGAAAATTAACTCTATCCCAGCCAAACCCAGCACAGTTGTACACCTTGTAATGGCTTCCTCAGAAACCTTATTCCTATACCAGCAGACACTAACTCAGCTTAATTTATTGTATGTTATCAAACATTAACTTATTGCCAGCTTTCCAAGACAGAGAGTATGCTATCGTTATGAGCACTAATATAGACACAGGCTATATGGGCATTAATAAATATGGGGATAATTAAAGCTGTATTTATTTTTTATCAGTTTTTACTGGTGCTACTAGAATCTGAAGAAAGTATCTCTGAATAAGAAATACTCTGAATCATTTTAGGCTTTTCTGCAATTTGGGTGTGTTAATTTTCATTTATGTCAGCGTGGCTCTTGGTTTCTCTTTATTATTATATATTCAAGCTTGTCATCATCATCAGAATAACCAAGTGACCCAATTCAGCTTGGTCTTCACCTTTCACCCATGTAAAATTTCAAAAGGAGACTCATTGTTTTTGCATGTGTCGTAACCCTGTAATTATGAAGAAATTCAGTAGCAAATTACTTCCATGGCTTTTCCCCTCCATTCTCAGCAGTTGAAAGCATTCCTTCAAGAGACATTAAATAGTCTCAATTTCCCTGTTCTTCTGAGAATACCATACTAACGAAAATACACACTAAATATTTTTCTGAGAGAGAAAAACTGGTAGAGTCAATGGAAGTAAATAATTGTCTGTTTTCAGTTACAATTTGACATGCATTCCTTTTATTGCTCAGCATCTCATTAATGTTGGAAAGGTACACACTGGGGAACATCTCACAACTTTGAAGAAATTCCTGCATATGCAAAATGTGTCTAACCATCTATTACAATAATTTTTCTAGGTTTCTAGAGCTAGATGGTCACAGACTGCTGTCACTGGCGAAGTATGGGGAAATAGCGGGGAAAAAAAAAAGGAAGAAATTACAGAACGTGTCAATATATGTCCTGAGAAATAAGTGATGTGATAAAAAGCTAGCAGCTTGATGCCAGCCTTTACCATATTTTATCAACCACCAGAAGAAATTAACACAAACCTAAATTTAGGTTAGGAAATATTGTCACTGGGTGTGTCTTTTGCAATATGGCTGTTTCTGTAATAAGTGTAGAAAAGGCTGTTGTCCAGCCTCTCAGACCACAACAGCTAAACCATGTAGCAGACTCATGTGACATTTGTCATCTAGCTGAGGCTTAAGTAGCTGACTTGTGAATGCATATTCAGTATGACATTTTCGAAGGCTGCTTTTATTCACAACATGTTTTCCTATGCTTGCCAGCTCTGAAGATAAAAAGCAACCTGACAGATCTTTGATCTGAAAATATATAAACCAACCTTTTTTCCCAACACATTTTTTAGTGAATTTGTCTGAATACACATAAATTGTGTATCTAAGTAACAGGCTTCAAGCAATTCCTTTGAGTTCCTGCTCTGTTAATAGCAACCTGGTTTTATTGACAGGGTAGAAGCGAGTTAGCCAAATGCTGGAAAGCTGAGATGACAGCTGATGTTCCTCTTTTCATAAATCCATCATTTCAAGCCATTTTACAGTGGGACGGTCAGAATCTAGCGTCTGACATTGTCAGTGAGTTGGTTAGACCTAGCAATACTGGGCTAGAGAGTTTCTATTAGGGTTCTCTGTACCAATCTGACACAACTACTCTGAAGCCAAAGAAATAACACTAGAAGAGAGAAACTGTGTAAACAATGTCTGTTGTACCTTATTGAATGGGATATCATAGAATCATAGATTCTATATGTATCATATTTTGTTAAAAGTTAATACTACTCTATTTCCTTACTCTGGAAGACTTTGCATACCTACAGCTTATAGCAAAGCTAGGCTTTGTCTCAGCTAACATGGCTGAGGTTTAAGATTCTTGTTCCACTGCTGCCAAAAAGGACTGGTTTAGAGCGAGAGATATTTTAAGTAATTGCTTTGTGATGAGATATAATAATGGGGCTGTGGAATACAGGTAACTTGGATTCATGCTAAATTTATGTGTCATAGCCTTTTAAATCCAGCTTAATTAAACTCTCTATAAAAACAATAACAGCAGAATTATGTAGGTTAATCTATGTTTTCACATTTTTCATTTCTTTGCAATTGGCTATATTGTCTTCATATGCTCATGGGGAAAAAAAGAGTGTAATTTCAAGAATTCCAGCTGACCCAGTGGCATACCAAATGCTGATATTCTCTAGCTTCCCAAAGGCAGCAATGGGTTCCTGTCATACCACTGACAGCAGAGAGGTGCTCTTTCAGCAAGTGTGCCATTTTGGAAAGTTGTGAAGAAAAAGAGGATGGAAGGAACCTTTCCTTCCTGAGAAATGCTCTGCATAATGATGATGAATGAGAAAGAAGAGACAAGTGGGAAATGGGCATAAGAACCAGCCCAAGGGTTTAGCATCCAGAACTGTCTTGCTCTGTAGATCTTTCTTTGTGCTTCCTGACTTTGGCTCCTGATCTTCATCATAACTCCTGATTCAATGACCACCACCCTACTTATAGTGAGGGATTTATGATGCCTCTGTCCATGACATCTTTTTACGCAGTTCAGAACTATCATATAGATGACCAACTTTCTTATACTGAAATAGCATGCAGTTATGTTCAATCTCTACGTGACTTGGAGCTCCAGGAATTGCTCCCAGCCTGCTGCAGGGAACACTGCTGATCTGAGGGACTCCTGCATCAGTGCTTTAGTAGTGAGGGATACAGCAACAAACCCGCACCCAGTTGGATGGTTTTCCTTCCATGTCAGGTGTCCTCACTCTCCCCCATTCATTTGTTTTGGCTGAGCTCAGATACACCAAATTCATATCAGTCACGTGTAGCTTTTTAGTATTACGAAGTTGCCTAATTTACTTAAGAGAGATGCTAGAATCCAAAAATACATATTTTGGCAAGGGTTGAACCTTAATCTCAAAAGCTACATGCCAATTCAAAGTGTATTTTGTGTGCAGATTTATCTGAGAGTGGCTTGGCACTAAAGGATTTTCCATTGGCGCTAAAAGAGCCACTGCATGCCAAGAAAGTAAATATCAAACAGAAATGTGCCAGTATTTCCTGCCAGTCTCACATTTTTTAAACTTTTTCCATCCTCCATGCCATTGATTTCTGATATGCTCCCAGGCTTCCTAGGGAAAGGCTTTTGAGTCTCACCCCAGGATGCTGAAAGTCTTCTAATTTGAATACTAAAAATGTTAAATGAAAAAGAACCCCTCCCCCCTCCAACACCCCCAAGGAAAATCCCAGAATCTTTTCCTGTGAAATGCTGGAAGACTTCAAGGGGTTTTCAACCATCCAGAATACACAACAGATGGAAAGTGACACTGGCTCAGGATGGCAGACATTTTTTCCAACTTTTGCACAAACAAGTTGGTAAAGACTCTCCATCTCTTTTTGGAGTCTCTCATGCCATGCACTTCTGATCATACTTTTTATTGATTCCTGTGTCTCAGTTTCCCACAATTGGCTTTTTAATTTTTTTCATACTCATTCCTACCCTTGGAGCTTTTGCCCGGCTCCTGCCTGCCAAGTTCCACACTTAAACTCTGTTCCTTGAAGGCTCTTTCTTTCACAAGTGGTCCCTACGCCATTGACCACTCAGTCCCATGCTTGAACTGCCTTTCTTTGTGCCTGTGTTGCATTCTTTGGGGCTCAGATCAGGAGTTCTCCAATAGGCTCCAGTCCTGGAAGCAGATAGCATTGACCAACCTCCCTGGCACTAGATTTATTGCAGGACACACCTCAGTCACAGTGGAATCTTGTTTAACAGTACGCCATGTACTGAAACAGCTGTAATAAAAGTATGCAGATTATACTTTTTAGCCAATTAATTGGAGGAAAACAGGAAATGGCATAACCAGCAATTTGCCATATTTTATAAAGCACAGACTATTTTTTTTTTTCTGTTTCTAGTTCCTTTTTTAGGCATAGTAACATCTTTCACTATTGCTAATAATATTGTGTATAAACCTGCTACATTTCTTGGTAACCTACTTGGCTTGCCTAACTTCGGTGTTCAAGTATCTGTCAGGTAGATCAGTATCTCCCAGATTTTGGACATGGTACAAGACGGGAAAATGCAGCGAAAGTCAAAAAGGCTTTTGCATTACTAATAAGGATTTTAAAAAAAGCCCTTTGCTTGAATTTGATGTTAGTATCAAATGTTTTTGCCTCTTAAAAATTATTTCAGCTGATTACAATTTTTTATGTTCTCTGGTAACCAGCAAAGCCTAAAGATGGGACATCATGAGTTTCTGAGAGCAGCTGTGTGATGGAGATGGTAGCAATGACTGCTGCCATTGTTCTCGAAGTCCCTTCTCACCCGACGTTCCTAATGCTGCAGAGAACATAATCAGAAATAACTCAATTCTCACATGATGGAGGAAATCTCATTTAGAAGTAACTTTCATGTAAACAGAAAGAGAGAGCTCCAGCTCTGAGACCCTGGAGTTGGGCAATAAGAAATGCACAGCTTGGGAACCTCAACGCAACACAGCAAGGCTGAACAGAGGCTCTGTGTGTGTGCGTGTGTGTCTGCACAACCGTGTGCACGCACATTTGAATTTACTAAGAGAAAGAAAGGGACTGGAAGGGTGTTGCTGAGTATGAGCTAAAGAGAATTTTTAAAATGAAAAAAAAACCCAGCCCAAAACAAATGAAATTATATGCATAAGCTTATGTTGATACTAGGAAAATAGTATATGCACAAACAATAAAAATCAGATTTAGGATTCCTTTTGTGTATATGCTTTATAAATTAAAGACAACATTCTGCTCCTGGATCTGAACTGCAGATCTTGATTGCACGTTCTTTGCTGGAGTGAGCTCCCACCACACCAGGGCAGGGGGTTGCATGCAGGGATGGTGGTGGTGGTGGGGAAATGCCCTGCTACATGTGGGAGCAAAACATTGCCCTAAATCCAGGGTGTTGCACAGCTCTTCTCAGGTCATGGCACTGCATGGTCCCAAGATGCAGTCAAGCATGGTCTGTGTGTTTCTGGTGCTGAAGGCATTGCTCACATCAGGCCTTGCTGCTTAGAGGGGTACATAACCAGATGCCGTGGTCTGGGGCTGTTTGGGGATGCCAAAGGGCATCACTGGGCTCTTAAAGGGCCACAGTTCTTGGCTTCTTTGAGTGATCGCATACTGCTGGAACACTTGAAGGCTCTGTGCTCAGCAAAGTCTGTGAAAATAAGGCAATAAATAAAATAAAATGAAATGAAATAAAATAAAATAAAAAATAAAATAAAATAAAATAAACCCCAGACCGCTATTTTTACAAGCTGCTGGAGTGAGAAATGTGGGAAGTTTTTCCACTAAAACAGTCATATCCTTTTAACCTGTGCCCCTGGAAGAGGGCAAACTGAAAGACTCCTTTTACCCCTCTGTTCCTTGATGATTTTTATTTAAAATTTCACCCCAAATGTTATCCAAGTACTGGTGGTGTACCATTAGTGCTGCTGAATTCATTTTTCTTCCTTGACCGTCTCTATTAGGGACCTCCATCATTAGAAATCAGGCATCATAAAGCTGCTCTGGTCCAAATCCTTACTGTAAAAAGTCAAAACTGCTGTAAGCTATGTTTTATATACAGCGATTGCTTAGCCTTGCCCACAGCTGGGGCAAAGAGCCTCAGTGAAAGGCCAGGTCTCAGTCGTGAATATTTTTTTTAAGCTATGTAGTATGGATTAACAGTGTGGAACGCCCCCCTCTCCCCACTTCCCAACCATAAAAAAAGAACCTATATGCACTCACTGAAAGAGCAGTGCAGCAAAATCCCTGGCACAGACACAGGGAGCTTACCTGTGTGAGGAAGCTCTCGAGCTGTGCTACCAGGAAGCTCTCTTTTCTCCTGTGGCATGCTGTGTTACCACTATGGGGTTTAGAATGTAAATGAGCCCAAAATGACTGCTAGTCCAAGTTGTATCAGCTCAGGGTTTGTAGCAACCTACCCACATTGAAAGTTAATGCTACTGACTGCATCCATGAGAAAGCCCTTGTGCAAGTCTCTTTCCTAGAGGTAGGTCAGAGGAGAAAAACAATGAGGAAACAAAGACAGCTTAATCCATCTTTAAGCAATGTGTGCTCTTTTTTCCAGTATGTACAACAAACTGATCAGGCACAGATCAAGCTTCACCTCAACAGAAGACTATGGTAAAGGAAAGAAGAAATGTGTTTTTAAAAACAAGTGATATTTGATATAAAAATTGCAGGAAAACAATTATGATGGTTTATGTTCTGTTGGAATAATTCACTCCTTGCTACCCAGCCTGTTAGTATAATTGGGCACACTGCAACTTATGGAAGGTCTCAACTGCCAACCTCTGTTCTGCAATTCATTAGAATCAAGTTGCTGCCACAACATATAACTCCTTAAAATTAGAGATCTTCATAGTTTTAACAGAGAAAAAGTCCTCATGCTTATGAAAAATAAAAGGTTTGGAAGCCTTTGTTCAACGGACTGACATGAAGAGAAGGAAGTCATGATGCAAGGGATGTAGACAAAAAGCGAAACCCCATCTTGCCTTGTTAAAGGACATGGTTGCTGTGTGTGCACCAGTATTTTGGTCCCAGCCAATATTTGCATCCCAGCAACAGTGAATTCAGGCTTTGGTGCTCAAAAAGCCTCAAGTAGTCGTTTACCACAGTACTCTTGGGAGTAAATTATTTTCACATCAGAATGGTCTCAGTGATACAGACAGCTATAGGTAGCCCCTGCCATGGTTTTCAACATTTATATAAGACTCAGATAGGTTAATCCACTATTTCTGGTCAAACGATGAGGGGCAGTACCTGTCTGGGGCACTAGATTGTATATTAGGATGGACCTATGAATAGCATCATGGAAAGGGTTTTTATTCGGGCAGGTGCTGAGGAAAGGCTATAGTGCATGGCTGGAGCTGAGGAACGTGTCTCCTTCATGGCTCCTTTGAACATGGGGCCCCTGGCAGTCGTGCTGGCCCCAGCCTTCTCACTCCATCACCTTGTGCCAATTACTGTTCATTAGCCGATTTCGGCTCTGCTCTCTTCAATGCAGCTGGGAGGGGTAATAGGGGGGACAGTGCGCTGCATGGATAGAGCCCTAACCCAGAGGACCTCAGAGAGAAGACAGCATGGCAAGTCCCATGCTCAGCGTGTGAGACTTCACAGCTCTGCTTATAGACTCTGTCTACAAGAGAGACTGACCTGGTTACATGCAGATTTTCCCTTATTGCAGACCTAATTTTTCTCCTTTGGGGTCTTGTAAACCTGGAAGTGCTGTTTCTGTTAAGAAATATTGAAGTCAGACACCTTCTTACCAGCACTGACTTGCTGGGAAAATTGTAGCTTGAGCTAGAAGGAAAGACCTTTTGTCAAAATCTGGAAGAAAATGAGAGGGATGCTGGCAGAATGGAGCTGCTACCTAGCAAAAAAAAAGCCATAAACTGTCAGAGTCTGGGGCCAACGGGCAGACATTCTCTGCAAACACTTTCTAGCTATTGTCCTTGCTATGAAATTCAAAGGGGTAATTTTAAATGGTTGCTTAACAGCTTCTAGTTAAGTATGAACTAAGACACTTTGTTTGCTCTCCTACTCATTAGGTTACCGTGGAAGGGCTATGAACTTGAATGTTTGACTCCATATTAATTGGCACTGTGAACTCTCACAGCTCTGTCCCTGGTGAGTTAGCTTCCAAACACTCAGGCCAGGAGGGAAAAAGAGGCTCAGTTCAGCCACTGCTCATACTGCAAGGCTTATATGAGCACATCAGGAAGAAGGAGCCTGTGTCTCCCACTTTTTTTCCCTGCAGTAGGCTTTTGGAGGGCTATGGGAACTCCTGAGCATCTGAAATGCTGCTCAGCACAAAGCTCTGCAATAGGACGTCAAAAGGAGTTATTGGTACCGTAGAAGAAGCAAAAATCCACTCACAAATCCACTTTAGCACAAAGTCGAGCAATCATGGAAGTGGTTTATCCTACTAGATTTGCCCTACAATGCCCATAGGTACCTTTATGCACTATTCTTTTGACTATTATGGTGTTGGTAAGAAACAGCTGGGATAATGGCAATATGTCAATCTGCCTGGTTTTGCTCCAGTATTTTCATGAGTAAGTAGGGAAAGATTCAGGTCTCTACTAATTTGCTTATATATGCCATTTTATGGGAGCAGCTGCTAAAGTGAGATTCTTCACAAGTCTGAAACCTCAGAAGCTTGAAAGATCAGAGGGACATTTCATATGGAATCCAGCAGCTATGGAGTCAGAAATCCATACGCAAAGGGTTTGAAGCGCTTTCCTTATACTGGAGCTAATGAACAGGAGAGCAAGCAGAAGGAGATCTAAGATCATGCCTATGCTAAACCAGGTGCTGATAGGAAACAGTATAAATTGCCCCTCAAATTTCCACAGCAAAAATACAGTTTTATATTATAAATCAATTCTGTACTAAATTAAACCACCTTGTGTACTCATATGGAATATTATTAGTGTGCCTGTTACCTTGTGGGGTTGTTTCTGTTTAGGTATATTTGTATTGCGATGGAGACAAGAGCTCTAGCTTGGGATTAGGGTCCCACTGAGCAAGGTGGTGTATCAACAAGCAACAACTCTGTTCTGGCTGGATATGTCTTGTTAGCTGAAAGAGTACTTGGCACATTATGTACTAACAACATCTCGATCGTGTTATCTAGTCCTACTTTAAGTCACTCAGTGAAGTCAGAACATGTTGAAGTCTGTGGTCACAGAATCACAATTCCATGTGATTGAGTAAAAATAAGTTAACAAATGGAAGTTCATCATAGGAGCTGCTGTAGCTCAGTGGTGTTCAGTCATGTGCTGTACCCTAATGCATGTTGTCTACATTTTTTCTTTGACTGTGTTACTTAACACCTGCCTATAGCATATACTTAAATTCAAGACAGTCCAAGACAATTGCATCCTACTATTCTTGACGAGGTGAAGCAAGGCCAATATAAATGCATAGTGTGCTATGAATTATACTTACTCAGTAACTTTCCAATATCTGGATTTGTCTGCTATGTTTGTGGCATGTTTGTAAGCCCATACTCTAACTTAGAGCTGCTGATACTTAAACCCAAAACATCATTATAATTCAATATAAAAAGGAGAAATCTAAACATCTTTAGCTGAATGGGCCTAATATGTGGAGCTACAGTGACTTGGACTCTTATGAGGAAGAAAAAAAAAAGATATATCTAATTAATCTGGCAAAAAAAGAGAAACAATCTGGAATTTTGTATCACATTACACACAAAAAATAAGTCACAAAACTTCAGATCTTTAAAATACATGAAATGTTTTATTGTGGAAAAGACAGAACCTATTTAGATGTTTCAGGAACTTTGTGTTTGGTCTTTTCTTCAGTAAAACATTGTTAGCCTTACCCTGTAGAAAACTTGGAACCCCATCTGTCTCTTCATAATGATCTGTTATAGAGGGTTGCAGAATGCCAGAGTGCTTCTTATTTTACCATTTAATGTAAAGATTTCTCTTCCCAGCTAGAAAAGACCTTTGATTTCCTAATGAATGTGTCAGATGATCTGAGAACTAGTGGGTGTGTTTGTAATCACTTCAGTTTACAAGTGGAACAATTCTGTTAGCCAAGCTGGATGAAGGGAAGGTGAAAGACTTTCTTAATCCCCTCACACCTATTTCCACCAAGGAAAGAGAGTGAAAAACTAATTTCCTCATCTCCCCCTGCCCGCCACCCCTACTCCCCAGCCCCATGAAAAAAGATGGAGATAAAAAGGAAGAGAAAGATCAAAAGTCTCTGCAAAAGTATTAAGCACTGATGCTGAAAGCTTTTAAATACCTGCTTCTATGAGTCACACCAGAAATGCGTGACCAGGCAGGTAAGTGACTACTGAGTCTTGGGTACCCTTGTAAGTCACAGCTCATTTTGTCTATTCTTTATCTCGCAGTATGAAGAAAACCTACTCCCTTGGCATTTCCATTCTCAGTCTCAGACTGAAGTCTTAGTGTTTCTGCATTTTTGGTTCTTCAACTAAAAAAAAAAAATTCTCTGACAAAGAGACCTCATTTAAATTTTTAAAATCTAAATCCTAACTTTTAGGATATAAAATATTTTTAGGATACAAAATACTTTTTCTGCCCTATACATTTTGGAATACGCTTGTGATTGCAAGCCAGCTTTCTGCAGTGATGAACACCAGGACACCCACTTGAACATTTGACTTAGGTTTGGTTTTTTTTTTTTTCTGACAAGTTAGGCCATGATACTAAATACTCTATTTTATGCCACCTGTTTTCTATCTGGGATGCTAGATAACAACTATCTGGTACAAAGTACACCACCTTCAGTCAGCCTAAGGCTTCTGTGCCCCTGGATGGGAAGTCCTGCCTTCACTCCAGCCATTTATTCCTGTTCCTTCCTTTGCTTTGCTTTCCCAGGGGATCAGCTTGTGATTCAACTGAAGTCATCCCGGAAAGAAGGATTCCTTTTTGATCGGAGCAGTGACTCTCCCAGCACAGAAACAGGTGGCTGAAGATGGGCATAAGGGTGAAACTTCTGTGTTAACAGTAGCACTGCCTTAGGTGAGCTTTAGCAGACTGCAGTGCTGCATGGTTAGGGCAATACAGGCAGGTGATGCCTGGGCATCCCGTATGACATCAGCATGTCAGTGTTTTGCACCAGTATGTAGCTGTGATATTGTTGAACTCCTTGTTCAACCTTTCTTCCCTTTTTGAGGCTCTCTCCTTCCAGCCCATGTATGTTCTTTTAATAGGATGAAATAGGATTTTAAGGGATTTGGACTGGTCTTCTGTGCTTACCTGACATATTTCCTGATGTGTTTCCAAGCTCAGTTCTACATTACCCACCACAGAAAAGTCTGTACACAAAGAAGATTTAGTGTGAAACAGAAGATCTTAAGGGGTTGTCATGAGAGTGTTCTGCAAGAACAGTTGTCATTATCTGCAGCAAGATTGAAGACTCAAGGCAGTCTTTCTGTAGAAAATGAGAGATCTGTAAAAAATCCTACATTTGAAAATGGTGTGCTATGTCTGGAAATGGTGAGATGTGGCTTCTACAAAAGTTCGAAAATCCAGACACTGTTTTTGATACATTTTTAAGATTAGAAGTCCAAGAAGAGCACACACAAGATTAGAGAACAGTGAAATATAAATCTAATTTTTACTTTTCAGATTCTAAAAGCACTTGTAAAATGCTATTTCATAAGGAAAGAAATATCATTAATCACTTTGGCACTATACAGACAGAATCTCCAGCACAACTCTGGAAAAAGCAGAGCTTATGTTAAACCTGGATGTGGGAGGAGGACTATATGGATAAGGCTGGTGCTCAGATACTGAGGTCGGTTCAGGAGCTTCCAGTGGGGCTGGTAACAAATCAGTGACGATCAGAAAAGATGTACCTATCCAAAGTAATTATATGCTAGCTATGCAAGGTAATTATAATTACACCAGAGGAAAAGTCTCTGACAAAGCAATAATAACTGGCGCTCTGTTCCCTGGGTGCCCATCTCCACAAAACAGAGCAGAAAGTGCAAATACTGTTGTGCAGTTCACTTCTCTTTGTGGGGACAGTGGAACAGCAAGAGGCAGGTCCTCACTGAGAAGGGGACAGAAAACAAAAAATGTGTGATGTCCAACTGGAGCAAACCAGCCAGTGTTATGTCAAAACTGCTGAGTTTTAGCTTATTATAGGAAACAACAGATTTTGAGGCTGCAGGGTCAGGGCTCCGGAGTGCTCATATTGCTTCGATGGTTTCAAGCATCTCTTCAGTCATGAAAAGTAGTCATGCACTTTTTTAAGAAAGGAAAGCTGAAACTCAAGAGAATATTTTTGCAACAGGAGTGATTGCATGTCAAATCCCCAGGCCCTCAGAGCACAGGGGGCCCTGCCTGTGTGTTTTAAAATACATCCCTAAGATGGCTCTGATGTAACGTGCTGTCTATAAAACCTAGACAGATCTTCCAGGAAGCCTGGCTGAAGAATCTGTGCAACACTGTAGGAATTCCTGGCACACTCCTGTGTGCCACAAACATCTCTCCACAAAGTCGCCCTTCAGCTTCGTGGTGGTCTAAAAGTTGGAGTTCTTCTCTTCTGAGCTTACAAGGTCCACAGCCCTTCTACCTTGTGCTACTTTACAGCCATTAAACAGGACATCACTGGCTAAAAATAAATAAATACATTATAACTTAGAGAAAACACAATTCTTAGCAGCTGCTACGCAGTTGACTTGTTTTTTCTTCCAAGGGCTGGCTCCACCCTGGGAGCCTTCGTCTGCCTCTTCCCTACCAAAGTCTGGTTTGGGGTGTGCCCTAAAACTGTTTAATAAAAACATGTATTATTGCTGTCAAATTCCCTGTGAACAAACAATAACAACAGCAGAGAATTTTAACCATGCATTAGCAATGGGAGCTATTAGCAGAATTCAGTGACTGTTAAACTATTCAAGCTGCTTCACTATGTGCTGACCTGAATATATTTCTTTCTAGGCAATTAAAATTCTGCTGTGGAAATGCTGTCTTTCAAGCACCCCACTTTACCATGATTTTTACTTGAAACACCATGCATGTAATGTACAAACGAAACTAGAAATTAAGTCTTTATATAGTAGCCTTTGTAAAACCATTCAAAATAAATACTATATAACATAAGTGTTAGGCGTTTTCAGTTGAGGAATATTATCAGATCCACAGCTGAATGAATCTTGCAGAGAAGTTGTAATTATTTGGATTCATAATACCACATTTGGTTAGCCTGTTCTCCTGTTTCTTGTTGTTTGTTTTCCACTCATGTTAAGAATTTTGGTTTCCAGCAATATTGGCAGAAGTAAAAAAAATCTTGAAAATTCCCATATGAATGGATGTTCCTAAGAAGAGCTGCAGTGGATAAATTTCCGTGGCCATGGTGAAACCTTTCTGAAGTCTCTGCTCCTGCGTATGGGTGTTTTAGACATCTGATATGACTTGAGCAGTGTTTCTGATGTTAATGGTATTGGGCATTTTTTCTAAGTTACTAAAAACTGAAGAAGTGATACAGCAACATTGCAGCTTGTAGTTCATCACTCCAAGCTAAGTGGTTAACTCCCAGTCCTGTTGTTCACAAAGATAAACCTAAAAATGTGTTTACTGAAGTTACAGAAGTCCAAAGACCAGCTAAAAACTCCCAATATTTATCTTAAAATCACCGATTAATCCTATTTTTGCTTGATCTACGAATATTTGAGTGCTTGAGGTCGACCATACTGCCTAAGTGACCAGTTTCTCACCACAGGGACTGAAGAGGGAGTAGCTGGGGACCCACACTAAGCCAATAATAGTTTGGAAACAATCCATGATTTAAGATATAATTGCATCGAGGGTTCTGCATATAGCGGCTGCTGAGATTAGGAAGCATTTTCTTCTCCCTGAGGAGGAATGTCTCCCAGGGTTTCCCTGGGGCAATGTGGCTCTGTGAGCCCTTGAAGATTAGGGTGGAGAGCTGGGGACAGCAGCACTGACTACCTTTCTGTCCTGTGTGATTTGAACTTAGTCAGTGTCTGGAGCATTTCTTAGTTCTCCATAATAACAATAACAACAATGACAGAAATTGCCCCCTTAGTAATTTCTGAAGAATGACATTTGTGTCTTTTGCTTATGCACAGTGAAAATTCTTTTTTTCGTTTCTAAAGATATTTCTCTTTGTATTATTATTTTGATTAATGAGTGACTAATGGTGGTAGATACATCTACCATGAAGATTAATAACATCATTAATAGTTTTTAGAACAATGACCCTTTTGCATTCACAATAGTTATGTTAACGTAGCATGTTCTGTTTCTTTCACTTGTGTTTAGCCTTTCTTTCCCTTTATCTCTCAATGGTTTTCATGACCTGTGAATTGTCCTAAGTAAGGCTTTGATCTTGCAAATGTGTGCAGACTGTTTACCTACCATGAGCCATCCTCTTACATGCAATGACTGTCATTGCATGCAGAAATACTTGCCTAAGTATTTGCTGATTAATGTTTTAGATTTGCCTTGGGGAAAGGACAGTGTCTCACTATGTATTTACCAGGTGACCAGTGCAGTTGGATCCAGTTCCGGATTCTGCGTACTAGCTACATATGCACAAGGTTGAATTAATAATAGTATACTAATGATGAAATATTATAATATATTATCTACTTGGTAGATAGATATTCTGAAGTACAATTTTTTATTAAGAACAGTTTTATGTAATCGTGGAATATGCCTGATGTTTGTGTGAACAATATTAAACATTAGCATATATCAAATAAATAGTTAAATTGGCTATTAAAATCAAAGGTATAGATTCTTCTGAGGGACTTTAGATAGGCCTGATTGTGAGTAAGCACTCACAGAAGGTTTTCACCACAGCTTTCCTTTTCTGGCAAATGTACAAGGTTTTCTTTGCCTCTTTTTCTAAGGTTCACCATTTCCACTGTTGATTGTTCACCTCTGTTCACAAGTTCCCTTATCTTTCTTTTCTCTTTCCATTGCAACTGGTGACACCCACAGGGGAAGACCATTAGCAGCTAGAAGTCTGAGAAAGTTGTGGATTAGCTTGCTGCATTTATGCTGGCTAACAGGGGAACGGAAATGATGTATAAGCAGTCCAGGAGGTTCCTGGAATGTGTTGATGATAACTTCCTTCTCCAAATGATAGAGGAGCCAAGAAGGAGAGGTGTTATGCTGGACCTTGTTCCTACCAACAGGGAGGGGCTGGTGGAGAATGTGAAGCTCAAGGGCAGCCTTGGCTGCAGTGACCATGAAATGGTGGAGTTCAAGGGCACCAAGGAGGGCACACAGCAAACTCACTACCCTGGACTTCAGGAGAGCAGACTTTGGCCCCTTTAGGGATCTGCTTGGTGGAGTACCATGGGATAAAGCCCTGGAGGGAACAGGAGCCCGAGAAAGCTGGTTAATATTCAAGGATCACCTCCTCCAAGCTCAGGAGCGATGAATCCTAACAAAGAGGAAGTCAGGCAAGCACCAGGAGGCCTGCATGGATAAGGAGTTCCTGGACAAACTCAAACACAAAAAGGCAGCCTACAGAGGGTGGAAGCAAGGACAGGTAGCCTGGGAGGAATACAGACAAATTGTCCAAGTAGCCAGGGATCAAGTAGGAAAGCTAAAGCCCTGGTAGAAGTAAATCTCAGCAGAGATGTCAAGGGCAACAAGAAAAGCTTCTGTAGGTACATCAGTGATAAAGGGAAGACTAGGAAAAATGTGGGCTCTCTCCGGAAGGAAATGGGAGACCTGGTTACCTGGATATGGAGAAGGTTGAGGTGCTCAATGGCTTTTTTGCTTCAGTCTTCACTGCCAAGTGCTCAAGCCCCACTGCCCAAGTTGCAAAAGGTAAAGGCAGGGACTGGGAGAATGAAGAACTGCCCACTGTAGGAGAAGATCAGGTTTGAGACCATCTAAGGAATCTAAAGTTGCACAAGTCCATGGGACCTGATGAGATGCATCTGTGGGTCCTGAGGGAGCTGGCGGATGAAGTTGCTAAGCCACTATCCATCATATTTGAGAAGTCGTGGCAGTCTGGTGAAGTTCCCACTGACTGGAAAAGGAGAAACATAACCCCCATTTTTTTAAAGGGAAAAAAGGAAGACCTGGAGAACTGCAGGCCAGTCCATCTCACCTCACTGCCCAGCAACATCATTGGGCAGATCCTCCTGGCAACTATGCTAAGGCACATGCAAAATAAGGAGGTGATTGGTGACAGCCAACACGGCTTCACTAAGGGCAAATTGTGCCTGACAAATTTGGTGGCCACCTATGATGGGGTTACAGTGTTGTTGGATAAGGGAAGAGCAACTGACGTCATCTACCTGGACTTGTGCAAAGCGTTTGACATCGTCTTGCATGACATCTTTGTCTCTAAACTGGAGAGACATGGATTTGACGGATGGACCACTCAGTGGATAAGGAATTGTCTGGATGGTGGCACTCAAAGAGTTGCAGTCAACAGTCCTATATCCAAGTGGAGACCAGTGATGAGTGGCGTTCCTCAGGGGTTGGCATTGGGACAGGCGTTATTTAACATCTTTGTCGGCGACATGGACAGCAGGATTGAGTGCACCCTCAGCAAGCTTGCCGATGATACCAAGCTGTGTGGTGCAGTCAACATGCTGGAGGAAAGGGATGCCATCCAGAGGGACCTGGACAAGATTGATAAGTGGCCCCATGTGAACCTCATGAAGATCAACAAGGCCAAGTGCAAGGTCCTGCAGATGGGTTGGAGCAATCCCAAGCATAAATACAGGCTGGGTGGAGAATGGATTCAGAGCAGCTCTGAGGAGAAGGACTTGGGGGTGTTGGTTGATGAGAAGCTCAACATGACCTGGCAATGTGCGCTTGCAGCCCAGAAAGCCAACGGTATCCTGGGCTGCATCAAAACAAGCATGACCAGGAGGTTGAGGGAGGTGATTCTCCTCCTCTACTGTGCTCTCGTGAGACCCACCTGGAGTACTGTGTTCAGCTCTGGGGCCCCCAACATAAGAAGGACATGGACCTGTTGGAGTGAGTTCAGAGGAGGGCCAGGAAGATGATCAGAAGGCTGGAACATCTCTCCTATAAAAACAGGCTGAGAGAGCTGGGGTTGTTCAGGCTGGTGAAGAGAAGGTTCTGGGGACACCTTACAGCAGCCTTCCAGTACCTGAAGAGAGCCTACAAGAAAGCTGGAGAGGGACTTTTTACAAGGGCATGTAGTTATAGGACAAGGGGTAATGGCTTTAAACTGAAAGAGGGTAGATTTAGATTAGATATAAGAAAGAAATTCTTCACTATGAGGGTGGTGAGCCACTGGAACCGGTTGCACAGAGAAGCTGTGGATGCCCCATCCCTGGAAGTGTTCAAAGCCAGGTTGGATGGGGCTTCGAGCAACCTGGTCTAGTGGAACGTGTCGCTGCCCATGGCAGGGTGGTTGGAGCTAGGTGATCTTTAAGGTCGCTTCCAACCCAAACCATGGAATGATTCTATGTCCTTTGATGCCTTATCTTTTCCATAGCCCTGAATAAAAAAAGGTGTTCCTTCTGCTACTTGAAGGTATGTAATATATCTCAAGTACTTTGAAGGATGAACTGTCTCCGCACATCTATGTTCTCCTCATGCATGCTATATACGCTACAGCTTTGCTTTGGTGTAGGTAGGCTGCAGTCAATGCAGCACAAGCCAATCACAGATGTTGTCTGTCAGCTCAGTTGTAACACACCTCTGAGAAATATAAAATCAACTGGCAAAAAAGCTTTTCTGCATGTGGACTTCTATATTTCCACCCAGGAAGTCTGTGTACATGTACTGTGTGCTACATGCACGCTGGCCACGCTGTCCTATATGGAACTACTGCACACCTGCCATGTGGCCAATCTGCCCATGGACAGTGGCCACCTATCCAAACAGCAGGCAACCTGATTAAAACTACTGCTTTTACAGGGCTCATTAACATCCAGAAATTGTGGGCATGTGGTGAAATTCCTTTTTTTCAGTCTAGGCAAACATCCCATGCAGAATAAGGGGACATCTAGGGACATAAGGCTGCCCTGCTTCTTCATACCCACACTAGGGTAGGTTTTGTAGGCACAGCAAAAGCAGATACTGGTGACACAACTAATCCATATTTGGAATCATTATAACTAATAGCAACAGAACTTTGGTGCACAGATCTGCTTTCAGTTCTGTAATTAAATGAAAACCAATCAACCAAACATGGAGGTGCCTACGAATATATCTAAATTTCCTAAGACACATTGTTTTTTCAGTGTTCCTGCCCTGTGGAGTGGGTTGTGGGAGGGAGGGATGGATAAGAATGATTCAAGACACCTTTCCCTCGTGTTTATTTTGGGTGGGTGTGACTCAGAGGGTGAGCACAGGTGATGCAGCTAGTGTCTGCTCAGTCAGATCTGGAAATAACCATTGTTATTTGCTCGAATGATAGCAGTGCCTGCCCTCCCTGTCATGGATTAGCACTCCACTGTGTTGGCTGCTACACAAATACCAAACAAAGAGATGTTCCTTGCCTCAAGAGCTTCTCCTACAAATAAATCGCAGATAGGTGTCAGTTATCTTTCTTACGATTGAAAGCAATTCCACCCTTTGCCAGCTCTCCCCGCTCACACATTTGCTGGGGCCTCCAAGGAATTACATACACTAGATTTTTGGAAAATGCTCTAAGCATGCAAAGTGGCTAAATAAATGAATTTGTTTGGAGCCAGCTAATCTCAGCTGCAAAAAGCCTTTTGAAAACATTCAGCAAGGCTGCAGACCAAGTGCTGCGTGCAGATACAGGCACCCAGTTCATCTTCTCTGGGAGCTGTGGGTGTGAGCAGCAGTTCGTGGCACTTCCTGAAGGATTTTAAGGGGGAATATAACAAACAGTCCAAGTATTCATACCAAGAGCTTTGTTTTCAGTTTCACTGCAATAACAATTAGCAGCCAGTTGGCTTTTGGCCATTGAAAATTATATAGCCAACTGGCAAAAAGTATCATTTTTTCCTGGCTTTATGCTTGCAAGCTGGGTGGCACAGGAGGATTTTGTAAGTGTATATAACACTAACCTCTGCAGAATAATGCACTAACTAGTCAAAAGTCCTTTCTTCACTCAGCCAAAGGCTAATTGCCAACCAGCTTCATTGACCTTCATCAACACTCATCTTTGTTAAACAGTGACATTTGCCAGTGCTTAGGCTTTGTCTTCCTCTTTTTGTCTGTTTCTGTCATGTTCACTTACTTGCTCTCTTCTAATATTTTTTTGTTCCACGTATATGCACAAAACTCCTCCTGGTTTGAGAAAAAGTTTGCAGATAGCTACAAACCTCCAGAACTATGGCACATTTTAACAGCTGAGCGGAATCTGTTCATGATACTCATTGATGGGTGCTCCAGAAGATACACAGATAATTCACTGGACCCCACAGCAGCCCTATACTGACTACCTAGAGCTGAAAAGTGCCCACAGCTGGGTATTTCCACCCCCACAACTACCAGGTCCCCAGAGAAGACACTTCGATTACAGCTGCTTCCTTTTGCAGTTGTACCTGTTTGCCTAGATTTCTCCACTCCCCAAGGCGAAGCTGCCTCATTAGCAAGCTGGCAGGTTTCAATTCATCGTCCTCAGTTCCAGCCTGAAAGCTGAAAACATATAACAAGCAAATAGTGGTTTACGACATTATAATTGCAAATATTTCTGCTTTGTTTTCATCTCAAGGAGGAGAGGTTTGGAATGAAAGGAGAGCAGAGGCTTGCCAACACGTGAAGTTTTATGGGCTTATGTCCCAAAATTATAGGATCTAAGTCAGTCAGTTAGAGCTACACCATTGCTTTGAATGTTGCTTAAAACCAAAGGAATTTTTAAATAGAAAAAAATTGGTTTCTTTAGTAAATAACTAATACTAGAATAGATAATATAAAAATTGCTGTAATTAACTTCCCTGTAAAATGAAGAAGTGACAGAAAAGAAAATGGTATGATATCCATACTTTAGTAGAAGTGTGATCGTTTGTATATGAGTCTAAAAGTTCAGTCAAAGATTTTTTAAGTTGAACACTTGAAAATGAAGGAAGTCAGTTTGCCCATGACCTTGTAAAATATTCTCTTTTTCTCTTCACTTAAATATAAAGATAATAGTTTCAGCAGTCCCTGAGGCAGACTGAGTTGTCAGGTCCCCTGCTTTTGTCCTAATCTTTTTTCCTTTGAATTCCTCAGCTCACATATTCAAGTGCCGTGGGAGAACTTCAGCTGTCCAAAAAAGGATTTTTTGAATATGGACAAAATTTTTGGAGTTTGAACACAGAATTTTTAAGAAAAACTTTAAAATGTCCAAGTTCATTATTTAAACCATCTTCTTACTTATAAGGCAGTTTTTTGAGGCACTGCTTATACCTCTTTAAGATTAATATCAGCTTAAGCACTAGGAAAATTAGGTACTAAATCCAGTGGGCATGATGTAGGCACCAAAATAAAAGTGCTGATTCTTCACACTGATTTTTCAGTGTGGTGAGAATTTGTAACTTCCATTAACTCAGTAAGCTTATAAAGGAAGCCTGAAGCTATGTTTTTGTTTTAATGGAATACAGGTTGGTATCTTGATATGGCAAGGCTCATTAAATCTATTTAATACTGAGAGGGTTTTAGTACTGAGATATCAAGATAGCTAACTGGAGAGCAGTAACATTGTGAAAATAGACCCAATATTTGCAGCAAGGGCTTATATGGTAAGGTCAAGATGGGAACTCAAATCCCCTGAGGCACTAAGCAAGGCTGCTTGCCATCAGTTCAAGCTAAAAATGCTATGCTTTTGTCACCAGCCCATGAGATGAAGCTTTGCAAACTGCCAAGTCAAATCTTTCCAAACAAGCAACAGGTTAAGTTCAGAGAAACAGAAATGATCTTTATTTTAAATGTCTGATAGCTTCAATAACCTCAGAATAACTCAGCTTGCATTCTGGGATCACTTTTCTGCAAGGGGGCAAAGCTGCAAACAGTATAAATTAAAAGTGGTAAAAATATTTATTGGCAACCTAAGTTTTTAGGAGCACAATTTTATATGTCTCTGTTTGCATAGCTTCAGCATAAATTGGGTAATATTAATACCACAAGAAGGTCTGTTTACATGCTGCTCCAAGAATTTTCTTGCAAAGGAAAAAACCCTTGCCTTTGCCATTATCCTTTATGACCACAAATCCTGGTTAGATTAAAAAAATTAAGTCTCTTTTTATGGTTATGTGATTCTATTTTTTTGATCATGGAAAGCAAAGAAAATTACTTGGAACATCTGATAAGGCTGTTTATTAGGATAATCGCATTACTATTTTTTGTCTATAAAGGACATCCTACCTGAGCTTGCTTTGCTGTGGAGGAACAGCACTTACCATGTTACTGTGCTCACAGTGCAGTTGTAATGCTCCTCTCAGCAGAAAAGAGATGGGGATGTGTCCTGTTTGGACAAACATTTGTGTCCACAAGCATTTGTCCCTGACTAGCTAGAAACTGTCTATACTGCCACAAAAGAAACTCTAAGACCAATGAAGTAATTTCTTTGGGTTTCCAGCAGCCCCAGTTCCTTTACTTACACTAAAAGTGTTGTGCACGCAGTTGTATTCCTGTATGAGCCTTTCCATGTGCAAAGGCCACCCATCCAATGATCCTTGTTCCACCACAGACACTCCCTGTCTTGCATCTTTGTCCCAGCATCCAGTTTTCACCAATGGAGTTCATGTCTTCAGCCGGTCCCATGGCCTGGTGGAATGCAGCACTCACCATGCCACTGCTGCCTCTTACAAGTCTAACACAGCGGTTTCTTGCACTAAGGTCGTTTCCAATTCCACCTCTTCAGAAACATGTAAGTTCAAACTAATAGGAAAGCAAGGCAGAGTCATCCGTAAAACTTTTATTGAGAGCTCTCCTTTCTGTGCAGGACCAGTATACAAAAATGTATAACAAAGCAGGGCTGTTGGGTCAGGAAACAGGGTTTTCTTCCCTCCCCAGTGTCTGTTCAGAAGTTGAAAGGATGGAAGTAGACAACTTAGTGGTTCTTCTAATAAGCATGGTATTATTGCCTCCTACAACTGCTACCCAGTTTCCATAAGGGTCTCTCTACTTAGATGGAAAATAAAAATGGTTTGATTTAACAAATCCACTTCTCTCACTGATGCATCTAAGCAAGTTTATTGCAGAGCTAATAACTGCACACAAACCTGTTACACTCTTCCTTGCCCATTTCACTGACACTAGGAAAAGAATCTTTCTTCAGCATACACAATCATGCAACCTGAAAATAAAACTGTTGCATTAAAAGAGGTTAGTACATATTTAGGATAAAAGGTTGTGACAGACCTAGGAAATAGAAGGCAGAGAGAACAATTGAGGACAGGAAGAAAAAACTGGAGTGAATGCAGAAAGGAAGAACAGAAGCTTATGTAGCTGGAGAAAATCTGGAATGGAGAGGATACAATACCAGAGGCTGAGAAACATTAGCTGAGAAAGTCTTTGGAGGAAATGTCTTTGAGATCAGCCTTGCCTTGTGTTCATGCAGAGTGTCTACAGTGCAGCTAGACTGCAGCATTGCCCTTGTGCAGATGGAAGCAGAGAAGGAAAAGATGAGAAACTGGGACTGTATTGTCAGAGTAGATACGCCATGAAGTCCCAGCCAACTCCAAATCCACCACTCCTTGTCCTCAATGTCTCATGGTGAGCCAGGGAAGAAACACAAATGGCCTAGACACTTTCTTGGCTTTTAGAGTCCCTGTGTTATTTGAAGGACAGAGAAAGGGGCGTTAGTTAAGAAACAAAAAAAACCCTCAGCTGGCTGGAAGCTGTAAGCAATGCTGCTTTTTGGAGGAGATGAGATTTATAAATGGCTGAGGTTTCTGAGCATCTTGGGAGTAATTCAGCCCGTGGGTGGAGGGCTGATGCTTTGCTTATGGTCCTCCTTGGATGTGTCATGGTCGAGAAGCGGGATGCTGGATTTTTCTGAGCAGTGAGGCCAGCAATGTCCAGGGTCGGGCTGAAACAGGGCAATGGTGTTATCCTCCCACGTGCGGATGTCTGGGAGGGGAGGTGTAGGAAGCTGAAGCCTCTGAACCACAGGTTGATGAAAAGCCTTAAGCTATGTCTGAATTGGCTGCCAGGACATTTGCTGGTGAGAATAGAGCCCAGGTGTTAGAAATCATGCTGTATGTCTATCCAGCTGTTTCTGTGTTATAACAGACATTTAATTTACTTCAGTTTTAAGTTTTTTAGTTGTGAGATTGCACAGCAAAGGATGGCATAGGAAGGATTATAGTTTTGACCAGTGAAATTAACCTGTCGTTACTCATACCCAAGTAAACCACGGCGAAAAGAGATGTATCTATGTTACAGTTAATTTAGGCTTGTCTTAATGTGATCCGCATGGATTTTTCCTAGCATTTAGGAAGAAAAAGTAACCATGTTTTGCTTTGGTCAAGATAAATCAATAGCCTTGAAATTTGGAAACAATATATGTTCGACCACACAAACTAATAAGGCACCAGTGTTTTAGCAGACATTATAAAACATAAAATTAGATGGAAAATTGCCTTAAGCCCCCGTAAATTAAAATTGCTCTTTTTATAGCAAAAATGAGCCTTATATAGCAACAAACAATTTTGTGATCTTCATTTAACTAGCCAATTTCATATGGCAAACAGTATTTATTCATCCTGCTCCAGTGACCTAACCAGCAATTTACAATGTGATGCCTTGCATATTTTCACAGCATTGTAAAAAAATGAGGTTCTGTACATTTATTTGATCCCTGTTGAAAAATTATTTTTTTACCTCCTCCTAACCAGTGTAAACTGGAAATTGTTCCTAATGTAATTCTCTTACTTACCATCCACTCATTAATCAGGAAACTAATTAGAGCCAGTTTGCTTACTCTAATTTGAAAAAGTGAAAGTAACATATGTTGACAGTTAATTTGGATTTTTTTGTTAACAAGCACACAAGTTTTTATAATGAAATAATATTTGATACTGATACAGAAGAACATGGACTAATAAATTGCAACAGGCTGGGAAAATGCAGTATGTTAATCACTATGGGAATAATAACATAGATCATTTAGTACTCTAGTTTTTCTGTTGATGATTTTCCATTTTAGCTATTTTTATACGGTATTACGGTGACTTGATTTGGAACTTCTCAAACACACGTCAATACAAGTTTTCAGCATTTTGCAAGTTTGTACAGGCCCGGTGCAATTTCTGAGACCAAGTTACAAGAAAAATACTATGCATCTAGGCTCCATTTCAAAAACTTCTGTTGTCTTGGCTTTTTAAAAATGTCAGTGTGCATAAAAGGGTGCCAGCTGACAGCCTGCAAGGCTCTTGGTTAAAGCTTGATCTGAAGCCCACCCAGGTCATTTGCAGTCTTTGCTCTGAGCTGCTTTGTCACTGAGGCGGAAGACTGGCAGTGGCAGCACGAGCATCCCCATCTGAGCCACCTGTGAGCTGGAGACTGACCTTTACCGAGCTGGGTGGGAGTTCAGTTGTAGCACAGGTGTCCCAAGATGTGCAGTCTTGAGTCCAGTAAATGCAAGTGACAACAGCAGCAGTGACTTCACCCAGAGAAACCAGCAATCCCTCTGGAGATCACAAGACCTGATTTACGCTCTCCATGCATGGTGCCCTGCTGGTGCCCACATGCTTTAACTGCACCCAGACAGAAAACATAAACCAATATTAGCGCCATGCTCTAACCAACTGAGCTAACCCGGCTGGTCAAATGGTATGGAAAGAAACATTTAGCTCTTCAAATTGCCTTTTAGCACAAATTCTGTGTTCCTTGTGTCTCCGTTTTGAATCACTATGTTACAATGCCAAGTGATAGAGCTGGAAAAGCAGAGACACTCTTGAGTGCACCAGCTTCTCAGCTGCTCTAATAATAGTTATTACCTTTCCCTAAAAGACATTGCTTATATCCAATAGCTGCTGATTGTTGGTATGATTTATTTTGAAGAAAAAATTGTAAAAATATAAAATCTATAAGGTCAACTTCTATTTGGAGAAGACATTAAATTGTCTTTTCATCTTAGAAGACTATTTTTTTCAATGCAGAAATTGTTTCAGTTATTTACACTGCAGTTACTGCTTTCTGTTGACCTTATGTGAGGAGAGAGGTCCCACCCCAAGTGTGGACACTGAGCTGAGCTATTGCCGTTTGTGACAACTGCTCTGTGCTCACCTGGGTGTGAGAGTAGGGTGAATGGAGACAGGTCCTGTGGTTTGAAGTATTTCTCCAAGCTGATTTGGCCTTTGGACTCCTACCCATGACATGCAGGGTAATGTGCATGTGGAGGGGATCTCCATGGCCAGGCTCACTCCTCTCTTGTGCCTAGTACTTGTTCTCTGCTCAGATACGCTGCAGAAGTGATGCTAGCCATGGGTCCCACTGAAGCAAGAGAGACAGATGGAACAAGAGTTCTCCACATAAGTATTTTCCAAGGAACAAGGGAAGTTTTTATGAAGGAAACCATCCCATCTCCAAGAAGAATGCAAGTGCTTTAAGGTTTTGTTTTTAAATGAATGGCTGAACAGAGACATCTCAGACACCCCCACATCAAATGTGGGATGGCTAATATGTTGGTGGCAGTCTCTTCTGCCTGGACTTGTGAAGACTAAGAAGAAAAAGGCGGTGGAGCAGTGACCTCAGGGGCCCTCACACTGTGGGCATCACACTCAATACTGCCTAGCAGGCAGGTGAAGGGGAGTGAGAAAGTGGGAGGTACAAGAGCCACTTTGGGACTGACTTGAGCAAGTCACTAAGCCATTCCCAAGGTAATAAGGCAATTTGGGCTCTTCCTTGAACAGAGAAGCTGAAGTGCTGCTCACATCAAGGCCTTTCAGCCCTATCCAGGAGATGTGTGGAGTAACAGGCTGGGAATTGGGACAGCTCCTTAAAAATACGTAACTCTATCTCATTGTGTGTTAAAAAAATGGGGCTGTACCCACCTGATGGACTAGGCCCAGGATAACACATGAGGTGGAGGTATCAATGCATTACCAAATTAATTATGGGATTAATTATTCATCACAGGTACTGAATAGTGCCAGTGCAACACCAAGTTAAATTATAAAAACATGGTGTGGTTTACACATCCAGCTTTCAGAAAATAGTCCTTCAAGAGCAGACCTGGCAAGGTGATGTGCTGCTACATGAGTGGTCTTGCTGTTACTACAGGTTAGGTGGGGTAGCTACCAGGAGAGAGTGAACCAGGCACAAAGGGTCTGTTGACAACAGTTCATTAAAATCCTTGAGGATCCTTGGATTTCTTGCCACATGGTCTTGGCTAGATTTGATAGAGGGCTTTCCCCAGCTTTCGAGATTTGGGGAAGAGAGGAAGTGCTATAACTACAAACATTTGTATATATAGCTATAGATGTACAATTTTTTTTTTTCACTGAAATACATAAAATTTTCAAAGTTTTAATGGAAAAAATATTACAAGCTCCTTATAAAAAAGGCTTAGGCAAGCAAATAATATTAGCTCTAGCAGCAAACATTTGGGGTTTTATTGAAACTATTTTCTGACTAGCCAATTTTGTGCAATACTTGGTAAGCTAAAACTGTGTGAGATATTTCTATTGAAAATCCAAATTGTTTTGGGTAAAATGGAAGTTATCTTTTAAAAATATGTTTTGCAAAAACTGGAAACTTGCACTTAAAGTTTGTTTTCAAGCAGATGAAACATTTGAGTTTATCTTTTTTATCTTTGTTGCAAACCTCTTGGATGCTATCTGGAGAAGGCCTGGAATTGGCAGAGAAATGTGGGAGAAAAAGGAAAAGGGACACTTCCTAGAGAAAGGAAGAGAAATAAATATCTCTGAATCCAGACTGAAGACTTCATCATAAATCTTTTTTTTCTTTCCCCCTCACGTAGCATTTGAACAACTTTAATTTTGACAAACAGCCACTAGAGGTCAGCTGTGTTTTTAATTTAACAAAATTATTTCTACGTTCCATTCCATTTTATCCTATTTTTGTGTCTCTCTGGGTTTTTTGGATCAAAATTAAACTCACAAATAAAATAATTGCTGAACTTTGCTTTTGAAAATAAATCCAAGAACCTACCATATAATGGAAATGATAGTTAGCAGGAAAATGTAGTAGTCAAATGAGGCACTTCTACAAAAGTAGTTTTCAACATTATAGGTGAAAATCTTCATGGCTGTATGGTACACTGATGTAACTGTGTGATCATTTGGCAGATATTAACAAAGATCCATTCACTTCAAATAAATGACAGTAGTCCATACTATAATATGCAACACTAGTTTACTCTCTGCCAAGCATTTAAGTCTATTTGTAAGTGGTCTGAATCTGTGACAAATTTTCAAATTTCAAATCTTTACATTCTTACTTTAATTTTGTTTTATTTTAGATTTGATATTTTGAATGGCCAGGGCATGTCTGAGTTTTTTAGGGCTTTCAGTTCAAATGAGATAAACTAATCCCCTCTCCTGCATTGCAAAGTCCAAGTGATTTCTTAACTGTTCCACATGAATCCACAAACTGCCCACACTTTTTCCTCTGCAAAGTCTCCCTTGCATTCAAAAAGACTTGCAATTCCTCTCTTCCTGAGCAGGGAAATGAGGTCAGTATTGGGATGCTGGAGTGGTATCTAGGTGGTTTTCTCCATTATTGCTTCTAAAGAATTATTCTTTTAACTGTCCATTCTAAAATAATTTTTGAGTGTGTTTATGGCAAGGAAGCAAGTTAGGAGTTCCTAATGAGCTGGCACTCTTTTCAAAGGGTAGAAATACTGGCTCCTCTCTAGCTTTAAAATTTGGATTTTTACTTCAGTACAGTATCAGAGTGACCACACACTGTTAGATGTAGCACTACTATAACTGACAGTAGAATTTGGGCCAAACCCTGTAAAATAATTGTTTAATATAACATGCTTTAATCCTGAGTTGTTTAGTCTTAACCACAGCACGACAATGACTCAGCAAGGATTTAATGGCTGCCCCCCCGGGAAAGGCATGCTAGCAGATACTGATTCATTTATATTGGACACTGCTGTGAAACATCTTGCAGACAAAACTCAGATGAATTACTGTACTTAATATGGTTTATGTCATTTATTCATTGCTCCAGATGCATTACTCTGAATCTGCTCCCTGGCAGTTTTCCCGGTTAACTGGCATGGCAGTTATTAGGGTACTGAGAAACACGTGCTTTCCTGCCTGCTCCAGTCAAAGGATTACCTGGGATTGCTGCCTTCATCCTCTGTTTTCCTATGCTAGATGACAGATCCGTGTTTTATGATGTACCCACTTAATATAATGGCTCGGAGGGATGAGTGTTCAGCAGGACAAATATCTGTAACAGCACAGCAAACAAAGCAACAGCACCATACAAACTTTCCATTTGAGAACGATTTCAGTGTGGAGTGTTGTGAAGAAGATTTTGGTCCTTTCAGCTTGTACTACTCAGTATTTGACTGATGCAGATTTTCAATCCTTTCTGCTGTGCCGGTAGGCCAGTAGTGTTTGCAGCTTTGCTTCAACCTCTCTCTAAAGTTTTACCATCTTTTCTACTTTCAGTTCCCATCTCTTGGCTGGGCTGGAAACTCCACCATGCATTTATGCAGTGCTAGCTCAGAGCACAGGCAAAGCTTGTGGCTGCCTTGAAAGGAGCCCACCTGAAGAGGGCTTTCCTGAACTAGGAATGGAGAGGAGAGTGGAAGAGAGTGCTCCTGTCCTGCTTCCCACCAGCTGTGCTTAGTGGCAGGGCTGACCAGCCAAGGAGCCCGAGTCAGCTCCCCAGAAGTAGGGGCAGACCACTGACCTGAGATTTTGGAGAAAAGCAAGGTCTCACTTGCCCTAGTCCCTTATTTCTTACCCTAATCAAAACTATTTTATGAAGCTTCAAATGCTGGCTCAGTGGCTGGGAAAGGGGAAACACCAATACAACAACAATGATTATCAAATGAACAGTTCATCAGTAGGAACTATCCTGCACCAGTGTTTTGAGCAAAATGTTCAATCTAAGAAGTGCAATTAACAGCACAATTGATTTTATGTCTCAAAATCATGAAGGCAGAACAAAAAGAAAAGGTCTGGGAAAGAAGGGAAAGGAAAATTAATCATTCAAGTTCCTGCCTTCTCTGTGCTCTTGTTTACAATGCTGCATCCAAAGACAAGACACTAAACTAGATCCAAGATCCTTCAACTCTTTTAGGATATTATTTGTGTAACAAAAATTCAGGCCTGAGACTGCAGTGGTGCTTCAAGTATGTATGTAACATGTTTTCCAGCCACATCCCTGGGATTTGTACTGAGTCTTAAGAAGAAATGGGACTCTGTTCACTCTAGACATATAGTAAATGGTATCGTAAATCCATATGGTAAGTAGTGTGTCATTGCCATATGGTCAGCAGCAGCATCACCTGATAAAAACTGATGGGGTAGGTTGTCTCTAGCCTTGGTTAAAGAGTGTCTGAACAAAGGCATCCTGGCATAATCATGCCAGTACCACTGCAGCAAGGGTTGGAAAAGTGCAAGTTGGAGGAAAAAGAAAAATATAGATGGTCATTTACTTTATAAATCGGGTAAAACCTACAGCATAATCCACTGTAGCAAATGCTTTTTCATCAACTCCTGTCTGACCTTTTCTGCCACTTTTTTTCAAGCTTCAAGGAGCTGAGCTTTCCCATGTCAGAACTGCTTTCTGCTCATAATGTCCCCTCCACTCTCCTGCTCTGCTCTGACCTGCTTTGCCATTTCCTTTTGACACAGCTGTGACACAAAGTGAAGGGTATGTTGGTTTACTTGCCTCCAGAACAATCACCCTGATGGTCATTATCAAAACAGGTGTTTTTCCTAGACCTGAAATGTCTTTCTTCTGCTTAATTATATCTCATGGCAGAACCAGTATTGCACAGCAGCTCATCTTCAGGTGCACATTTTCAGCAGACCGATTAAGACACACTACATCTCCAAACTGTTTTCCTACCCAAGTGTTGAAGAAAAGCAGCTTGTTTAATTTCCCAGTGAACCTACCAAGGGCAGCTGGGATTTCTCTCAGTTTGCAGCTCTCCTTTCTTCATT
Source organism: Pelecanus crispus (assembly GCF_030463565.1). Taxonomy (NCBI): domain Eukaryota; kingdom Metazoa; phylum Chordata; class Aves; order Pelecaniformes; family Pelecanidae; genus Pelecanus; species Pelecanus crispus. The sequence continues at coordinate 72,927,668 of NC_134646.1, forward strand.
CATGCAATTTTGCATTTTGTTTTGTTTTGAAGAGATGGTGATGGGAGCATTACAAGTACCTGGCACGGAGAGAGTGGAGTGAGTTTTGTAGAGAAGTTCAGAGAAACTGGGGATATTAAGAGAGCAACAGTTAATAGAACAGGATTAAGCTCCACAAATCCAGCTGTTTCATAAAACTGTTTGCAAGCAAAAGTGATACCCTCATCATGTACTGTTACAGAGCAGGTGAAAGAAGAGCTTGTACTGAACAATGGCTTTGCAGTATACTTAATACTCAAGAAAAAAGCAGAAGTCTGTATTAAGACAGGTTGCAGGATAATGTCTCACTGATGATTAGTGGCTGTTACAGTAATACAGATCAAGAGTCTGAACTCAAGTTTGAGAAATGACAGTGATCCAATTTTCTGACAGATAATTCAATTTAAGATGTCCTCATTTTTAAGACCTGACTACTAACTTAATTCAATTAATGTCTCATGCTTTTCAGATTACGTATGTGGGATGAGTTCTCCACAGGCAACTTTATTATTCTTTTCAGTGGAATAAAGATGAGAATCTCCAACTGAATGACTTCCTGATTACAAGCCATTTTTTTCTCTCTCTCTGAACTGGAACTCAGAAGGGCTGTTCAGACACTCTTGCTGTTGGTAATGGTTAGGCCATGCAGTCACAGAGCAGAAATCATCTCATCTGACATTATCTCTTTTACTGAGGGTGACCAAGCACTGGCACAGGTGGCCCAGAGAGGATGTAGGGTCCCCATCCTTGGAGGTATGCAAAAGCCATGACACAGTCCTGGATAACTGGCTCTAGGTGGCCCTCCGTGAGCAGGGGGGTGTGGACACAATGACCTCTAGAGGTCCCCTCCAACCTCAACCACTCTGTGATTCTTCTGTGACACAGCTGACCCACAGTAGCTACAATTTAATAAGAGGCCACTGCTCCTTCAAGGAGCAGTACCGGAAGGAAGAGAGGTCTGTAGCCTCTCTTCTACCAGATAATCTTCTCCACTCTTCCTAAGGAAGTTCATTTATCTCTGCAGATCAGCCTCTCATTTCATCTTCCCTAATCATATGGGGCTAGACCCACACACTGTTCCAAAGGAAAAGACTTCCTTCATGGAAGAGTGGAAACAAGTCCACAATTGGGGTAGCAAGCGAACCCTTTCCTTGCCCACCACGACTCCCCAGGTGCCTCTGCACAATAGGTATGAGGCTCTAGATGTGGAGGACCAGTCAGTGGATGATGTGGGTGTCAATCCACCTACACCAGAGGAGTCGCCAAGACCAGAAAGACCTACCTCCCATATTACTACCACCTCCACAAGGAAGAAAAGACGGATTATAGTTGTAGGAGACTTCATTCTGAGGGGAACTGAGGGTCCAATATGCCAGGCAGACTGTCCTCATAGGGAAGTCTGCTGCCCCCCAGGAGCCTGGGTCAGAGATATCACTAGGAGACTTCCCAGCCTGGTACAACCCTTGGACTACTACCCATTACTGCTCTTCCACGTGGGTGGTGACGAAGTTGCCCGAGGGTGATTAAAAGAGACTTCAGGGCCTTGGAACAGTTAGTGAGGGAATCTGGGGCACAGGTTATTTTTTCCTCCGTCCTTCCAGTTGTGGGTGGTCACATTGGAAGGAACAGGTGGACCCAATCCATTAATACATTGCTCTGTGGCTGGTGCCACCATCACAACTTTGGTTTCTTTGACAATGGGATGGCCTACACGGTACCAGGCTTGCTGGCATCAAATGGGAGCCACCCTTCTCAAAGGGGAAAGAGGGTCTTTGCTCAGGAGCTTGTGGGGCTCATTGACAGGGCTTTAAACTAGATGTGAAGGGTGAGGGGGAACATATCAGGCTTGCCTGTGACAAGCTGTGGGATGGTATGCAATAGTTAGAGGGATGGCATGCTACTATGAGCCCTCAACCTGCTGACCAGAGGCGCGCTGGGGACACTGCAGCACAGTTGAAGTCTTGCGGAGATGAGCTGGGGGCTCCTGAGGTAGTAGGAGCGAACAAGGAAACCTCCATGAAACACCTCAAGGGAAACAAGGGATGTTCCACTAAGAAGGTGACATGGCCAACAGCTCAGATGAAATGCCTCTACACCAACGCACACAGCATGGGGAACAAACAGGAGGAGTTGGAAGCTGCTGTGCTACTCGAAATCTATGGCCTGATTGCCATTACTGAAACTTGGTGGGATGAATCCCATGACTGGAATGTGGCTATCGATGGCTACAGGCTGTTCAGAAGGGCCAGGCAAGGAAGGAGGGGTGGAGGCGTTGCCCTCTACATAAAGAAATCAATACAGTGTGAAGAGCTGTCTCTGAAGAATAGCCACAAGCAGGTCAAAAGCTTATGGGTAAGAATCAGAGACAGAGGCAACAAAGGGAACCTTGTGGTTGGTGTCTACTACAAGCCACCTGATCAAAGGGAGCCTGCTGACGAAGCCTTCTTCGTCCAGCTCCAGGAGGCTTCACGCTTGCAGACTCTTGTCCTACTGGGGGACTGCAACCACCCTGACATTTGCTGGAAAAACAACACGGCAAGCTGTAGGCAATCCAGGAGGTTCCTAGAATGCATTGAGGAGAACTTCCTAAGCCAGGTAATCCCCTACCTGAGGGGATGCAATACTGGACCTGATGGTCACCAATGCAAGTGAGCTCATCGGTGACATCAAGACTGGAGGCAGCCTGGGCTGCAGTGATCACACATTGGTGGAGTTCACACTCCTGAAGGATATGGGAAAAGCAAAGAGTATAGTCAGGACCCTGAATTTTAGGAGAGCAATCTTCCAGCTCTTCAAGAAGGTAGTCAGAAAGACCCCCTGGGAAACAGTCCGCAGGGACAGGGGAACGGAACAGAGCTGGTAGATCTTTAAGAAGGACACCTTCCATAGAGCGCAAGAGCGCTCAGTTCCCAGGCGTAAGAAATCAGGCAAGGAAGGGAAGAGACCAGCATGGCTGAGTCGAGACCTGCTGGTCAAACTAAAGAGTAAGAGGGAACTGCACAGGCAGTGGAAGCAGGGACAGGTGTCCTGGGAAGAGTACAGGGAAACGGCCCAGTTGTGTAGGGATGGGGTCAGGAAGGCCAAGGCACGGCTGGAACTGAATTTGGCAAGGGATGTAAAGAATAATAACAAGAAGGGCTTCTATGGGTATGTCAACCAGAAAAGGAAGGTTAAAGAAAGTGTATCCCCCCGATGAACAAGAATGGTGACCTAGTATCAACAGACAAGGAGAAGGCTGAGGTACTCGACAACTTTTTTGCTTCAGTCTTCACTGGCAACCTCTCTCCTCACCCCTCCTGAGTTGATGGGTTGCAAGATGGGGACTGGGGGGTAAAGCCCCTCCCACTGTAAGGGAAGATCAGGTTTGAGGCCACCTGAGGAACCTGAATGTATGTAAGTGTATTGGACCTGATGAGATGCATCCCAGAGTCCTGAGGGAATTGGCTGATGGAGTTGCCAAGCCACTCTCCATGATATTTGGAAAGTCATGGCAGTCAGGTGAAGTCCCTGGTAACTGGAGAAAGGCAAACATTGCACCCATTTTTAAAAAGGGAAGAAAGGAGGACCCTGGGAACTATCGACCTGTCAGCCTCACCTCTGTGCCTGGGAAGATCATGGAACAGATCCTCCTAAAAGCTATGCTCAAGCACGTGGAGGACAGGGAGGTGATTCAAGACAGCGAGCACGGATTCACCAAGGGCAAGTCCTGCCTGACCAACCTAGTGGCTTTCTATGATGGAGTGACTGCATCAGTGGACAAAGGAAGAGCAACAGATGTCATCTGTGTGGACTTCTGTAAAGCATTCGACACAGTCCCCCACAACATCCTTCTCCCTAAATTGGGGAGATATGGATTTGATGGCAGGACTGTTTGGTGGATGAAGAACTGGTTGGATGGTCACATCCAGAGGGTAGTAGTCAACAGCTTGATGTCCACATGGAGACCAGTGACAAGTGGAGTCCCTCAGGGGTCCATACTGGGACCAGTGCTGTTCAATATCTTCATCAATGACATAGACAGTCGGATTGAGTGCACCCTCAGCAAGTTTGCAGAACGACATCAAGCTGAGTGGTGCGGTTGACATGCCAGAAGGACGAGATGTCATCTAAAGGGACCTGGACAAGCTGGAGATGTGGGCCTGTGTGAACCTCATGAGGTTCAACAAGGCCAAGTGCAAGGTCCTGCACCTAGGACAGGGCAACCCCCGATATCAATACAGGCTGGGGGATGAAGGGATTGAGAGCAGCCCTGCAGAGAAGGACTTGGGGGTACTGGTGGATGAAAAGCTGGACATGAGCCGGCAATGTGCACTTGCAGCCCAGAAAGCCAACTGTATCCTGGGCTGCATCAAAAGCAGCGTGGCCAGCAGGTCGAGGGAGGTGATTCTGCCCCTCTGCTCTGCTCTGGTGAGACCCCACCTGCAGTACTGCGTCCAGCTCTGGGGCCCTCAACACAAGAAGGACATGGACCTGTTGGAGTGGGTCCAGAGGAGGGCCACCAAAATGATCCGAGGGCTGGAGCACCTCTCCTGCGAGGACAGGCTTCTCAGCCTGGAGAAGAGAAGGCTGCGAGGAGACCTTATTGCGGCCTTCCAATACTTAAAGGGGGCCTATAGGAAAGATGGGGAGAATCTTTTTAGCAAGGCCTGTTGTGACAGGACAAGGAGTAATGGTTTTAAACTAAAGTAAGATAGATTTAGACTGGCTACAAGGAAGAAATTTTTTACAATGAGGGTGGTGAAACACTGGAATGGGTTGCCCAGAGAGGTAGTGGAGGCCCCATCCCTGGCAACATTCAAGGTCAGGTTGGCTGGGGCTCTGAGCAACCTGGTCTGGTTAAAGCTGTCCCTGTTCACTGCAGGGGGTTGGGCTAGATGACCTCTAAAGGTGCCTTCCAACCCAAAGCTTTCTATGATTCTATTCCATGATTCTATGATTCATAAATAGTAAAATGTACAGTATATGAAGTACACTTTAAAACAGGTCTGTTTTACTAAATACATTCTTTTTACTTGTACTGGCTATTTAAGGGGAATGAATATTTATAGGGTCACAGATTCTGTTGCCACAGCAGAGAAGTTTAGTGTATAGAACCAGTTGCATCTGGGAGGATATTTGGTAACCCTTCAGTCCTGTCACCAAACATCTGCAGTTTTACCACTAGATAGCAGTATGTAGCAAAGAATGCTGTTTCCAGAGATGGCTTGAAATAGCTGGGTAACTAAACGCATCACATTCACCCAGACTGAGGGAGCAGTCAGGGGAGAAATGGCAGAAGGAGAAAGCAGAGAAAACACTTTCTTATTATTTTTAAATCTCAGCTGCTTTTCTCCTGTCACAGTTTTTTATTCATAAATGTTCTATTACCTGCACTTGCCAAAAAATCAAGTGGTCTCAAAATCAAACCACAAGGTGAAGGTAAAGCAAGGAGTCCTTTGTTCTCTGCTACCTGAGTGTGCACAGAGGTGTAGAAAGACTTTTCAGGGTACCTCAGGTCTTGCCCCAAAGGATGCAGAAGAGTTAACACTAGATATGGTTTCCTACAACACCTTAGTGAGGGAAAGGGGTGATGCTGGAGTTGGGAAAAACTACAAAGGCTGCCAGTGGTGGTGTTGGCCCTGCAGGCTGTGGCCATTGCCAGTGTTGCTACTGTTTTACACCATCATGTCCTTACGTCTGCTGTGTCCCTGCTTCACTGCTTCCTCTATGATAATCCATTAAAACCTAGTCCCTAGTGGAGATAATGAAGTTGGTTTTTAGAGGAATACAGTGATTTGTAGCAGATGTGCAACTATCTTAATTTACAAGTGATTAATTCATCCCACCTTGGCTAGGGACCAGGTTAGATTGATTGGTGGAATTTATTTGTGTAGCGAAAATTGGGCAGGGATTTGAATTCAAAACTAAGGCAGTCCAGCAAGAGTTTCCAGACAGGGTAACAACTAGTAAACACCAGGACTGTTCAGTTGAAAAGCAGGTCTTAAATCTAAGGAGACAGGGAGAAAGTGTGTCTGATTATATGTCTCTCTTTATAGAGGAAATAAGTCTTCTGTGTTTTTTCTAAGTAATGCTTGCAGGAAAAAAAATGAAGAACTGTTCATGTTCTTTAAGTCCTCCTCTTGCTGAGGATAACTACATACAATACCTGGTATTTAGTCCCTTGATGTCAACTTGAAAAAAAAACCCAGCTGTTAACGTTTTTTTTTCTTAAATGCTCTTTTTCTCTTCAGAAATTTTGTGTTTCTACAGAGCTCTCTGCCCTTTAGGTCATGGGCGCAGAGAAGTGTTGAAACTAGGAAGGATCAAAAACCACCTAAGAACTGGGAAGAAGTTGAGTTACAGCATTGCTTTAGAGGGTGTTATGGTTTAACCCAGCAGGCAGCTAAACACCGCACAGCCGTTCGCTCACTCCTCTCCCTCCCCAGTGGGATGGGGGAGAGAATAAAAAAAAAGAATTAAAGTTTGTGGGTTGAGGTAAAGACAGTTTAATAGGACAGAAAAAGGAAGGGAAAATAATAGTAGTAGTAGTAGTAATAATAATAATAATAATAATATACAAAGCAAGTGATGCACAATGCAATTGCTCACCACATGCTGACCAACGCCCAGCCAGTCCCGGAGCAGTGATCGCTGCCCCCTGGCCAACTCCCCCGAGTTTGTATACTGAGCATGACGCCATATGGTATGGAATAGCCCTTTGGTCAGTTTGGGTCAGCTGTCCTGGCTGTGCTCCCTCCCAGCTTCTTGTGCACCTGGCAGAGCATGGGAAGCTGAAAAAGTCCTTGACTAGAGTAAGCAGTACTTAGCAACAACTACATCATCAGTGTGTTATCGACATTATTCTCGTCCTAAATCCAAAACACAGCACTATACCAGCTACTAGGAAGAAAATTAGCTCTATCCCAGCTGAAACCAAGACAGAGGGGTAGTGACATTTTGCAACAAACATGCTCAGATTTCCTGGGAGGCAGCTTTTTAACCTCACTCCCTCTCCAGGGACCCCCCTGTGCTGTTCCCATGTCTACTCAGACACCCCAGTAACTGCAGCATGTTCCCTTTCCTATTGCTCCCTGTCATCGTGGCTATCCCTGGCAGCCCATGAAGCTGCAAGGTTGGATGTAACAGAGATCTTGTGTTACAGTTTTACATCTCCTGCTTGTCTGTCAGTGTGTCTTGAGATACTTATCACTGTAAGATGCCAGAGTGAATAGCCAGGCTTGCTTACAGCACACATCAGTACACTGATGGTATTTTTTTCCCTTGCCACAATGAGATCATTATGTCCATCATACTGAGGCTGCACAGATACATTACTCCATTCTTTTAAATAAGATTTTAAATTATGGCTATAAAAAACATTTTCTGGTTTTATCTCCCCTCACTTCAAGTGAAAAAGCTTTGGAGGAAAAGTTTTTTTAGCACTTCTAGCAGATACTGCAGGATACTCTTCGGGTTTTTGGTCTTGCCCATGTGGATTATATTATTAATTTCTATAAGTATCTGAAAACTTGGCAGTGAATTTAGTATTTTTCTCAATGGAGATTTTGCAGACTTTGAAGAAGGGGACCATTGGGCTGCTCTAAGCTGGACTTAGAACCACATCACCATTTACGCCCTGTATCTCTGCATGAACATGTCAAAGCTGTTGCTACATGCTGTCTTAAAGGATGGCGCTCACTGCCCTGGCCCGGGCAAGATTTTGGTAATTCATCATGTACGAGTCTTCCTTGTTGTTGCTTGCTGTTTGCAGGGCGAGGGAGGACAAACAAGCTGCTTCTCAAAAGACGCAGTAGGGGTGACTGCTAAGGACTCCAGGTTGCAGTAGGCGTTGCTCAGAAGTGGGCAGCATAGATCTTCCTTGTCTGAAGGCCAGCAAAACTTGTGCACTGCAAAAGGTGCCTAAAGGAGAAAGGTGGCAGGATTTGGAGAGGGAGGATGTAAATAGATATGCCAGACTTGCTCTCCTTGTGCCATAGATAGGCTCTCCTATGGTGGGGAAGCCCTGATTAACCTTCCTTTTCCTGCATAGCTCTGTATCACAGGGAGGCAGGGACAGTTCGCAGTTCTTAGAGATGTCATCCCATGTATGACTTCAACATATTTACTGGATGCTAAGACCTGGGACTTTGTGCCCATGTCTGTATTGCTCATGCTTTAACCTCTATGTGAGTTGTTGTATTACTGTTTTCAGCCTGGTCATAGGCATTTGATCTATTTCTAGCTAAGCAAGCGTGAAGCTGGGTCATCTTCTAATATTTGAGATTGGATTCAGGGGAAAAATAAATAGGAACACTTCAAATTCCTGCAGTGCCCTCAGATCTATGCCCCTTTGACATCCCGGTCTTGCTGTGGCTTGTTGGAGGTGCTGGCTAGCATGAGGAAAGGGTAGCAGCTGTGACACTGGTGTATTTTTAAAAACCAGGGAATTTCATCTCTGTGCATGCAGGAAACTTGAATCCTTATGGAAAAAAGATTTTATCCTCAAAGGGAAAACTATAAGAATGTCTTTCTGTTTTCTACACTAAAGTATGACTTGTAAAACAGAGGTACATCTCACTGGTGGGACTGGTGTGAATCAAAGTGGTTGCAAACGCTCTTCCATCAGTTTGTTTCTGTAAAAGGCAGGAGAGGGATTGCGGGTCTGACAAAGAAGCCTTGAGAAGAAGTATTACTCATAGATATTTCTATGAGATAGATTGCCCTCCTACACAACGGAGAAAGGACACCTACTTGCTGCAGGCTGCGCTAAATGCACTCTCAGCTATGTTCAAACTTGAGGATAAAGTGCAGGGAAAGATTCACCCAGTCACTACCAGTGGTCACCCTTCTGCCTGGGGAAGGGAGTAATGACAGATCTTCTGCTTAGCATGGCCAAGTTCTTGGTAACAGGAACTTATTTATTCCACTTTATGTCCCTGCATGAGATGCCTTTTAGCCTTATGTAGTTTATGCCTCTCAGTTATTGTCAGTTTGGGATAAATCTGAAGTGCTGTTCCAAAGGTAATTTAATATCAAAGACATAAAATATACTTGCATTTGGAAAGAGTAGGACAACTTTGGGAATGCAGGTTGCCTCTTCTCAGGAGCATCTGTTGTCTTAGATTGCAGCTGCCATGATGCCTCAAGTAAGGGGAATTTCCTTAATAACTGAAGCAAAACAGTTTCACTGCTTTATGGAGAACACCCGCTGTTCTCAGCCCTACTATGGGATCCTGCTAGCTCTGGGGGCAAGGAAGTGTGCAGTTACACTTGCCCCTAAACTCCTGTGCTTGAAAGCAGCAGCAAAATCCTGCAGTTTTTAATTTATGTCTTCTTTCATTTTTCTTTCTCCTTCTCATTCCTGAATCATCCCTATGGATTACAAGGGATTTGCTGTAGCACTGCTCCTAAAGCTTGACAGAAGTACCTGGTATTGATGGTCACTGCTACCTCTCCAGACAAGGCCAGGTTATCCATCACCCCCAGCCATGTTCTGGGGTACAGTCAGGTTTGTAAATGCTGCTGGGCATGGTAAGAAGAGGGGAGCACCCTGCTACAATATCTTAACAGTCAAGGAGTTTGCTTCCCTTGTGCTTGTGTAGACAGCTGTGATATTCAAACCAAGTTTTGAACATTTGGGCAGGTTTATAGAGGGAAAAGCCTCTTGTGCCAGACTTTTTCTTCTGTAGGCAAAGGGATGGAATTTGTCCCCAGCTGCTTTCAGGAGCCCTGATCATCTGGTACATAGGGCCTGACTCTACATACTCCCAACATGGGAGCAGTTTGTATTGTCAAAAGCAATTCCATTAATGACAAAGGAAATAAAGTCTTGTAGGCACTGGCTCTCAAGCAACAAAAGCCATTGTATGTCTAAGTGTCTGCCACACTGAAATCAACAGGCATTTAAGTGTCAATGGGAGCAATACCAGAGTGTCTGAGCATAAATTGATTGCTTTTGGGTCTCAAATCTCTGGAGGTCCCTTCTATTTACAACACTGCGGATGCCAATTCTTCTGAAGCACAGAGTAAGAATTATTACCAAACATGAGAGGCTAGGTCAGATGGACTAAAAGTTAAATCCAGTATTTTAAACTTTTTCGTTGAGGATTGCTAGGATTGCTAATAAATAGCAGCTATAACAGTGACTGTGTTTCTTATGAGCTGGACATTGGTGTTTAATTTGGGCCTGAAATATGTATCTGCTGTTCTAAAGACATATTATCCTCAAGAAAATTTGTAGAGTTTGATGAGGTAAATTCCACTTTTCATTACTGGCAATCTGCATGTAGTAGACATGGTAGTGAAGCCAATAAGCTGGTTGGAATACTATTTTAAGTAGTTCTGTGGGGTTTCTCTCTTGCTTGGTTTGATGAATTAAGCTATTGAGGAGAAAGGAAGTGAAAAACTTGGGTGCACAAACCAGCAATTTGTTTGCCTGTTGACTAGTTTTCAGCTAGCATATTAATGCAAGTTCATCACAATTCAACTGATATGGAAGGGAGGAAATCCTTGGGGAAAAATTTAGTCATTGCTATTGGGGATTTAGGTGGGCTTTTTGCAGATATGATCCCATCCACATCTTTTTGACTACTTTCAGGGACTGTGTAACCACAAAGGTATCTAAACTCATACCTGTCCTGGCCTGGTTACTTTAGCCACTCTCTGGAAAGCCTCTTTCATGGAGAAAAACACTCTCAAAACAAAACCAAACCCCATTAATGGAAGAGAAGACCAAGACTAAGAATTCCTCCTAAACAAGAGGGGTCAGATGCCTACAATGTTGAGGAGCCAATGCCTCAGCTACTTAAATTACAGAGACAATTTTCCAGCCATTGGGCCCATTTCAAAGAAGGAGAAATGAGGTTCCAAATGCAGAACTGCTGGAAATCCACATGGGGAAGGACATTTCAAAATTACAGTCACAAAAACATTGTTTGGTTTGTTTCTTAAGGGATCTTTTCCTGTTATTATCAAAGGCTTTTAAGTCTTCTAGACTGTGCTCAAGGAAAAACTCTGAAAATCTTAACTGTGGACTGTCAGCTGCATGTACCAAAGAAAGTAACCCCTACCCCCTTGGATGATATTCTGTTCCTGTAGAGGCAGGAAGGAGATGACTGTTTGGTTACTTATTCCTCCGTCTAATGGATTTCTCAGTACAACCCTGATAGGGTCAGTCTTCAGGTCTTGTTTTACTCAGATGTCCTGTAGCCCTCAGGATCACTGAGGGCAGGATGGACACATGACAATGGCTTGTCTGCCAGACTGACCTGCTGAGTGGGTGTAGTTCGGACATGTAGAGATGGGGCATGAGAATGCTTGAAGTATACAAGATGTGCTGCAGAAAGTAGCTACTCTATGAGTATGTCTACATCAGCTTTGGAAAGCAGCCTGAGAGTGCTCTGCCAGAGTGAATGCATCTGCCCTGACAGCATGTAAGTCATGCATCCCTGTTATGTCAAGCCTCAGTCAAGCCCCAATCTATTCTACCTCTCATCAGGGCTTACTGCTTCCTCCTAAGTTCAGCTCCACTTCTCTTGGGTCGAGATGGCTTGTAGTAGAAGAAAGAGCATGATTCCCCAACAGCTGATTCCAATCTAAGCTGGACTCTCCTCTCCCCACCAGCTGTGTGGTTTTGACTCCTACCCTGCCAGTAGCACACAGGCAATTGTGGGGTGAGGTAGTGCAGGAAAGGAGTTGTCTGAAAATAAACACCTTTCTGCAAAAGATGGGGTGGGTATGTCTGCCTAGGTGGAAAGCAGGAGTGCAGCAGCTGCACTAGATCAGGTGAAACTGCTTTGAAAACTCTCACTTGCCTGAAATAGATGGAGGAGATGGCTGTAGGGCATTGCCTCCTGCTCTGGCATGGATGGAGAAGCAGTTGTGTGCACCAACATGTCTGTCGCCCCAGTACCTAACCCTGGGGTGAGGAAGGTAAGGAACATGTCTGCAGGACAGATATGCAAGGTGAGACAGATGACTTAACTGAGAGCCTGCTCTTTCAATGTTTAACTTACTGCATCAGTCTCTCAAGCATATGATGGGGAGGGAGAAATGGCTTAGGGAGCCTGGGAGTTGGCTGCTAGCCAGGAGGTGAGCCCTTGAATGAATAAAATATGCTTCCATTATAGCTTTAGCTTCTTGTTATACACTGACCAGATGGTTCTAAGGGCTGGCCTATAAACCCCTTCCCACAACAAAATCCACTGCACATGAGAATACTTGTTTGTGAAAGGGGAGAATTTACAAGTCCTGTGGTGCTCAGCTCCTGAAATGATGGGAAACATTGGAGGTGGGGTATTAAATCTCGGCTGTGGCAGCATTTCAGCCACAGAGCTGCTACCACTGAACCACGAGTGAAACGATGTGCTCCGCCTGGTACCAGCAAGTAACCAGCCACTAGTCATATTCACCTCATATACACTTCTATTTTAATTGCCCAGCATCTGTGCTGTCACCTTATTCCTTGTTTCCTGGCAAGGAGTTAAATTACTTCACATTGTAAAATGAGGCAAGACATTATGTCTGAAGTTAATACGGCATTCTTGCTTTAAGGTCTCAAGGTGGACTTGCATTCCCTGGGGGAGGTATACTCCATAAATGTTTCTAGAAAGTTTTTCTCAGCTGTGAGGCTGTGGATCAGACTTAGCCTGTGCTTCCTCTGGGTAAATCAGCAGCAACTCTTGGAGCGTTGCCTTGCATCTGTACAGATGTTTTTAGGAGTGCAATTTGCCATGCTTCACAAAGCGGGGCAGTGTGGACTTGAAGCAGTGCCTCCCTCCACCCCAGCCAGGAAATCCTCATCCTGAGTTACTTATCCAACAGAACAGATACCTGAGCTTTACAAAACCAAAAAGCCAGCTGCCCATGGAAACATCAGAGAGACATTAAATGCTGCCAAGATGAGAATCTTCTACCTGAAATGATGATGTATCCATCCTTTCTGACAGAATTTAATCTTCCTTTGTCCCCACAAAAAGAAGAATAAAGACATTTTCAGTTGCTAAAACTTCAACAAGCAGGTCTAGTGAGAAAAGAGGAAGATTTCAGAGTCACCGCACAAGCACCCCCATTGCACGACGTAATTTGCTTGCTGGGGCAAAACTCAGAAAACATCCGGGGGTGTGGGGGGGAGCAGCGGGGAGGAGATAGCAGAAAGCAAAATAATAGCTGCTTCACTTGTGTCTGTCTGCCTGCACTGCAACAAGATGCAGTGAATCACTGGGTTTGAAGAGAAATGAAAAGGTAGCAATATTAAGTTTTCAATCGTCTATGCTAATGGATAATGTGACAGGATGAAATCCTAATTCCAAGGGAGCAGGAGTAAGTGACCCCTTTTGCTTCACTGAGGCCTAAATGTCACCCCAACATTCAAGAAAACTGGAGAATTACTTTATTGTGAAGACACTGCCATCTTTGGATACATTTCAAATAGAGCAGCTGTGGGGTTTTCCTTGATGCTAAAGGTCTGTATAGCACTGATCTCCCTTGAATCCTTTTCCAAACAAAGTTAAGGAAAAACTTAAATCCTTCCAGTATCAAAGAATTTTCTTAATCGATTTAAAAGGTAAGCTTTAAGAGGGGTGGGCAAAATACTGAGGACAGAGAACTCTGAGCATCTTCGAAGATCAATTCTATAGGATATATTCATCAAAAGGAAAAAATAAACAACCTTCTGACTGCGAATGAAATGTAATTTGCCTTTTTTTTTTTTTTTTTTGTCTGAAAACATCTTATGAATTTGATAATACAGAAAGGACTGGATGTTCTTTGCAAGTGCTGGGTTAAACCTCAAAACCAGGCTGGCTTGTGAATACAACTAAAAGACCCTATTTCAGGTTTAATAGGATTCATTGCTTGTTTCCACATTTCTTTCTGGCCTGAATCCATTTTGAGAAAGTGCAGTCTGAACCTGGTGATAACAGGAGGATATAAATCTATTTTAATTAAAAATAGAATCACAATCCCCTAAAGCAAGACAATAAACTATTCTCTTGCACTGAAAATAAGCTGACCAGATTTCTGGATGACAAACCTAGGGTATTGTGGAGCAGGTGCTGTGATGTCTTATTAGAGATTGGAGGAAGAATGCTACACTGACAAGAGAAAAAGCTTTATTATGGCTTTACATACAGGTAAGCAGAAATATCTGAACACAGCATGGCTGTATGGTAAATTACAGATTCTAAAATCTAAGGGGAATACTACGAAACTTCAGTTTCCACAGGCATCTATCTGAACAGTGTTAGAGACATAGCTCATTTTGAGATCTACTAATATTAATATACTTGATAAATATGCCAAATAAAAATCCCTGTGAAAGCCACCCATGCTGTTAGGTAATGTGGTGTGCTAAGAGTGTTTTGATAATGTCTCTCAAGCTGGAATCCCTCTGGTCTTAAAACTGTGTTAACCAGGAAGGGATGTGGACCTAGCCAAGTGTGACTGTGCCCAGACCTGATTTACTAACATTGCTTTTTTATGAATTATCCTTCTTGCAACTTGAAAGCATATGTGTCTGCACAGTGAGGATGTTTCTGGAGGGAACAATCCTTTCAGAAAGGTATATGTGGGGGAAATAACAGGGATAACTTGCCAATTCACATGCTGAATGGGGGTATGCTGGGGAGAACTGTTTAACATCTTTCCCTGCCTACTTACTGCTTTCAATCCTGTTGTTGCCACAACAGAACAAAGCCACCACCTGGTTTTGTTCTCCCCACCCTCAAACTCTGCCAACTTCTATTGCAGCCACAGCCACTCCTTGTCTGTCTTCAGCAGCTGCTGGAAGCGGGAGTTCAGCTGTGTCAGGGTTGTGTCTGTGTTTGCTCTGGATCCAGCGGGCATTTGCGCATGTGCTGAAGTACAGCTGGTGGGAAATCCCACTGAAGTCAACTGTATGCGTGTGCTTAAAGTCCATCACATGCACAAATTCTCTTTCTTGGGACTCACACCTGCTGATAAATGAAATGTATTAATCCCATTACTGCTCGATATCAGCATACAGAAGTTCTTCTGCCACTCTTGGAGAACTGGGTAACTTCTTTGTATGACAATGTTGTTGTCTCTTAAACACGGTTTGTCCTGCAGCAGTCTGCGTGAGTTGTGCTGCTTGGAGCAGTGGTGCAAAGAGGGGAAGCATGGGGAGTGGCATGGAGAAGGGCAGGAGAGCTTGCTGGTGGCTCACCAGACTGCAGAGCACTCTTCCAACTGTCCTTGGAAGGAGGTGGAAAAAGGGGCCTTGAGAGAAAGAGCTGGAGCCTGAAATAAACAACAGGGAAAGAGATCCAGCTTTAGAAATGAAAAGATGGGATAGTGGGATGAAGGGTAAGGAAAAGAGAGCTGAAGGAAGTGGAGACAAAGTGATGTGGAGGAAAGGACCACTGATGTGGGCTGGAAGATGACCTGGCAAGAGAGAGCATGACAGGAATGAGACAGAGGGGGGGTGAGACAGAAAGGAAGGGGGTCTGTGTAAGACTTTTGAAGAGGGCTTCAGTTTGACACTGCCTGAGGTGTGCTCCTTGGTGCAGGAGAAGCGAGCAGACCTTTGACCTGAGGCACAAGTCGCAGAGGGAGAGCCTGGGTGGGACAGTAAAGCAAAACAACTTGCTTCAGGCCGTACAAGGGCTGAGTGACAGCTGAATATCCCAAACACTTATAAACATGCATGTCCTGCCTCTCCTCTCTGTAGGGGTAGTGGGGGATTTTGGTTCTCTCTATCAATAACACTTTGTTTTCTTGGCAGAAGAGGGATAACTAGAAAGTCAGGGAGCAGATGGTGGCTTTTTTGCCCCCTGATGGTTCTGAGCTAGTAGAAATTTGTAGCTGGATCTAAAATTAGCTCCAAGGAAGCCTGGAAGGAAAATACTGTTGTTGTGAGTTGCATTTTCTGTGTGATTTCTTTTTCTTTTTCTTTTTCTTTTTCTTTTTCTTTTTCTTTTTCTTTTTCTTTTTCTTTTTCTTTTTCTTTTTCTTTTTCTTTTTCTTTTTCTTTTTCTTTTTCTTTTTCTTTTTCTTTTTCTTTTTAATTCCATTTATAAAACGTGAGAGAAAAGACGATGTTTTATGGCATGATGAACTGGAGTCATCACATTCTAAGTGACTAAGAACATAAATTTTTGCATGTGTTACTGTGAAGCATTCATTTTTGCCTACATCCATGCCAGGTGCTTGAGATAAGGAAGAAGTACCATATGGGCCTTCACAGCAACAGGGAGCAGAGTGATATATTGTGTGTGAGGGAGTGAAGAGGTATGGGAGGGGGGTAGGATGGCATTTGGAGGCAGGAGGACTGCACAGACACATTTGCCTGGTCCAGGCAGGAGTGAATCCTCAAAGACTATTCAGAATCTGGCTGATGTCCACAAGAAAGTTTCTCCAAGATCTTGCTGGCCTGAGTCACTGTAAGACACATGAGGAGGGCAGTGCTGGTCCTATACACGGAAGTGCCAGTAAGGGCATCTTCTCCTCTTGCCACAAACCAGGCAGAGAAGGGTTGCAGACAGATCTCCACCAGAGCCTGGCAGTTTTCTGAGCTTAAGCCTGCTTTGGACAGATTATTCTTGCAATTGGTTTCCTTCTCTCCTAAACTTTATTTTTAGATAAGCCTTCCCCTTTCCCAATCTCAAGTTTTATCCCTATCATCCATTGCTTAGCACAAGTGTACTGCTAACATAACCTGCTCCTCTTTGCTTTGGCCATCATTTGGCACTCTGAGATAGCCATAAATTATACATATTTTCCTTTTTCTGTCAGATCAGTGTATGGGCCTGGAAGTCCTGAGAAATTTCCTCCAAATTGCTAAAGCAATAATTTCACAAATCAAGATATGCAGCAAGTGAAGTCCTTAGTGATGTGTATGATATCATGAATTCAGTAATCAGAATAGGACTATTTCAAGTCACACTTTTGTATAAGACAAAGAAAAAAGGAAGCTTTAAGTGGCAGAACTAGAGTCATTCAATAACCATCCTCTTTCCTAGAATAAGATTCTTCATCTTGTCACTAGCTTGCTGTCTCCAAAGCAGAATTAATCTCTTTGCAAAATCCTTATCACAAGCCAAAACCAATTAGGGGAGACAAGAGTAAGAGTTTAACAGAGGACTGCTGTGGTGCACAGGAATCTGTGAACTGTCCTCACTTCAGTTGTTACAACTTAAACTTTGCAAAGTTTATCTTTAATAATTAGATTTGAAGGAACTTCAAGTTACTTAGTTTTATGTGGATCGGTTTGCTCGATTACAGGTCAAGAGTTTGTTTGGGGGTTTTTTGGTTTGTTTTTTTTTTTTTTAAATGAGCTTTTAATTCAGTCCGTCTAAATCATGCTATTGCCAGGCTCATTCAGACTTTGACCTGGTCTTACTCTGGAGCTTTGAACATTGACCAGACTCAAAGGACACAGTAACACTCCAGGCTATGTGGGTATAAGCATGATGCCCACAAAATGGCAGCTCTGAAAAGAACTAAAGCAAGAAGAAGATGGGGTGGCCTCCTGGCTGTGACTTTTCATAGCTTAGCCTAGGCTGCTCTTGCCTCCTGTGATGCTGAATAAAGCACAGCTGGTTTTTGTTTTCTCTGTTGTGACATGGCTTTATTTTTCTCTGTGGTCTGTACCTCTGGGATGCCTGCCTCATTGAGGTGACTGGATGTTGTGTTTATGGTTGCAGTAACAGACTGTAAGTTCAGGGAAAAAATAATAATTAAAAAAAATATATACACATATGTATGTATGTACGTTCCTTCCAAAAGCTGGGCATATATCGGCACCAGTAGACTGAGACGAGTGCCTGGGATGGGGGACAGTAGAAGAGGGAGGGAAAGCTGTTGCACTTGTATCATAACAGCATTGAATTACCCTGTTCTTCTGTATGTGACCATTCAGAACTAGAATTTCTAATTTTCAGAAGTCAAACCTGTCTCAGAAAGCTCTAAAGTGGAAGTCAATCCATCCGTTAGTTTTTTATTAGATACGTTGTTTAGACCACAAGTTAATTTGATAGGCACAGTGGGACTCTCGTCTCTGTTGGTGATTGTAGAAACTATCTGACAGAGTAACAGTTGTACAAATGCCCTATTTCTTGCCCCACTTACTCATATTTTTTTTTAATGCTAGAACACAAAATAGTCTCTAAATCTTTTTTAAGCAGTTTCCATTCTATTACAGTGGGTATCAATTTTATTCATGCTTTCCTGACAGTTTCTATTACTTTGATCCAATTTTTGAGACACTTGTGCCCAATCTTCTTCAAGGTATTTGAGTGTTTAACCCTTGGAGAGTTTGGTGCTTAGGCATGCTGGATAACTTTTCTGTTCAGAATAATCTCTGAATTCAAAGGGACTAATCAAAAGATGTTGTTCATGCCTACATATCTGCAAGGTATGGTTCAGTTGCATGATTCCTCTAATGTATTGGTCTACAAGGTATTGCTAGTACTCATAAAGGTTAGTTTATGAATATGTCCCTCTATGATTTCAGTTAGTATTTATGCACTTGGAGAAACAAGACTTTGATTTCCCTAGGTATAAAGAGATTCATATCCTTTAGGAGAACACCTTATGTAAGCTTGCCGTTGTTACTTGTTACTTGTCTCTTACTGCAACAGCATGAACCATTGGTTTTAATAAGGGGATTAAGTAAAATAGGCACACTTTACTTGGCCACATTGCCTGGGAACACATTTCCATACAAAACTGTTCTGGAAGATCCAGTTAGGAGCTCATTCTGTGGTGTGTGTTTAAATCCATTCCTACTCAGCATAACATTTAAATATAGATTCAATGAATACCTATCTGTCTGATTTGTTGAGCTGAGCTCACAGTCATTAAACAAGGTGGTAGCAGGTGACAACAGTTTGTTTGGTGGGCCGTCAAGCCCTTGTATTCCCTATGGAGCCAGGGAATACTTACTCATCAGCAAACTGTTCCTCTTAGTGAGGGAAAAGGTACAATGTGGGCTTTAGGAGCATCAGAAAGCTTTTTGCATCTCTTCACATCATCCCAAACTGTCAAGAGGTAGTGATAGTTCTACTTTTGATATCTCAAATCTCTTCTTTGCAGAGATTCAATTAGGAATTTAATTAAAAAAAGGAGACAAAAGGAAATAGCGTGTCTTCCCTAGAGGAATATTCCTAACACTGACTGTGTGGTCACAGAACAGAAGAGAAAAGGAAGCAATTGAGCATGGGAAGGCAGCAAATCCTGGAACAACTGCTAGGGTACGGCCTGTTCCATCTATCAAGTGCTACTCAGCTGTGTGCCTTGCATAATACTTGGGGTTTTTTTGTTTGTTTTTCCTTTCTCAAAGAAGATGACTTTCCTCCAAATAAAGATATTATTCACATTTTCCCCCCACCCCCTTTCTATGACAGAAGCAACTCTTTCTGCTGTTAGAAGCTTGACTTAGCAGAAAACAATTTGCAAGTGTGAAAATTAGCAAAGAGCTCTTGTAAATGGAAAATCCCAGCTGAGTTGTTTAAAAAGATTGTCCCTCCTTCCTACTGAAACTATTCTTCTGACCAAATCTATATTTAATCCTTCTGTCAGAGATATGAATAGTTTGGGGGGAAAAGTTGTAAGAAGAAAAACTGCACTAGTGGAGTCTCTGATACAGACTGGCTTGTAATAGAGACCTTTCCCTGCTGAGAACCAAATAAACCTTCCAGATACTTTTGGTAGAGCTACACTAACCTATATTCCTTAGTGCTGCTCAATAGGAACATGTGCCTGCAAAAACATGGATGTAATTGCAGAATCACAGAATGGTTCCGATGTGGAGGAAGTCTAGTCCACCCCACATGCTCAAAGCAGAATCAGCTGGAGTAGGTTGCTCAGGACCTTGTCCAGTTGCATTTCAAATATCTACAAAGATGGAGACTCCTCAACTTCTCTGGGCAACCTCTTCTGGTGTCTGACCACACTCACAGTAAGAGTGAGCGGGGGAAGCAGAGGGGAAGGATTACTTCCCTTGACCTTCTGGCAGCCCTCTTCCTAATGTAGCCCATGATTACCATTTTGCCACAAGGGAACATTGCTGGTTCTTGTTCAATTTGGTGTTCACCAGGATCTCGAGGTCCTTTTCTGCAAAGCTGCTTTCCAGCCTCTTGGCCTCCAGTGTGTACTGGTGCCTGGGGTTACTTCTCTCCAGATGCAGGACTTGTACAACAGGCTAAAACTGTTGGCCCCCCTATCAGCCCCTGAGGTACATCACTAGTGACTGGCCTTCAACTGGACTTCGTGTTGCTAATCACAATCTTTTGAGCCTGGAATTTCATCCAGTTTTTGATCCACGTCACTGTTCACTTCTCTAGTCTGTACTTCAGTTTTTGATGATGTTATGACAGTGTTGAAAGTCTTTCTGAAGTTGAGATAAACAACATCCATTTCTCTCCTCTCATCTACAATGCTCATCGTCTGGTTATAGAAGTCTGTCAGGTTGGCTAAGCATGATTTTCCCCTTCATAAGTCCATAGCAACCACATCCAATCACCTTCTTGTCCTTCATATGTTTGGAAATGGTTTTCAGGAGGACTTGCTCAGGGATGGAGGTGAGGTTGACCAGCCTGCAATTCCTTTTTACCCTACTTGAAGATAGGAGTGACCTTTGCTTTCTTCCAGTCCTTAGGAACCTCCCACAATTACCATGACATTTCAAAGATAGTTGAGAGTGGCCTCGCAATTACATCAACACTCAGCACTCCAGAGTGAAACCCGTCAGGCCTCATGGATTTGTGTACATCCAGATTGTTTAAATGTTCCTTACATGATCATTGTCCACCCAGGGTAAGTTTTCTTTGCTCCAGACTTTCCTACTGGTCTCAGGGGCCTGGGATTTCTGAAGGCTGATCTTATCAGTAAAGATGAAGGTGAAAAAGGCAGCGAGTACCTTTGTTACCAGCTTCCCCTCCCCTTTCAGCAGTGGGTCCATGCTGCTGTGGAATGCAGGTCCATGTACCTGTAGAAGCCCTTACAGGCCCTTGCCAGATTCAGCTCCAGCTGGGCTTTGGCTTGCATATATGTCCCAGCATACTCATATATTCATCCTGGGTCTTCTGACCCTGATTCTACCTCATGTGAGCTTTCTTTTTATATCTGAGTTTTGTCAGGAGTTCCTTTGTCACCTATGCAGGCCTTTCAGTGCTCTTGCTTTAACATCAGTAAAGACATCCTCTTTAAAAAGCATGAAGCACAGGGAATGTAATTTCAGGGGGAATAGATTTACTATCTACAACTTCCATAATATAATAAGATATTTATAAATTGCGTTTTGGGGGGGTTGATTTATGGGAATTGACTGAAAGGATAAATGAACACAGTTTTATGAGGTGCATTGTTTTCTGCACTTTTGGGACAAATTTATCTCTTAGAGTTCATGCGTCTTCCAGCAAAGATAAATTAAACTTGACAATAAACTTTTCATACTCCAGACTTACAGAGACAAAGCTGATCCTCTTGCCTTCTTGTATTACATCAATCTTCCTCCAATTTACCCAAAACTATCTTCAGCACCAAAGAGCATCGAAATGTGTCTGGCTATTGTTAATAATAAACCCTGAGTCAGCTGTAGAGAGGCAGATTTCAAAATCAATGAAGCTAAGTGGAGTGGAGAAGAGAAAAATAGTCCACACAGCAGCTTTCTGACTTTGCAATCTGACTTGGTGAGTAGAAGTCATAAATTTGTGGATGGGTGAAAAGCAAAAATGGTGAAATGCCAAAAGCTTGATTGTGAAGCCTGTTTGAATCAACCAGCACACAGTCTCTTAAGGGGGAGACTAAGTTTACAAAAAAACTAAGACGGAAGGTGTGAGTTATTGTTGCCAACTTCACTGTTTCCACTGTAAATGTGCTGTTAAAACTCACGTTGTATGCAGCCAGTTTCAAGAGTTGATAGCTGCATTTCTGCTGGTTTTTTTTGGTCCAGCTCAGTGACTCAGATGGTAAGACACAGTGTCTTCCGAATTGAAGCAGTGAACAAGGGTTACTTATAGCTTAACAAATCAACTTGCTTCAAATGGCAATAATAAAAGGCTACCAGGGTTTGGTTTTTTTTTTTTCAATCTATGACCCATGCAGACTCCATGTGTAAGTTTTAGCATGGTGCCAACTCATGCAAGAGTGTGCGTGATGGGGAAGTGCAGGATGTTTGTGGCTGTATCTCCTGCTGCGGGTCTCCTTTTGAGTGTGGAGCCTTGTGAGATGGTATGGTCCCCACTACAGCATTCTGCCATGGCTGTTCAGCTTCTCTGTGATGGAGCAGTAGATCTGTAGCCAGGTATCTGTGATCACTGGAGTCAAGGAACCTACAGGCTGCAGCAAAGAAATGTTCATGAACAGCTGCATGCCCAAATTTGGGTGCATCTTGAGACTGATCATTACCTATGAGCAAGGGCTGGCCCAAATGAATGTAGTGGATGATTTAAGGAAATTTCTGCACTCTGACACAATGCAGAAAAGGGTAGAATTGAACGTCTACTTTGGGGAAATGAAGAGAACCTGAAGTTTCTTTTCTCACCTCCATGCCAGCATGAGAAGCAAGTTGGAAGAGAAATATTGTCCCTACTCACATCAGATAGGTTTTACAACAGAAGGTAGCAGAACAAAACCAGCAGGAATGCTTGATGATAATAGGCAATGTAAACTGTAAACTGCATGGCATAAAGGTATCTTACAGCACATGACTAGGTACCAAGCCTGGACCTAGGCTTTTGGTAATCTTTCAGCATAGCTGACACATAGATAGTTCAGTGGGTTTTTTATTTCTTTTTCCTTTTATATGTTTCTTTTATGAGAGTTACCCAATTAATACATCCTACAATGCATCCAGTCCTACAGCAATTGCATTATGGCAGAACATACCATTAACTGTGTTGCATATTTGTGTAAAATCCTGGTATTGACTATTCATTCTACATAGTTGCATAAAAGGAAATATTACTGCCTGCTACAGCTTCCCATTTACTAGCATCAATTATTTGATCTGATCTGTACCCTGGACTCTTCATAACATACCCTGACAGTCAGTAGGAATCTCACTTAAAATACTAGTGTTTGTAACACTACAGTTAATACTTCTTGAAAATGTTGGTTCCTTTCCCTCATTTTTAAATTAGAATTGTAGACTCTGATCCGGACAGGCCTTTTGACTTTCACCAGCTGTTCAGTGGTGTTATTGTACGAAATTTCATTTGATTGCCCAGGTAAAATAGAGAAGAGGGGTGGGCCCTTGTCGTACAGCTTGATGTTTGACTGTAAATGTGCAAAGTGTATGGAGACACTTGCATCATACTGTGCTAGTGGTAGTGGCTGCAGAATTTGCCTTTGAAGACATCAATAACAAATCACTGTGCTTTTAGAGATCCGGGTTAAACAGTTAATGTTTTGCAGGATTGCAACATTTTTTAGGAATCCAGGACTGTTCTGAAGTTATTGTTTGCTGCTGAATTTTGGATTAAGTTCTTTCCAAAAAGCAATTTGTGAAGTATATTTTTTTGTGACTATCAGGTCTTTGCTTTTCAGTATCATGTGTCCTGTATAAGCCACTGCGAGGTACATATTACAGAGAATAGACTGGCTTTTCATTGGCTTGACAAGAGCTTTAAGAGGGACGAAATATTTCCTCAAACCAGTTCTGGCATATGTAATAAGAACCCTTTTTAAATTTGGACCACAAATCTAGCTTTGGTCGAAAGTGTGCCAGGCACAATGAAATAGTTATCCATTTGATGGCTGTGTAAGACGCTGGCTGTCAGTAAATACAAGAGACACTCCTAGACTATGTGAGGACATGTGACTAAAGACAGTACTCAGAGTGATGAAGAAGGAGGCTCAAAAGGTGTATGCTTTATTTTTGGCACTATCATCAATTTGCTGTCTGATCCTAGGCAAGCTGTTTATGTCACCGTGTTCATATGTAGATCCTCAAAACTGCATTTAAATAACTAAATAAGCAGTCTGATATAGAGGCATCAATGCCTAAATTTAATAATCTTTCCGAGTTGTCAGAGGTATTATGAGGTGTAATTAATGTACATAAAGCACTTGATAATCTTTTCTTTACCTGTCTACATCTTTATCCAGATTTTTATGCCATGCTGATGAATGATTCTAAGTTGAAAGTAATTACCATATGTATGAAGAGATGACTGAGAAAGCCGAATAGCATAATTACCATTATCAATAGATTTTCTTGAGAGCAACTCTTTGTTGTCCTCCTTTGAAGACAGTGATGATTAGAAACGATTTTTTTTGCATAATTTCTCTTCTGAATAAGACTGTTTTGTGAGGACTTAAGTGATAAAATGCCATTACAGGATACTGGAGCAAGTCTAATGCATTTGCAGTTGATTGAGGAAAACAGTTTTGCAGAAACTGAACCATCTTTCTTTGAACACACAAAGGTGCAGGATGATCTTACCTTGCTCTTCTTCCTTCCCATCCCCATTCTCTTCCCTCTGTTCAGCCAAAGTGACTGAAGAACCTTTAGGATCAGCTAAAAACTTTTGACTCTGAAGATCATGGCAAAAAGACAAGGCTTATGTCAGGTTTATCTTAGGCAATTAGATAAACCCATTTGTTCTTACAAGTGCTGAGCTGGGGGTGGGAGAGGGGGAAGGTGTGGCTCTGACCTTCTGCCTGCTTTTTGTGGCCATGGTGGAAGTTTGCCCAGCCTTGCCCCTCCTGCAGACTGTCATGCTGTGTCATTCTTCCTTTTTCCTGTGTCGCTTCATAACATTTTTTAACTTTGATTCAGAGGATTTCAGGGATGGCATATGTACCTGTCGTGGTTTAGCCCCAGCCAGCAACTAAGCACCACGCAGTGCTCGCTCTCTCCCCCTACCCCAATGGGATGGGGGAGAGAATCGGAGGAGTAAGAGTGAGAAACACTCTTGGGTTGAGATAAGAACAGTTTAATAATTGAAATAAAATAAAGTAAAATAATAATAATAACAATATAATAATAACAACAACAACAACAACAACAACAATAATAATAATAATAATAATAATAATAATAATAATAATATACAAAGCAAGTGATGCACAATGCAATTGCTCACCACCCGATGACCGATACCCAGACAGTTCCCAAGCAGCGATCGCTCCTCCCCGGCCAACCCCCCCCAGTTTATATACTGAGCATGATGTCATATGGTATGGAATAGCCCTTTGGATCAGCTGTTCTGGCTGTGCCCCCTCCCAGTTTCTTGTGTACCTGGCAGAGCATGGGAAGCTGAAAAGTCCTTGACTAGCATAAGCAGTACTCAGCAACAACTAAAACATCAGTCTGTTATCAACATTCTTCTCATCCTAAATCCAAAACACAGCACTGTGCCTGCTACTAGGAAGAAAATTAACTCTATCCCAGCCAAAACCAGGACAGTACCCCAGGCTGCAAGTAATTTGGCCATAGACTTTCTCCTAGTGTCCATACAAGCCTTGGAAAAGCTCAGGCTGCAGGCTCCTAGGACTTCTCCAATGTTACACATTCAGATCCTTAATAAAAATGAGACAGTAGTGTTTAAAGGGGATAAAAATGCTGAGTGAAGAAAGGTGCTACATAAATGCAACTGTCTGCTGTACCCCCAGAAGTGGCTGTGGCTTAGCTCAGCTCCAAACTGCACTAGTCGGTTGGGGGCCAGGCCCAGACTGTACAACGCGGTGCTGTGTAAAGGCTGAAAAAAAGACACGTGTGACATGCTTTAGTCTAGAACTGAGTTCATAGGTTTTCTTAAAAAAAAAAAAAAAAATATATATATGGCTTGTTATTAAAATTTCAGAGGAGGACACTAAGGCAAGCAATACACTTTACAGCAATTAAAAGACAAACAGATCTGCTTGGGGGCATAAAATGCAAATAATTCCCAGATTATGGCTACTGACCGGGGTTATAAACCCAGAGACAGTTCCTATTCACTAGAAGTCAGAGCCTATAGAACAGCCTGAGTGTATTTCTTTACTTCCTTGACTTGCCCCCTGTGTCCTGACCACTGAAAAAAATTTTGATAAACAGCCTGCTTTCCAAGCTCACATCTTACTGTCTGGCTATCATAAGAAGGCAGCAACAGCCAAGCACTTATTGGACCTCAGAGAACTCACAGTGGAGAAAAATAGTTTGAATTCTGCAACTGCAGAAAAATCTTCCTCTGTATTAAACAGTGGAAAACAAACAAGCAAAAAAAGTTGTGATCTCCAAATAACATTTTTTCCCTTCCTAGGTCATTAGAAGTGCTTCTGTCTGACCTTGGTTTACTAAAAATTACATTCTTGCTTCACTTTCTCTCTCAAGAAGAGTAACACACTTCTGACTCATTTACCCAGTATTTATGTTATGGGAAAGTCATATGGAATCTGGGCAGGTTTGGGGGTTGTTCCCTACACTACTTCAGGGTTTGTGTTTTAATTCAATAATAATATGAAATGTGTTAACCGTCTGGAAAGCATGGGTCTTCTCCCAGGAGAACAACTGAACCGCTGCACTCCAAAATCAGTTTTTTATTTATCTGCTCAGTGTTAGGAACATTTCCAGGTATTGAAACATGCCTGGCTATACTTGGAAATTGTTATAACAGTTCTGTGCAGAGTTTTGACCTGAGGCAGATGCCACTCTTCCAAACAAGTTTTGGATGTGGTCCAGGAGATAGCATGGACCAGAGACCATTGCCAAAAGGCAACTTGGCTGCAGCCACCCTGGGTAGGAAGGTGAGTGTTTAGTAGTTAGGACATGAACTGTTTCATGTCAGTGAGTGCCAGATAAAGGCGCAAAGACATCTAATGTAGGGTCCTAATAGTAACCTTGCATCCTCAGTTGTGCTGTGGCTCAGTTCTGGCAGGATTCGACAGCATGGGAGCTGAGACAGTGTCCTGGGAAGGAGGAGGTGTGGATCACTTTGTAGAGTTCATATGAGTTTAAAAAATGTGATCTCTCATTGCATAGTCTATTAAAAAACTGGCAGTGACTCCAGTAGACTTTATATCTACCTGGCCAGCAAATGGAGCAGCCATCGTATTTCAGTATCTGTTGCTTCCCCCCCCTCCCCCAAACATTTTCTTTATTATATAGTAGCAAGGCCACCTTGTTCTCTACCTTTGTACATTCATCTTAAAATGTAAATAAAAAAGTGTAAGAATGTCTCCAGATTCTTGGAGACGATTTTTTATTTGTAATCTACTGTTGTCAGAACACTACAGACCTTTCTTTCTACACTCACTTGACGTTGATAAAACCTCGTCTGGATGTCTATATTTAACTTCGAGCACTGTGGTGCTTCAAAAAGGATGGGAACCAAGTGGATAGAGCTAGGAGAAAGGCAACAAGAAGGGTCATGTTTTCTAGACCTCTGATCAATGAAGAAAGATTGAAAGAATTGGATTTGTAGAGTAGGGAGAAGGAGACGGAAGTCTTCAAATGTATTAACGTCTGCTGCAAAGATAAAAAAGAACAATCCAATCCCCATTTCTGTGTTGAATAAAGCAGGAAGAAATGGGCTTAAATTTTCAGAGGGCAAATTGAGTACAAGGTAAAACTTTTTAATAAAAGGAGGGTCTGGAATGAATTGATTTGAACTGTTGTGGGCTTTCTAGCATCAACTTTTTCTTAAAATCTTTCAGGCAAACTGCTATCAAGAATTACCTGGGATAGCCAGGCTAGTCTTAGACTCAAGGGATGCATTAGGAGGTCTTGAGTTTCTTTCTTGTTGTATGATTTTGGCTTTTTTTCTTCTGTAAAGTTTGAATATTAATGTTGTAATGTCAATATATTTCAATCTATTGCAAAACATCTTTGGGGAGGTTTTTCTTTCCCCCCACATCTGTTTGGCTTCAAAATCCTCTTATCTGTCTGAACACATTCTCTTTACAGCCCGGTGAACATGAAACAAGGTTTCAGGGTATATACGTATGTATTTATCTGTCTTCAAAAGATAGATATTTTAAATGGTTTTCTGTTCATTGCTGTCACAAATACAGACTTGTTTACACGGCTTTGGTTAGCAGCAATTTAAGATTTATTAATATTTTTGAGATAGATAACAGTATTAGGTTGTATAATTCTTAACAACACTTAAGCACCAGACAATTTGAAACAGCAATTTGATGGAATTTGTTATAATCAAGACAGCGACTTAGTTAAAGATTCGAGAATGGCAAGGTTCACTCTATTACTTACATGGAAGAAGTACACAAAGGAGAACTCAGCTACACAGAGGGATCATGGGTGCCAGGGATAAGGGGGACCCTCCCGTTGAGTCACAAGATTCAGAATAAACCTCCTTGCTTTCTGAACTCCTTTTAGAGAGGAGTCTAGGTGCGGGTAGGTCCAATCTTAGTCTCAGACTTGGTCAATGGTTTATGTGAGTAGGGATAGTATATAGGGATATATATATATAGCCAAATTACACATACACACACGCACACACCAAGGTTAACCTGTGATCAAAATTTCCCTTTTTGTGAGTTTTGTGAATTACTCACTTTTATGTGCTGGCATTCATCAATGGACAGTCGGTGAACCTCACGAAGTCAGTTCTTTCAGTCCTCGCAAAATCAATGCACAGTGCTTTAATCCTTACGAAATCTATGGGCAATTCTTCAATGCTCGTGAAAACTAAGGACAATTCTTCAATCCTCGCAAAATCTATGGACAATTCTTCAATCCTCACGAAATCTACGGACAATTCTTCAATCCTCGCAAAATCTACCCTGAGAGGCGTCCCAGCTCAGGGGGGACATACTGGATCACACAGCCTGCTGCAGTCCCGGAGAGCTCAAAGAGGTCTCCCTCTTGGATCGCTATTTATAGGATCTCGAGATGATTGACCTTGGTCAGTAATTTACATTCTGGCCACAATTTGTGCTGAGTGCTTCTGATGTACCATTCAGGCAGCAGATAGCCCGGGTGTGGACAGAGATTGCCTGACGCCCAAGTCGTTATGATCAGGATAACAACACAATAGGGTTTTTCCTGGGATCTCAGAATGGCCTGGGGGGCTGTACCACCACAATTGCTATATTATGTATCTGAGGATATACATTTACCCTATGCTGTGGAAACACAGACTATGAAAAATCTTTTGATAATGAGATCATGGCCTTTCTCTGGACATTGTCTCTGAATTTTGACCTAGCTACCAGCAGCTCCCTTGCAGACTGATTTTTTTTGGTCTGGCAGGCTAGCAGTAAAATCTTGGGTGGCACAGGGTTCCTGACCATAGCAAGCCTAAAAGTGTGAATCCAAAAAGTTGCACAAATAAAGTTGGTGGAGCTTGTCCATTGTGATTTTCACTTGCATTGCCATACGCTCCAAAACTGAGAAGATTTTAATGTGGAAAAAAGTACTGGTTAAAGTACAGTGGTTAAATGTCTGTAAGGTAACATTATTTACAAGATGTTAGCATTGCAGCAAATGTTTGGAAAACCTCTGTCAGCATCCTGTTAGCTCAACCCACAGATGCCACATACATAGGGAAACGTGCAATGGACAAATAGGCACTCCCAAATCTGGTGTTTGGACAAACACTCCATTCCAAAAAGCATACAACCTAAAAGTTCAGATTCCTCCCCAATGCTACTTTACTGGTTTTTCTTTGCTTTTTTTTTTAAAAAAAAAAAAAAAAAAAGGATTTCATATTCAATTTGTACCCTATTCAATTAGTAACAAGTCACATGTTATCCGTGGAGCATCAGTAGAACCCCATCACCTTGGATGATCTAATTATCTGCTTGAAGGCTGCCATCTTTCTTGACTTGGGGCAGTGGCCAGGGATTAGACATTTGCTAGCCCTCACCCCTAACCTGGTTTCACCAAAAACAGTGTACAAGGAGTTAAATGACCAGAGTGCCTACTTGAGGAAAACCCATGTGACTGTTACTAGAACAAAAGAGATGGAAAAGGAGCTGGTTCTAGTAAAATCCATAATATAACTTTTTGGCAAAATTGGAAATTAATGTCTTTGAATAATTTTGCAGACAGTCCCCAAGACCTACCATTTTGACTGCCTTGGGATTCCATATGATAACATGAGGGAGACCCTAGCAGTCCTGGGACTGCTGTTTAGTGAGACTTCTTGCAGATAGAGAGAAGTCTGCAAAAAGAAACCTAGTCCTAGGATTGACTGCTCCTTCCAACAAACCTCCTTCAACAGGCAAGACAACAGAACAGATGCTTTGGTTTTTTACAGTTCTTCCCTAATGATCATACAAACTGAGTACAGTTTCTTAATGATGTGCTTTTAATAATATCCTGCACTAACTAGGCAATATGCCAGTTGACAAATTACAACAAATATGTCTGTTTTAATCTCTTCATGGTCTCCCTGTTGGCTGGGGCCCTAACGAGCATGGGCTGCTGCGTTGCAGGAATAAATGCTCAGCTATGTAAATGGCTCCACTGCTTCTTAATACTTGATATAATGGTAAATTAAAAAGTTGGTAAACTTACCATCTTACTGAAGGGAGAAGTGAATGATTTCTTGGCAAATTACAAGTGGATTAGATCTCTTTATCAGTGTTTTTTCCCCTGGACTGTGACAACCTGGAAAAAGATGCTGTTCATAACAAGGGTTCATCTAATCAGAAATCTCATTAAGACAGTCTGAGTGACAGCAGGTTTCTGTGAACTGAAAGAGCATAGCTTTGCTTTCAGCACACTTTCCATTAAAAATGACATATGAGATGTGAAGAGTCACAACATAAACCACAAGGAATACACTTGGTGTAAAAGCACACCAACGACCAGACAAATCTGATTCTGGGAATAAAATATACAGCATCTGCAAATGGAGGATAGGCTTTTAAAGTCCATTCAAGTATGTACAGTCCCCAAAGTATCTAGTCACTTTTCTCAGCTTCTGCAGAAGTAGGATGTAACAGTACCGAACTGAGCTGTTGGTAAATAACCATGCTAAAAGTGTATTGCAGACAGTGTGTCCTTGTCAGTCATGAAAAGGCTGAAGTTACTAACTAAAGAAATGCAAATAAAGTAATGATTTATATTCTATTTCAGTTCCAAAGAATTCTTGCAATAAATTTTGTTCTAAAGAAATTAGGCTACATGTAATCAGCCTAAAGCAGGAGAAATATATTTGGAAGGTGGTTGAAAGAATGGGAACATAATGGGAGAAATCCAGAGTTAGGATCATGAGTTCCATCAAAATGGACTAGGGAAGGCTTATTAACTTCAATAAAGCAGGATAAAGAGGAGTTATGAGAAGATCCATGAGAAAATCCTCATCAAATACTCAATTTCAGAAAGTGTGTGTCCATGCAACAGGAAAGAAGCAGGTGCAGAAGTGCCATGGTTACCTGCACAGACTTTAACCAAGGTCCAGTTCTAGAGATGGAGTTGCATGGGCTTCTGCGGGAAAGGAAATGCATCTTGGTCTGCAGTTTGCTTGCCAAGTCACAATACAAGCTTTACAACAGGTCTGTATTTAAAACCTGTGACAACTGGAGGCAGAAAAAACAGCCAAATATTCACAGTGTCTGCTGTCAGCTTCCAAGCACATGTACTGCCCAGTCCCTGGGTTAGCTCTGCAAACACCATGGCCTGTGGTGACCATACCACACTTTCTTACAAGGCACATCCATGGCTATCTTTATACAAAGGTATGAAAAACAGAGGTTGTGATGTGATTTTGATACTTCTATGGAAGTGTATAGACCTTGATGTTATCCCAGCACTGCTTGCTTCTCCAGGCAGTGGCTGAACGCCTGGTTAGAGAGAGAAAAAAATTGAATGTAGACTCTGACAGCAAATGGTTCAACTCCACCTCCATTTCTTCTTAAGCCAGGGAGCTGCCAGTGCTTACACACTCCCTGTGTGGGTATCAGGCTCCCTGCTAGCATGCTAATAGGTGCCCTTATTCCAGGATATGGCTGCTGCTGAAGGACTTGGCCTTGGGTATGTCCAGGTGATGCAGAAGAAATGGTATTGGTATCTAGAGTGTGTAGGATCCTGTACAGAGGTTGCTGGCTTGGAGAGGAGAAGGATCCTAAAAGGCAAACTAAGCAAAGATTTTTCTGATAGTAGGACTATCTGAGCTGTTGCATGTTTTTGACTTCAACCTGGTACTAGATCAGATTGCTGTGTGTGTTCCTGTCTCTACCAGATGCCTGTAGAGACACTTGAGTGGAACCTCTGTGAGTGCCTGTGGGCAGAATGGGTCATCTAGAGGATTAGTAGGGTTAGCACATGAGGACCTCATCTTCAGGAGAGAATTACAAAGCCTGACAGGCACATTCCTTGAATGTACACTTAGAATTGAAACAAACTGGAAAGAAAACCACTTGTTTACTTTCTTCCATCTGTACCTCTCCCAGGTTCAGTTTCCCACCCTTATTCTGTGGTTCAATGGGATAGTGAAACTTTCTATAGCAAAATCAGATTAGTTTCTTCATGACAGGGTAATTCCAAAATAAAGAAAAAACCCTTTTTTATCCCGTGCACATTTTTTTCCTTTGTATTAATGTTACGATTCACTTATTTCCATAACAGTTGTCAATCATTTTGGTTTAAACAATCAGATATTCACTGGGATGACAGGATGATAGAGGAGCTGCAATTGTCACATAATGCCATGATTGCAGAAGATGGGGTTTTTATAAAACACTGACCAAGTCACCAGGGTTGGCAGTGCTGCAGATGAACGATCAGCAAATACTATACAGGAGAGAGAGGAATCACGTGCAGAGAGGAAAGGAAGGGACTCTCTGGGGTAATAGCAGCTACTTCCAAGAACACAGGGAAGATCCTTTCTATTATTGGCACCAAAGAGCTGCTGGGTGTGAAGGCCTCATGTCCTGCAGATACTGAAGGGAGCCATGACTCTGGAACTATTATTGGGAAATTTTATTAATCTCAGTAGCTCAGTATATGGGCTGTGCCTTAACAATCTGTCCAAACTTGGCTTTCTGAGCCACGGCCTCACAACTTACATTCTCACAACACAGAAACAGTATTTTTAAAAAATGGACTAATTTCATCAAAGAAATTGTTTGCAGTATGGAAAAATTCTCCCAGTAGAAACTTACACATTGTCAAATCATGCAGACACAGCAAAACTTGCATTGCTATGGAAACAAAGCTAAAAATGGCTTATGCTGTGAAAAACAGCTTGCAAGTGGCTGTGAGAAGTAAGTTAATAAGAATGACACCTTTTGGGTTGATCTCGAAAGACACAATGTAACACAAGCATCTTGGGCTAGAAGGCTGTTTTTATTTAGTTTTCCACAGAGACAGGTTACTTTCCCCTCTATTCTTACAAGTCTGACATCAAAAACTATCAGCATATATATATGAGCTATACAAGTAGAGAGACATCTGCTAGTACAGAGTTACACTTCTATCAAACACTTTAAGAAAAACAAATATGGTCTCTTCCATGACCATCTAATAAAAGAAGAACTGCTAAGTCAGGATAGAATATTGATAATAATGTATTTTTTTTTTATGAATCTAGTTATTCATAAAAGAGTAAAAAAAAATCTAGTATCTAATGTTTAAACAAAACATACTTTATACATTTGGCTAAGCTAAAATACCATACCTTGCCAAATGAAAAAATGCTCTCTAACCATAGTTTCCCTAGCAGCTCAGTAGGTATGCAAGGCATGCAGTTCATTTCCTGCCAAGGCTGAGAAAAATGGGTAGGTCTGAGATAATATTGCTAGTGTGCTTGAAAAAGGTCTTTGTTGTTAACATGGTAATTGACCACATATACATATTTTGACTCTTAGTCTCCTTGAAAATTTCCCAGGTACAACTTTTGGGTTGACTCCATTTCAGCTTTCAATGATGGAGGGTTCAATGGGAGGCAGAATAGGATTTTCCAGAGCGCTACAGTCATCAGTGAGGAACACCAAGTCCTGGAGAAACAAAAGAGAAGGCTAACATTTATAAGGAGAAAGGCAGAAGATAGCATAATTCTGAGAAGCTCAGACCCTGATCCAGTTTTGGCCATCAAGGGACAGGGTGGAGACAGAGAGGGCTAAAAGCAGAGACTACATCCCTGTGGGTGCATCTTGACCTACCCTTCTGCAGTAGGAGATCATGATGGTGTACAGGCTCCGGGCTTTTTCCTTAAGCTCACTTACTTCAAGCACTCTCTCGCATCTGGGGTAGGCCACAAAGTCACGGAGTTTTGCCAACACACAGTAATTCTGCAAAGCATGCAAAAGAGGTATGTGTAACCCTGCACAAACACAGATTTAGGTTTCTCATCCACCACTTACAAAATTCTTACTGCCTCTATGGGAATCTTGAATTCCTACCTCTATGTATGTGTAATCTATGTAACTTTCAGTTAGGAAAATTCACCATCAATATTTCATAACAAAGACGTTTGGTCCAAATAAGTGCTTGGAAAAGTGCATAGACACAATTTTGTTCTGTCAGCTTATTTCTCACATGCTTTAGGAGGCAGCAGTGCTGATACAATCAAATCTGCTCCTATAGTTGCTGGAGTTACCTACAGAACAGGTGCACTGTCTCCCTTTCAAGAGAGCACTTGATGTCTCTGGTGAACAGATTATCAAGATCTCACAGACATGATTCCTCTGTTCTCGGACAATAGGTAATTCTGTGAATGCCAGGCAAAATTTTTTCAGAGTAATTTTTACCTCAGAGTTTGCATTATCAAAATAAAACACAGCCAATATTAATTTCACAATGTCCTTGTGAAGCAGGTAAATAAATAACCCAGCTCTTGCTTTAAAGCAAGGGAAACTGAGGCACTGGATTCACATCGCTTGGTCTTTGCAATGAAGTGAGGCACTGGCAACTCTGGAATTGGGATCTGGAGGGTCCTGACTTGCAAGACTTGGCAGTGTAGTTGCCTCTGGCAAAATGTGTCAGATATCTCTTGGTTTGTCTGATATTTTCTACTTTTTAGTTACTCAGTTGAGCACTGGGAAAAGAAGCAAAATATGTTGGATACCCCAGGGCAGAATGCTATGACATAAACTATGTGTGCAGGAGGCTATTTTGTCTTTGCTGGGAGATGACTACTGCTGTCTTTTCTCAGTATCACACTTGCATATCCTCAGGCATCCTTTTTCTTTCTGGATTCAACTAGTGGCTATTTAAAACAGGAAAAGCCAGCAAGGTATTCCTGTACTTCTTTTTATTAAAACTGCAGAGCCAGAAGCCACTCATGATATAAAATGAAGTAGATTTATTAAGTGAAGAAAGTTGATAATGCATTTCTTCTTTTAAACTACTATTAAAAGTTTTATTGCACATATTTAACTTCTAAAAAGGCTCTGTCACAATAAATTAATAATGTTCAAATGGTAATCACTTCAAAATATTTATTTCCTCATTTTTGAATTTTTAAAAAGTAAAATCTCAGAAGCTCCATAGAGATTTTAATAAGGTTCAAAATGAGATTTTTTTTTTTTTGGTCACTCATCCCTCCGGTTAATTAAGCTTTTAAAAACTTGTTTCAAACCACTCTTCTGGGGTACAATCTTAAGAGTTATCCTCTCTTTCCATTAGCTGCTTTTACTGCAGAGCAGTAAGAAAGAAGTGTGAAAACTTACATGTATGTCCAAGTACAGCCTGGGCAGCATCTCCACACATGAGTCCTGCAGGAAAGAAGAAAGACCCATTGCAATTTCATTTAGAGAGAAACTTGTGTCAAAAGCAAGCAACCCACAGCGTCTTTGCAGAAGCAGTTTTTAGGTAGACTCACCACAGCTTTGGAGGTCTGTAACTCCTTAAAGGACTCAGTGATTTCTTTGCTCAGAGACAACACCCTCGAATAGCAAGTTGGAGGGGCTGCGTTGGCTAACAGGGCAGCAGAGAGCAGAGCAATCAGGCTCAGCAGCATCTTCATTGTGGAGGGCTTGTCCAAAGGAGGAGGAAGGGAGGAAAAAAATCACCGTTAGCGGTTAGGCAGCTACTGGTAAGCATCAACGAGTAAGTTTGACAAGTCAGCCCCCAATTAAATAGTCTCCTGCATCAATGGGGAAAAAAAGTCTGGGGGTGGTCCGAGCAGCAGCTTGCTGCTGTTTTAAATTTCCTGCCAACCTATGAGTCAGAGCTGCTAGTACTTTCCTGCCCAGAGCAGGGAAAGGATGGAATGAGGGTAACAAAAACAAACACTACTGGCACTTTTCATTCCAGAAAGAAAACAACCTGGTGAGCATCTCAAGCAAAAGAAATACGTGTAAGAAACAGCACAGGGTTATCAAGGTGTCATGGCCCTGATCCTGTATGAGCTTTGGCACATATGCCTCTTTCTTGAGAATGTAATATACAGTTGTGGGACTACATAAGCTGCAGATAGAGAGAAATCCTTCCAGGACTGGTATCCTATGTTCGCAGTATCAATCATCCTTATCATTGCTTATCATCCTTAGCAGGTCTGAAAGGTTACCGCTATAAAGGAAATCTCCCAGGTCTACTATCATTTTCTCTTTTAACCTATGCAGATGCTCACAATTTCTTGATCAAAATGATAGTGCTTGTTATAGCTGCTTGGGGAGACCTGTGTATTTACACATTTGTGCTCTCAAATGGAATGAATACATCTCTATATGGCTGTCATAAATGTATAAAACTATTTTGGTTTCTGAGTTGGATTTATGAGGCTCTGTTCTTTTATTAGATGCCAGGTGGAGCGGAGAAATCCAGATGCTGGGATGCAGGCGTGAGGTTGAACATATGTTACATAACATACATTCTTACATGTTAGTTGTCCTCTAAAATGAAGGTACCCTTGAACGAAGAACTGGTTATTTCACAAGTTATCCTCCCCCTGCCCCACCCCTCCCCACACACCTTCAAATTCAGATTCTAGCTAGGTATTAATCAAAATAGTAAAGTATCTGATGAAGTACTGCAATCCCCTGGCATTGCATTAGACCAGGAAGGTTCATTTGAAGGTGGGAAAAGGGGAAATGACTGAACACCTGTAAAAGAAAGGGGCTTCCTACCAGCAATTTTAGAGAGAAAACCAGAGTCTTGAAAACTAGTTTTGGAGAAAAAGAACTATTCTATATGTTGCAGAGAACTCTGACTTAAATCCACCAAAACACCTGAAGGAAACAGGGAAAGAGAGCTGCATACTACAGTCTTGTTACACATTTCTTTGCTTTCCTAAAGAACGATTGATTTAGTAACACCATGTGCTCCTGAAGGTTAAAGTGGTAGATACTCAGAGAGAAAAGAAAAGTTGGGAGTCCTGACTGTGGGGAATTTAGGACTGGCCTTGGCAAATGGGCTGCTGGGTCTTATTTTCAGGAAAGGGAGTTGCCTAGACAAGTGAATGAAGAGCCCAGAGGAAGACAGGAAACCTTCTGAGATGACCCCAAGCAGCTGGATCATAGATCTAAACACAGCTACCTAGTGCATGTCCAAAGAAAGGATGATACTTATTGTGAGCCTTGCCGGTAAAGAAACAGACCTTTAATCACCATCTCATTACTGTAAGGAGTAGCTGAGGGTAGGAGTGAAATATTATCCTTCTGTCACATTCTCGTTTGGCAAGCTGCTAAAATGTAGTTGCTCTGCCAGAAGAGCCATCTTTTGAACAGCATAAACGCTCTCCCAGTACAAGAAGTCACCAACCCTGCTGCTGCTAAGGATGACTTCAAAATGAAGCATTTGCTGGTTTGTTTTTTTTTTTTTTCCAAAGGTCAAGCAATATTCTCTTTCTTGGTATTTTACCCATATTAAGCCTACACTGA
Organism: Pelecanus crispus; assembly: GCF_030463565.1. Lineage (NCBI taxonomy): Eukaryota > Metazoa > Chordata > Aves > Pelecaniformes > Pelecanidae > Pelecanus > Pelecanus crispus. The sequence goes on from NC_134646.1 coordinate 72,965,342, forward strand.
TGACTCAATTTCAAACTACAATTAAATACTATGGATCATGTTCTAAAAGATAGATGTCAGTGACTGTGACAAATGTGGCCTCATGGCCACTCTTTGTCTGGCATGAAACAGCCAGCAAAACAACTCTCCAAGACCTGGCCATATTCAGGCAGCTGAAAGCTATTTTAAAATATCTTTAGGATGGGATAATATTAAAGATGCCAATACTGATTTGGAATTACATTATGAACTGAGCTACACATTGGTTGCCTAGGGCCAGAGAGGCAAGCATGTAGCTTCCTTATAGCCTAACACAATACCCTGTCTCCCAAGTTGGGGTGAAAGCCCCATGCCACAGAAGCCTCACCCAGTGGTCACATCTGAGGGAGCCTGGCATAAGCCACCAACAGGCATGGGAAATGATCCACCCATTGACTTTCTTCTGCAGAACAGGCAAATGCAATGACTTGCTGAGTGACGAAGCTCTTGGTCCAGAGAACAAAGCAAAGGCTGGATCCAGGCCTCACAAAAACATTTAACCAAACAAAAAAAGTGACTCTTTTCTTTATGAAGGGGCAAAACTGCTGAAGTAACTTGCCCTGAACTTTTTGCTCAGTTGCAGTATTCCTGCCTTGTGGTTTCTCTTTGATCCCATATAAACTAACTCAAGGAAAGCCACCTGTGATGGATGTCTACTCAAATAGTTAAAAAAATGAGCTACCCTCAGAAATACTAGGAAAAAAGGATTTTTTTTTTTTAAAAAAAAAAAAGGAAGAACCGGCATTTAATTTCCTCACCTAAATCTTCTCCTCCCTGGGCCAGATTACATGCATAGTTGACTCTGACCCAAATGGATATTTTCCAACATCTACTAGCTCATCAGCACTTCTGGACATCTCAGCATGCAGAATATGCAACTCAGTTCAAAAAAGACAAACTTTCTTCTCAGTTATTTTCTATTTGTAGCTCATCAGCAAGATTATCCTTGAGCTCTGAATACATTCAATTTATGGTCCAGATATGAGAAAATAACTTCTTTTTCTCTAAGAAGCTCACTGGTGACTTCAGAAAAACTTGCTAATGACACCAGGCACTGAAAGTCCTTTCAGTCTAAGGCACCTGGCACAACTCTGAACCAGATACACAGATACCAAAGCCCTTAAAACTCCAGATTCTCTTTTCAGTGACTGCTTTTATCCAGTCACTTATGCAAAGCCACTTATTAATTCTGGTCCATATCTTGCCTTGGGCAGAGAAGGTCTTTAACAGGAAGACACAAGCCGTTCTTCACAAAGGCTAATAGTATCCTAGAGGCAATATTCAAAATGGACATGGAAATAGTCTTTAGAGCTACAGGAGGGGAAGGGGAAAAGACCAAAATATGTTAGAATCAAAACTTGCCTAAGGATTACCTCTATGGAGAAGCTGCTATTTACAGCCCTTCTAGTCTGTGGGACAATGCTCAGGCTGTCATTAGAAGGGAGCACAGCAGGAGTTAATCAGTACCACCATATTTGTGATCATCTTGACATTGCCATCTCCACCACAGACACATCTTTACCATACTCCTCAATTCAGTCAGCTTATGAGGGCTCTGAGGGCTCTGAGGGCTCAGGACACACACTCTCTAAGTTTTGCATCAACTCTTGAGGCTCATGATACCACTATAGCCCTGAGTGCTATTTGCAGTGCATTTATTTACACTTTTATAAAGAATATTCCATAGCAAAAGCAGACACATGGGCTGAGATGAAACTTAGAAGCCTATCATGACATAACTGTGTCTATATTTTTTCAAAAAAAATTTTGAGCTATGTTGTCCTTTTGCTTCCAAGTTACTGAAAACTCAAACAATAATATTTTTCTAAAAGTCAAAGGACTCACTGTGCAGGCAGAAATTCCTCCCGTGTTTGAACAGTCTACCAGGGCCTCCACCAACTTTTGACAAAAGCCCTTTCAAGTTGCTGACTTCCTAATACCAAAATCCACTTGTTTAATGAAAATGTTTATTTTAAAATAGTCAGGGGCTGCCATGAGACACCTCATGAAATGAGCTTCTGATTATATTGAAAAATAGGAAAAGAAGAGTAAAATATTGCTTTACAGAGAAAGCCTTGTGTATTTAAGAAGCAATTCAAAGCCCTGCAACTCAGCTGGCTGTTGTGGCAAAGGTGCCACTTCTTGCTTCAGAGCAGAGCTTAATTGCCCTGCAAACTTCGATCTCAACACAAGGCTTTTTGGAAACCCTGGCGTTTTGATTATGGTCTTATCTGTTTGTCGTGTTTTTCCTTGCTGTGCAACAGTGCAATTTGTTGAGCCTTTTTGTAGACATCAGCACTGAATTTTGGGATAGGGGTTGTGCAGTCTCACACATTGCTCTAGTCTCGGAGGTGCTGGTGAACAATGCTGCCAGCTGCCTGGTAGGGAAGGGAAGCTGGGTACGGGAGCACAGTCTGCCTACATTTGAAGCTGGGGTAATCACATATGTCTCCTTTTCTCTTTCACACTAGCAATAAGTCTCTGCTGGTGATATGCATGGCTTGGCCAAGCTGTGGGCAATGGACAAGGCAGGCAGGACCTCAGGGCTGTTGCCAGGCTGGTGTTGCAATGCTGTTTCCCCATGAGAGTTAAGCAAAAGTCCTCTTTGCTTACTCAGTGGTATGGGCTTCTTTTTTCTACACTGCTGTTGTTATTTTTGAAAATTTACATATATATTGAGGAAACAGATGTTACTGCTCAAAAGCCTGTTCTTAGATAAAATGGTTATAGAAACAGCTAAGCCATCTGGGTCAGAAAAAGAAATGAGATGTTCTGAAATCTGGAGGTCTTGCCAGCATGAACCTGGCACTAGGCACTTTCCCTGCAGGAAAACATATGAAAAAGGGGAGTCCTGTGGTCCAGGACAGAGACAGGACAGCCCAGCAGGGGTGGGGAACAGGAATAATTTCCTTGTGCTGCCTCAGACCAGTGACCAAATCATTGACACTGGCTGTGTTTATCAGCCCTCTCCGTAGGTGGTGTGTCCAACCTGCCTTTGCAGCGGGGCAGGGCCTCGGGCAGCAGGCTCCTCCATCCCCTGGTGTATATGGGGCTAAGCGTGATGGCAGTGTCCGGGATGGCTCAGAGATGTCCGCATGAGTGTCTGCCACTGCAGTGCAGATGTAGCCAGCTTGTCTGTGTCTTGGCTGCTGTCTGTGTAATGGGGATAATGGTATTTCCCACGGATGCTGTGGGAACGCAGCCATCAACAGCAGGGAGACAGGAGATTACGCGGTTTTAGCCCTGTCAGTGATACCCTTTTCAGTGACTGCAGGGCTTATTGATTCAAGTGATGCAGGATTTAGAGTCTTAAGCCTTCACTGCCTTGCTAAGAAAAAGGCAATTTTACTTTGGAGTAACTCTCAGACCTCTCTGGTGAAATAACAGGGTGCTTTCAGCCTGGCTCCCTGGCCAAGCGTGGGCACGAGCAGAGATGCCTCCTTTCCTCCTGGTAGCACACAAGTGCCTTGTCTGCGCTCTGTCTAGGTTTTGAGACCACTCATGTGTGAGTTATCTTGAGGTAATACCATTCTTTATTAGCACTGAAGCCAGGGCCTCAACAACAGGGTTTTGGGGAGAGCGCCTTGTTTAGGTTTAGACCAGTGCTCAGCAGCAAAAGCAAGTTATTCACGCTTTCCTGCCCACCCCTTGCCCTCGCTCCCCCTCTCTCTCCACACGCACATGCAAATGTGGCAGATAGCTTCAGGTCTTATCATTGCTGGTCAGCTTCCCACCATCCCTAATTACACTCCCGATGAAAAATGACATCAGCCAGCAAGGAATGTATCAGAGGTGATACAAATAAATGAATTCATTTACCAAGTTTGTCCTCGATACAAGCCCACTGGGGAATTCAAGGGCTGAAAAAATGCAAGGTCTGAGCTATCTGCTCTCAGAGGCTGTCCCTCCAAGGGACTCTTGTCCATGCTGTGGTTAATCTGCAAGAAGATGAGGGACTTTTAATTTTCTAGGACTGGTATTCCCGCACCTTTCAGAAGCATTATGTCACTAAAAGAAAATAAATGGATGAGACTGAAAGTGCAGCTCTGTATAACAAGCCGGTCCAAGCCAAACAGGAATCCAAAGAGACTTCTCTGCTGTACTACAGCCTGCACCAGGAGCTTTTTAGTAGCTGCTTAACATGCTAGCAGGCACAGTTTTCTTTTTATTCTTGCCTAGAAACCTGCACACGTCAAAGCTTATGTTGCTGTCTATATGTCTAGATAGAAACAACAGTTCTTCCAGCAGACTAGCACAACCACTAGGTAAAATAAATTCTCATCTCAACTGGCTGAGAAGGTAAAATACAGATCCATATAATACATCACATCTCCACAGTTCTACTTTCTTTTCTATACACTGCTTTTCACATTTTATATTTAAGCATAGTGGAAGAAATCCTGCAATCACTGAAATCAATGACAGAAGTCGCAGACTCCTGCAGATCCACATTCTTACTCTAGATTTTACCTAGTAGAGCAGATCAACAACTATTCCACCCTATTTTACACATTTTTGTTCCGTAGAAGAGTATTTACACCTGTACCAGGTACTTGTCACATCGTTTGGTTTTAGGGCACTGGCAAAGACAGCTTTGAACCTGTGTTGTGTCTCCAACAGACAGGACTCCAAAAAGTAATGCTTTCTGTGAGAAACAAGAAATAATGCATTTGATTTACTCTTGCTTTGGCTTCAGGGCTTTTGTGCTATTGAGGCCAATGAACTGAACACAAGTTCTAATCCAGAATCATAGAATCGTTTAGGTTGGAAAAGACCTTTAAGATCATCCAGTCCAACCATTAGCCTAACATTACCAAGTCCACCACTTAATTGGTTTAGTGGTAATACTCTTCTATGGAATAAAAATGTGTAAAATAGGGTGGAATAGTTGTTGATCTGCTCTACCAGGTAAAATCCAGAAGTGACGAAAATAAGTGGAGTTTCATTTTGTTTAAGAAAATCAATAAAATTAATAATTATATTTTTGTTCTGTCAACTTGCCTTGAAACAAAGAAAAAATAAATATCTGAGCATGTCAGAAACTGGTGTCAATACCAGACTGTGTTTCAGATGTAATTGTCATTTACACCTGAATTTCATTCTTCATTGAAACTTTTCTGGTTTAAATCATTTTGATAAAAATAAAAAAGGAAAAAGAATCTCCTTCTGCTTCTGAACCACATTTAATGAACTCCCAGATGACTAAGTGTCCTACAAATGTGGTTTTAGTCTGTATTTGTTTAAGTTGGGTGACTAACAAAAGAATTAGTTGAAGATAGGTAAAATGTAGATGCATACATGCAAGGTATAGTTGATAGCTCTCTATGATAATAGGACTGTAGCTCACAGCAGGGTCTTGTCTACACGAGGAGGTTGCCCTGTCATCCCAGCAGAGGCAGAGCAGAAGCAATGTTGCCCCCATCCATCTGGCTAGGTGTAGGCAGCATTCAACAGGTAGTTTTGAGAACTCCTGCAAGGATGAGGTGCCAAACGGGCCCCTCCTGCCTGCAGGGCTGGTTCTCATGCAGCTTCCCAGAGAGCACCCGGTGGTACATTAACCCAGCCCACCTTGGCATGGGGTACCTAGGGCAGCTGGTGCCAGGGGAGGGATGGGTGTTCATGGTCACCAGCTGGGTGGAAGGTGAGTCAGAACCAAGGGTGGCTTGGGGGACTTTCTCAGCAACAGTGTGTCTACTTACTTTCATGGTTTTATAAAGTTTTGTTTTACCCTTAGAAATATTCCCCAAAAGAAAGGAAAATAATGTACAAAACTGAGACAACATTACAGCTGGGTAATGTACTGAGGAAAGCACCGGGGGAAGGCATGAAGAGAAATATTTTGAGTGAAGAATCACCCCAGTTGCAGCGTTATGCCTTTCATGTGTAGAGCAAGCCAAGGTCTTTAACGTCTACACTTTTAATTTTGGACCATTAAGCTAATTTCCATTAGAAGACTAATCAAATGAACATTTATTTTCCTCCTTTCTATTTGGCTGCAGCCTTTCTTGTTTTGTTTTGGTTTGTTTGTTTGTTTGTTTGATGTTTTAGAAGGGTTGTGGCTGGGGAAGTGAGAACTTGGCTTGATTTAAAATGTAAATGCAATTCTATCAATCTTCCCCTCCACTAATAGGCTGCCTGGGCATTTTAAGGGCATATAGTGAAAAGGAAACTGTGACTGCTAAAGAAAAGCCACCCCCTGCTGTTCCTGTTCATATTTATTTCACAATCAGCCCATTGAAATGGTGTGATTCACACTCTGATGCTGTCGTCGTCTAGCTGGCAAAGTCACTGGTGAATTTAAAGAAGTTTCCCAAGCTGAAAGCCAGGCAAACTGCATTTGGGGCAAAAAGCAATCTTATCAGCAATGAGAGCTAGTGAGGCACTGCAGTGGTCTCTCTTGCTGAAAGCTGAGGCTACCCTTACAAATGAGAAGCTCTCTTGAAATAAGAAGCCTTCAAAAAACTGTGAGAAGGGTGTTGCTTTTGAAATGTAAAGTGTCCTTCTGATATACATATACATAGAGTATACAAGAGTAAAGTCATGCTAAAGTTTGTGGAGGCAATTTAAATGCTCTTTGTTAAAACATTGTTCCTCAAACAAATAGCCCAAAAAAGGTAAAAGCATGTGTGAGTGCACAAGAGGGAAAGAGGCTGCCCAATTCCCCAGTAATCTTGGGTAAATACTAAAGGAAAACCCTGTCTGTTTACCTTAAATTATCCAGAGTCAATATATTCATCATCTACCTTATAACCAAGCAGTTTGTATGAAATAATGACTTCCTGGTAACACAAAGACACACGGCTGAAGCATTACCTTTACTACATTAATCACGATCTATCTTTGTGACAAGTATTACCATATACCCCTCCACTGACATAACTTAAAACAAAAGTTCAGGAGCCAGTATTAACATAGAAGATCAGAATAGCCTAAAGAAATAAATAAAGATCACTAGAGGCTGGATTAATGGAGATAATTAAATCCAATAGTATTATGTGTTTGGCTATGAGGTTTTGCATAGAATTTCTACTGTAATGTGAGAGCTCATTACATGGCAATGATAGAGGATGCAAAAAATGTGCTAAGTTTATTACTACATATTTGCTCATTAATTATGGTATAAATATTAGCCACTAGTCAGAATTGTCATGAAAAAGGTGAATGTAATCTTAGGATGTGTCAGAGGAGTTACAGCCAGCAGGGACAAGGAGATATTGACACGGATGTAAAAGCAGGGATCTGCTCATCGGGCATATTACATACACTTTTGGTCACCCACAGTTGAAGAGGATGAATTCAGACTGCATGGGGTGCAGAAAGAACAGTGAGAATATTCAGTGAACGGGAGAGGTGGGACAATGTGGGCATTTTTCCCTTCTACCTCCCTTTCCTTGTTGCCCCAGTTACTTTTCCAACAGCCGGGGCCTTGTCCTGCTCTCCTGGCAAAGCCTGCTGTCAGCTCTGTGGCTCAGGGCATTCCAGCCTCCTTTATTCACATAGTTTTCCCATAGTTGTTACTGGGAAGTTCCGTAATAGGGGTGGAAAGGGAGGTGGTCCTGTAGACAACCTCTCTACACATATACACCCCAGTCACTCAAGAAAGTAGAAATCCAGGCACACAAGAACTGCAGAGCCCAGGCAAGCTGGAAACTCTGCTTCTGTGCTGTCCTTTGGATTGGGCACTGCCTTGGTTGCTGACCAGTAGCCATCGTTCTGACTGATCTGAGAACAGAAGCTGCAGAGGCATAGGGCGATGGTCCATGGCTTTCTAGAAGAGAGCCCATGGCTGCCTGAAATAGAGGCTGGAGGTCTTGGACTCTAGCCCAGTGAAGGATGTGGTAATGCACTGGCCAGGGAAGCACAGTCGCCCCACCGGACCCTAGTCTGAAGATAGCATTACACCTCCTGTGCAAGCAGTACTATGCAGCTACGCGGCGCTCTCAGAAAGGCTGCGTTTGTTCCTGGGGAATGTGAAAAGCACATGTACAGGCAGCACAGCAGCTGCCGTGCTATGAACCGCACTCAGAGCATCAACCCGTTTTATTCATTAATTGTACACTAACAAAAAAGGTTGGCATCAACTTTGTTCATGTCAAAAAGACACAGTTTCAATTCTTCCTATTGCATAATTTAGGTACATGAGCTTCTGTAATAAAACAATGCACCGGGCGGAGAATGATAGCATTGTCCACACCATTTTCTGTCTGACACCAAAGAGAAATGGAGCGAATAGAGTCAAAGAAACTGAACAACATTCAGGAAAGTATCAAAGTGATCAAAGCAGACTCTTTGATTCTGCTTTACACATACTTTTCAAAGAAGGGTTACATTTCCAAACATGGTATGTCAGTCCTTGATGCCAATAAACCAGCTCTGTTTAGCTTTATACTTTGATAGGAGTAGGAACAAAAAAAAAAAAAAAAATCTTTAGTGAGATGCATTTTCTAAGCCTTGCTATCAAGTGTTGAACTTGCTAGGAAAAGGCTAAATGTATTTGTTGCTCTCTGAGGATGCTGAGTCCTCATTGAGAGAGACCTGGTGTCAGGCCTGAGTAGCCCTGTAGAGGAATCCGCATTTGCAAGCATGAGGAAAATCTCTGAGCTGATCTTTTTGTTCGTCTGTATTTAATACACGTCTTTGTTAACAGACCAAGCCTCAGAGGAAAAGAGTTACTTACAAAGCATGTGGAACACGTCTAAAGGTGGCTAGTCATAGTCCTTTTATAGCTAGAAAATATTGATTATTTTCATGTATTTATCTCCCATTCTTTTCCCAAAGAGAGAGGCAAAGGTTCAAGGCTACTGATCTAAATGCACTGGAGTAAAATATTATTTTTTGATGTTATAATTTGACCACTAATGATGTCAAGCATGAAGCTTTTCTTATACCCTGGCAGGATGTACTCCATTTCTGTTTATGTAAAATCTGATTTTCTTTCTGTGCTGCAGCAACTGTAAAGCACAAGCTTCCCCCAGGGAGGTATTTTGTTTAGCTGTGCGGACACATTCCTCCAGGAAATATTGAAGCCAAACCACACACACACGCACACACACACAGAGGCACTGTATTAGAAGAATTGAAACCTTGAACGGAAAACAAACTGGTACTGGGTCTGGAGTCTGAACTTCTGTGCATGTTGAATTGTGTTTTTCACATTTTTCTTTGTTTTTACCAGCTGGGGCTGTGGACCAATATAGGCACTTTCCAAACACAGAGAGAGCTGCCCAAGGACAGCCCTATATCCTCTGGCCATGTCAGAGCTAAAAATACATGAAAAAATTTGCATATCCAGCACTTTTTTTTCTCATGTGTAAGACAGACATAGGCAGTGGCAATTGTCATAAGTCATGATTTGCTGCAACAAGAATATGCAGCATGTGACTATGGAGGAAAAACCGTGCAAGACAGGAAATGAGAGAAGACATAGATGTATGTTTACTCTTTTATGCATTCTTTTCTTCTTGCTCCCTGAAGATAGGGCTATGAGAAAAATCAAGCTCTATTTTCTTCTGGCACCCCCCTTGGCAGTTAGTGTCAGGAACAGGACAACAGATACAGTGACATCATTAAAACTATCAGAGTCCAACCCTTGCTTAAGATGTGGCTTCTGCCTTGAATGGAGCTATTAATAGGCCAGAGCTGCTCTTAAACTGAATGACATTATAGTGCTTTCTTTTTTTTTAACTTTGACACATTTATTTGTTTATCTGTCTTCTTTATTTATTGACCAATTATTTATTAAGCTTTTTATTTACTCAACTGTATTTATTTTGTGGGTGTCATAGTTTAGCCCCAGCCAGCAACTAAGCACCACGCAGCCGCTTGCTCACTCCCCCTACCCCAATGGGATGGGGGAGAGAATCGGAGGAGTAAGAGTGAGAAACACTCCTGGGTTGAGATAAGAACAGTTTAATCCTTGAAATAAAGTAAAATAGCACTGATAATAATAACAATATAATAATAATAATAATAATAATAACAACAACAACAACAACAACAACAACAACAACAACAACAATAATATAGAAAGCAAGTGATGCACAATGCAATTGCTCACCACCCGCCGACCGATACCCAGACAGTTCCCGAGCAGCGATTGCTCCTCCCTGGCCACCCCCCCCCCAGTTTCTATACTGAGCATGATGCCATATGGTATGGAATAGCCCTTTGGCCAGTTTGGATCAACTATTCTGGCTGTGCCCCCTCCCAGTTTCTTGTGCACCTGGCAGAGCATGGGACGCTGACAAGTCCTTGACTAGCATAAGCAGTACTTAGCAACAACTAAAACATCAGTGTGTTATCAACATTCTTCTCCTACTAAATCCAAAGCACAGCACTATGCCTGCTACTAGGAAGAAAATTAACTCTATCCCAGCCGAAACCAGGACAGTGGGTTCTGACCACAGGAAGGAAAGACAAGAGGGAATTGTGGGCTAGATGCAGACAGCTTGGACGAGCAAACGTGAGGCCAAACCATGAGAGATGCGTCTGCAGCCAACCCCAATGACAGGCGTCCCACCTCTGCTGCCCAAGCAAAGCCCGTGAGGATCACAGGCCCTCGTGCCGGTGAGCTCAAGGACTGTCTGTCTTGGTGCTCCCTCCATTACCAACCACCCCACGGGGCAGCAGAGCAGAGGAAGAGCCAGAAGGTGGACGGTCCTGTCTTAAGTGGGCAAAGAGCCCAAGAGGTGTCAGTGTTTGATGTTGGAGTGATACGGAAAAATGGCTGCACTCCGAGATAAAAACATCACAAGCCTCACAATGGATTTTGCAGCTTGTTTTTCTCAAAGGCACTGCTGGGTAGGGACTAAGTTTTCATAAGTGTTTTGGGCAGTGTTGAACACACCATCATTTCTTAGAAAATTATTCTAGTAATTAGAAAGCAGATACTTAAAAACTAGGATAAGACTAATGTAATTGAAGGCGTTTCTTTCCCCTTCAGATTGTTCTGCTGCTTAAGTTGATATTAAACCATAGGTGTGACAATTATATTCTTGGAAGAAATACAAGCCAATTTTCAATTAGACTGCTGATGCTGAGAGATTCTTCATATAGAGCTGGTGTATAAATTGCTTGAATTTCCAGTGCAATATATGAAGGAGTTTCAGCTGTGTCAGAGATCAGCATCTGACGCTGACTTCTTTTTTAAAGAAAGCACTGGTTAAAAGGAGAAGATGGTGTTCTGCTTGGGGGAGAAACCCAAGGTCCATATCCATCAAAACCCTTAAGAATATGTGAATTTAGGCATACTATTGAATTCAGTAAGAGCACTCTTCTACTTGAAACTGTGTGCACACATGTGCCTACAGCATACATGGTAAGAAAAAATGCCCAGAAAAAGTTGTGGACAAATACTTGCGTGCAACTGCCTAGTCAAGTGAGCTATGGTTTGGTTGACTCTATGTTGGAGTTTTTACTGCATAGTTCAGAATCATCTTTAATAAACCATGTGGCCTTTGGTCCTTCTGAAGCATAGATGCCTTAGGGAATGTAATGATTTTTTGCTTTGTTTGTTTATGCATGCTTTATTTTCTTAATTCCTTTTGTCTTTTGGCTCACAGCCTCCAGCAAGGGAATGAAGTCTACTGTTAATGTAACTTACTGGAGGATCTTTGAAGCACAGAATAAGAAGACACTACATGTGATTATCTACTATGCTGCTGAGAGCTGGAGACTAATTTCCAGATGACATATGTTGTTAGCACAGCTATATGGATTACAGCTGAGGGGGCAAAGTCATAGATCAAGACTCCCACTGAGCTAGAAGCTGTGCAAACATGTGGTGAAAAGATGGTCTCTGGGTCACAGAACTTTGCTATAACCTCTGCACACTTCTCTGTTCAACCTACTGCCGTTTTTCTCCCAAGATTGTTTCCTTACATCCATTAATAACAATGTATGGCAATTGCATGCCTTGCTTAGTATTTGTTTCATGAAATCAATAAATGAAAAATGCCTATGTTAATATGGTGGATTCCTTGCTGTTGTGTTTACTGGCATCAATGAATCATTCCCACTTGAGATAGCAGATTTAGAAGGTAATCAAATTTCTCTCCTTTCCAAGACACACTGTGTTCCTGCGCACTCTACCATTTCTAGTGTTAACCATTCACACAGGCAGAGCACATACATATATCTGAAAAAGTTTGTACCTGGTTTGGGTGCTGTTGCTGACAGGTTTGGGGTTTTTATGTACATGGGATGCTCAGGCAGGCCAGCTCCAACAGGTCTCCTTAGAAGAACAAATAATGCTTTTGAAGTCTATTTTATCTGGCAACACTTGGGATAAATAGCACATTGCCTGTGTCAGTCTTTCCGAATTTTCTCCTGCTTGGGTCTAAACCTGAAAAGCAAATTATTCCTTCGTATTACCACCTTGATACCTGGTCCAGAGAAGAGAGAGCTTTCACAGCACCAAGAGCAGAGCTTGGCTGTCCTGCTCCAGCTCATGTATTCAGCTTCAGAAGGCCTCAGCTCAGTCCCTGCTAAGGGCGAGCTGTCACATTAATGCCCATAACTCTGTAATGGAGGCTCGCTTCAGCCACTGGACTGTGTGTACCACATGCTTGAGAGATGTTATCTTCTCTGTGGTAGCTTCCATCTTGATGACACTGAGGACTGAAAATGAAATATCGTGAGCAGGTGCCTTGCCGAGAGTTAAGCTGAAAAGCCTGAGGGCACCAGGAAGCTAGAGAGCACAGAATGAACCGTGGGCAAGCAGTCATGCTGGTAAATGACCAGCAAGTTCTGCACTGACATGAATGCAAGCAAGCATGAGTTGCATGTCCAATGCTGCCTAAAGAAAATACATTGTCTTTTTGGCAAGAAAGAAAATGATTGCATGAAATACAGGAAGAAAACACACACACAGATGTGTTTTAAACATGCACAATTACACTGCTTTGGAATTTATCTATTTAGTAACTGAACATACCACAGCTCTTTAGGTTCAGGTAGCATGTAAAGCAAAAATAAGAATAAATGGGTTGATTGTTTCACCATATTTTACTCTGATTTTTGTGATTCTGTCCATTTTTCTTTCCTGTCTAATATTCAATTTTAAAAGCAGCTTTTGAAGCACCTTTAATAATTAGGTTATATCCAATGCTTCGATAACTACACACAGGTACCTTCATGAATAGAGTCTGTATGCCAGGATGGATATTGCTGGAGACTCAGTTTTCACTTGGTCAGCGCAGTATAGGAGGTGTATTCTGACTCCTCTGGACATATTACCTTCCAAACGGTCCCTGTAGTACCCTTCTTAAGAAAACCGGATGCTTTCTGGTCTGTTAATTTTCAGTGGTCAACTGAAACCAAACTGCTTTGAAGCCAGTTAAGAGGTGCAGTTACCCTGCTTTTTGAAAAAGGGGAGATTTTGAATGCTTTTTTGCTGGATTTCGAGAGGTGACATTTTCTAGCATAACTGCTAGTATGGTGGTTGTTAGTGTTTATGTAAGACAAGTATCTAAGGGTCCCAGTGAAGTAGGCACTGCATAGTAGTGATCTGAAGAGATCAGAAGTAATGGGAAAAGAAGAGGAACGCAAAATGTTACGTGGATAGTCAGTAAGAGTATTTATTTGCTCCCAAATTGCTGCCATGCCCATGGGCCATAGTAGATCAACACGAGCTGGGGTGGTTTGGCTCCTTGCACTCTTGCTGCTACCCCATTCTTGGGAGGTGACTTGGAAGCTGCCAGGACTTTTGCAAAATCCTCATTTGTAAGCACACTCGCAAATAATTTTGCCTGGAATGAGCTCCACCGTCCTATGTGAGAAAAGGTCACTGTTGGGCTCGTAGCAGGAACAGTTTATATAAACAACAAGCTCCACCACCAACATAATTTTACCTTAACATTTCCCCTTCTGTGTTTTTTATCCCCCTCCGAGGGCTGTCGGTTGCTCTATTGAAGATTCCCGTAATTTCAGCAGTAAGCCACAGCAGGCTCCTTTCAATCAACAGCAGCAGCGTCACAGCAAGCAACACCAGTAACATATTTCCCTCCAAGCAAGCATGCTCTGATTTCATTCAGGCACACAAATGTGCTCCAAATCCCAAATCACCATCTCCCAGCCCAGCAAGACAAAGGCTGCAAACTGAGTTGAAACAAAACAGATAAGCAAGTTGAAACATTTTCTTCCTGCAGAAAAATAACCCAAATATTTGCACTTTGCCTACCTGCAGGAACCTCTATTCCTTCCCATGGTCCTGCTGCAATGTTTCTCCTCTCTGGGCCAAGGGCCCAAGCCCTTTGGGTGGGAAACATGATCCTTATTTGACCTGCAGTTGAAAATTTCTCATGTTTCTCAGGAGGCGTGAAGGGACTCCGGCTTTTGGGAACCTTGGTACCAAATGAAACAGTTTTGAAAAGCTGCCTTCAGTGATGTTAATCAGATTTTGGTTTCAGAGCAGTGGAAGGAGGAACCATGTTTTCTTCAGCCTCATTTCTTTAATTTCTAGTTCACCATTTGCATCACTGTTTTAGCCTCATTTTCCAGCTTGAAGGCACAATGGGGCTTTCATTATAGAAAATTTACACATAGACAGAAGAGTAGATGCTGCAGGTGGTGGTCACTACTGAATGTTGGTGTTTGCTGAGCAATGAGGCCAGTTGTAACTATCTCCTCATAAAAGTTTGCTGAGAAGCAGAAGAGACAACCACCGTTATATGCACCCCAAAAAGGATCCTATTGGAAGTTCGTGCCATTTCTAGGGTTCTAGTGTGATTTATAATTGTCTATGAATGTCATCATTCTCACAAATGTAGTCTAAAAATATTTTAAAACAATATCCTTAAAAGGAGGTAAAATCACAAAATTAATACAAAAATAACATATTACATTGTGTCACCAGTTGTAGAAAATACTTTCAACTATAGGGCTGCACTACTTTTCCTCCTCCAATCTTGTTTATGGAACATAAAAAGTATAGAGTATAAAAAGATAAAAAAGAAAGTCCAGAAAGATATGAAATAAATAGTCTTAAAGGGTGATAAGGACAACTGTGAAGGTTACAGTAGATCTGAAAAATGTTAAAATCCAGACCAAGTTGTCATCAGTCTCATTTCTCTATCAGAGCAGGAGAAATTGGGCATGAGCCCACTCTGTGTTGGGTGCATTTTTCTTCCTCTGTCCTGGCTGATTGTGTCCTGAAGGATCAGAATAATATCAGATATATAAAATGACACTTTAATAGATTTCTATTTATTTAAAAGTTTAATTATTTTTAAATTTTAAAAGTAATTTTAAATGCATTTTACAATGTTATAATTAAGGTATTTTTAAACAAAAGCATAATTTAAATGCAAATTTAAACCTTGACAGTAGTTTCCTTCCTGAATTAAAAAATGTCATCACACAGATTTCTCAGAGGAAAACAGTGCTATAAGATCTGAATAAAGAAGACATGGCAGAATGATGGGGAGCTTCTTCCCTTAATAAGGACTTATGACAGCATCAAATCAATGGCGTCTACAGGGCTGCAAATACTAGGGATCCTAGAAAACTGCCAATTTGATGAGCATAACTGATTTTCCACTTCTGCTCTGACTAGTCTGTGTGGAAAGAGTTCCTTCTCCTTCCTAACCAAGCATGACTATTCCAAACTCGAAGTCCAATTGTACCCTAACAAGAAAAAAATTGCTGTTGCGAATGTATGTTATTCTGCAGGTTTACCTCTGGGACTCAGGCTCATTTCTTACAGCTGACTGGTTGCTAAGGACAACTGATATATATGACTATAGCCTGCTCATTGCCTGCACATGTGCACTGTATTGAGGACTTTTAATAGGATGCCTCTCCTGCTACTTTTACACATTTTTCTGTTTGAATCGTTGCTTGAATGTAAATTGAGATAAGCTGGAGTGTAATATAAAACTAAATGCTGTGCAGAACAGAGACTTTTCTTCACCAACTGTTTTTCCCATAAACTATGTTTTTGGATTTTTTTTCTTTTTTAAGAAGAAAGAAAGAAAGAACAGGCGAGTTCTACGATAAGCCTAAAGATATGCTGCTTCATATCCATGATATAATGGCAGAAATTTCAGTGGGGGGCAAAAAAAGCATGAAACGGCCTATAGCCTCTTTAGAGGCCAGGCAGTCAGAAGCCTGGAGACATCTTCTGTATCTATATTAGCAACTGGTTCAGTGCCATGGGAGCAGATCTGGAATGGGAAAGAGCTGCTGCTGAGGCTGTAATGTTCACACTGTATGTGTTTTGGGGGTTTCACTTAGACTAGCTCTAGTCTGATCCTGTGGGTTGACTGCCCAGTACCAGTCAGGGTGCATTAAATGCACTCCTACAGGGCACCTTCTGGTTTTGATTCATCCCAAAGGAATCCAGATTATGTTCTGAGACTGCTCCGTGATGCCAAGCCCAGCACAGGAAATTGACTCAACTGTGAGATTTGCTTTAAAAGTGCAGTCCTGTGTCAAACCAAACCAGTAATGTAGATGTTGCCAGTGCTGGGGGATAAAAAAAAGCATCTGGTCATAGTCCTAAGGGACATGTTTGTTCAGGGCAGTAGTTTCACTCTAGGGAGATCCTAGAGCTGAAAAGATAAACATACCTTCATGGAAAGCTTTATCAGCCTCATTTTTAACTTGAACTAATGCATGATCTGAGGGTAAAGGAGCTTAATTGGTTCATGGAAATATAATTTATAGAGAATGGTTGATGACTTTGGCTGTATAACAACATTCTGTCAGATAACTGGACTCTTGTGTTAATTGCATATGATTCCAGTAAATGCAATACCAATGAGCAGCAGAATGCTTTCCCATGCTTATGCATGACCAAATGTAAATTACAAGGTTCCAGATGCATAACTCCTATTTTTCGCAAGGTGCAATTACATATCTTTAACTTTCCAAAGCCATGTGGCTCTCAAGCACCATTAGGTCTCACTCACAAAGCACATTTAAACCTACCCCTCCTACTTTGTCTCTTCTACCATCCTATTGCACTGATTATGCTCTAGTATGCATCTATTAAACATATGTGCAGTAAATCTCTTTATAAGGGCAAAGAGAGATGTGATTAAAACTGAAGAACAGCAAAACAAACAAAACAGAGGAAAATATACAGCTATTGGACATCTTTCCTTGGGCTGCAGTCTTATTCTTGTAGCTTTTCCTGAAAAGTATCATAGAATGTTTATTTTCTACCCTCTAAGCAATTAAGGCAGTGGAAACATGATAAAATTACTAGTTTCAAGAACACTTACAAAAGTTTGGATTCTCACCCAGTTTGTTTAGCACACACATGGCAACCTTCAAATTCTGTCTATTGGTTCTGTAAATGTGAACGCGAATTTTCCCCCTTTTGCCGCAAACTTGAACAATTCAATGAACGCATCTATCAAGGCTTGACTCTGACAGATTTTAGCAAACAGCTTGAATGGGATATTCAGCAAATAATGCTTTTCCTTATTTTACAGATCAAATTAATTTTGATAACTGTTCCTTCAGGTGCTACTTCTGTGAACAGTTGATTTTTCTTCCTTTCGTTGCTCATCTACCTGTGTAAAAAATCTTCATGGCTCCTTGTACAAAGCTCAACTTGCATGGGCTTATCTTGTTACCTTCAGCAGATGATTTCAGTTTTTAAACCATGAGGTTGTATTTTCTTATCTGCGAGATGAGAATACATGTCTTGAGCTGGTTTAGTGTTTTATGTCCAAATAAAAAAACAGAAAGTGTAGCTATACTCCTGAGAAGAAAAGAAACAAGAGAGCTGTAAGTCACCCTGGCATCCCTATTTAGTGTTTTGCTTTACTAGCCCAAATGTAATAACTCTGAAAGAGCAGCCTCTTAACTATTCTGCTAAGTAGGGCTCTTCATCACTTGAGCTACTTTATGAGTTCTTGAAAGACACTCTGCAGGCTAGGAAAGATTGGGAAGTCTGTAATTTTACATCAGTCAATACTAGTGATAAATTACCAGTCACAAGAAAGGACGTGACAAAACACTATAGGACAAGCTATTAACGGAGAATCCCCAGAGCTCCACATACAGCTATATTGCATGAAGAGGGGAAGAAAAAAAAATCATTAAGCAGTAAAGCTTATTAAACAGCTAAGATTGAGGGCAACATAAACCACACAAGGCCGGTACAGGCTGTGAAAGAGAACATTTGGGCTGTTACACTGCGGGGTAATGGCTGCACCTCCTAGCAGCAGAGCACCCAAAGCAGGCTGCTCGAGGAAGAACAGATCTAGTCTGACCTCCTTTGGAATATTTACTGTGGAGAGAAGCAGGAGGTATTTTAGGTTACTGGCAGGACCTTGTAGCAGTTATGCTGGAAAAAAAAGCGAATGCAGCTGCTCAGGAGACATCCTGGGGCTGTGCATCCCTCACCTGCTTGCTTGGCCCTGTTCTCCAGCGACACTTACTCCTACAGACCTGTTGCTGGAACCAGTTTGTCTCTCTAAAGAAAGGGAATACACTTCAGGTGTTTTTATTTTCCCCTTCCTTAAGTTGACAGAGCTCTGCTCTGAAAAAAATACTTTGTACATGAAAAGAGCTGATGGAAAGATGAAGAACTGTGCAATGGTGAAGAAGTGAGCACAGCAGGAGTGGAACATGGGAATCCCTGGTCTCTGTTTCATGCCCAAGCTGAACATAACCATGCTCAAGCACATGATGTTGCACTAAGTTGATCACAACAAGGTCCTGTGGTCTCCACAGTCTTTTGTCACATATGTGTTTTGATGCCCTCAATCAGTTTAGAAAGATTCCTTTCCAACATCCCAAATATAAAACTAAAGGCTGTGACCAAAACCTGTACAGGCAGAATATATTTTGTCCATGCTTCCTGTTGATGTACATGCATGCAGTAAAGACCAATCTCTTGCCCTTTTTTTTTTTTTTTTTTGTCTCACATTGCTAAAGGCTTGACTCTGCTCCCATTGCAGTTGTTTCACACCAAAGTATTGCCATTGACCTTAACAGGACAGACACATGTAATCTTGCAGAGGGCTGACACCAGGTTTCTCAAATTCCAACCATAACAATTGGGTTTTGTTTTCCCATAATGTGGACTTCAAAACTTTAGTCATACCAAGGAAGGAACTTAGAAAAAACTTTCACAAGTTTTCCATGTTATTTCTGTGCTGAGGGAAATACATAATGCATGTCACGTTGAATTCCACAGAAACAGGTAAAAGCTACAAAGGAACAAAATGCTCTGTATTTTGAAGCGATTTGTGCTACATACTACAGTGAAAATTGCTTAGGGTTTATCAGTGTGAGATTTAGTGTAACAGTGTCAAATCACAAGATAGGAATAATGGACCTGATCAAGCTGTGACTGAAGCCAATTGCAAAAACGGGACTCAGTAGTAATACGTCTAAACTGGGGCCAGCAACTCTGGAGCTGTAATGATTCCTGATCTCGGGTTCCAGTAACTTCAGTTTCTTTTTACTCCTTGAATGCACACAGGAAGCTGGCTTCATTCCTATAGACAGTCACTTTTTCTGAGGGACTCCAGTGGGTTGGGGACTGTTTCTAGAGCCAATGCTGTCTGGAATGGTGTTTGCGGTGCATATAGGCAATTTAATCTGTTTTGATTACTTGGCTGATATCACAGTATTGTGCAGATATATGATAAGTAGACTAGAGCTTAGCTAGAAGCCCATGCCCAAAGCTGCTGCAATTTGGACCTCAATGTATTCAATGTAGTGCAGCACTGACTCTCCCCTCTTTATTAGTTTAGGGTTCTGTTCAAATAAATAGTTCTAGTTTCTCTCTAATACATTACTTACACAGACATCCTTGCTCTTCTTGCCCTTTATGTCCAGCACATTTTATAGATGCTGTGGTAAAGGCTTTCTGTGATTTCCTAAGTTTAGCTCAGGTCAAACACGCTCTTCCTCTCCTGAAACAGGGCTGAGCATACAGCAGGTCTCTGAGCAAATGGCCATAGTTGTGCTGTGTTCACACTGATGCAATGCAAGTGAAACAGCTGGCTGTCAGCCTTTTAAAACCTTATTGAATGCTGTTGGCCTCTGTGTAAAATGGATGATGGGAAAAGGCACACTCATAATCTAACCATGAGATTTGACTCTGCATAGCTTGTCTGTGAGGCTATTCCATACTCCATTAACTTTTCTGATAGGAAGGCTAGAGCCCCTTTTGTCCTCACACAAATCCATGCCTGGATGATCCATACTGGGATTAGTTCAAAATCTGTTAAAAAATGCATTATGCTTTAAGTTTGTGCCTTGGGGATTGGAGGTAGGACTGCTGGGGAAGGAGCAGTTGGAAGAGCAGGTTGGGAAGCCAAACTAAACCACTGCCTTCCAGCAAGGTCATAACCCTGGCAAAGAAAGGGAAATTTTGATCTATGCTGGACAATTCTTGCACCCTGTCACTTGCATGAGTATGCCAGATGATGCCAATTAGACTCACTGCTGTTCATGGTAAACGTCAATAAAACTCCAGCTTTTTAACACTATGTTGATAGAACCTTAGGAGAAACAGTTTCCTCCAAATTCATCCACGGATGAAATAGGGAAATACGACTCTGCCAATTTGCACAGGCTCTGACCTATCTTGGGAACACCAAGTACTTATGCCTGAAGAGTGACTAGAAAACTGTCAGTGTGTTTCAGGTTCTTGTCTCTTGCTGCCTTCTTCAGCCAGTGCTCCCAATGCATAGGTTCCCCAAAATACAAATACAAAAGGGCACAGAGCCTGTTCCAACAGTGAACTATGGAAAGATCAAAGTTTTTTTCTGATTTCAGCATCTTCTGCCTTTTATCACATCTTAGTGATCTGAAGAGAATGGGGGGAAGCAGGTGTGGTTTGGAAAGAGAGTTTCAGCAGGTTCACCACTGCCTCAGCTGACACATGGTAAATAGCCATAGTAAGCTTACTGCGGTCCAGTGCAAAGTGAAAGAATAGAATAGAATAGAATAGAATAGAATAGAATAGAATAGAATAGAATAGAATAGAATAGAATAGAATAGATTTCAGTTGGAATGATCATCTAGTCCAACTGCCGAATTGGAAATGAGTTGGCTTAAACCACAGAGCCTGTTCTCATGCCTGAGCTGACAACTTGACTCCAGCTGAAGGTTTCTAACTCCTCACCTGCTTGAACTTTCTCCTGAGAACAAATCTGACTACACCACCAGTAAGCACTTCTTGGTGAGTTGGAAAAACAGTAAGAATCATGTTCCTCTCTCACTGATACTCACTTTAAAAACCCCACTGCCTCTTGATGAACATGGTGTGCCCTACCCTTGTCTCCGCAATGGCAGGAAGAACACACAGCTGTGAACGTGACTTTTCTCAGGAAATATGCAAGCAGAAGTAACCACCTCTGTGTGGGGACCCTATTGGTTTCCAAGGAAGGGACTATTTTTAACCCATCATCTTTCCTCTTAAAGTAGTCATAATCATAAAGGTAAGAGATACCGTTTTAATAACTTGTTTGTTAACTCCGAGGTAGTATTCAAACACAAAAATGTCAGTGTAAACACTCTGCAATTTACAAATATTAGCATACCAACAGGATATGCTTTGAAATCAAGAACTGTAAGGTCACCCTGTAAGTCTCATCAGAAGCATTTTAATACAAAAGCTGTAATCACAGAATTACTGGCTTTAAACTACTGAATTCCCTAAGGGAAGTCTTATAATGCAAAGGAGTGTAATCATGTTTGATTTACTTTATTGCTAACTCTGCATGGAGATCTGAAAAAAATCACTATTAATCTAAGCCAGACAACATAGGCCTTAAATGAAAATGTAAAACAATATTTTAAAATGATGTTCATGCTGATTGCAGCTTCTCATTTACAGGGGGGAAAAAAACCTCTATTAGACTGTCCTCTTTCCCTACTGTGTTTTCTGCATAGGCTATGCAGTGTTTACCTGCTAAAGATAAAATGTGTTTTTAAGGTTAGAACCTGGTTTATCTCAAGCAAAACCTGATCATCTTTTAGGAGAACAGATAAGAATGAGAAATTGGATTTGGTTCTGGTCTTGCAAGACTTACAAACTCTGACTGCTTGTAGCTTAGAAATCTCTGTCCCAGAAGAGTAAATATTTAATTATTCTGAAAATGTTCAGGCTTCAGAGAGCTTTGCTGATATGCATGACGTTATGATTTAGAATTTCAGATTTATTTCTGATTTACAAAAGCAATTGGAAACACACATGAGTAATTGCTCCTGAAGAGTTGTTGCTAAATTTGGAGCAGATGCAGTGGAATTCAGGTTCTGGGTAGCATTAAAAAAAAAAAAAAAGATACTGAAGTTATGTGTCTGTTCAGAGTTTAGCATGTATTCAGTGTTGCAAAGGACAAAGGGGAGTCCAGGACCATGTGAATAAGCAGCCTGTATATTCAAGGCTTGATATTACTCGTATCGAAGGTACTGGAAAATTGCCATTGGTTTCCTTGAGTCTTTGCTGGGCCTTGAGCATGAATCTAGAGCCTTGATGCTCCCTGTTCCATTGGACACTATTATGAAAACAGTATTTGATTTAACTGCAGAAATGTTGATGCTCCCAAGTTGGTGAGTGTGGTACAAACAAATCTTAGTTCAGCACAAATGAATATATTGTATTGCCTTCAGAACAGCAAACTCAAAAATTCTTGTCAAATGATCATTTTTTGGTGTATTTATATAGAAAATTACTGTGAAGGATAATGTCTGTCACTATTCAAGTATAGGAATAGAGGAATATAATGTTGTCAATTAATAAATCAGGAATGAATGGCTCATCAATACTTTATTAATATATGTTAATTTTTCACATCTCACATTAACATAGCATGCAGTTTGTCTTAACCTCCTAGGTATGCTGATGTTTAAACATAAGCCACGGGTTTTCACAAACCAAGGACAAATTAATTGAAAAGCTGTGATAATCCATATAGGAGTCAAAAAGACACATCAGTCTAGTAGGACTGACTAATTAATGAATAGAGACAACTCATTGCTCTGTAAAATGTTAGAATTGTTTTGGTTCATGGTGGGCCTTGTCATATGAAATCATGAAAGCTATCTCAGAAGACTTGTTAGACTTTCGGTCTCTATGGAGGGAGTCAGATGTAAAAAAGAAATAGAGTAACTCTTAGAGACAGTTCTGAGTAATTTTTTTATGAATTTGTATTTTCTGCATGCAAAGCAATCCCAAACTGTTCCTGCTCATCCCATGTCTGTATTCGATGGATGTGCTTCTTGTGTGTAAAATGATCAGCCTCGGGGTTTACTGGCAAACTAATTCATTTTCCCATTATTTGGAAGGTCACTTTAAAATACTTGCACATGAATTGAAGCAATTACATTAACATGATGTAAGCCCTTAGCTCAGGTAGAAGGTAACTCTTATCAGCCAAAATGTGTTAAACTGTAAGTGCAGTCCTTTGCTAATTCAAAAGGAAATAGATTAACTTAAAGCACCATGTTGGCCAGTTAACCCAAAAGAGAGCTGAAAGGCTATGATGTCTATATGCTACTGCTGTCTTCTGACTGAAGGAACATAACCTCAGCAATATGATATTCTTTCTGCTTTTGACTGGATGACTTTGAATGGGTGAGTAATAAACAAAAGAATAACAAAGAGCAAGTGATGCTTTGCAGACTACATTTTAGATGAATAGTTACGGGTCAACATTTTGAAAGCGTCCCTATTTTGCAAATGCTTTCACATGTGTGTGGTGGCAACCCAAATAATTTAAGTAAGGGATATCAGCAGATGACACAATCAGTTCATGTCTACTTACGGAAAAATATCACTGTGTCTGAATTTAACAGCTCTCTGGGTTTGTAGGTGCTGCAAGCTCTGAGCTCTCAGTCACACAGCACAGGGTCTTACCCACTGCATTCAATTCTAATAAACTTTTCCCTGAAAAGCTATAGCAGGATTATATTGGGTTCAAAGACAGGTGATGCAAGTAACTAAGGCAGGTAAAAATCATAAGCAAAGAGACTGAAAGTTCTCCTACTTTATGTAGAATTTGTTCTTGGGCTTTTCTGAACAGCTATACTGAAAGAAGGGTGGTAGATATTACAGAAGAATCATAGAATCATAGAATCATAGAATCGTTTAGGTTGGAAAAGACCTTTAAGATCATCCAGTCCAACCATTAACCTACACTACCAAATCCACACTAAACCAATCAAGGGTAGACTAGACTAAACCATGTCTCAAAGTGCCACATCTACCCGTTTTTGGAACACTTCCAGGGATGGTGGCTCCACCACCTCTCTGGGCAGCCTGTTCCAATGCTTGACCACCCTTTCTGTAAAGAAATTTTTCCTAATTTCCAACCTAAACCTCCCCTGGCGCAGCTTAAGCCCATTTCCTCTCATCCTATCGCTAACTACATGGGAGAAGAGACCAACACCCACATCACTACAACCTCCTTTCAGGTAGTTGTAGAGAGCGATAAGGTCTCCCCTCAGCCTCCTCGTCTCCAGGCTAAACAACCCCAGTTCCCTCAGCCGCTCCTCATAAGGCCTGTGCTCCAGACCCTTCACCAGCCTTGTTGCCATTCTCTGGACACGCTCCAGCACCTCAATGTCTTTCTTGTATTGAGGGGCCCAAAACTGGACACAGTATTCCAGGTGCGGCCTCACCGGTGCCGAGTGCAGGGGGACAATCACCTCCCTGCTCCTGCTGGCCACGCTATTCCTGATACAAGCCAGGATGCTGTTGGCCTTCTTGGCCACCTGGGCACACTGCTGGCTCATGTTCAGCTGGCTGTCTACCAAAGAACATTAGAGTCTTTCTGCCGATGTATATGAAAATACATATACCCCGGCTTCAAGCTCCTATTCCTTCTACTTCTTCTCCCCTTGTAACAGTGGAGAAGCCAAAAATGCAAACTCCATTTGATTTTTCATCTGCAGGTTTCCCCTACAGGACTGCACAGACTTCGGCTTGGATACAATAATAACGTAGATACCTTTTTTTTTTTTTTTTTTTTAACCTGTTTCCCTTTGGAGAAAGTTTCACAAGTAGTTGTTTCTACTTTTCCTCAAAAAGTGCTAAAGGTAGCATTTTTGGAAGGGAGTGGGACAGCTATTTCTGTGTATAAATATCAATAGCAACTCTAGAAAAACCTCACTTCTTGCTGTATAGCAGGTGATTCATGTCATACCTTAATGTTTCTGGCAGTTTTCCCTAATGCACTTTTACAGTGAGTCATTTCAAGACGCACACGTTGGTGTGGATACATGTATACACAAACACACACATATATATATTTACGGCACAGCCAGACAGACAGTCCCAAAGCTCCCGCCTCCCTTCCGCCAGGCCCGCCCGGGGGACATCCCCGTCCCGCCGGCAGGTGGCGCTGTGGGGCCGGGTCGGGCCGGGCGCCCCGCTCCCTAGGCCCCGCCCCCAGAGGCTCCGCCCCCCGCGGCCCCGCCCCCAGGCCCCGCCCCCCCGAGGCCCCGTCCCCCGCGCCCCCCGCGCCCCCGCGGCCGAGGGCAGCCCCGCCGGGCCCCGCGTCCCAGCGCTCGGGGCGGGGGGGGCAGAAGAAAGAAAACGGGGAGGGAATTTCTCTCTTTTTCTTCCTTTTCCGCTCTGTAAACTGAGTGAAGTTCGGTCAGCTGGCCGCGTCCCTCCGCGCTGCCGGGGGTGAGCCCCCCGTCGGGAGGCGACAAAAATCATCTCGGCCCAAGGCAGCGCTCCCCCCTCCCCGCCCCTCACCCGCCGCGGGTCCCCGGAGCCCTCAGCTGCCGGTGGCGGCGCCGGGCAGCGGCTGCGGGCGGCAGAGCGGCTCCGTGCCCCGGGCAGCGGCTGCGGGCGGCAGAGCGGCTCCGTGCCCCGGGCAGCGGCTGCGGGCGGCAGAGCGGCTCCGTGCCCCGGGCAGCGGCGGCGGGCAGCGCAGGGCGCGGGTGCCGGGGCCGGGGCCGGGGCAGGAGCGGGGGCTCCGCGCTGCCCGGCGGAGCTCTGGGAGGAGGGAAAGCGCAGGGAGGATCCGCGAGGATCCAGGTAGATCCAGCTTTTACCGCTTACCAGAAGCCACCAGCAGCAGGACCTCCGCCTCCTCCCTCCGTCCCTCCCTCCCTCCCCCCCCTCCCCCTCCCCTAACTCCCTCCCTCCCCTGCCCCTCCGCGATGAGAGACGGGCCAAGTCGGTGCGCGCCAGCCAGCAGCGGGCTCTGCCGGGGGCAGGCGGATCGCTTTCATGTCGCAGGGTGACCGCTAGCCCTGCCGAGGCTCCCCGGGCCGGGCCGGGCCGGGGCTGGGGCTGGGGCTGGGCAGGCGGCGGCGGGCGGGCAGCTGCCCCGGCGCCGGGGTGCCCGCCGGCGCGCCCCGCGGGATGCTGGCGGCGGGGGATGCGGAGCCGGCCGCGGACTAAGATGGGGGGCAGCCACTCCCACAGGGCGCCCGTCTTCGACGAGAACGAGGACGGTGAGTGCGGAGCTGTCCACGGTACCGCGCCCGCGCCGCCCGCCCGCCGCCGCCGTGCCGCACCTGGGGGCCCGGGCAGGTGTCTGCCTCGCCCCGCGCCCCCGGGAGCCCCGGGGGACGCATCCCCCAGCGGGCTGCCTGCTGTGCGGTGAGCTGCCCGGGGAAGCGGGAGGGAAAGCCCACCTTTCTTTAGCCCTTTGCGCCGATCGCCTGGGTACGTGCTTCTAGCCGAGCTCACCCGGAGCCTAGCACGCCGTCGCTTGGGGTGTAGGCACATGGCGGGTGACTTCGTCCGTGCGTTTGCCAACGGGCACCGCTTTGGAGACGGATGCCCACTTTTTTGTCTTCATTTACAGTTGACTCGTTGCCCACCTGCCCGTTTTAAATGGTGAATTCTCTCTCAGTCAGTATACTTCTTCCATCACGTTTACTTTCTGAAACTTTTTTTTAGCCTGTTCTGTTACTCTGAGATTTTTCTCCCTGCCTAGATAATATGTCATAAGAAAGTGTATCTTGTAAAGTTTTTGGAAGGCAATGGAAAAATTTGCATAAAATATGCTGTTTCTTCACTATTTATGCATTTCCATGTCATTTTCATATGTAGACCACATTTAGCTGGAATTACCTGACTGCGTTTCCATTACAAGCATTTTGGCTTTTGAAACAAAGAGAACGCTGTGCTCTTAGGAAGCAGATATTTGTATGCTATCACTAGAAGTGTTTTTAATGTTATTTATGGGATAGATGTTGTTGCCTATCTGGACGATTGATGCTTAATTTTTAGTATATTCCTTTCCCAGTAGTTCCCATGTATTTTATTAGGAGCTGATTGTGTCTCAATAAACTATCACATTGTTTTGGCTTTCTGAGGTTCATAAAAAGTCAAAGACATGTATGCTCTTCCCTATATGGAGATACTTGTATTGTTTTGGTAATAGGGAGGAAATACATTAAATGTATGTAAAGTGCTTGAAAGGGTGAAGACACATTTACTTGCATTTAAGACACAATTATCATTCCCTATTCCTTGACAAAGCTTGAAGAGCTATTTGATGAGGTTTGTTTTACAAGACCCCGTTGTTTGTGTGGAGAATGGGACAGATTATTTACTATTTGTGTATTGTGGTGCAATAGCTGTGATTTTCTTGTATTGATATAAAATTTCAGTCCTTTATCATACATAGGTCATGCTATGTAAACAAGTGAGAGAGAAACCCCACCACCACCACCACCTCCCCCCCCAGGTAAAATCTTGATCATGTGTAATGAGTCTTGTAAACCTTGGGGTAACTCACCAAGAAATATCCAAGAGTGAAAGCATGGTGTTAATCTTGTCTGTACACCCTAAGGTAAAAAAATAGCCATGCCTTTGCCTTTGTAAGGCTTGTGATTGGACTCTCGAGTTAGCAGTTTCCATGAATTATTACCACTGGGGTTTTTTGTTGTTTTTGGTTTTTTTTTTCTTTTTTCCATGAGACAAGGCTGTGGTCAGGTTTTGAACAAAAAGAACAAAGTTCAATAGTAAATTATGGCAGAGAAGACTTCATTCCACTTGGTTCTTATTCTCTCAGGAAAGCATTTCTGTAATGCAGCTATTATTAATACCTAATAAAAAGCCACATAAAGTATTTATGGTCTTCTATTAGGTCATTATTTATTCTTTGCCTGCTTTTGTTTTGTTTTGTTCTGTTTTTTGCCATTATGAATGTTCCTAACATCATCTCTTTTTTTTCCTCCTAAGATACTATGCTTAGCACAACCATCTAGTTCAAAAGAGTCCACTGCTTTTGAAATAATAGCCTATTTCCTATACTACCTACAAATTATTATTCAGGATGGAGTTTTCCCAAGTACCTAAATAATATAGGAAAATATCTCCTCTTTGAAAATGTATCTTACAAGGTTTAAACCAAAATCAAGCTGTATTTCATATTCCCAGTAGTAGCTACAAGAGTCACTGTTTTCCACAATATTGGACTCAGTATGAAATTAAAAAAAAAAAAAAGGCAAAAGAGAAAGTACAGCAAGAGGAAGTAGATTTGTTTCTTGAGATGGTGTAATTTTGCTCAAGAATGACAATGCTTATCAATTCAAAGAGAACTGGAATAAATGAGTTGTGTATGAATATGTAGGCATAGTAGAAACTAAGCTATTTAGTGTATTGTGTGTAATGTCACAGCTGCCTCTTAAAATGAGAAAAATGAGCAGAAAAAAGAATTGTCATTTTATGTTTGTATGTGTTAATGATGGATGTAGAATAAAACATGAATTTTGGAAGAAGAGATTTCATAGAATCATAGAATCATAGAATCATAGAATCATAGAATCATAGAATGCTTTGTGTTGGAAGGCACCTTTAGAGGTCATCCAGCCCAACCCCCTGCAGTGAGCAGGGACAGCTTTAACCAGATCAGGTTGCTCAGAGCCCCATCCAACCTGGCCTTGAATGTTGCCAGGGATGGGGCCCTCCACTACCTCTCTGGGTAACCTGTTCCAGTGTTTCACCACCCTCATTGTAAAAAATTTCTTCCTTGTAGCCAGTCTAAATCTATCTTACTTTAGTTTAAAACCATTACTCCTTGTCCTGTCACAACAGGCCTTGCTAAAAAGATTCTCTCCATCTTTCCTGTAGGCCCCCTTTAAGTATTGGAAGGCCGCAATAAGGTCTCCTCGCAGCCTTCTCTTCTCCAGGCAGAACAACCCCAACTCCCTCAGCCTGGCCTCATAGGAGAGGTGCTCCAGCCCTTGGATGATTTTTGTGGCCCTCCTCTGGACCCGCTCCAACAGGTCCATGTCCTTCTTGTGCTGAGGGCTCCAGAGCCGGACGCAGCAGTGCAGGTGGGGTCTCACCAGAGCAGAGCAGAGGGGCAGAATCCCCTCCCTCGACCTGCTGGCCACGCTGCTTTTGATGCAGCCCAGGATACGGTTGGCTTTCTGGGCTGCAGGCGCACATTGCCGGCTCATGCCCAGCTTTTCATCCACCAGTACCCCCAAGTCCTTCTCTGCAGGGCTGCTCTCAATCCCTTCATCCCCCAGCCTGTATTGATATTGGGCGTTGCCGCATCCCAGGTGCAGGACCTGCACTTGGCCTTGTTGAACCTCATGAGGTTTATGCGGGCCCACCTCTCCAGCTTGGCCAGGTCCCTTTGGATGACATCTCGTCCTTCCGGCATGTCAACCACACCACTCAGCTTGGTGTTGTCTGCATACTTGCTGAGGGTGCACTCAATCCGACGGTCTATGTCATTGATGAAGATATTGAACAGCACTGGTCCCAGTACGGACCCCTGAGGGACTCCACTTGTCACTGGTCTCCATTGGACATCAAGCTGTTGGCCATGACCCTCTGGGTGCAACCATCCAGCCAATTCCTTATCCACCGACCAGTCCACCCATCAAACCCATATCTCTCCAATTTAGAGAGAAGGATGTTGTGGAGGGATTGTGTGGAAGGCTTTACAGAAGTCCATACAGATGACATCCATTGCTTTTCCCTTGTCCACTGATGCAGTCACTCCTTCATAGAAAGCCACTAGGTTGGTCAGGCAGGACTTGCCCTTGGTGAAGCCGTGCTGGCTGTCTCGAATCACCTCCCTGTCCTCCACATGCTTGGGCATAGCTTCTAGGAGGATCTGCTCCATGATCTTCCCAGGCACAGAGGTGAGGCTGACAGGTCGATAGTTCCCAGGGTCCTCCTTTCTTCCCTTTTTAAAAATGGGCACAACATTCCCCTTTTTTCTAGTCAGCAGGGACTTCACCTGACTGCCATGACTTTCCAAATATCATGGAGAGTGGCTTGGCAACTCCATCAGCCAATTCCCTCAGGACCTCAGGATTTAAACCATTTATTGTCACTTTGTAAATCATAGAAAAAGTTACTTATGTGGTGTACCGCTTAACAAAGAAATATATGGAAATAATGCATGAAGAGTACCCAAGTACTGCCTGGCAAGCCTATAGTGTACTCACTCTAGAGTTACAACTCATGCTTTCTGTCTAATGAGAATAGGTGTTGATCCATTGAATAGGTCTAAAAACTGTAAGTTGTATGTAGACTCCCTGCCATGCTTAGGATAATAAAAAAGGATCCAGCCAGAAGGCTGGACTACATATTGTAAGTCCACAGTTATCACAGACAGCATAACACATCGTTATCATACACTGATCTTTTTAAAGGACATAATACATACCATTTTTAAACTAGCTATATTTGTTCTCTGTGTGCTATTTTTGTTACAAGGATCTTCCAGAACTTCACTCTTTAAATGGTTAGAAGCATCTGTTTTCCTGATTAAATGATTCTTAACCTATTTATAAGATTTATGTTTAAGTCAACTTTTTTGTTAGCTTAAACAGCTCTTCACCCTCTATAATTACTCCAGTACACTGATAGACAGCAAAAAAGCCCACTCTCACTCTTTGATTTGAAGAAAACCTCTTTTAGTTTTCTCTTATTTCTACTGCTTTTCATTCCCTGTGCCCCTCATCTGCATGCATTTGAAGCTGTCTTGGTTGCACACAGATAACCCAAATTATACACAGAATTGCAGGTGAGTTTTCACCAGGACCTTGTGCTGGAAAAAATACTTCCTGATCTCCACTGGAAATTACTTTCCTGGTACAGCCTATAACTATATATGTCCTTTTCATGGACATACCATGTGGATAGTTCAGACACCCAGTGATCAGTTAGTCCACCAGTGCCCTGTTCAGTAATTTCCACTGATGAGCTCCAATCTATAGCAGAATTTTTTGGTGTTCCTGTGTACCTGAACTTGCATTTTGCATGACTGAATTTCAGTCCATTTCTGTTATTCATATTCTCAAAGATGATTGCCCACTTCTTCCCTTGTGTTGCTCTGATTCTCCATTGCTTTACCAATGTTTTGTATCGTCACCACTCTCATCAGCTTCATGCCAGTTATCAAGTCCACTGAATATTTTTTGTAAATATTTAGCTGGATCATTTCCAGACTTCATCTCCTTTGCTGTTAACCCCCATCAGTCTCATAAGTCCCATTTCAAAAATAACATTTTTTGCTGTGTTACCCACCATTCATTTTGCCAGTTAATCCTCACCTTGTTCATCTTTGCTTATACTTTCTTATATATCACTTTACTGAAATTGAGAAAAATTAAATCTAAGCTAACTGTACCATCTACAACTCTGCCTTCTCATCAAGGAAAAGTATCTGGTTACTCTTGCACAAAAAACTTCTGATAAACCCATGCTGTATTTACCTAATTTTTTCCTCTTAACCTAGGTTAAAGCACGACAACAGCTAGGAAAATCCAGCAAACAGAATCCTTTGTTTGCCTGGAGCTCATACTCTGGATAAAGAAGCTCAATGGAAAAATATCTTTCATTTCTTGATTTTTATTGCTGTATAAGTTGGATAGACAACTGGGTCTAGTGTAGCAGCATCACTACTTCTAATCAAAGCTAGATACTTTAATGGAGTGTAACTATAGCGTGTTTTCAGACATTTAGAAAGTGTTTTCAAGCTAGGTACTACACTAATCATGTACTCAATTCAGCTCTCGAGTAAAAGGAAAACAGTTTCATTTTGGTTAATCCTGCTAAAGAAAAGGAATGTTGACTCTCTTTATCTCAAATATTTCCTATTCTCATAACAATTGTCCTCTCCTGAATATGTGTATCCAGTACTAATATCAGGAGAGCAATGGAGTACCTTTCCTCATGTTCAGCTCTTCAGAAACAGCAATAAGTTCACAAGAATGACAATAGAAGGGTGAGGGGAATATTCACCATGGGTAAATGTTATTTTTCAAATTCTCAGTAAATATCATATGTAACAAAGAGCCTTTCACTGAGCATCCTGAAACCATAGAGCTTGAACACTCCTTTGCGGAGGTCAGTATGACATGCTGTGCCTCAGTACTGTAGTCTTGTATGAGGGAAATGAGGCATAGCAACATGCCTTGGATTACTTCTACATGGTCAGTCCCTGATTCACTGTACTGCTTATGTACCTGCTTAATTTCATGGAAGTGCTGAAGTCCCACTGCTTGGCCTGAGTCATAAGGCTTCATTCTGCTGTAGTGTCATAACTACAGAGCTCAATGGAAATCTTATCTACTAGAGAATACAGCATCCATCCTCTGGAGTTAAACTTTAAATTCTAAGTTGTAATTTAAAATTGATTTCTACCTCTCCTCTTAAGAAAAGCCTTCAGCTTAAATGAAGTTGTTGGTGAGTAGCAGAAAAAGTCATTATTAAATGACCAGCTGCTGAAAAGACCATCTTGTACTAAAAGCATAAAAAATAGTTACAGATCCTAACAAAATGGCCTGCAGTTAATATGGTTCAGCTAGCTAAATTCAGCTAAATGGCTGAATTTATACAAAGTGCAGTGGAAGCTGAAGATCTATGAAAGTGACATAGGGAAAAATGACACACAAGGGTTTCACTTGGAACCAGCTGAAAGCAATGGTTAAATGTCAAAATGAGTCAGATTCAAAATAGAGTATGCAGTGTCCAGTTATTGTCAGTGATATGATAGTGCTCATCAGCCTGCCACCAGAAAGCTGTAATGGATAATGTCTGAGGCAGTCATATAACAACTGCAAAGAGCTCAAATCACAAGGCTAATAATGTACTCTTTTCGAACTAATTGTTTCATAAAATATAGCCCTACAGAACAGTTGAATAAAGGGTTTGGAGTCTAAATACCTTTTGTTAGTGAAGGTAACAAATATAGGGTGAAGTTAATATTTCTGCTGGATTTTTGGTTTGTTCATGCAATTTCTATGGTAGGTTATGTAGCATTTTACTTTTTCCTTTGCAAAGAAGAATATTCCAATTCCCTTTTAGAACTGGATTAGGTAGGTATACCACATTGCGACTTAAAAATGCTCTAAGGCAGTTCTGTGTCAAAAAATGGATAAAACACAGCTGTTGAAGACATTATTTTATGCTGGATATCAAGGTTTTTGATAAATAAGATCCAGACCATTGGATTTTTATTTTTTTGTTTTATGACTATATTGAATTATATACAATTTTATTTTCCATTTATTGAACTTTAGACATGAAGTCATCATTATATGTAGTACAATACATTTCAGAAACCCTAATGCTAGTGTCTATACACACATGGAACAAAATAGCGATCAGTGTTGAGCTTGCAGTTACAGCATTCTATGAGACAGTAGAAGAATATAGACAGAAAGGAGAGCACAGAAGAACAATAGGATAATTCCAGGCAGTCACAGAGGTACCAGCTGCCAAACTGTTGTCAAGAGTTTTCATGGTCTGTGCCAGAAGAGGTTCAGAAGGAATATCACGGCAGTGCAACCACCATCAGGCATTATCTCCCTGAGTCAGTCTTCTTAAAGCTTTCGTACAACGTACACAAATAATGTGGACCTCTTCAGACACTAAGTGGTAATAATAGGTGAAGTTTAATACTAGATCACAGGTTTCCCTTTTCTACAGGGAACTCTAAAGAAAAACAGCATGGATCTGGCATTTCCTTCTTAGCTTCTTGCTCCCTCAAATGACCTGCATCTCCGTTCCCCCATTTGACTGTCCTAAAAATGTTGTGCAATATCTGATTTACCTTGCACTGTCAGGATTAGAACCAAGACTCCTTCAAGGGACACCTAAAGTACTTACCAATTTTATTTTACTTTACCATCACCCAGATTCAACAAAATCTCTGCCAGCAATGGCTTAGAGATGGACTAGATGACTTTTCAAGATCCTTCCTAAACATATTTTCTACAACTCCAAGATTTAATTTTCAGCTTTTGTGGAAACATACTTGTCAGCACCTTTGTCTTAAACAAAGGCATCATGTAAGTCTTTGCTGCTGCTTTTGCAGCCTTCCAGAATTTGCACAAGTGGTTGGCATGACACCTACCTCTAAGAGTGTTAAGAAATTTCTTGGTGGCTTGTTATCTAGGAAGTGTAAGTGCTCAGGAGAGGTAACATTTTACCCATGTTGATATGTGTGTTATGTAGTGTGCCTGGATGTCAAGATAGGCTTTTTGGGTAACTAAGTATAAATAATTCAAAGCTAACTAAACATCAAGCAAGATAAGCTTAAAGACTCCTATCCAAGATCAGGGAAAACTCTGAATGTGAAATAAACTATGAGAAAACAAGATTATTGTGTAAATCTCAACACCATTGTTTTTGCAATCACTCCTTTACAAATTCATAAATTGTCTCCCATCCCTGCCCACAGATATTCCTTGTAGTGAAAAGGTAAGGCTCTGCTCCCTCAGATGTGTCGCTATGTGGTTTTGTGTGCCAAAAGAGTAGGCTTTCAGAGAGCTGGGTTCTGCAGGACTGGAGAAGCTGAATAGCAGAAGCAGCAGCACACTGAAAATTACGTTTGGTTTTCCCATGGACAAATGGTGTTCAAATGTACAGAGATATTAAACTGACTTGACTCCTCAATATTGGCTTCACTTCCAGTAGAGTTCAAAAGATCAGTCTTTCACTTCTGCCAGGGAGATCATGAGGTTGGTAGCACTCACTCCCCTTTGACACCTTCCCATAGAACAAGGGGGAACAGGTCTATCTCCTTCCATTGGGCTCCAGTGTGACATCCACTGGGTCATTGATAGCATCTGGCATGAAACTGAAAGAATTTGTTGATGTGGATTTGGGTTACAAAGCTAGCAGTAACGTGGGAATGCAATTTTTTGTGAGCCTTGAGTAACATGTTGTCCAGTGAATGGAGGAAGTTCAGCCCGGAATCAAATGTTGTACCTGACTGAATTAGAAAGTTATTGAGAAAACCTTTTGAAGAAAAAATAGTAAGGAATTATGATCTTGCTCACAGGTACTCAAAGAAAGTTGGTCCTGTCCTACCAGGACTGTCTTTGTACAGTCTCTTCTGAATGTGGGCATAAGAATAAAGAAGGCAGGGGTTTTGTTGGCCAAGAATAAGACTTTTACTTTTTTCTAGCTTCCTCATTAAATAGTAAGGCTGGGAAAGCAGAAGCAGAAGCCTTCCTGATGCAAAACCTAGTGGGCAGTGATGCCTGGGACCAAGCACTGAAGGGCAGAAAAGAGGAAAAGATTGTCAAATTCATTTTGGAGATTTCACAGTACTTTGACTTAGCTAGAGTGAGCTAATGCTGAGATGGTGGGAAAGGTGTGGAAGAGAAAAGGTTGCTACTGAGATCAATCAACACAAAGCAAAAATTTCTGAGAGGATACTCAAAGGAAAAGCACAACTTCAAGTTCAGCCTGGTAGTGGAGCTCCACAGTATCCTAATCATGGTAAAACATGTGAGGGGAATAGACAAAAATTAGGGCACTTAGCCATCAAACTTTGCAGGAGAGGCATGGGCTTTCTGGAGGGGGAAGAGCAGAAGTAGTAAGCAGTGTGTACATCAGGGGACCTGATCTCTCTTGAGCACAGTTCCGCTTAATTTCATGAACTAGTTAAATCAATTACCTTAAACTACATTCCTTACAGCCTAATGTAAGCCTATGTTGAGCTGTTGCTGAATTTGCTGTTGTACTTGTGAATGCAGTACAAACGTGTATATGTAAGCTTCCCTGCACCAGGAAAAAGTAAAAGATTATTATTCTGCAAAGATCAAAAACTTGTGCTAGCAATTTCTTAACTAAATCATATTTTGAGTTTCCTTGGACTCAATCACAATTTGGCATGAGTAACAAATACAGGGTGTTTGCAGAAACAGAACAGGCAAATGTCTTGATTTTTTTCTCCTTTGGTTAAAGGAGAACAAAGCTTGTTTACTCTCTGGGGTTCAGTCTCTAATACATTAACTATTTTTAATAACAACACTGGCTTTTATTTGTCTACATTTGATCCCAGGAATCAGCTTCCTTTATCAGAAATGCCTGTTCATATCATACAGTATCTGCAGATGAGCACTGCTGGGGCCTAAGATGCCTACACCTTCTCAGTACAAGAGGAGGGTAATACATTTATCAGGACCTAGAACTGATTCTCTTAATACAGTATTTCATGGAACTTCCTTTGACTTAGTTTTAAACTCTTAGAAATGAACATTATACTGTATAAATGATACATCATGTGCATAAGGTACAACATTAATACTGTACACTTCAAATTCTTACTCTGTCTAATGTAGTAAATGGGCTTTTATTGTACTTCCTTTATGCAAAGGGGTTTTTTTGATAGACACAAGTACTGTACATTTACAAAACACAAATTTCTGGAGAAAAGAGGAAATAACGAAGGCATCTGTTGCTTCACTGGTGAGTACTACCAGGCTTTCCCTTTCAGATTCTCACTTACCAGAATCTAACAAATATAATGCAAGTGCAGCACGTGACCTGTTTTCAGGTCGTTCTCAGGAAAATCTTAGTGTTATATATTGACCTATTCCCTTAGGCAGTCAGCATTCACCTGAAGTGTCCAGCAACAAGGGACTCTAAGAGTAGGGGTGTACTTTTGTATTGCAGAAACGAGGACTTTCTTCCTTTTGTTCCCAAATAAGTTATTTTCCACCCCAATAACCAGAAGACTTGTTTACACTGTAATCGTCTCTCACCTGATCAGTTTGTCCTTATCTTTAGCTTCCTTAATTTCCACATTGACTCTTATCAACTTGTGTATTTTCCTAAGTAAATGAAACAGTCTGAATGGACAGGCTAGGATTTGTGAGACCATTGGACAGTTTTGTTTTTAAGCATGGGAAATTTGAACTCCATAAAAAATGTTTGTAAAAATCTGATGTCTCTTCTTAAATCACTGCCTCAGTTCTAGAAGCTGGCAACTTTCTGTATTTTCGAATCTGGCGTTCTTTGTCTGTCAGGAAACCTAGCAGTATGCAACCAAGGAAAGCTTACTGGAGATTTGGCCCTTAGGGGCATGGTTTAGTGGTGAACTTGGCAGTGTTAGGTTTATGGTTGGACTCGATGATCTTAAAGGTCTTTTCCAACCTAAATGATTCTACAGTTCTATGATTTCAGTTTATTTCACTTGTATTCAGTCCCTCAGGGTTCTTTTTTCAGTTTTGCATATGATTAGTTTCTTCCATTACTAATAGAAGATTCTATCTATAATCAGTTTTTCTCCTACACCCCTTTTCTATGATCTCTGTCACAGGTCTTGCCACAAGACCATCAAATTCTATTACACTTTTATTCTTAGAAATGTTGTACCCTATTTTCTGACATGGGTGTTAAGTGCCATATAGACACATAAGTTACTTTCATTCATTCCATAATTAAGGCAAAGGCATTTTCCTTTTAAATTGAAGGAACCCTTCTTAGAAAGCATTACTAGAATTGGTGGCAGCCTATTATGGAGGTTTTTAAGACCTTAATGATAACTAAACACAGTTGATGAATCTGAAATTTATTTCCCAAATTTTATATCCCCATAAATATTTTCCTCATAATATCATATCATAATATAAAAGTGTGTATTTTATATTTCATTAATTCTTTCCTACCTTTTTCCATTTTGAAAATGTTTGTTTTGGATCTATTCATCAAATCAACCCTACAGATTGTTTATCTGACTCAAATTGAAATACAAATGAAGTCAGTGCTTTTTAGCTTCCTACTTCTATCTGGCAATATTTTATTGCTTTTGAGATTATTTTCACTTTCTGTCTTATTTTCTCTCTTTCTTTCTTTCTTTTTTTTTTTTTTTTAAATTATTTTAATTTCAGTTCTCTGAAGTTTGGAAACTTTTAGATAAGTTCTACAGCTGATGTACTTTTCTGCCCTGTCATTTTTAGCTTGGTTTGATAGTGAATGAAATAGAGCACTGGCTTTGTCATTGTATTGCTAACACTGTTCTGTGTAAGAAAGATTCTCGTATTGGGTAAGATAAATATACTACGAGGCAGTACACCACAATGGACAAAAAATATTTTCCTTCTTTTTCCTACTTTTGCAGTGATAAGGGAACTACTGTTCCTTATTTAAGACCTAAAAATGCAAACTGAGTTAATCCTTCCAGAAATTATTATTTCCTCTTGATACTGTTCTGCCTCCTTTGCTGAGCAATGAAAACTGTTCTTAGCCACCCTGTTAAAACAGAGATGCAATATAATCGCAAAATCACCATTAACCTCCTTAGTTTCCTTCACACCTTTCTGAAACTATCCCCCACTTCCCCCAGGATTGTTTTCATGTCATGTTAGGAAGATTGGTTTTATGCCTTTTGGGGTTAGGTTTAGATAAATCTTTGTCCAAGCTGTAAAGCCTGCCAATTTTTGGGGGGCAATAGCACATCTTAGGCACTGTGATCTTCTACACAGATCTTGAAGTCAAAGAACAAAAGCTAATCAAAAGATCCTTTCTGAGAAGCAGAAAAAAAATATTATTTTAAGTCCAGCTTCATGTTTGGCTGTTTTAGCCTATGAAAACCACAGAGAGCGCTACACACTCTGAAGTGCAGGGCATTGCTATAAAACAAAGTTAGCCTTTACTGAGATTGGTTTGGATATAATGCGAGGAACAGACTAGCCCAGAAGTCTTTTACAGCTTCATGAGATTCTCCTCTGCCTAGCCTTGACCTGTAATTTCTCAGCAACAGTATGCCAATTATGCCGTTATTTCCAACTCTTTTCCAGCCCAGTGACATGTCTTTGAGGTCTTTTGCTTAAGTTTTTAAACTAAACTATTTAACTAGATTGTTTTATGGTGCAAATAAAAATAGCAGATAAAAATATATTAGAAAGAGAAATACATTTTTAGTGTGAAATTCTCTGCAAAAATCTCAGTGTTGAAAGACTTTCTTGCAGGATCTATTGATCTTCTGTTAAACAAAAATGTCACCACTAAATGCTGTGAGATTTTGCTGGAAAAGAGTGATAGGGTATGGAACTTTTCCCAGTGATCCAAACTTTCAGCAGGGCAATCCTTGTTCTTTTGGAGTTAGGGAGCTCTCTGCTGATGAACGGGAGAAGAGAGCAACTAGAGAATAGCTGCCTGGGCAGTTGTAAACATTGGCTGTGGGAGGCGGGATGTGCAAGTGAAGCTTCTTTGGTGGCTAGGCAAATTCTAGCTGTTGCTAGGATAGCGTCTTCTCTCTGAATGGCTTTTCACAAGGCTTTTTTCTGAGAGTGAGGAGAGGTTATGTCTGCTGTTTAGAAAAGATTAAGTAATATGTGGCAGTGAAGAAATGCCATGTTTTCAGTGCTTTCAAGTACCTATGCTGAGTGCTGCCCTGACTTCAGACCTTTGGTTCTCCTAAGCCAGGAGCCATCAGTCTATCTCACAGGTGTCAGAGGGAGCACAGGCACGGTTTTTAAATGCATTAACAGAAAGCGACCCTTTCAGTGTAGTTGCTGTACCTTACAGAGAGAAGATCCTGCTTGTGGCATTCAGTTTTCTCATTGTTTCTAGTGAGATGCAGAGAATTTTGAACACTTCCCTGGCCATACAAATGCTAATGAGTGACTACAGGATCAGCTCTCAGCCTTCTAACCTTCCTCTGCTAGGTAGTTCATATACATCTTTTGATCTACAGACATATATGGATCAATGATGTCCTGATGTTTCAAGTGATGGGGTGACCTGGATGCTGCAAAGAACCTCCTGCAGTGCTATATTCTAATTTGGAAAAGAAAAATACAGCCCAGCAGACCACCCGGGAAAGACTGCTGACTACTGTCATATGCAATATATTTCTTCTAGTCTTTAGTGATATTAAGCTGATTTCCAGTCCTTTTTCCACCTGTATTTTTGACTAACATAATAATAATAACAATAACAATAACAATAACAATAACAACAACAACAACAACAACAACAACAACAACAATAATAATAATAATAATAATAATAATAATAATAATAATAATAATAATAATAAAGATAGACCTGGTGGGGGCAAATAAACTTTTTTTTTTTGCTATTTTGAAGGTTTTCCATTCTGTACTGTGAAGAAACCAAGGCTGTTTAATATTCTTTTCATAAACAGCCCAAGGAAGCTCTGACCTACTGATGTACCATTTTATCCTAGTTAAGAAAATACAATACAGATACACATATATTTTTAGAGGATACTTCTCTCTCTCTTTCTCTATCTATATACATAGATATTTTTATATGTACTTTACTCTCGTCAAAACAAACCCAGTGAATGTGGTAGGGAATTCTAGAACTGAGTCACCAACATTCATTGTTTTCATCTAACATCTATAATTAAACTTATTTGAGATTCTATTTCTGTGATTATACAGAATTGGTATAAGCACATTTAATACCACAGAATGTTTCAGGCATTAAGACTAACAAACCTTCTGCTACATTGAGCAATTTTATCCTCTACAGTCCACTATTTGTGCTTTGCTACTAACAACTTCTGTTGTTAAAATCAGATGTTCTTTCCATTAGTACGTCAGCTACACACCCTCTACATCGAATGAATCTTTTTATTTATTCCTGATGTGTGGTGATATAAGGTAAATCTTTATAAGTTAAGTTGTGGCTTAAAGAGTCTACTGACCTGCTGTTAATGCCCACCCCCAGCCATAATCTGGGAACCGCAGCTGGTCTGAAGTCCTCCTCCTCCCCTCAGTCACCTCTGCGCCAGCTGACATGAAAACCTTGGAATGGAGAAGAGGTGGATTTGGCTTGTTTTGTGAGTGTACCTATGTTTGCTTTGCTTTAAATCTTTCATGTTTCACTCCTAATCTTAGCAGTGGATAGATAAGTCAAAGGCCCTGATTTCCTTATTCATGTTTACCGTTTTCAGCAATGCATGGTTCTGTCAGCTTTGGTGTAATTGCTTGTGTTGTGTGAATAAGCATACTTTTATCAGGCTGAAACTGTCTTTACTTCATCACTGGAAGGATTTGCCAGTGGCAAGTAGCGCAATTATCAGAGAGTAAGTCAGCAGCTCCAAGTAAAAAAGCTTCTGCAGTTAGGTGGCCAATGTATGTACAGCAGTCAATCCATCTTTTTCAGTCTCAGTACAAAAACTACCAATTCCATCATTAAATATCTGTCTGTAAACCTTGAGATGAAGAAATTTGAGTTGCACTGAAATTCCAAAAGTTCTTTATGAATTAAATATAGCTGTTACTATCAGGTCTTTTTTCTACCCTTTCTACACACCCTGAAGGAAAACAGTCACAAAAAGTGAAGTATCAAAATAGAAAGGTGTTTTAATGTTAACTAATAACTCAGGCTATTGCTTCAACTGAAGTTGAGAAAAATTGATTATGTCGGGTCAACAAAAAGTTTGGTCTTGAACATGTAGGTAAGAAACCTTTGTGAGACCTGCTTTTACTCCAAAATGGAAGACAAAACAAAGTGATTCTTATGAAATTAAATGAGTGACACAGTGAAATAGTAAGAATCCTAGCCACAATCAAAAAGTAACCCCTTTTTCGCTCCAGAAAACTCAGATAAATAGAACTGTAAAGCTAGATTCAGGTCAGTCCCTGTGGAACTTCAGAGGTTTGGATTTGAGGTTCCATCCCTAGAATGGATTTTATTTTTTTAGAAGTATAGCTTAGTTTTAAAAATTTACAAGACCTATGAATAAGATGCAACCTGAGTGCTGAAGTACATAGTGAATGTCATTTAATTGAGGAAGATGGATAAATATGGGTGGGCTAAAGGATAGGGTTAATCGAGAAGTCCAGCACTCTTAAAAGTAATTTTTTTCCTTTATTTAAAAAGTCCATGGAAATCTGGCTAGTATAAGAGGCATCTAGATTCTGCTGGAGTTTGAGGTGCTTCTTTGTGGCCAGACCGTAATGGAATACTTGCAATTTTCTTTAACTCTTCTGTACTGGAGTGCTGGCACTTAAATGTACTCAATACGTGTGCTGCTAATTTAATTAAGCACTGCCTTTTTCCATAGTGAGAGGCAGCTTTTCCTGTTCTCAGTCCCCATATTACCCTTGGCTACAGCTGTGCAACCTTACAGCTGGATCCCACTGCTCTAAAACCATGGCCCAGCACGTAGCGCTGGAAATGCCAGTGTGCAGCAGAAGTGGGCACAGTGCAAGTGCCCTGTCCCCAAACCAGGCAAGGAAAGCAGGTCAGTGACAGCACGTGGGGTCAGCCAAGATCCAGAGGGTAGTTGAGGTGCATGGCCAGGCACAGATATACCTGCAACCTAGCTTGGGTGAGGACTGAGCTGAAGTGCAGCTCAGCAAAGCCATGGCAGGTCCCAGCCGGGTTCCTCGTGGCTCTTTCTCACACAGCTCGTTTCACAGCAGCCTGGGGTTCCTGAGACCATGGGCAGTGTGGTGGTGGTGGAGCAGGGGATGCTGG
This sequence comes from Pelecanus crispus, assembly GCF_030463565.1. Classification (NCBI taxonomy): domain Eukaryota; kingdom Metazoa; phylum Chordata; class Aves; order Pelecaniformes; family Pelecanidae; genus Pelecanus; species Pelecanus crispus. The sequence continues at coordinate 73,007,967 of NC_134646.1, forward strand.
TCATGGTCAGCAAGGCCAGTTAGTGCCCTCAGAGCCCTGAGAGATACAGGTTGTTTTTCAAGTTGATGTTTGTGACTTTTTTGATGAGGAAGAGCCACAAGACATAAATACCTGGACATCTTCAGAAATTACCCTTAAATATTCTTGAAATACTTGCAATTTTGATACTATTTTCAAATCCCAAAAGATAAACCAGACCTGGACAGGCACATTTATAACATGCAGGTTTGCCTGCTTCTTTTGAAAGGTTTTTCCTGCGGGAACATCACTGCTATCAAACTGATAAGCTTTAATCTTACAATGACAAATGAAAAACCAGTCTACCACCCTGCACTTTTGGCACACTTCTGCTGCAAGTTAGAACTGGCATCATTCATTCTAAGCCCATGGGGTTGGTTAGGTTTAAAAACACTAAATAGGAGGCAATCCCAATAAAAATGTGAATCTTTCTGACCCTTTAGTGTCCTTATTTGCCCCCAGTGTTTCATTTGTAGTTGTGGTTAAAAATAAAAGAGATAATTCTTCCAGTTCCAATTTTGGAGGCAGACTCCTCATCTGTTGGGATCTGAATTTAGAAGAAAAAAGGGAGAACAACTCATACTTTGTCTAGGTGTTTGGGTAAAATCCTATTCACATGGCTTCCTAACCTGCCATTAACATAGAACTGAGACTCATTTTCTGAAGTCCTACTCCGTAAGAACAGTGGTCTCGGAGCCACCCCCCAAAGAAGCCTAAAGCAAAGAGGCTTCTTAGCTTCCCCCTGGCATGTTTGGCATTACAGAGGCCTCCACGTGGATAAGATTGACGGATGTCTCACTGAGGATTTTGTTGGTAACTTCATTTAAAGAATTTTCCTTCACCTGAGGATCACTCTGGTAAATTTTATTGTAGGAGAAAAAGCTTTGGTCCACTGAAATTTGACATTTTATTCCCACAGCAACTTCCCTCAGAGAGCCTTCCAGTTCAGTTATTAATGAGGTTATTCTCATAGTAACTCTGAAGAATGTGAACATTCCCACTTTCTAGAAAAACATGCTTCATAGTATATTATGTGTTTCCTGATCTCACAGGGAAGTCTATTACAGTTAAAGTGGAATTTAGACTTTCTGTATTTTAGCAACACATTTTCTCAAGTATATTTTCTGTTCGACATACCTGTCAACCTGTTTCTCCTTGCAGTAGATTTCAGAGATTCTTTTTGTCAGCTCATTCATAAGAAAACAACATCGTCAATCAGAAACCCTCTTTTCTCAATAAGAGGCCGTTATGTTTTATCACTTGCAAAAGGTTTTCAAGACACTTTACATTTGAGGAGGTCCTGAAACTTTTCTCCTTATTTTCAATGTCAAGTTTGCCCTTTGAAAGAGCTATGAACAACATGGAGACTCACAAAGGCTTCCCTGCTATTCACTGGCTGTGATGAGGTCTAGTACATCAATTCAATTGTTAGTTGACAACTTTTGATGTTTCCAGTGTTGCCACTAGGTTAATAGCTTTTCTGAACCAAATCTTTGTCCTGACACAAAACAAAACTGTTTTCATAGCAACAAAAGGGATTTTTAATTAAAACTTTCACTGATCTTAAAAAAATGAAATTCGCTGACTTGTGAGTTTATAATAGTAAAATTTTATACATTACTGCTTTATAATAAGATACATGGATGAGTGATTAGGATGATATCAGAAGTTCCAATTACTTTCCACTAAAACAAGTTAGTCTATGCAAAGTAAATCTTTCTACTAAAAAATATGTTACCTGAATGCTATATGCTAACGGAATGTAGATGCAGCTAAATCAGTTGCAAAGACCTTCTGTTATGGTAAACTGACCTGAAGATTTGACACTGCCTAACTAAATCCTAATGATTTTGATGTGACAATGAGGGCAGGGTTATGGGCTTAAGTCAGTTCCACTTTTATCCAATGCACCAAACCTAATAATAACCTAATAATTTCAGTTCTTTGTGTCACGTAGCTTCATCACCAGCCTAACTGGAGAATCATGTGCTTTCATGTGGCCAGTCACAATGAATCCTGTGCAGAAGTGAACATCTCTTAACGCTAATGTGCAACTGTTTCCAACTACGACCAATTTTCTGGCCTTTAGGCTTGTGTTGTTACCCAGGCTCTGGCCATTGACAGACACCAATGATGGCTATGTAGCAAAGGTGAGAATTTTTACAACATTTCAGTCCATCCTGAGGAACATCTGACTTCTGATTATATTTTTCATAGCACTGAGTTATACACCAATATGTAAAATCCCTGATCAGTCCTTACAGGCTTTTCACAATAATCTGTAGCTATTTGCTGCTTGTTGAAAAACAGTAGCAGATTTAGCAGTGCAAATTCCTTTCACTTTTCTGTTAAACCTAGAAGTGAAAGCCTCCGTATTTGAAGCCAACTGTCTTTTTAGCTTAATGTATGGGTGATTAACCAGCCATAATAACAGAAGACCAATGAGACATTGAGAAGGCTGCTTTAAAATAATGCTGCTGAAGGATTACACTAAACTGACCCACACAAATCAAGACCATCCAGGCTGATGCTCCATCATCAGCACTCGAGTTCTTGCTCTCAGTCTATGGTACCACATTACATTTTTCAGATTGATCAGATCAGTGCCACTCCACTTCTGTGGGCATGGAAGTATCATTAGAAGAATATCTTGTCTGTGGTTCCCCTGCAAGGGGTCAGCTCTGCACAGTTCTCTCTTCTTAGTCACAATCTGAGTCTCTTCCTCACTTCAAGTCTGCACTATGTTGTCCTGGTTTAGGCTGGGATAGAGTTAATTTTCTTCCTAGTAGCTGGCATAGTGCTGTATTTTGGATTTAGGATGAGAAGAATGTTGATAACACACTGATGTTTTAGATGTTGCTAAGTAGTACTGACACTAGTCAAGGATTTTTTCAGCTTCCCATGCTCTGCCAAGTGAACAAGAATCTGGGAGGGGGCACAGCCAGGACAGCTGACCCAAAGTGACCAAAGGGCTATTCCATACCATATGATGTCATGCTCAGTATATAAACTAGGGGGAGCTGGCCAGGGGGCAGCGATTGCTGTTCAGGGGCTGGCTGGGTATCGGTCAGCGGGTGGTGAGCAACTGCATTGTTCATCACTTGCTTCGTATATTCTTTTATCGTTATTATTATAATTATTCCCTTCTCTTCCTCTGCTGTCCTATTAAACTGCCTTTATCTCAACCTATGGGTTTTACTATTTTTTTCCAATTCTCTCCCCCATCCCACCAGGGGACGGGGAGGGTGAGCAAGTGGCTGCATGGTGCTTAGTTGCCGACTGGTGTTGAACCACAACAGCTGTAGTTCTACTCCTTTCTGAATTTGTTGATGCCTTTTGGTTTAGATGATATCTTGGGGCAGGAATTATTTGAAATTGAATTGCCTTTTTGCAGTATTAGCCTCCATTCGTGCTTGCCACTCTTGTATTTTGTCTCTTTTTCCTTTTAAGCTGTCTCAGCTGCTGCTATTTTAAATCTTAGGTACCTGTCAAGGAAGCTTCACCTTGGTTATTGCCTGTACTATTAGTCATCGTTGGGATTTCTGAAGACCTTGCATTATTCTGAAAAAAGACAAGTAAAACATATCATCCTCTGTGCTAATTTTTGCAGCTCACATCATCAACGGTGATGCTAAACAGATAGTCATTCTTTCCTGTTTTATGCTGCACTGCCCACAAGGACATGCTATCAACTTGGGCTAAAAATCTTGGGGTATTTGATCCCTACTAGATTGTGCAGTTGAGTTTTTGCAATGACAAAACACATTTCATGTTTCTTGTATTTTCTGCCTAGCTCTGCCAGCTCTAGGTAACCTTTTTTGTTTGTTTGTTTATTAACAAGAAACAATTTAAAATTCTTTAGTTTAAATTAGTAATTTTGTCTTCAAATAATAGCAGTTGTACTTTAGATTGTATTAGCTTAAATATTTATGGCACAGGATGTTTATTATTATTCCTACTTATTTTCAGAAGACTACTTCATTGCCTTCCTGGCATTGCCATCTAAGTCAAAAGACCTGCTTAGCAGATAATTTTAAATTTGTCTTTACCTTTATCGCCTGTGCTCACTTATGCATGAGGAGAAAATGCAAGTGTTAGAGTCAGTATATTTTAATGGGACAGGGATCAGAGTTTGATCTCTACTTTGATATAAAGCAATTTCTGTAAAAGTAAAATACATACACTCTGTACTAAAAAGTACTGTAACTCCCCAATGAAGGTGACTATCTCATTTTACTGCCCTTGAAAGTAGAATTCTAACAAAACTAGACTCGTAGGTTATCATAAGGTGTCATGATTAGCTTAATCCAATCTAAATATCCACACTGTTACCAAAAGGGGTGCTCCTGCTCTCCTCCCTGTTCCTGCTGTCTGCAATGTGCCAGAGATGGTGTCCATGTGATTGCCTCAATTTCTTGTCAGGTTTTCAAAGAGCAAGTCTTTTACCTGGATGATCGTGTGCTCTTGTGTTGTGGTTTAGCCCCAGCCAGCAACTAAGCACCACACAGCCACTCGCCCACTCCCCCTACCCCAGCGGGATGGGGGAGAGAATCGGAGGAGTGAGAGTGAGAAACACTACCGGGTTGAGATAAGAACAGTTTAATAATTAAAATAAAGTAAAATAGAAATGGTAATAGTAACAATATAATAATAATAATAATAATAATAATAATAATAATAATAATAGTAGTAGTAGTAGTAGTAGTAGTAGTAGTAGTAGTAGTAGTAGTAGTAGTAATAATAATATGCGAAGCAAGTGATGCACAATGCAATTGCTCACCACCCGATGACCGATACCCAGACAGTTCCCGAGCAGCGATCGCTGCTCCCCAGCCAACCCCCCCCAGTTTATACACTGAGCATGACGTCATATGGTATGGAATAGCCCTCTGGTCAGTTTGGATCAACTATTCTGGCTGTGCCCCCTCCCAGTTTCCTGTGCACCTGGCAGAGCATGGGACGCTGAAAAGTCCTTGACTAGCATGAGCAGTACTTAGCAACAACTAAAACATCAGTGTGTTATCAGCATTATTCTCATACTAAATCCAAAACAGAGCACTATGCCTGCTGCTAGGAAGAAAATTAACTCTATCCCAGCTGAAACCAGGACATCTTGTCATTGCATCACATGACAAGGATCATGAAGAAGGGCTAAAACACAGTGTTGGTGAGGTGGTCTTAGAGATAAGTTTGTTGTGTGTGTAAGCTCTAAAGCATATAAGTTAAGCTCCTGAAGTTGGGAAATATAAGTATTTTCTACTTTCTGTCATTATTAGGCTGTCTGAAAATAGAAATCTTTCCTGTGATAAGCTAAAAGCAAAATAAAAAGTAATATTTCTTGAAACATTCTGATTTCAGCAAGAAACAATCCGAAATGCACACACACTCTGCATGGACACAGATAGACAACAATAATAGCAAACCAAAAATTGTCATGAATCAATACTGAGAAATTTTTCATTTCAGTTAAGATCAGTGAAGACCTTTTGATTTTGTAATTCTTTCACTTCCCTCTCCAGTGGAAAAGAGGCAAAATGGAAAGCAGGCACAAAGGAAAAAGATGAGAAAGACCCCAAATCTTGATAATTTTCTGTTCACTTTCATTGGAGTTGAAATCAAATTCTTAATCAAAAGATCAGAACTTTTCTATTGCTTTGCATCCTTCAGATTTACATTATTTATTTAAAATAGTAATTTTTTCCTCTCATCTCTTCCTACATTTTCTCAAGCAAACCATGTCAGGCAAAAACGCTTTTCAATTACTCTTTTTTTTCCAGCCACCTCAGAGTATCTGTGTATGCCTCTGAAACAGAGTAACCTGTCTGAAGATCACAGAGGCAGCACCTGAAACTCTCAGATTATGAATTTTTATAGTTAAAATTTGGACTAGTTTTAAAGAGGCATAAAGCCAAGAAAATTGACCTTATTTTTTAATCTAATGCTCCCAAGAAGGACTGTGGGAGACATATGCAGTCACAAGAGCTCTTCTGATCAGTACAATTAACCTATGCCAGTAAACACCTATTCATGCTCAATACTTCAGAAAGGAATAGCTAATTTCATCAAATCAGTGTTAAAAATCTTGTGGAACAAAGCAACAGCCAAATATTCCCACACCTTCCACAGAGCAAGAAACTTTTTTTTTTCCTGGGGTAACAATCAGTTAGCTTGGTCCCTGGAGCTTCTGATGAAGCCCTTACTAAGGCTACCACAGGACAAACTTTCAGAACACTTTTGGCAAAAATGAATGACAGTGTTCTTAGATGAAAATCCTACTGCAGTTTACAGCTGTAGGACTTTTTGTGCTGACTTCAGCGGCTTGTTGACAAGTCTCTGCTACCTGTAAATCCCTCCCAGTGGTTCAGAGAAGATGACACCCACATCCCTTAAAGTGTCAGGATGTCTTTTCTTAGCTTTGTTTTGATGATGTATCTAAAATTTTTCAGAAGAGGTCTTGAGATTGTAGGATGGCATTCAGTAGTTTCAGTTTAAATGTCTCTCAGGGAAAAGCTGTAATGATTCGCAGCTTGTTCTACTTGCCCAAGGAGCAAACTTTATTTTACAGGTTTCAGGTAGCTGCTTGATATATTTTTTAGACTAGATGTATTTAATGACAGTATGATTTTACTTTGCCTTATTAGAGGTGTAAAACTCTGGAGACAAATTTTCATTTAATCTTGGCTTCAAACGGATTCTTGTTTACGAAGGAGTTGCAGTTCCATTGTGAATGCAAAATCGCATCTTCATTTCTTTCACAGCTTTTACAGAATAGCATTAGAAAAGGAATAATGTTCTTTTACTGAATTAAAAGGGAAGCAAAGTTTTGAGAATCAGTCCTAGCATCTTCTTCTTTAACAGCTTGGTTGTTTGCAAATGTTAGTTTTCTTTGGGATTTCAAATTTACTTCCAGTTGTGGCAACACATGCCTGTTTCTTTAACAGTGTAAATCATTAGCTGATTCACCAAATTCTTCTAGTATGTTTTTATAGGATTTTGGAAAATGGTAGACTGTTGTCGTTCTTTCCAGTATTCATTTTAACTAATGCATGCAGGTAATTCACCAGCCATTTAGGAAAAACCCACACTTTTAACAATACAGTGTGAGGTGGATTTCACTGAATACAGCGTAGAAACCCATTGATGTTGACACTGCTTTTGAGGACCAAACTGTGCATCATCAAAATATCCTGTGAATTTGATGTGTAGCTAAATTGCATGTGAAGTACTACCTTGTAGGAGGATTAACATAGGAAGTAAGAATTCCTGTAATGCATCACAGCAGATGTTATTTAGCCCGCTCTTTTATCTATGGTATAAGATATTTATTGATAGAATCTAGAAATAAAAGAGGTATAAAATGATACTTTTCTAATACCATAGTACTGAGGTTTCCTCTCCATTTCTGGCAATCTAGAGAAAATGTTGCTTCCACTTCATCATGTCTGAAAGGTGACATAGATGGAAGATAATGAGGAACTGTCAATCTGTTTTGTTTTTTTCTTTCACAGAAAAGTGTTAATTTCAGTAAAATTTCATTGAAATTTGGAACAGACTTTTCCTCTGAATAACTTTTTAATGGGCAATTAAACTTTTTGCCAAATCAAAATGCCATTATTTTCCTTTAGAAAAATTAAGCCTTATATTAGGAAGACAAAGCTGGTTTTGAGTTTGAATGGAATTCAAGTTTACTTTTTCAAACTCATTTAATTTTGGGTCAGTTCAAAGCTAGACTACATTTCTGTGATACGACATTTCTTCAAAGGTGTTGGAATCTGATGCTCCTATTCCCTTCTGTAGATCCAAATCTTGTATGTGTTTACATCTCCCATAATCCAACACACCACCATCTGAGTGAACAAAGCGTGCATCATGCCAGTGCCATGGGTATTCCTACATAATGGGAGATACAGTCCAGCCAACGACCTCATCTTGTAGATGGACGTAGTCATCATCACAACGAAGCATGGTGTAGTACTGAACTACTGTGAAAGAAACCACTTTGGATCAATCAATAAGTCTGAAATTAAAGTCTTTTGACAATATAGAAATGTTTTGCTTTAATTGTGGACACTGAAGTACATATTTCCTTTTGTAAGATGGACATTATTCTGAACAACTTCTGGAGTTGCAGCAGGGTGGAAGCTGATTATTGTAATCTGCTTGTGATATTTTAAAAAAGAAAAAAATGCTATCAGTTCAAAATGAAATACTTTAGTTCAATTGATAAAGTAGGAAAATTACATTTTCAAATCAATAGTCATAATTATTTTGCTCCATTAAGAGCTATATCTTTTTTTTTTGAGTAAACTAATGTTCAAGTATCAGAATTTCCCAAGAGACATGAATTACATTTTCCATACATTCAGCTTGCAAGCATGATCATTCCAAAAAGCATTTTAAAGTTCAAAGCAAAATTAGCTGAATATTAAATAAAATTTGTTTGACATGGAAAGATCATCTATTCTTTCTAATTACAAATAAACTCTGGATAACAATAAAATATTATTAACATAATAATTAGAAACAGTTTATACTGAAACTAAAACACTCATTAAGCTTGAAGAATTGAGACATAGTAATACAATTTAAATGCAAAGCCCCTAAATACAATGATGGAAAACACCATGCTTCATCATTAATGAGATAAAACCAGCTCTGAAACAGCTTTTTTCTTGTCCTTCAGTTATGTAACTCTTTCTAATTAGTAGGTTCCCCAATAAATTAATGTATAGGAATGTCCCATTCCACTCAGAAACTTAATGAAGCTATACAGATTTTTGTATTCTTTGCTGACCTCAAAAATATGCCTGGCTTTATCATTCTGTCAACAAAAACTCATTTCATACTTGCTTTGAACAGTATCTTTCTTCACTAGTGCATTTCCCAGGAATAAAGCATGATGGAATGTGACTCCTTATGACTACCCTAACCATTTTATGCCCCTTAATCTAATTTTCAAGCACTATTCATGTTTGTCCTGTCTATATCCATTCAAACTGGTGACTCCATCAAGAGTACTGAAAATATAGAATCATAGAATGGTTTAGGTTGGAAAAGACCTTTAAGATCATCCAGCCCAACCATTAACCTAACACTACCAAGTCCACCACTAAACCAATTAAGGGTAGAGTAGCAATTTCATGTTTCCTGGCTTGGTGGCTGGATTATTTATAATGAAAGTAAAAACTAGGAATCATTAAGGTTGGATCATCAGTCCAACCATGAACCCAACACCACCATGCCCACTAAACCATGCCCCAAAGTGCCACGTATACCCGTTTTTTGAACACTTCCAGGGATGGGGACTCCACCACCTCTCTGGGCAGCCTGTTCCAATGCTTGACTACCCCTTCCGTAAAGAAGTTTTTCCTAATATCCAATCTAAACCTCCCCTGACACAGCTTGAGCCCATTTCCTCTCATCCTATCACTAGCTACTTGGGAGAAGAGACCAACACCCACCTTGCTGCAACCTCCTTTCAGGTAGTTGTAGAGAGCGATAAGGTCTCCCCTCAGCCTCCTCTTCTCCAGGCTAAACAACCCCAGTTCCCTCAGCCACTCCTCATAAGACCTGTGCTCCAGACCCTTCGCCAGCTTCGTTGCCCTTAGATATATGACTAAGATATTTGCCAGTAGATATATGATAAGATAGTTGCCAGTAGATATATGACTATCTACTTGGTTATTCATCTTATGTGTTTTTGTGTGGAAATACAGTAGCAATTTTAACAAGCTTTGATGGCTACTGAGATCGACTGAGGTTCTGCCAGCACAGCCTCATGACTTTCTCTGAAAAAGGCTGGAGAATCTGAAAAGTAGACAGAAATATAAAGAAGAGTGCAGAACTAGTTCGAAATCCTAATAGCAGTGCTGTCCAATCTGTCTCAGGTCAAACCATACAGCTCAAATCTAGAAGGAAAATCTGGTTTAGTGTGGACTTGATAATGTTAAGTTAATGGTTGGACTGGATGATCTTAAAGGTCTTTTCCAACCTAAACAATTCTATGATTCTATGATTTAGTTATTACTCTGTTTTTCTGATTCACACAGAAGCAGGAAGCATTAGAGCACCCTGAAACAGACACACAACACCTAAGACAGTGCTCAGACTTAAATAAAAATCTATTTTCTTGGCTGATGGCCACATCACATTTCTTTGTTTCTGTTTTCTGTTGAGATCAGTGAGAACAAAGCTAGATGTCTTGAAATGCTCGTGGTGTTACAAATACGGCTTTACTGTACAGCTTCTAATGCCTTAGTAGCTATGTTCTGGTTTTGGCTACTGCCAGATAGTCCAAATAAATCAGTGGGAATCAGCTAGAGAAGGGCAATGTCTGGATTTAGCTCTGGATGCTTCCCAAATTCTTCTAATTTTTTTTTAATCGAAAGGCCGCTAATTTCTTTTCTATGATGCAAAGCATGTGTATGCCCTTGCTTTTACCACATTGGATTGGATATTTGCTCTTGGAGATAAAAAGTTCTTTCAGTTAATGATTATTGAGTGTATCTGGACTCATCACATATACATGCTATAAATATTCCTCAGCTGCAGTAAGAACAACAGATGTCAGCTCTATGTAGAATTCACCCAGTATACACATTGTCTCTTGAGCTAGATGTAATTTACACATGAACAAATGATGGGTAACATGAGAATATTTTAGATTAGCAAAACTACAAATGAAAGAGTAGAAATTTTGTGGTGTTGTGTGATGTCATAGTTCAAATGTAACGAACTGCATCGATGTAACAGTTCCTTTGCGTTCTTTTGGTTCAAATCATTGTATCACTCATGAATAATGCAGCAGAGGTGAATGCATATAGAAGACTTCATTGTTTTGACATATATCATTATGTACATAATCCTGGTTAGTTTGCACAAAAAAGAATAATAGGCATTTCCACTAAAAATATCCAGGCATTTCCACTAAAACTATCCAGTGTTTTTGCAGTATGGTTGTAAAAACTCAATAGTCTATCATGTGCATATTTTCCCCAAAGTCTACTTTATCCTGAGGAGCAATGGAGCAAGAAATATTTATTTTATCTTTTTCTAGAAAGTTTTATACCAAATGTTTGCTCTATCAGCGCTCATGCCATTGGAGAGTGTGCATGAGAAATGGTGTGGTCCGAAGTGGGAGCCAAGTTCTGCTCTCAGGTCTGTAGCAACTTGATGTGTGGGATTGGAGTCAATCATCTACTGATTTCTGTGCCCCCACTTCCACAGCAGTGTACATTTTTCACACTTTGAAAATTGCTTTCAGTCTTTATAGTGCTTTTATAAAGCACTCTTACCTGAATTGGCTGTTGCTACTCTCCTAATTACTTGTGTGTCTAAGCACTAAACTACCTCCTATACCTAATTTTACAGCTGCTTAGAGGTGTCATGATACATATTTCTACAGACAGGGGCAGAAGATATTGAAGCACGTGCCTAAGGTCACATGAGAAGGCTATGGCAGAAGAGGGACTTCTGTGTCCAAGTTGGTGACAAACCACTGCACCATCCTTCTAGATATTCCTGATAATTTTGAGCATACTAATGTATTTGATCAAGTACCTGTTGTCCTGGTTTCAGCTGGAATAGAGTTAATTTTCTTCCTAGTAGCTGGCATAGTGCTGTGTTTTGGATTTAGGATGAGAATAATGTTGATAACACACTGATGTTTTAGTTGTTGCTAAGTAGTACTGATGCTAGTCAAGGACTTTTTCAGCTTCCCATGCTCTGCCAGGTGCACAAGAAACTGGGAGGGGGCACAGCCAGGACAGCTGTCCCAAACTGGCCAAAGGGCTATTCAATACCATATGGCGTCATGCTCAGTATATAAACTAGGGGGAGTTGGCCAGGGGGCAGCGATCGCTGCTCGGGGACTAGCTGGGTATCAGTCAGCGGGTGGTGAGCAACTGCATCACTTGTTTTTCTTCCCTGGGTTTTATTCCTCTTCTTGTTTTTTTTCCTTTTCACCATATTTATTATTATTAGTAGTAGTATTAGTATTAGTAGTAGTATTTCAGTTATGAAACTGTTCCTATATCAATCCACAAGTTTTCTTACTTTTACCCTTCTAATTCTCTCCCCCATACCACCGGGGTTGGGGGAGGGCGAGCGAGTGGCTGCATGGTGTTTATAGAATCACAGAATCATAGAATCGTTTAGGTTGGAAAAGACCTTTAAGATCATCCGGTCCAACCATTAACCTACACTACCAAGTCCACACTAAACCAATCAAGGGTAGACTAGACTAAACTAAACCATGTCCCGAAGTGCCACATCTACCCGTTTTTTGAACACTTCCAGGGATGGGGACTCCACCACCTCCCTGGGCAGCCTGTTCCAATGCTTGACTATCCCTTCCGTAAAGAAGTTTTTCCTAATATCCAATCTAAACCTCCCCTGGCGCAGCTTAAGCCCATTTCCTCTCATCCTATCGCTGACTACATGACAGAAGAGCCCAACACCCACCTCACTACAACCTCCTTTCAGGTAGTTGTAGAGAGCGATAAGGTCTCCCCTCAGCCTCCTCTTCTCCAGGCTAAACAACCCCAGTTCCCTCAGCTGCTCCTCATAAGGCCTGTGCTCCAGACCCTTTGCCAGCTTCGTTGTCCTTCTCTAGACATGCTCCAGCACCTCAATGTCTTTCTTGTATTGAGGGGCCCAAAACTGGACACAGTATTTGAGGTGCGGCCTCACCAGTGCCGAGTACAGGGGGACAATCACCTCCCTGCTCCTGCTGTCCACACCATTCCTGATACAAGCCAGGATGATGTTGGCCTTCTTGGCCACCTGGGCACACTGCTGGCTCATGTTCAACCGGCTGTCAACCAACACCCCCAGGTACTTTTCGGCCAGGCAGCTTTCCAGCCACTCTTCCCCAAGCCTGTAGCGTTGCATGGGGTTGTTGTGCCCCAAGTGCAGGACCTGGCACTTGGCCTTGTTGAACCTCATACAGTTGGCCTCGGCCCATCGGTCCAGCCTGTCCAGGTCCCTCTGCAGGGCCATCCTACCCTCCAGCAGATTGACACTCCCACCCAACTTGGTGTCATCTGCACACTTACTGAGGGTGCACTCAATCCCCTCATCCAGATCATCGATAAAGATATTAAACAAGGCTGGCCCCAAAACAGAGCCCTGGGGAACACCACTCGTGACCGGCCGCCAACTGGACTTAACTCCATTTACCACAGCTCTCTGGGCTCAGCCACTCAACCAGTTTTTTACTCAGCGAAGACTACGCCCGTCCAAGCCATGAGCTGCCAGCTTCGCAAGGAGAATATTATGGGAGACGGTGTCAAAAGCTTTGCTAAAGTCCAGGTAGATGACATCCACAGCCTTTCCATCATCTACCAGGTGGGTCACCAGGTCATAAAAGGAGATCAGGTTGGTCAAGCAGGACCTGCCTTTCATGAACCCGTGCTGGCTGGGCCTGATCCCCTGGTTGACCTGCACTTGCCTGTTGAGCTCACTCAATATGAAACGCTCCATAATCTTTCCTGGCACCGAGGTCAGGCTGACAGGCCTGTAGTTCCCCGGGTCCTCCTTCTGGCCCTTCTTGTAGATGGGTGTCACATTGGCAAGCCTCCAGTCATCAGGGACCTCCCCTGTTAACCAGAACTGTTGATAGATGATGGAAAGTGGCTTGGTAAGCTCCTCTGCCAGCTCCCTCAATACTCTTGGGTGGATCCCATCTGGCCCCATAGACTTGTGAGCATCCAGGTGGCATAGCAGGTCATTAACTGCTTCCTCCTGGACTATGAGGGCTCCATTCTGGTCCCCATCCCTATCCTCTAGCTCAGTTTAGTTGCCAGCTGGGGTTAAACCATGACACTGTAATGGCTAGGACCAGATTTTTTGACTTTCCCAGGGAAGCAGGGTGCAACCTTTCATCCAGCTTGTGAATCCCATTACCATCATCCAAGCTACTCTCCTAATTTATTAGTTCAAAAGCAAACTACTGAAAATGCTTTACATGGGGCTACTTCAAAACCATGAAAGTAATTGAAGTAAGGTATACTTGCACTTAAAGTTATTAATAGAGACTTGAAGCTGTGCAATGGAATTAATTTATGATTTATTTGAGTGTGACTAAACTGAAAGAAACAAAATACTTTCATTTATATGCATATATAGCTCATTACTGAAATTAACAGGCATCAGTCACTCTAATACTGTATCATGCGACAGATGCCATAAATGCTGATCAATTTTCTCCCTTAGTTAGCCAAATATCTGTTTTATTCCATAATCTTTCTAAGTTTTGAATTAATGGTGACTCTTTTAGGGATGAAGGTGGGAGATTATAACACTTCCTGGTTTTTACGACTTGATGAAAATCAGTAAAACAGAAAGGAAACTCCCTCATACTGTTGCTCAGTGTCATTCTGTGAATTTGCCTGTTTGGAAAATTAGATTAAGATAATATAAATTAATTTTGATTTCTGAAAAATGTCCATACTCTTAAGATGCAAATTCAGAGCTTATGTCTAAGATCTCCAACATATGGTGTGGTAGCAAAATGAAAGAAGTGCTCAAAAAGTATTTCTTTTCAAAAAATATTTTTTTTTCCTCTTGAGTAAAGGATACTAAGAAAGCTATTTTCAAAAGAGTAAAGTCATATTACTGTTGCTGAAGAAAGTGTCCTTCTGCAAGCCACACCATTATCTCAGCAGGACTTTGCACTAGAAAAATGTCATTAGCTACAACACCAGGCTCCACAACAGTTAGACATGTCATGTTTTAGAGGACAAGAATACAATACTTGTGATATCCTTGTTGCACAGAGGAAATGGCAATGTCTGGTCTTGATGATACTTTAAACATTGGAAATGCCAGAGGTCATGGTGAGCTGTAATTCTTCTCAGAATAAGTGGTGACCCTGTGGTGTTGAATTTTCACCGAAAGGGGGAAAAATCACATACAGAACCTAAAAAAAAGTGTGATGAACCCAATGAGCCAAAAATTTTGAGAGTGTGAGATTAAAAACACCTGAGGAAAACACCTGAGGAGAATGACTACTGTAGTAATAAGGCGGCAGTGAACTTAGCTTGACCATCTGCTGTTTATCAGAGCTGTGATGCTGAATTGAGTTCTGCATGGCTGATCTGTTGTTGATGGGACTGTCGCTTAAAGCATCTTAGTTTTACTCAGCTGAATTTGGTATTGGTCTCAACTACAGAGGTCTCCCTTTTATTATCCTTTCCTAACATCCCACGGGAGGAGTTTCCCCAGTTTTTAAATGTACAATGTTGTGAGTATGTTTGAATGATTAGAAGAGACCAAGTTGTCTCACCTTAGTGAATTAACCCTTTCCAGAAGACCACAGTGGCTGCAATCCTAGCTTATTTCAAATGTAGGCTCAGTTGTGTTTACACACTTCCACAGTCACTTAAAATAATCTTTCTTTTTTCTCCCACAAAATGTGTTGCAATTTTTGTACCTTGGTTTAAGAAAAGGCTTATGGGACGGTGAACTATAGAAAGAAAATACTCTTTTTTCTTAATGAAGATGTGAACATCCCACTTTCTATTTGTTAAACATAAAAATCGAGAAAATTTGATCAATTGTTGTGGCTGTGTTTTCTAACCAGTTATTTGACTTACTAATAATCCATCTTAAATTCCATGGTCTAATACCTCATTTAATCATTTCTTTCTTTTGGAAATCCAATTTACAATTAAATCCAATTAAAAAAAAAAAAAAGTTGTTCTAGTCATTCAGAGCAATAAACACCATTAAAGAAGGAAGTACAGAGAAATAGAATAGACATTATACGGACAATAAAAAGTCTTTCTCATAGCTAAAAATAAATGCTTAATCTTAGTTTTACAAAAACAAAATAATTCATCAAATTGATGTATTTCAAAACCAGACAGGCTTCAGGACAAGTCTTACTGAAATGTGGCTTGACTGAAATTTAGATAATTACAGACTGTTTCAGCAGTTTTCCAGTTGTTTTTGGGAACTGGCCTCAGCTGAATAACTGCAAGGTAAAGAACAAACTCAAACTAAGCTTTCTTTAAGGAACGTGTATGGTAAAACCTGTTTAAGGAACGTGGATGGTAAAGTAAACAGGAAACATCAAAAGGTTTGAAAGCAGGGGAGTGACACAGACAATACCAGCATGTTGGAGGGAAAAATTGCTGAACTTTCCCTGTCAAAGAAATGAATGAGATTAACACATTTTGAACCTTTTCAATGCTGTATTGAATTCCCACTTAAACTTAAGGATCAACTTAAAGATCTCAGTCATTAAGCTCTCAAATCCTCTGTTCAGGGGCATGCGCTTGGGAGGGATGACCTGTGGGAACAAGATTTAAGTTGATGTAAGTCTGTGTGGAAGGTGGTTTTGCTAAACTGACCGTCTTGTCCATCACACCAGTATTGACCAGCAGGAACTACAAGACAGTGCCCCACTGGTAAAATCTGTGGGCAGAGACCAGCTGCAGGTCACTGATGGACAATCTTGCTGCTCAAACATCTGGGTAACCCTAAGTCTTACCTGATTCAGCACAAAATTTCTTTTCCAATTTTCAAGCAGCTTATAAATCCTTTGCAAGATTATGCATTTTCATTTTAACATCTGAATCCTAAAACTGCTGTATTCAGAATAACCATCTTTCTTTGCTAAAGACTAGAGCCTGCTGCTTTCAGCTCTGTCAGCTCTGGATTTGATTTGGTCTCCAGCAATTACCAGGAAGGTGGTTGCTATAGCTGCACGAATGAAAGGAGCAACAATGTTTCCTTGAAAACAATGTAAGCAAGCATAAATAAACAAATGTTTAAATATATTATAAGTGGCGTTAATAGTGTAAATCAGATATTACCAGAACAGGGAAAATAAGATTTTAGCCCTTTTCAGTGGCTTGATATCAAACTAGCAACTTCCTACTCAGTGCTTAGCTTGAGCTGATACAACTTTTTTCATAGATATTTAAAGTATTATTAGTTTTATAGGATTTTTTTCTTCTTCATGATGTGAGTCACATTTTTGTTGTATTTGTTCATGTTACCACATTTTTCCAATCTATCTCCATAATTTTGCTGATTCCTGTTAGGCCAATAATGGGTGCATAAATGGAGGTACATGACCAAAGCGAGGAACGTAAGAAAGTTTTAATTAAAAAAAATCCTGTGAAGTTGCACCGAACATGGCCAACTCCAGTTCACTGAGTTTAGCTTTAAGTGTGATTCTTTTCTGACAAGTGACTGTAAAAACTCTATCACACACTGTCATGTTTGTGTTTCAGTGGCTCTGTATCAATTTTGTTCAGGATGTTGTTGGATTTTTTTTAAACCACCAGACCTAACAATGAACCAGAGATTTGAAGGTCATGCTGTGTTGTCTCATGCAACACCAACAATAATGACATTTCTGAGAAATGAACTCACTCACCTTCACAGCAAACCACTTCAGTGTCTAGGGCAGACTATGCCATCAGATTTTCACGAAGTGGGAGTAAATCCATTCTACTGCCAATCTAAAATGAAATCTCCCAGAACAATCTTATGCTACATCTATGAAATAGTCTTACAATATTAGCATTATGTATTGTATTAAGGTGGCAAAATTCCGAGGGGCTGATCCTGCTAGCTCATCATGGGACAAGCTTCCATCGCTGTAACAGAATATGGGAATTGTCCTGCAGAGTGATTACTGTAACAATACTATCCTTATATTACTACATATCTGTAAGTAGGCGGTGTTATTTACCTGAATTATTCAGTACCCTTTTAATAGATCTTAATCTTTCTGGAAAATAATGAACTGGTTTTGCTAATGGCTGCATAATGCTAGCTTAACTGTCTTGTTACTTGGTTAGGACAGATATGTTTCTTTTTGGAGATACTGGGCACTGGAAGCATTGGACCAAGATGGACTGAGGAATAAAATTAAGGGAGCATATTTTAAAGCAAACCTCCTCTTTGCTAGATATTAAATATGTTTGGTATTTTAAGAGGAAAAGTAAATACCACATGGTGAAATGACATTACTTGGAAACACTGTCATTACTTTTCTTATCTGATTTCTGATTCAGACTTGGCACTCTAAAAACTATTTTCGTTTTCTTCTCTCCTTTATTTTGCAGTTAACTTTGACCACTTTCAAATATTGCGGGCTATTGGGAAAGGGAGTTTTGGAAAGGTAAGAATCAATTTATTTTTAGCAGTTAAAAACCTAATAGATAATTCCTTTGTGTATTTCTGGTGTGACTTGATTAGACTAGGATAAAGAAACATAGGTTTTGTAGCCTTCTGCTTCTTAAAGACATCTGATCATTAGTATGAACTGACTCTGACTATTCATTAAATTATTTCAATTACAATATATTCACTAAAATTGAGTAAATTGAGTAAAAATTGTTGTAATAATTAAGTCTTCTCAGTGGGCATTAGCAGAATTTAGAAATCAGTCCCCAAAATAAAAACAAACCAAAAGGTAGGAGCAGACTACTTTTTTAGACAGTCCACTAGAGTGATCTCGTTCTTAACTCTCTGGACTTATTCGTGTCTTTAAAATAATTGCTGTATTTTAAAGGCATTTTACATAGATTTAATACACTTGGGACTGTATATACTGACATACACTGTAATTATGATCACTGAGTAAATGTTTGTCCGATTCAACAGGCTTTTGCTGAAACAGAGAAGATTCATGGTTTGTTTACACATGAGTAGATGACATTTCTTTCCTATAATAAAGACTATAACAAGGTTTTAAATTTTAATATGGGTAAATACAAGGCCATGCAGTCAGAGAAAATCATATCATAAAAATATTAGAAACCATTACTCACAGGAATCCATTTGAAGGTGAAATATAACTTCAGTCACTGATCAAGCAATATCTTGATTTAAATGATTCTTGCGTATATGCCAGCTGAGTGCCGGTGAGATACTTCTGTAGTTATGCATTAAGCACATACACAGGATTTTGCTGGCTCTTGACCTTCCATGCAGAAAAATTACTTTAATTTTACAGAGGCCTGAAATACTTCTTGCAGAACAGCATGGTCCTTCATGGCATGGTCCTTATTCAGTTCAGTAGTTTCCAAGAAAAACCCTCTTTGAGGTCAATAGGAGAATATGCTGCTAGTGCAAAATGGTATTCAAGAATCCCTTAAAAATCAGGGAGGCTGGAGATCTATGATTATTTATTATCACAATACACTGATGGAATATCATGTCAAACTAAACAGTGGTCCAGGAGTGCAAGTTAGTTTTAGGTAAACAGTTAAAGATATATCCAAATCATGCTGGCCATCACAAAGATCATCTGCAACCCTCTTTCTTCAGAGTTTCCCCATTCACACCTCTACTGTTTCTGCCCTTTCAAAGGGGCCCTCACCCTTCCACATCATGCAGGAAAATAAAACAAGCCTACGTGCTTTTTGAAGGCTTGTCGGTTGACGTTTGATCCACTCTTCTCCATGGCATTCAGGAAACTGGTGAATGTTTCTATGATATTTCTAGAAACATCTAATTTTCTTACAGGTTAATATAGCTGCGGTGTTCTTGTGAGCCTGCTTTGGCAGTATGTATGGGTGAGAATAGAGTTTCACAACTCTGAGAGAACATGTTTAATGCAAGAAAGGACTCATGTATAAGTCCCCTCTAAACTTAAATCCTTAATTTGCAGCTGTCAATGCAACAGAAGAGTCCTTGGTGTAATGGGTTTAATTTTCCCAAATGAATGCAAGCTTCTGACCAATCACCTTGTTTTTCCTTCCACAGACAGGGAAAGAAAGAAAACCATTTTAAAATTACCTATTATACCATAGCCAAAAGCACAACATGGTAAATCAGTCACCTTTTCGTCTTTCTCTGTGAGTCAGTCTTGCCTTTATCATTCATGTAGAAGCCTCGTTGCTGGCAACTTTTCCTATTACTGTCCTTCTGGAAGTACCTGGCAGCAGAAAATATCAACAAATGATGCAAGACCTCTAATCTCTATTGACTCGCTGTTTACTGTTTGGGGTCTATTGTGCTCTAGCATCCTGCAACATGTAACACCATGTTCGGTATCAAGCCTTCCTTAAACTGCCTTCTTCCTTTACGGCTGCTCTGTGGCTTTTTTTTGTTTTCTGAGAGCAGTAGGATGTTTTAAGACATGCTCTAATTTTTATTTTATTGCTGTTGGTACAAGCTCTCTCTCCCCCCCCCCGCCCCGCCCTAAATTACTGTGGTTGCTACAGCAACCTTAGGCCTCTAGCAGGATATTGCTGCAGGAGGTATCTGATATGGCAGAGACACCACGCAGCTCAGCTCGCTCTCGTGTACAGAGCTCAAGGTGATCCTCGGTACCTCGCCTCCTCCATCGGGGCTGACTGCTTCAGCAGCTACGTTGTGTCCCTCCCAGCTGGCTTCAGAAAGCAGCTCCCTGCCTTTTCCTTTGGCATTTTCAATTCACAGAAGCAACATTTGCTGTTACAGGAATTCCTAGGCCATTTGGTATCAAATGCTTTGTATCTCAAGAGCTTGTCTTTTCTGAGAAGTGGCCACCTGTTTTAAGCAACTGCCTCAGTACACGCTGTTTCTTAGGGACATGTTAAGAGCAGGTGCAGTCTTCTACGCACTGTAGCATCTTCCCCAGAAAAAGTGAAGATACATCACAACAGTTGTGAGGAGTGTAGGAAATGGCTGTGGAGAGAAGAGAAACAAGGAGCACACTCCTGTTTCTGGAAACAAGCAGGCTCACTTCCCTCTGCTTGGAAAGGTGTCCTTTCAGAGCTCAGGTTGCACCCTGGTAAGGAACAGATGAAGAAGGTGAACTCTGAGACTGTGTAGGACCATTACAGCCACAGCTTCTGTGTAAGTCAACAGTTCTTTTGTTCAAGCCAAGTGGCATGAAAGCTATGGCAGACTAGTGTGTGACCACTCACTGAACACTTATCCCCCATCCTGGGCACTTGTATACATGCCTGGTTTTTGTGTCTATATATACAGACACTGGTACAGACCTGTGAGCTGCTGCAAGGGTGACAGTGGTACCCAAGCAAGGTATGTGGCACTCCTCCAAAGGTAGCCTTGCTGGCCTCAGTGACCTTGCTTTGCTAGGTAGATGAAAGTAGCTCTTTGCTTATGCTTTGGTGTTCTCATACGTAACAGGAAACACTGATTTTTTTTTTTTTTTTTAAGACCATTAAGCTAGTTATGCTTAACATGTTCCAGCTATTAGGATTTCCAAATACATTTGAAGTGAGCCAGGTGAGAAAATTTGTCCAAACAACTTTTATTCATATATTAAATATTTCTCTTCTAAGTCAATTCAGAAGTAGACACTTTAAAATACTCAAACAAAAAATGCTCAACAATGGCCTAAGTATTTATTTCTTTATGCCATGTGATACTTAAAAATGCTCTCTCATGTTTAATCTGTTAAATTTTTCCATTTTGCTATATGTAAAGCCATCATTCTTATCAAACAAAGTATTGCAAAGAATTATATATTTGAAGATCATCCAATAAATACAAAACTGACTAGCAGTGAAATACAAGAACTATCATCGTTCTTTACTGTGACAGTAACCATATAATTGCAGGTTTACTGCCACAAAATAATTTGTATTCACATGAAACAACTAGTTTTCAGGAATCTGATAGTACCAATTTTCTTCAAGTCCTTTGTTCATGGGAGCTGGTATATTGAACAATCTGACCTCCTTAAATTCAAATTATGATATGAATGTACAAACTTTTTCTTCTATTTGTCTAAGATGCTAAGACACAGGACTTAGTTCTGATTAATTTGGTTGTATAAAACAGTGACTTCCTCTGCTGAAGTAATTGAAATTACACTGGTATAAAACAGATGGGAGCCCAGGATCACGTCTGCACTGATCAAGGGTACTTTACTAAATAATATGCAAAGTATTTCAGAAAAAATATGCTGCTATCATAAAAGCAACATAATGCACTACTGCAGAATATTAATATTGTTTGACAGTATAAACACCTGGTTTTTTAGCTTGAGTTAATATGAAAGGAGACTAAGCAGATGCTTGGTCCCTGCTCCAGCTGTTGTGGTTTGCTCAAGGGAATCTGGGAATGAATCCCCTTATTTCAAGGAAATTCGCTGGCAGAGTAAATCCAAACTTACGACATCCATTCTCCAGCCTCTTTGTGTAAATCTTTCCAACTCTGCTTGTAGGCTGAGACTATGAGCACCAATTTTTTGGAGTTTGTGGGTAAGAACAGACAAGGTAGCAGTATTTCAGGCACACACTTCATAGCAGATTTGTCAATTCCCACACTGAGTGTGAAACATAGCTGATTTCTGTCTTGTAGCCCCCTATGTCTAGGTGAGTGTCTTCTGCCCATGCAGTGCCACAGACCCTCTCCTGGGCTGTGATTACTCATGGCAGCTATAGGTGCCCCATCTGATCTACTGACCTGACATATTTGATGCCTAAGATTATGATACAGGAGCAAGGCTGAGGTGTGCCCTCCAGCTGCCAGGTCTCCACTGTCAGGGGCCTTGCACAGAGGAGCTTTCTCCGGCTGCGGTTTTGCATCTCTCCTTTTTTTATGAGCTGTCATGAAACAATATCATGTGGTAGTTTGAGAGGTCTAAGTAGTTATGTACCAAACTCAGACCAAAATGGCTTTTTTGAGACTAAGTGCTCCCGCTCCCTGCTGTTCTCTCTGGACCAAGAACATGGTAGCTAGAAGTCTTCTGAAGTTAGTGGGAGACAGGAGTAATGGGTGTTTTGCTGCAAGTCAAACTTTTCAGCCATCCCCATCTTTTGCTCTGCGAAGAGCTTCTCTGAAGCTACCTATGGCTTCTCAGCCTACACAGCATTATGCAGCTTTCCACAGCAAGCCATTAGCAAATTCTGCCCCAGTTTTACTCAGCACAACTCTCTTGCTTCACTTACCTAGGTCTGTCATAGCCCATAGGGCACTTTGTCATCCATAGCAGTCTTAGTGGCTGTGTGACCTATTAATCTGCAGATCAAACTCTATCTGTAGGTGCTATATTTTTTGCATGGGAAATCAGCGGAAATCCAAGAAGGTAGCTTAGAAGTGGATCATAGCATATGTTGCTCCTGAAAAATGAAGTTTAGCTCTGCAGTCATAATTTATTTACTTTCTTCCCCTGGTTCTGAGGGAAAGTGGCTCCAAGTCACACTCCAGTCAAATTTCTTTTAACCTCATAGTTTTGAAGGCAATTCATTGTTACCTTCTCCCAGATATAAAAAAGAAACAACCCTGTGATAACAGCTAAGACATGTAGAAAAACTCTCCTTAAAAGGGAATTTTTTCGCAAGAGACTTTTAAAAATAAGCACCATTTACCTCCAGAGAAAATTAATGAGGATTCATATTGCCTACCTTTAAACATGTAGACCACAGATGCCTACATCCAAGCTAGTCATCTACAGTCTCTTTAGGGGGACTTTAAAAGAGAAGACATCCCTCTAGAAATGGTCCCCTGGACCTGTTTAGACCCATAGCTTATGTGGAGACAGATGTGGCTGTCCCTATCTGCTGACTATGAAGCGAGACATTTTTTGAGTTCATGACACTTATATTTGGTTTGAAGCATCATCTAGAGAGGCTGCTGAAGCAGTGATATCAGTTTGAGCAGGGTACCCTCTGGGCTTTGGTAAATGATGTTCACAGAAAGATTGAAAGAAGGTATTTTAGTAATGTGAGCGTGACAGGCTTCCGTACTGATATGTGTAAATAAGGCAATTCTGCATAGACTTCCATGATAATGAGTCATCACAGAATTTGTTTGCTGAGGTGCCAGAGCACCTGTTTGTCCTTATTTTAAAATGACTCATTTGGAAAGAATTTAAACCATAAACAAAAAAACCCAATTTAAACATTTCCCATTAGGACTGCACATGTGAGGAGAGCTTGAGGGCTTTTCCTTTCTTTCCTGCAGTAGTGGAAAAGCTTCAGCCCATTGACATCCTGCTCAGAAGAGCTTACAGCCAGCAGGTAGAAATGCCAAGGAGGATCACCACTACAGTTAGCACTGTCATAGCAATGTCAGGCATTTTTCACAATAACACCAATGTGGATGTAGCTTGTATTTCCTGATTTTTAGTAGGAACTAGCTTTAGTATATTCACTAAAATCCTATTGATTTTGAAACCATGTTAAAAGATGTGCGTAGGTACACATTACTAGGAAATGTTTACTATCGTTCTACTTTAAAGCTGTATGCTAGGCAAGCTTCTACTAACAACAGAAGGTCTGTTTCAACTGTGCTGGATACCCTTGTCTTTACTGGCAGGTAAGAGAACTGAGTGCCTTCTGGCGTCACAGCAGTGTTTCAAAACCTGTTTGCATTGCGTGTTTAGGTGCTGTATGTGATCCTAGTTTGCCGCATTGGTCAAACCTGGAACTCTCAGCTGAGCAAAACTCCATTCTCTCAGCAGTCTCACTAGTCAATGGTTCAATAGGGAGGCTTTTTATGTAAAGGAGACTTCTGCAAACACCTCAGTCTTGGCCAAGCTTCATATGAAAATCATGCTGCAAATTCATGTAAGTGAATGAACTTCTGGACTTAGGTTCTGAGCCAAAATCCATAAACTTTGTGCTTTATAATGTGATTCACTAAATAGGAGTGTCCGCATAATCTCAGAGAGGATGTCAAGAATTGCCCCTGCGAATTCTGCTTATACTTTTGAAGAACCTGTGGAATCTTGAACAATTCATTTCCAAACCTCCATTTCAGTTCAATCCCACCTGCTACCTCTTCTTCCCCCCAAAAGCCAACCCCATTTCCTCATTGTTCCACAGCCTGGGTTCTTTCTGTGTAACTGTGAACCTTTAGCTATCTTAAGGACATCACCAACATTCAGACTTTCCATAATAGCCCAAGGAGGAAAATGAAACAAAACTTTGGTACTCACTATTGCGCAACGTTGATGGTCTCAAGACAAAACATTACCATCCATGTTTTACTTAATTAGCAGAACATCTCCTGATATTAGGAAAGGTAATTAGAAACTCTGCTTAATTTCACCTTATCATTATAGGTTAAAAGTACTCTATTAACTCGTCCCTTTGGAGCAGATTTGAGCTCAGGGACATATTTCATGGAAATAGATATGCAGAGAAATAAATGTAGTTTGGGTTTACTAGCCCAGTTCCTCTTGGAGGGACTGGAAAAAGGTAGAGGAAGTAAAATTTGCTGATGCATACACTCCTGGAGCCTTTCCTTGGTGATTAAGAAATAAGTGACCACATAGTAGGTCTTTCTAGGGTCCTCACCCTGGTACTGGTGGTTTGTCACCAGGTCCAGAGTCGAGATGACACCTTTTTAAAGTCAGAGGTTTCAGCTGTGGGAAGTTGTCTTAGTTCCTCCAGAACATTTCTGAATTCTGAGCAGGCATGTTCCTTAAAATACAACTCAAAACCAAAGGATTTCTTTTTGGTTGGCACCATGTTGTAATCTGATCTCTGAGCACTACTTTTATGTGTGTATACTATGTGTGTATACTATAATTTTATGTGTGTATAATATGGGAGTGTGTATGTGTGCATGTGTGTATGTACATATATATACATACAAAATAATAGTGCAACACACCAAGTGAATCCAGAATACCCTTGAATTTAGACACTACAGGGTTGTGATATCTAAGCCAGATGCTTCCAGTACATAGTCTGTATACATCCTGATGATGAAAAATTCTGATAGGAGGCTATGGCTGTATCCGGAATATAAATATTGCACCAAAATAATATTTTTGACTAATATTCTTTTGGCTGTGAAGACACACTAGCAGTGTCACTTTAAAAAGTCCTGATCAGTTAACAGGAAAAACCCTTCAGAGCAAAAGTCTGCTGAAGATACAGTTTTGCTTTATGTGCGTATGTAAGGCTGTTACGAAGACGAGATTTACACCAGCTTTGGGGATGAGACATCAAACAATCTTATTTTTTTGTGTTGCCAGAAATCATATTTAAAATAATGGTTCTTAGATGTGGTGCTGGTGACAGTCTCCAGCTTCATCCACAAGGTAAACTGCCATGACAAAAAACAATCCAGGCCTTACATGGGAGTTCTCTTGACTAAGATTTTCTTCCAGCATTTACAAATTATTTAACTTTTTTCAAAAAAAGAAAACAAAGTTAAAGCAAAGAAATTTACTGCCAGAGACTAAATCATTGTAATGGTCTCTTGTGACTTCAAAAATATTATGATGAATCTCTGTACGAATATATACTTTTTTTTCAACAATGATTACGGGAACATAATTCTGATATTTAGATGAAATATTGAGCCTTGTGAATGTAGGCTATGTTTATGATGCAGTAATCAAATTGTGTGTATTGTCTTATGGGAATTAGGACACCGATTGTGCATTTTCCTAGGCAGGAGGCAGTAATTTCTATGACTAATGAAATAGCCTGCAATTCGAGCAATTGGAGTGTATTCCTCCCAGCTTTACCATGTAACTTCTGAAAGTTATGCCACTTTTCTTGGTCCCCATTTCTTCTTATACAGAGGTGGGGTGTTCTTTTGTTAATTTATTAGTTACAGTCTATTTCAAAGACTCCTGCACAGCTGTAATGTGGACTTTCTGAAGGTGTTCCTAGGTTGAAGGTGTTCCTAGGTTGTGGTGTCCAGACCTGGATTATTGAAACATCATAAAAGGCTCCTTTTGTTCAAAGTCACAGCCGAGTTTCCTTTCTGTAGGTGTCAAGCTTTGTCTTTTACTTTGCTGTCAATTAGGTGTGCATTGTACAGAAGAGAGACACCAAGAAAATGTATGCCATGAAATATATGAATAAACAGAAGTGCATTGAGAGAGATGAAGTTCGAAATGTTTTTCGGGAGCTACAGATAATGCAAGGCCTGGAGCATCCCTTCCTAGTCAATCTATGGTAAGCAAACCTTTAAAATTCTGTCAAGAATCTCTTGTTATCTACTTATTGCTGCACCAGTTCAGGCTGTGGAAGGCTGGAAAGCTGAAAAGTATGAAAAAATTTTTGGTGACTTCTTTTTTTAAGGCATTTAGGTTTTGCAGAGGGTTTTATTTTTAGTGAATATTTTAAAGATGCCCTTTTCCATTGGAATATTTAAACATCACATTCGCCTTTTCACTTCTGGTTTGGTTTCTCTCCATATTGTTACAGCAGTGTATAGAAATGTGTTGTTCTATCCAGCTTCATCATTTCTTTTTGACAATACCTGGACTAAACAGCTGTTATAAGGCTGTGGAATAGCAAACCCAACTATTCAGTTAAATTTTTTTTTAATTGATTCGGAGAAAATTCAAAACTCAGTTACTCTTAAAAAATGTCTGACATGGAAAAACAGAAAAACATCTTTTTGTCACCTAGAATTTCTCTTATCTTGCCAGTGTTACCCACTGCATGTCTCTGTCACATATGAGTGTGAGAAAATGTTGGTCAAGTAATGACTAGCTTCAACTACACCACCAACTTAAAATATTTGCTGGCTTTTATGTAGTGATAGTAGTAATGGGATGCAGACTTTTCCTCCCTTATCTAAAAATGACTTATATAATTGAAAAAAAAGGACGTAAACCATTATGATATGAAAATTGTTTAGTTTGTTAATAGCTTGATTGGCTGCAGATGGTCACAGTGCAAGCAGACCTTCTGTTTTGTGAGTTCTAGCTGTCCTGCTAGAGGTCAATGCCTAACCTACAGTCTGTTGCCCATCCTTTAGCTCACTTTTGACCTGTACAGGTGAAACATTTCTTGTTGCCAGCTTAGCATCTTTCATGAACTAAAAGCTAAACTATTTTCTGGCTTGAGTCAACACAGCTGTAGTGTAATTGCACCCACTTATACCAGCAAAGGATTTGATCCCAAAATTCATTCAGAAGGGACCTAGTCATATATATCTCAAGTCCTCTCCACTTGACATGAATGATCATACTTGAGCTAACCTAATATCCTGTTGGAGGCTTAAAGAAAAATATACAAATATTGTGACTGTGATACAAAACTTCCCCAGTATATTTTCCAAGGTTCCAGCAGCCTGTATTCTTGTGATTTCTTCACCAAAGATATGGTATCTCTGTGCTTAAGAGCCTATGGATTATTCTTTCATGCATTTGTCTAATCTCTTTTGAACTCACACAGACTTTTGTTCTTTCACAAGAGGTGACAAAGATTTCCACTGTGTAACTAGACACTGTGCAGAAACAGTCTTAGGTTAACAAGATCTACAAGATACTTCAGTAAATACAGCAATGCTGAAGGACTAAAGATCAAATATTTATTGTGAAACAAAAAGTATGCTAGATTCCAATTACTGAATTATAATCAACTAATAAATTTTCTTTCTTGTTTTCTTTTTTCATGCCAAAGATTAAAACTGAAATAAGCAGTATCTTAAAATGTGTTTGGTGTAATGATGATTTTTATTGTAAATAATTAATTTAGTCTTCTCATGCTTCTGAAATACTGTCACAAGTTCTCAAGACTCAAATGTTATACTACATGTGTATATGGAAATGTAGAAAATTAAAGAGAAACGTAGTACTCTAGAATTAACAAAACATTTCAGGCAAAAAGGACACTATTCAAGATGCTCCAGTGCACTAACAGTGTTCTATATTCGACGTCTCTAGCAATGCTTATGGTTGACAAGTCTGTCTGGGATGCAAGAGTCACAGTATCCCACGAATCAATGTGGTGTGTCCAGTGCCCTTCAGCAGCAAGGACTTCCTAGCAGAGGCATGAGCTTCTCCCTGCCGGCTGGCCTGAGTGCCTGGAAATGCTCCCCAGCATGTTTAATCTACTGTGATAACCAAAGTGGCTAAATGAGAGTAGGAGATCTTGCTCTAGGGACCTCCATGCTTCCTGTTAAAGCTGGGGAACTGTGTAGTCAAACCCCGGATATATGACCCTCTACTGTGATTCAGGGACTTGGACATACACAATTAGAACTGTAGAAAATTTTCCAAAACTAATTTCAGTGACACCTAGTATTTTCACCTGAGGTGTTCACCTCAAACATTTCATATTCAAATGTCTAGTGATTTAAAGCCCTGACTCCAGAGTGAGTGACTGAAGTACCGGAGAACTTATATTTCACCCTGGGCTGGCACAGCAAAGGAAAGTCCTGAACCCAAGCCTCCCTGAAATTAATCTAGCCTACCACAAATAACTCATTCTTTGTACCAGGCCCATAATATGTTTCTATAATTAGCTTTGCACAATCCTAAATGAATTTAAAATAGCTTCTGATATATTTCTGGCCTGTCTACACTTGCAGACTGCAGTAGCACATTCAAGACCTCTGAATGCTCTATCCTAACTTTTGCCTGAATTTCAAGATGTTCTACACATTGTCTTCAAATAATGGCTTCTGTTATTGAACAGCAACAGAGGCAAAATAGAAAAATCACAAGTGACCCATGAATAGTTGTCACATCTCTTCTATTAACACTAAGCCATATGAAGCTTTTAAACATATTAATTATATTTTCTTTATTTAATAATTGAAACTACTTTTTATTTGTTTATTTACTACCATGAAAAAAGGAACACTGTAAGTACAAATGGAATATTCCTTAAACATATTTTATGTGTTCCCAGCAATAATGTCTTAAAATAACAGCATTTTCATTGATTGTTGGTGAATTAGCAGCCTGTTTAATGTATTTTTACTTGCAGTTTAGATGCAATAATAATTTGCATCAAATACATTTACATTGTAGCTATAACTTACATTAGATTATTAGCAGGAATCCATGAGATTTCCTCTTATGAGTCAATTCCTGGCATACTAATGGAAGGAAACAGTTGAAGCTGCATTTCTTCTACACTAATTGCAGCTAGATTTGTGCTTCATTTTTCTGAGTTAGATTTTTTCTGTTTGTTTTTTTAATTGCACTGTAAATGTACAAATGGGTTGTAACAGGAGCTACCAACCCTATCGTATTTCACAAACTGGAATATTAATTTAACAAGGAATAGTTATGTCATGGTGTATGGCCAATAACACAGCTGCAGCTTATGTAAATGTTGAGTTTCTTTTGACCGGGCTGTTTTCAACTAGCCTGTCTTTCTAGGCTCTATCACACTCTCTAAGGGTACATACTGGTCTTCAGAAATCTTGCCTGAGGTAAGATTTTGGTGACTAAAACTCAGAAATCCCATCAGCCTATTAAATCTAATTGGCATCTCCCCATACTTAGCCAGGGTATCCAACTTTGATTTCCCAAGGATATTCAGAAGTACTTATTCTGAGAAGGTAAGTACCAATCTGCCACCTAGAGCTCTGCTGCAGCCCCCACATCAGTAGACAGTGACTGACATTCTGTTAACTAAAAAAAACCCTAATACTCCCAGAGAGAGTCAGAAATTCAAGTCAAGACCCAAACTAAGACAAGTAGTGGTGCTCAGATTTTCCAAAATGCTTTAATTGTGGTGTGTATGCATTTTGCATTAGATTGTCATGGGATAAAAACTGAAAACAGACTGGATTAGGAACTGTAGTAAAGTATGTTTGCAGAAAACACTTTGTGGGCTTGTGGTTAAACAGTCATATAGTCTGTGAAGAACTGGGGATCTGGCTGCCCATGCTAAAAGGAGACTAGAGCTCATGTCTCCTGCTGTCCAGACGAGCTGACTACTTGTCTACTACAGAAAATGTGATGATAGTGCCAAGAGATTTGTTGATATAAATGTATCTACCTTATTTGCCCCTTGCAATCTCAGTGAAAAGTAATTAGCTGGCTGGACCAGTCTGGATGACACTCCAAAAGTCTTCAGAAAAAACTACATTTCTCCATTGATTTGAAAGGGAAATTAGGTACTTATCTTGGTTGCATTGTCCCTTCCCCTTGATTCCTTCCTCCCCTAGTCCCCAGTTACATGAAGCAAGACTTAAGCTTAGGTAGGTAGCCTAGATCTGATCTGCTGCTCTTTTGTCTGGAAGGGATATACATGATGACAAAATTAGGGCATTTTAGTATCAAAATACTTGCATTTTTTTTCAAAGTATCATTTTCTGTTAGAAGAACGTCAGTGTCATCAAAATTTATTTCTTTGCTTTTGGATGAATTGAAATGAAATCTTATTTCTTTTCATTCAAAATGACAAATCCCAAATCCATATTGAAAAGCATATTTGGAGGAAATTCTGCTCGTGAAAACCTTTTCATGAGTTTGTGGGACTGTTCTTGACCAGAACAGCTGATTTTCAAAAGTTAATCATCCAGACCCTCAAAATAAAATTAATATAGTGGTGAATCTCCCAACAATTCCCTGAACCAAAGGGAATACTAACCAAGAACATTAATCTTTCTTTGTGGAATTACATCATCAAAAAGAAAAGTTGGCAACTCAAGAAACAAGCATGAAGACTGGAAAGCCTTTTAGTTATGCATGGGAACTGCACATAGAAGTAATGAGATAAATTCTTGTGGAGAGAAAGAGAAGAGGAAAGAAGGTAAACTTTCTGTAGTGGGTTAAATTCTTGTGGAGAGAAAGAGAAGAGGAAAGAAGGTGAACCTTCTGTAGTGGGTAATTCTGCTGGCATCCATCAGTAACCCCAGCATACACAATACAGAACAGCTAATATAAAACAAGGGTAGCATCTCAACTCCAAAAGATCTATATTAAAAAGCTTTCTGAGGCTCATGCATCTTCCCTGAGCTTTATTAAATTTAACTTCACAATCTCAGTTATAAATCATATTATTTGAAGTATGAACTGTCTTTCATAACATCTGACACAGAAAAGAATCATTCTTCCATAAATGCTCATAATAGCTTGGAGGATAACAACGTTTTTCAGGAAGGTCTTGGGGTTGATTTATAACCTTCATTTTAGAAATGGAATTGAATAAATGCTCAAAGATATGTGAGCCTTGTAGCCAGTTTTATCACCGTTAGAGGCATTTCTGATAGTAGAGATTCCTTCTTAAAATGAAAAGCAGTCCTGCTTTTTATCAGACTTTTTGTATGTTGTGTATTTCAAGCCTAGACGAATGAGCTGTAGAAATGTCAGTTCCTAACATGGTCCCACCTTGAGACTACAATGTGCCCCTCTAAGATCCAACATTTTATCCATGTTTACCCTTCCCCAAATATCTGGGTGTCCCCTGGGCAAGATGAGGATCATTCCTGAAAGGATCCAGATTTTAAATATCTTTCTCACAACATGTGTTAGGACTGAGCCAAGAGCCAGGTTACTCCCCATGTACCAATGTGGCTAGCCTTGTCATTACATGACTTGTCTTCAAACATGAGTAGATCCACTGGCTGCTCTGAAAATAATACAGGTTACCACAAAAGACAGAAGTTTTTTTGAAAAAAAATCATGTATCAAAATGGTTTCTCTGCTGAACAGAAAAATCTGAAAAAAGTTTTGTACCATTCCTCAAAATTCTTGGAACATTGAAGTGGTCTTATTTTTAATAGCCTTGCTTAAAGCTGCTATATCCTTTTTAAATTGTCAGAACAATTTCAAAGGCAGCAGAGGGAGAAGGGTAACGATTTACTTTTGTCAGCTTATAGGTCATTTTCCTATAGACAGAACAATATGTTTGATATATTTAACAATCCATAAAGAAGTGTTAGCTACATTCTCAAAGTGGCTTTATATTTCGATGTATTTTTCTTTCTACTCATCAGTCTCTGGAAGCTGTATATATTTCATAAGACAGATCTATAAAAGTACATTACTGCTACCAGCTAGAGTAAGACTAAGTTTCAAATCCAGTAAAAACTGGAACAAGTGAAGAACACACATTGTAGCAAAAATGCTCATGCATTTCTGAATTCACCTAATACCACAGTCTGTCTTCAAAAGAAAGGGGAGGTAAAAAAGAAGAAAAGAATGCTGGAGAGAAGAAATTATTTGTTCAGTCTCAAGTGTTGGATGGGTTGTTTAATGTACACACATGCATAACTAGAAATTATCACTGCTCTGTGAAGGTGCCCTTTCTAGAATAGGTTGGGAGAAACATCACCTTGGCCTGCCTCATAGCACGGCTCTGCTCCTCAGATTGGCATCAGAAATGTGCACAGACCTACAAACTCAGGGAAGCAAGAACACCTGGCCAAGTGTTTTACTGCTGGGTGGAGCTGAAAATAACCAATCAAGGAGCATCAATTACCTTTCAAAGACCCAAAGAACCAAGAGGAAGTGGTTCAGCCTGGTCCTAGGTGAGTTTGCTTAGTGGCTGTGGTGTTGTGTAGCTTGCCTTGATATAGTAGACCTAATCTGCAGTGAAAATATTTTATAGGGGATGGAAAAGTTATTTTCTGATATCTAATATGACCAGCTTCATGAGACTTCATACTAAAGGCTATGAGTAAAGTCCATGATCTAACAGAAAAACTACATGATATTTTTGGAAGGGAGCAGGGAGCTTGTGGTGTTTCCTGTTGGGATGCAGGCTGGGTGTTTGCAACTAGCCTGACTGCCTCTTCAGCAGTAAGGAGCCCTGCTGAAAAGGAAATTCAGGCTGTTATGTCTGTCTGAATAGTATGTGGTGGATCCCCAAAAAGGTCATGAAACAACAGATCCTGACAAACATTCAGTTTTCCTGGAGAGTAACAAAGGTGCTCAATGCTCTGAGCTCCCTTTGGTTATACCCAGCTGCTCTAAGCCTGGTTTTTGGGAAGAAAGGCTATGATGTTGCCCTCTTTGGCTACATCTATGCTAGTAACTTAAATCTGGTTTCTTCCTGGACTCTTGAACCCAGTGTTCCATACTGTTAAATATTTTTAGACCCACTCCTAGCCTAGCTGTGGGCTGGGTCATGAGCACTGTCCCAGAGAAGGCCTAGGCACAGCCAGATTGCTCCCAGTAGGCAGCTTGCATGCCATCACCCTGTTTTTTGAGGCTGACATTTTAATAGTCCAGGCACAGACTTTTCTGTGCCATTTGGTCTTGGTGCTGGAGAACAGTCACTGACGTGTTTATTGATACAATATATATTTCTTTTGTGAATTTAGCTGAGGTCATGAACCCCAGGCCCTATAATCCTGGGCCATTCTAGGTATCTGATGAGCTCTAAGATTCTTTTCCAGGCAAGAAGACATTGTAAATCAAGGGATAATGATATATTTAGTGTCTCTCACAGAGCCTAGATGGAGGAACCCTTTTTGCCATAGCGGGAGCAAAGGGTGAATAGTTTCCTCAGATAGCTAGATCAGTTCATTACTGTATTAATATAAATCTGGAATAGGTAAAGATATAGAAGTTTTACATCTAAGATTGAAAAAAAAATCTGTTCTCCAGAGCCTTAGAAGAGATGATAACAGAGGAAAACAGGGCAGGAAAAGGTGATGAGGCAGCAGGAAGGGTAGGATAATTGGAAGAAGAGAACATAGGAAAGATCTGTCTTGAGTTGTAAATATTCAGTATATTATTTCTGGCTGTGGAAATTACATTGGACTCAACACTGCCAGTTGGTAACCTCTGGATGCTTGTGCTAAATGAATGTTAGCTGTAACATCTTCACTGACTGATGAATGCATGATCCAACAGCTCCTTATTTTTGTGCTGATTTTAATACCCTAAGATACTAATTGCCAGCACTGGAACACTGTCTCAAGTCTACCTATATTGAATTTTGTTCTGGTGACTAATTGTTTCCTGTGAGAAATTGCTGTCACCTTGAAATATATATCTTTGGACTTGACTTTAATATGTTCCACATAAAAGCAGGAATTGGCCTTTGGCATAGTTTAAGTTTTGATCTTTTTTGCATTAAAACTGCTGCAATAGACATTTCATTTCATGTATGTCTCATTGCATCCTGGGACCTTTCTTAGGAGCCTGTCTTCTGCATCATTCTTACTGAGACAGGCTATTATTTGCTGACCCATAATAAACTTTTCTCACCTCAAAGCTTTCACTGCCAGAGGAATTTTATTATAAACACTAATAAATATCAAACTGCTGGGAAAAATAATCCCTTTTGTTTTAAGAATGTTCAGTTTCAGTCAAGTTCCTCTTATGAATTCATGATTATTGCCTTTCTGCCTTCACAGGGTGATAGCTGCTATCCAAAGCAGACTCTCATGAGCTTGGGGTTAGCTTTGACCATGTCTCAGATCTGTGGTGTGCATAGTCACAATAATTCTCTGTCCATCTGTGGCAGGGATGAGTATTGTTCCTTTTTGGCCAGAAGAAGAGCTCCAGTAGTATGGCAGGGGTATTCTCAGGAGAGCTTGCAGGGGAGCAGGGTTTTGGTGCTCTCAGCCTAATGAGATGGGAAAGAAAGAAGAAGAGCCCTTAGACATTGCTTCAGACTCCTCAATTGCCAATTTAGGAAAGCAGTGTTTTTCCCCCCCTTTTTCTGGCTCCGCCTTTCACCCCCCCCACCCCACCCCACCCCTTTTCACCTTTTCTGCTTTAAAGGTTATGAATGCCAAACATGATAGCTAGAGTGTGTAATTAAAGTGATAACCAAGGTCCTGTAGGTAAAGTGGTTCTCATAATCAGTGACAGAGTAATGAGTTCATCACGCAGATCTACTGTTTTCAGGCAGGCATGAGTGCTTCTTACCTATGCTCTGGAAACTGGGACGACAATTACCCTGTACTAAAAGCTCTGCTAAAAGTACACTATATAAGATGCAGCTCAGCACCACATTAACAAAGCTCTACAACTGTGGGACAGACATCAGACTGCAAAACTGTCTTGGATGTACTTGTAAAATCATCCATAGACATCCAGAGAGTGAATGCGAAGTATGTGATCATTACAGAATAAAAAAAAGTGCTTAACACTTTCACTGCAAAACTTTGATACTGAACAGATCCTACAAATCTGCACCTAGTCCAAAAATGTTAAAGTTATTCTTAGAGACTATCGGTGGTGTAATATGGCTTGGAAATTATTCCTAGTAGCTTACTTTGGAATATACCTGAGGTTTTAGCAATGATATTTTTAGTTCAAAACAGAGAGGAAACACATAGGTGAATTCCTTTTTATTTATAACAGGCTGATGTAAAAGTCAAGGCACCAATATTAAAAACAAACAAACAACACTCACCATGGAACAAGCAAGGAGTATCAAAATAGTGATAACTGAAGTAATGTCTGTGTGCTTCAGGTGATATGTTAGCTCTTCATGTCAGATCTTTCCTTTTTACTTCTGCTAGAATGCCAAGACTGTTTTTCATGTTGCCAGATATTAGAAGTTTGAGATTTTTTTTTGGTCAAATGTCTAAAAGGACAGAACAGAAGACAAAAGTCTAACTATATGGACGTAAGAGGTGTAAATAAATAAATAATAATAAAAACCTTGAGTGTAAGGTAATTTAAATTTTGCATTGTAAGAATTGTATCAAATAGAGTGGATGTAAAATGGCAAATAGTGGGACTGAACAAAGCAGGAAGTTCTGTAATGCATTATTGTTTTAAAATTGCCTGCTTAGGGGATCCTTTGCCTTGGTTCATTAAAATTTATCAAAGCTTTTATTATTTTAAAAGTTGACTACGAGATTTTTTTACAGCATGAGTGTGTACTTAATTCCATTTTATTGAACTAAAATGATATTCATTGTACTTGTAAAGGGCAGTGAGAAGCTGATACTAAGACTTCAGAAAATGATTAATGGTACCTTGTTTCTAAATTAATGACAGTTTTGTGGCATGAAGGTCTCATTACAAGAGACTAACTCTCATGTTTCATAAGTACACGCCACATAAAGGAGGATTTAAGGTTCCTTTTCTACTGATGTACTTTCTTACAAACTATGTCCTGACTGAGGAAAGGTCATGGGCTATGAAGAAGATCACTGTTTAAATTCTTCTGCAAAACAGTTGTGGCCAGGAGGAAAATGACTTCTGCCCACCAAATTCTCTCTAACTACCTAAATTAGAATTTATCCAGGATGCAGAGGGTAAATTCTTTCTTGCAAAAAGCCAAGATGGGGGGATTGAGTCTTGATGGCAAACCAATAAGCAAAATGAAACTAACAGAAGTAACTCTTCTTGACCATAGCTTTCACAGGCTCACCAACAGATGGGTTGGGAGAAAATAAGAATGCAAACGGAAGTGATAATGAGCCTGGTGAGGGATGTGAACTGTGGGATGGAAGGAGAAGGCATTTTTCACCTTCAGTGGGTAAAAAATTTAACCTAATCAGAAAATATAACCAATATTGGTGCATAAGTCAGATTCTTCAAGGCCTGAACTTCCTTTACTGATATTTGAAAATAAAGAAAGCAGATGAGGAATTCAAGTTTTGTTTCTCAGGTCTCTCCAAAGAAGAGGAGAGATGAGCTATAGACCTCTGAGTATGCTGTTCTTTCTGTGCAAGCTGAAAATTCTGCAGCCCTTCTAAAAAAATAACCCAAATATTTTGTTCACCTTGAACTAGAACACTTGAAATACTTCCTTGAGTGAAATATCCTTTATTTGAAGATAATATTCAAAACCAAAATATTCCTTCATGGAGAAAATAACTTGGTAAGTGATAAATGATCAAATGATATGATAAAAATGGAACAATTTATTCTAAGCTATATACATTTAAAATTTTAGGAGTTAAGCTTCATAAGGCAGTAGAAAAATTTAGAGATTTAATTTACAAGTTAAGATATTAACATCCAAGAGGGATAAAATATGTTATGCTGGTCTCAAGTATTATCCTTATTATTATTATTGTTCATCACTTGGTAAATGGTGACATCTGTAGTTTTGATAGTACAGTACTTCATTTCTTAGAGAAGTGTAAGCGTTGCTTCTCTCCAGTTAGTACAATCAGCCCTATATAAATGACAGGTAGTACAATTTTCACTTCTTGAAACAGCTTTACTGGATGATCCAGGGTTCATATGTGAACACCTGCATCTTTTTACTAGATCTGGGAAGCCTGGTATAGCAACATCTTCCATTTGACTTCAGCCATGGTCTAGCTGCCTGCATTTAAGTAGTCTTTAGTGAAGTATGGGCTTAGACAAGCTGCCTAGAGTTGCACTGTCACTATTCTAAAAGCCTTGTGGCATCTGGTGTCTAACAAGTCTCCTATGAAATAATAAGGATGAAAATCTGATTCTGATCCATATTTGGGATCACTAAGTCACAGAATGATGCAATGAAGCATAAGGTTTTCTAGCATTTGTTCAAGTGGAAATGAGTTTTAGCTGTACTGAAAAACTGGCACTAGTCATATAGGTATAGAAATGTATAGAAAGATTCATAACACAGGCTTTTGAAGGTGAGTGAAACATTGAAAATGACACTGTGAGCATCTAGAGTCACAGAGAGCAGCATGTCTGTGGGCCTAGCTGTGAGGTGGCCACCTCACGCACATGTGCTATTGAGAAATGAACAGCTCTTCCTCCACATCCCAAGTAAAAAGCTCTAAGATGAACAATTTGCCAGGGAAGCTCTGTGACCAACAGCCACCTCAGCAGCCTGGGACAGCTGAACAACACAACATGATTCATTCAGAGTAATGGGGGGAAAAATACTACTTTTATGACTCTTTAACTCAGTTCAATGCTGAAGAAGAAATTGAACTTTTCTGTTGGCACCGTTGTGCCAGTGAGCTTGTATTTAATTTTCCTTTGAGCCCTTAAATAACTCCATACAGCATCTGTATCTGTTCCTAATCAATCATGCTATGCCTTTTTCTGCTCACCAAAGTCTATCACTCGCTTGTGACACACAGAGAAATGCTTGCTCAGATGCAGTCTCTGGGTTTCCTCTCCCATTCCTCTCAGTCCCACTCTTCTCTAGAGTCATCTGGCTGGCAGTCCATTTTGTTGTATAAAGGCTGTTGATGCCTGGTGAACTCTTTAAAATGGTTTGGTTTACTTCCTGAAATGTGGCTGGATAAAGTAAGTATTTTTTAATTTCTTTCTTTCTGTCTTTCTTTCTGTCTTTCTTTCTGTCTTTCTTTCTGTCTTTCTTTCTGTCTTTCTTTCTGTCTTTCTTTCTGTCTTTCTGTCTTTCCTGTAAATAATTCAAGAGTATCTTATGACTTTTTTAATAGTGTTTTGATACACCAGCTTCAGGCTGCCCCATCAATAAATACTGAGTTGCCTGTGGTTCCTTCTTTTGCTGTCTATTTAGTACAACTGATGCCACATGCACGTTAACTGCATAATTAGCGGCAAAGGCTGATACTCCAATTCAGATGAAAAAATATAATTAGTATTATCACAATCTTTGACAAGTAGGGCCTGCTTTAATGACATCCTATATTCATTATTCTGTAACTGTTCTAATGAACAGTTTCATTTCACACTCTAGCAAGTAATTTTTGTTTGCTTTTATCTCTCTTACTCAGGAGACATCTGAAAACTTTGAATGTCACCAAGGCTCTTGTGCTCTCCTGAGTTGTCTGTGCTCTTTCCTGGTGACAAGAGAAAAATGGGGCCCTTCAAATTGTTGTCCAGCCTCTGTTCAGGCAAGGAACCCTGGCTGAACAACGCCTTCTGCATCCTCACAGGCACGACCTGGTTTTAAGCTACAGGACACAAGAAACTAAGGGTGCTGTCAGTAGCTTCAGAGTAATGGAGCTGTCAAACGCAATTGGGTTAGGAAGCAGCACTGTGTACGGTGTTTTCCAGCACTGTGCACAGAAAAGGGCAGGAGTCACAGCCGAGGCTCCCAGCCAGGCTGACATCGCAGGGCAGCTGGCACCGGGGTCCCATCCCTGCTGTGGCCAGCCAGTTCGGCGGTACCTCAGCACAAATTGATACACTCCCTGCTTAAACACTTTTCCCCCGCTGTTTAATCAGTCATGTGTGAAGCAATTCAGTTTAACCTTGGGAAGATGCTTTGTTTTATTCATTCATAACTCCCAGAACTGGAGGATATATAGTTACAATGAAATTAAATGATAGTGTCCAACAAGCACCTCCTACCCTGAGACATGGTGTTTTTTTGTCACAGTCTAGAATTAGTGCTAAAGACAAAATCCTATAACTATCCATTGATTAACCTGGGGAAAAAAGTATTCTTTTTAATCTCCTGCCTGCCTTACTTGGAGAGCTTGATTAAATAATTAAAATAAATAATTACTGAATTTTTAACCTGAAGCTGCAGCAGGAGCATAAAAGCATCATGTGTACCATTACACCTGCAGAGCCTTCTTCTAAGGACCAGTCTAGAAAAGTAAGATGTGGTGGTTCCTACCTCTTCAAACACCGAGTCTTTTGGGGGAAATCAGACCTATAAGTAAAGTACAGAGAGATCACAGTACACAGATGAGTGAAAGAAGGCAGGTGACAAAGTAGTGTTTAATGAGGAATGATCCTTCTTTCTTAACTATTTAACATCCTCTCGTCACCACCTTGATGCTTCCTCCCCCTACCAGTGCTCACACCTTGATGTCTCCTCTCAAGGCAACCTGACAGGCTGTTGCTTCTGACCCAGGCTGGTTCTTGCTCTTATGGAGAAACTGCGGGCTGCAGGTACTAAATAAAAGGACTGTTCAAAATGGCCTTTTGTCCTTTAAATCTACCCTCCAAAATATGTGAGCTGAGGGGAAGGGAGGAGGAAGGGAATCTCTTCTATTCATCTTGTGCTTCTGACTACTTCTTTCTCTTTGTACATGTTTATATTTCTGTCGGGATACAATTTTTTTTGAACAGCAATCCTTTAGCTATACATTTGAAAAGCATGTTGCGGGTGCTTCCATAATGTTACAAATAACTGCCCAATACTTCTGCTGTACAGAAGATGCATGGAACATTAATTAGGTTCCACTGTTTCTTTGCCTTTAATTTAATGTAGGTTTCCATGAGAGCAAAGAGAGACAAATGAGTCAAAGCCAATAGTTAAAACTGACAATTAGCATTCTGGTCACTAGCCATAAAAATGTGATGTACGTTTAAATAATTTGATTGTGTGAGTGTTTGGTCACATGTTATACTGCTGTCTCTTCATTTACAGCAGTCTTCTGTAAAAATGTACACTCTTATGGGATTCTGGTCTGCAGTTCTGACTCTGCTATTTACAGAGAAGTCTATTCAAATCCAGTAAAGGTTTTTATCCTAACTAATGCAGTAGTAGTAATGAAAGCGGGGTGGGAGCTGTTATGCTGTAGGCTAACTACATATTTTATTAAATTTGTATATAGAGACAGCTGAAAGTATTTTTAACACAAAATTTAACAGAAAATGGCGTATTGACTAATTTGTCTCTTTCTTTTAAATGTCTTCTACTAGAAAAAATCAGAATATCCGGAAACATCTTGATTCTTTAATGTTGGCCTCAATTCTCCTGCAAATGGTAGTCTCATACATTTGCTCACTGTTTCATTCAAGAGGCAAAGACAAGAGTTTAGACACACCCAACAATCTAGTTTACATACACTGACATATTTTTTTACAGAAAGCTTGTTTCTTACTGTAAGAAGTGTTTAGAAAAAAACTTCTTCAAACATATGATTTATATTACTGTTCTTAATCATTAATGCTAGCCTGTAGCACAGACAGTGGGATTGAGTGCACCCTCAGCAAGTTTGCAGACACCAAGCTGAGTGGTGTGGTTGACATGCCGGAAGGATGAGATGTCATCCAAAGGGACCTGGACAAGCCAGAGACATGGGCCCGCATAAACCTCATGAGGTTCAACAAGGCCAAGTGCAAGGTCCTGCACCTGGGACGGGGCAACGCCCAATATCAATACAGGCTGGGGGATGAAGGGATTGAGAGCAGCCCTGCAGAGAAGGACTTGGGGGTACTGGTGGATGAAAAGATGGACATGAGCCGGCAATGTGCGCCTGCAGCCCAGAAAGCCAACCGTATCCTGGGCTGCATCAAAAGCAGCGTGGCCAGCAGGTCGAGGGAGGGGATTCTGCCCCTCTGCTCTGCTCTGGTGAGACCCCACCTGCAGTGCTGCGTCCAGCTCTGGGGCCCTCAGCACAAGAAGGACATGGACCTGTTGGAGCAGGTCCAGAGGAGGGCCACCAAAATGATCTGAGGGCTGGAGCACCTCTCCTATGAGGCCAGGCTGAGAGAGTTGGGGTTGTTCAGCCTGGAGAAGAGAAGGCTGCGAGGAGACCTTATTGCGGCCTTCCAGTACTTAAGGGGGGTCTACAGGAAAGATGGGGAGAATCTTTTTAGCAAGGCCTGTTGTGACAGGACAAGGAGTAATGGTTTTAAACTAAAGTAAGATAGATTTAGATTAGACATGAGGAAGAAATTTTTTACAATGAGGGTGGTGAAGCACTGGCACAGGTTGCCCAGAGAGGTAGTGGAGGCCCCATCGCTGGCAACATTCAAGGTCAGGTTGGACGGGGCTGTGAGCAACCTGATCTGGTTAAAGCTGTCCCTGCTCACTGCAGGGGGGTTGGGCTAGGTGATCTCTAAAGGTCCCTTCCAACCCAAAGCATTCTATGATTGTATGATTCTATTTAAGGTAGTTGTAGGTTTCCCCATGTAGAACTGTAAAGAGGGGAAATATGAAGTCATTGTAAATGTTCCTAAATGCTGGCAGGGGAGAAATTTAGTTTGAGTACTCTCTTGCTGTTAAATGGATCTGATTTAGGTTTACAAAATATGGCAGCCTTTTCCAAAATGGTCAGCTGACTTTGTATGAACAGTGTCTCCTACTTTAAACTGCTATTTCTGTTTTGTGTGATTGAAAGCACTGACATATTTTGTTGAAACATACACATGCAGAGTATCTCCTCCTATTTTGAGCTGTCTTTCTGAAGCATCAGCGTCTGTGAGTACATCTCCTAAAATATCTCCAAAAGTAATTAAACATGAGGTATTGCATCTGTGTCTCATTGGCAAAGCCAGTAAAGTTGCTGCTTTGTCTAAGAGAAATTTGAAACAGCAGAACCTTCAAAATACAAAAGTTGGGGTCAGACACCTGCGGGGCAGTTGTCACATTTTATGAGAAGCTGGGAAAAAGTGCCCAGTTCAACTATTCAGCATGTTCTGTTGAAAAATACTTAGCAGCAGCTGGGGAGAGCTGGCTGAACAGTCCCTGACTTGATAAGACTCCATTCTTGGTGGTATGCAGAAGATGATCAGATAATGGAAGTTGTGTGCTCCACCCTCTCCACAAACACCCCCACCCTCACCCTGAGTCCTTCTAGAGGTAGTCTTCTGGATGTCTATGAAGGCTCAAGCAAGTGACTGCAGTATATCTTACAGAGAGCAAGCCTAGATACATACCCACCGTGCTCCTCCAAACTGGTAATGTGCTATGCATAAGAAACAGGGTTTTGTACCTTATACCCCTTTCTGCATATAGTAGAGATCATGTCGTAAATGGCAGAAAACTGCACAACTTAACAAAACCACTAAACAGCACAAGGATATATACTCTAGAGGGGGTTTCAGTGGTGGAAAAACTTGCTT
Organism: Pelecanus crispus; assembly: GCF_030463565.1. Classification (NCBI taxonomy): domain Eukaryota; kingdom Metazoa; phylum Chordata; class Aves; order Pelecaniformes; family Pelecanidae; genus Pelecanus; species Pelecanus crispus. The sequence continues at coordinate 73,051,222 of NC_134646.1, forward strand.
GTTTCCTTTAGTTTTTTTAAAGAAACCAAACACTGGAAACAACTGCAGTGGAAGAGAAGACAAGCTCATCTCCAGGACTCTTGAGACAAATAGTCTTGCTGAAAGGTTTAATTGGAGTGTGCATCGTAAACTTCCATTGAATGAGTAACAGTGGACTGGAGTAAGTTGTTGCTGTTATTACTTGCCTTTAAGGAAAAATACCAGGCAAAAATTGATTTATTTGAATTCTGCCTTTGACAATTAAAAGCTCTACTTTGTACAAGAAAGGTTTGCTTTGTCAAACCTGTTGCTTCTGTTAACATTTTAGGAAAGTAAAGCATTGGCTGATGAAGAAAACAAGACACTTGTAAAGCCTGAGGATGCATGTATGGATGAGGTAGCTATGTGAAAAAGAAAACTCTGAAAGTGGGTTTGATGTGTAAAGATGTGATGAGAGTAAAAAGAATAACAAATGAAAGCCCAGACTGAACCTCCTGATACAGGATGTATTGGAGAATCAGGTCATTACAAAAATGGCTGAGTTGAATAGTAGTCTGATTACGGTGGTGACAGCCTGCATTCAAAGAGAAGAAATTACAGGAGAGTGTTAGAGACTGGTTCATTATTTGTGGGGATACTCAAAACCCTCCCCTTTGGCTCAGTTTATTTTAGAGTCATTTTGACTCTCCCTCTATGTACTGCTGACATAATCTGAGTACAAGACAAACTGAAAACAAAAATAATGACAGTGAGAATGGTAATGGAGCTTTCTGGAAATAAATAAGTGTGGCAGGTTGACCCTGGCTGGATGCCAGGTGTCCACCAAAGCCACTCTATCACTCCCCTCCTCAGCTGGGGAGAAAATATAACAAAAGGCTCCTGGGTCGAGATAAGGACAAGGAGATCACTCACTAATTACTGTCAGGGGCAAAACAGACTTGGGGAAATTAGTTTAACTTATTACCAATCAAAATCAGAGTAGGATAATGAGAAAATAAAAACGAAATCTTAAAAACACCTTCCCCTCACCCCTTCATTCTTCCCAGGCTTAACTTCACCCTCAATTTTCTGTACCTACTTCCCCTGAGCAGCGGCAGGGGGATGGGGAATGGGTCAGTTCATCACACATTGTCTCTACCGCTCCTTCCTCCTCAAGGAAGGACTCCTCACACTCTTCCCCTGCTCCAGCATGGGGTCTCTTCCACAGGAGACAGTCCTCCATGAACTTCTCCAATGTAAGTCCTTCCTACGGGCTGCAGTTTTTCATGAACTGCTCCAGCGTGGGTCCCTTCCATGGGGTGCAGTCCTGCAGGAGCAGACTGCTCCAGCGTGGGTCCACCATGGGGTGACAAGTCCTGCCAGCAAATCTGCTCCGGCATGGGTTCCTCTCTCTCTCCATGGGTCCACAGGTCCTGCCAGGAGCCTGCTCCACTGCAGGCATCCCACAGAGTCACAGCCTCCTTTGGGCACATCCACCTGCTCAGGCGTGGGTTCCTCCCCGGGCTGCAGGTGGATATCTGCTCCACTATGGACCTCCATGGGCTGCAGGGGCACAGCTGCCTCACCATGGTCTTTACCAGGGGCTGCAGGGGAATCTCTGCTCCAGCTCCTGGAGCACCTCCTTTCCCCTTCTTCTTCACCAGCCTTGGTGTCTGCAGAGTTGTTCCCCTCACATATACTCAATCCTCTGTTAGGCTGCCATTGCGCTTTTTTATCCCCTCCTTCTTAAATATGTTATCCCAGAGGCGCTACCACTACTGCTGATTGGCTCAGCCTTGGCCAGGTCCATCTTGGAGCCAGCTGGCATTGGCTTTATCATACACAGGGGAAGCTTCTAGCAGCTTCTCACAGAAGGCACCCGTGTAGTGCCCCCCCGCCCCCGCCTCCAAAAAACCTTGCCACACAAACCAAATACAATAAGCCTTGGAGATGAAGGATGGAATAACTTTTTGCCTGTAAAGGGGTATGGAAAGAGTATCTGGAATCCTGTTCTGCTGGATCCAGGAGACTGATCTCACAGTGAATACGCATAAAGGCTCTAAAGGATGTGGTAATATGGTGCACCTATGAAACTACCACAGAAAGCACAAGCCCTGGGGGAATAAAAAGCATGGTATAGGACAGAAGTTTTGATAAAGAAGTAAATACAATTCTAGCAACTTTCAAGTCAGACAAGATATAGCAGAGACCAGTGCTACAGGGGCCCAGGGAAAAGGGAGTGTTGTGTTTAAGCCAGGAGAATATTTACTAGGAAGAGTAAATATGCTACAGAACGAAAGAAGTATGCCCAAACAGGAAGCAGCAGATACTTAAGTACTCTGCAGAAGAAAACCTTTTCCCCTGAAAGGGCTGAAGTTTTATGGTAACTTGAGAACAGGAACAATCATAATTCCAGTAAGTGGTACCTTCCTCTGCAATAATGCTGTTTTGGCCTCTGACATAAACTAGTGTAAATATCTCTTAAAGACTATTTTGTCTCAATTCCCTTCTTGCTTGCCAAAAAGAAGAGAGAAAATAGGACAGCATAAAATGCTATGTGAAATGTATCCATGCCTGTAACTTCAATAGCTCCTAATCCTTGCAGAGGCTGCTGGCAAGGAGGGCTTCTCTAATCCCCCGTCTCAGCTCTGTCTGTGCTGGAGCAGGCTGGTGGGAGGGCTGAGAGCTCTTCTGGAGAGAAGAAGAAGCTTCTTGCGTTTGGTGCGGGGAAAAAGTTGTATGATGGAGTGAGTAGGGTGTAGCTGAAGCCTAACTTTCATGGGAAAACTAAGGATTCTGTGCCAAATAATGGTTACGGGCTGAAACAGTCGTCTTCATCTTTTTTATTTTAAGGGGCTTTTATATACCTTTTTTCCTTTGCTTTCCAAAGTATGTAGACCATCCCAACTTGGATTTCCCACATGACATCTACCTATCAAAACACCTCACTAACTCACAGGAAAAACCACCTTAGACAACTGGACTAGGCTTCAGTTTGGGTGAAATATAGAGAGGACTCCTGTTTTAGGTGGGGTTTTTTGGGGGGGAGGGATTTTTTTGTTTGTTTTGTTCTTTGTTTTGTTTTGGGGTTTTTTAAGGTATTGTTGCAAGGTGAAAAATGTTGTAAAGCTGCCTTCTACTCTTCTGAATTCTTAGGTTAATAAATGCATTACATTCTTCACTATGGAAGACAAAGCTTTCTATCCAGATTGGCAATGCAAATATCCTTCTGCACTCAAGTAATCATAAACTTTCCTTTATGACCTTAAGAAAACTTTAGCTAGCTCGAGGTTTTTTTTGTCTTTTGAGTTTGAAGTTGTCTTCTCATCTAAGTTGCAGTGGGTTGTTTTGCAGATGGGCTTTTTTTGAACTAAGAATTCAACTGAAGCTAGCATCTCTTCCCTGGAAAAATGTGAGGGGAAAAAATTTCCAGTATTTGAAACTGCTGGAATAGCATATTTTTAGTACAGAGGCCAAAGATTAAAGGTTTTGGTTTCCTATAGCCCAGTTAGTCTTCCAGAACCCACAGGCTCATTAGTTCAGATCAGTTTTGATGGAGAATGAACTGAGATGACCCAGACTGGAATGTATTGATCCTTATTACAGTAATTTAAAGTGATCATGAAGAGGTAAATGAATTTATCCATAGCACAGGAGTAAATGGCAGTCCTTTTTGGAGAAAGAGAAAGAATTTTTGCAACCGTCAGCAGCAGAGAGGTAGCTAAAATATCTGACTGCATTTCATTAAGTTCTTTAAGGCTGTGTCTGTATTAGCAAGGAGCACACTGCTTGCCCTCTAGGAATGGATTTCTAGAGTAAAGTAATTGTTGCTGAGCTTCTAAGATCCATGCTATGTTCATTTCAGGGTGCTTTGCTTCAGACTAAGTCTAGGATGGGCCTGTGGACTGAGTCCCTGGTGGTGTGGACTAGGTGCATTTCTAAAGAGCATCTTTCAGTTCCTCCCAAAATGAATTGGCTCCAAGACTGCTCTGGAAAGTGTATCAGACCACAGTAACTAGGGCTGTGGGAAAAACCATGTCAGAAGTATGCTCCTCGTCTAAATTAAAGTGTTAATTTACACACATTTTGTGCTATTTCCTGGATGTCCGTTGTTCTCAGTATAAATAATGAGCTTTAGTCTTACGCCACTTAGGAGGCATTCAAAAGCACAACTGTAACACCTTGCTTAGACACTGAAATCAAGAGCCTATCATAACAAATGGAAACAGCAAAGCTCTTCCAGAGGACACCCTCATGTCCAAAGGACCACCAATATGTTGTACAAAAAGTTGATACAGACTTGCATGTACAAAGCTTTACCAGTGGGGTCCATAACAGATGTCATACATTGACTTTGAAGTTACTGGAGAGTAGGGGCATGGGGGATGGGAGCGTGGGAAGGAAAAGGAGAGGGAAAATAGAGAGAGGGGGAAAAAATCAATAGTGGCCATCTGGGAGAAGTGCTAGGGCCCCAGATGAGCACCTTTACCAATGCAAAGGTGATTCCCAACATTGTTCTGTGGGAGCTTTACAGCTTTTATCAGGACTCCCTCAAACTCCCTGTCTGTTGTTCTTGCCTATGATGACATGAGCACCCATTGGAGCACACTCCTTCAGATGCATGTGTTGTATGTTGGCTGGCTGCTAAGCTCTGTGCATCCATATTGTTAATATTTTGGGCTATGTAAATTATTATGTACTATGTCATCTGTGGGGCTGTAAAGTTACAAACTAGAAGCTGCAAGGGGAATGTGAAGAGTGTGGGGTTACAGACTAAAAGCTAGAAGGCCAATCCACAAACAGAATGCTGCAGAATCTGGCAGTGCGGTGCCATGAAAGCAAAGGCACTTGGAATGCTTTCCCTTGGGCTGAAGGCACTGCCACGTTGTCTTTGGGGTGTGCAAGTAAAAGGTTACAAGTGAAGCATGGGAAACATAATTGGAAATGAAAGGTCCTTCCTCGGTATTACAGTAGTTAAGGCGCCTGAGGCACCACACAACAAATATTATTTTGGAATTGGTCTCCAAGGACCTGGTTCAGAGCAGTGGAAAGCTTTAACCCTCATTAAGTGGTAAGCACCCTACAGTTCATACCATAGATAACTATATCTTTGTCCTTTCAGACATCTACTACTGATTTAAATGCCATTGTGTTCAGAAAAGTCTCTTGCTAATTGCTAGTCTTAAATATCTGCATTGTGCTGCTTCTAGCCACTGTGTCTAAAATTATTTGATCAATATTTTAAGGTGGTGGCTTCTTTAGAGGCAGAACCTTTGATTCTAACAGTTTAAATCAAAGATAGAGGCTTGTTATCATTCAACAACAGTAATTACCTCATCATAATTAGAGTTAGGTACTTAGTAATAAGTAATAATGGTAGAATACAAAAATGATAACTGGAGGCTTTTATAATTAAAATTGCTAATGGTGAGTCATAACCAGCAGCTGAAAGAGAGGAAATGGAAGATGCATCTGTGTGGCACTTTCAGCAGCCAGATCTGTTTCTCCTTAAACAGGAAGCAGCCAGGTTATCAGAACAATTTTTATCTTTCAGAGCAATAAGTAGCCAGCTGTAGAGGGAACCGGTACCTGTCCTTCCTTCAGTGAAGCATGTGTCTATCTGATGAAGCTGGCTATGCTGTCCTTTCAGCTGAAGTTCTTACCCATGTAAGAAAAGAGAAGGATACATCTGTAATGCCAAAATTATTTATCAATGGTGTAGATAAAAGATCAGGAGCTGGCTGTGGAAAGAAGAATTATTACCTACCCTTCATCTAGACTTTCCCCTACCCTTGGATTTCCTGGGTTTCAGGAGTCCATAGGTGAGGGCTATCACATGCACTGTCAGTGCATCAGTGGCATTTGCCTTTCCTCTAGGTGTCTACTCTTTGCGGGGAACATCACACTTTTCCCCAACCTTCTGAAGAGTATTGCAAGGAAAACATACCCTAAGGTTATTTAGCCTCAGTTTCCATAACACTGAAAGTCACATATGTATGCAACAAAGATGAAAATTTCTTTCAATTCAGGAAGAGGTTCTTGACATCCAGTGAATTTACTACTAGCAGTTTAGCAACTGTAATTTTGTCTTGCACTTAAAGTTGTGAACAGCACAGAGTTAATTTAAATATGACAGACTTTTTCTGGCTGAAGTCTTTGCTGTTTCAAGTTCTATATAAGTTTCCATAGAGAATAGGTGTGAAATGCTTCCATTGAGTTGTGACAGCACTTTTACAGCAATTAGCAACATTCATGCCTTCTTTGTGCTGAAGGAAAGGATTACAGCAGGTTAAAGGCAAGAAAGTACCAGACATAGCTAATATATATTTTGGGTTTTGTTTTGTGTTATAGTTGTACAGGTGAGGAGATTTGCATTAAGTCTGAGTTGTATCACGAGATTTATACCAGTGTAATTTTCTGAGATAATAAGGCTGCTTTAATTTTGCTCTTAGCTCAGAATACTTTTTCTAATCTCTCTTTCCTCAAGATCAAAATCTGAAAGTATAACTTCTCACAGAGACAGGTTTTCTATGTGTTTAAAAGCCTGCTCTTTCCTTATACTTGTTTTTTTCCTCCTTTTCCTTTTGGTCTCCTGGGTGTTGATTACAAAGCAATTACAGCTTCTTGCTTTGGAAGCAAAGGTTTGACTCAGAATCACAACAGTAGCTGTCACCACCCAGCCCTGCTCTGTTTTCAGTAGGTCCCGAGACTTTTTGGCTAGGAATTTATAAAGTTGAAAGTCATGAAATGTACAAACCTCTCTCTTGTGTGCCATTACCTGGAGGAGTGTTCAGAGGAGCCTCAGGTCATCCAAGTGTAACTGGTTTGTGCTCTGGAACTGACAACTTTCTGCCTTCCTTCTTATCATCCCCTTTCTGCCCTCTCCCTGCCTGCTCCTTCCTCCTCACTTCTTTCCTGATCTTTATTTGTTTCTCTTTCAGCTGTTTGCTCATATTACTCTTCCTTTTTAGTAAAACTTTTTTTTCTACTTATTGACATTAACTGGTTAACTGGCCTTTTGAGGTAAATGAAAGCAGCACCAATAATACCCTCCATTCTTGCATCCATTTGTAATTATTAATGTAATATTTTCTGGAATACAGGAAATACGACCTCCCTTTCCCAATGCTGCAAATGTCTTGCCATCCATGTCTCAGCCTGTTATGCATATTTCCTAAATATGGCTATGTGACTTAAAGTGTTGTATGAGGTCAATAATCAGTTCTATTGCTAGCAAAGAATCTATTGAATGTAGGTACAAGGAAATACATTTAAATACCTGAGAGATCATTGTATCTATTTTTAAGGATCCATCACTGTTCTGCTGTCCTACTGGTTGTTTCAGCCTAGTGTTATTACAGTTGCCTCCAAAGCACTGTGCACGTGTGGACCATTGTTTCTGACTGTCCTTGCTTTGTAGGCAACACATAGTCTCTGATAGCTACATATCTCTGTGGGTATTTTGTCCATTCGCAGCTGATTTACAGCCTCAGAGCCCTTATCCATAGAAACATTCAGTACTGAAGTAAAGGTCAGTACTATAAGCAAAGCTTCACAGAAATTAATTTCTTTAATGTGGACAGGTTTTATTACGGCTAAAACTTTCTGAAGATTTTTTTTGCATGTAGGCCAGTTCTGTGGCTGCTTAAGGAATACTTAAATGATTGTAATAGACATAAACAGGAGGGGAAACTGTTTATTCTGTCATGAATGTAAGAGGAATTGTGGCCTGTAAGAGGAAAATGTAAGGATTCTTTGCTATTTAAATAGAAAACAACAAGTGAAAGACCTGGTTGAATAAAATAACAAATAAACTGACCAAATTAACTTTCTCAGATTTGAGATTTACTGATATTTCATTGTATGCATGAAGGCTTTAAGGTTGTACAAGTGTTTCTGGGAATAAAATTTGGTCCTTTGGGTTATGCTGTCTGTAACACAGATTATGATAAATGCAAGCAAGTTATCCAAATGTCTAAATGGTTTGCCTCTAGCAGACTGTACACAGACTTGGATTTTAAAACAGATGCATCTTTGTCGGTATGTGTATTTCATTCTATAGTTGGATGTCCTCTAAAATCTTCAGATCAGTGACTAATTGGCAGTGAAGCATTAGGTAATCTTTTTATCAGAAGAATTCATTGACAAACCTTCTAATAATAAAGTGTTAGGTCAAAGTTAATTTGAATGTTGCACACTGCGATGTCATTCTTTCCTTGCACTAAAGCTTCACGGAGAACACAGTGCTGCATTAAAACAGCCTAATAATACTGAGTCGCATCCAAAGTGTCAATGGTGCTCTCCTGTGACTTTCTGTTTCTTTAGGGCTGCTACAATGATCCACTTCATTTTCCTCTAGTAAGACCATTCTAGTTCTTGTATGCTCAAATCCCTGATTTTGAACACTTCTTTGTTATGCTACTGTTTCAGGGTTTTTTTGTACTTTTCAGTAAATTTAATATTTATTTAGTAATTATTTCTGTAGGTCCCTTGAACTCCATTAGAAGCTGAAAAACAGTATCACTTCTAAAAAAATGTTATTAATATTATTATTATTCTATAATGGAATATATAATAATACAATATATAGTATTTTATATAATACAATTCTATATAATAGTATATATAGTATTCTGAAATATATATTCAGTGAAGAAAATGTTTCTATATTGAAAATTTGTTTAATGTATAACAAAAGAATAAATACCCAGGTAGAACTGGGTGGGTCAGGCTAATTTCTGAATGACCCTGTAAATATATAAGGACAGTAATAAGAGGAATAGGGCTATACTGGCTTCATTACACTGCTTGGGTACGATGCTTGTTTCAGGAGTCCCACAGAAAAGCTTTTGTCATTGCTTGTGCAGTTCTTGTAAATTCTGTCCTAAAAGGTTTTGTGCTGCAGATGGATATCCATAGCACTGGCAAAGTCACAACAGCCAAATGTGTTTATCCCTTCCAAATGAGTGTTCTGGAGTAACTGCTCATAAGATTTTTTGGGATTGAGTTGGTTACATTCATGGTATTATCGTTATGTGATCTATCGGTGAGCTGGAATCTCTTTGGTATTTCGTCATCAAGTACTGGCCATGTGATGCATGGGTTCTTGATCTTAGAGAGGGAGTAATTCTTCAGGTTAGCTCATCTGCTCTTTCCTTTCAGGAAAGGGTCACTATTCTGTAGAAATCTTTTAACTTTAAGAAACAGTAAGTCAAATGCCCTTTTTCTAGTGCAACAGATCTTTTTTTAGTAACGGTAAAAGAACAGTATTTATGTCTCTCCATGAAACAAATTACTGATACGAATCCACTTATTTTATTTTGCCTGTAATTTTAGATCTTGAAAAAGGGATAAACTATCATTAGAAACCGTTTGTTAAACCTCCATCCAAAAAAACCCAGAAGCCAACAATACAACATAAAATATTCTCAAACGCCCACCCTGCTGCTACTCTACTGGGAAAAGAAAGTATAGGGTACCTTGTAAATGACAAAATGTGGTGGAAGAGAAAGTAGTGCATTAGCAATGCTTATGGTTGCCATTTTATATAAAAATATAAATTATGTTTCTGGACAGAGTCAGAATTTTGTCATCTTCATATTTCATTGTCTTTGAAAAAAAAACCCAGTGAGAAATAATGGAAATTAAATACAGATGCTTCATTAGAGTTCTGCTAGTTTATAATATATACAGGTTGTAAAGAACTTCAATAATTTTAAAATGTTGTATTACCCGTCAAAATGTTTCATGTTAGTTGTTTCTCAAAGCATTTCACAGAATTCAGAGATGTTAACTTTTTTCAAATTCTCAAATAAGAAAAGACTTTAACATCTTAAGATTACATATTAGATGGAAAGCCCATTTTTCAGAAGTGGCACTGCTCAGTTGTTCCTCAGACAATGTTTATTTCTTCTATATTTAAAATTATATCCTGACCGTATTGATTTTAAAATTTGCTTTCATCCAAAAAAAAAAAAAAAACCAACTTGTGTCCAAGACCATTCTGATGCAAGACGTGGTCCTGAACCAAACTAAAACAGTAATGTAGTCACAGTCTCTGCTTGGAGCTTGTTGTTCATTTGCTAGTCATTCAAATACAAAAATAAAGGACAGGGGAGCATAAGTCCCTTTATACGTATTTTAATTATAGTTCTAGCTAAATACTGTGACAGGTTCGCTTTTTAGAAATGAAAAGCTAATGACCCATGTAATGAATAAATTAAATGGTTTTATTCACTTCGCACATGTTTTCTTACAAAATGAATCAGAAATAGAGAAGCTTGTTTAATCATGGAATGTCTTGTTGAAGTGGATGTTTATCAGTCTCCCAAATGTAATATTTGCTGTCAAAGCTTCCACGCAAAATGTGTGTGTATTTGGCTTTCAATGGAAGGAGTCATAACTAAGCAGCCCCTTAATTAGTATTTTGTCACATCTCTCCTCAGGCAACGTTTATTTGGAACTGTATTATTGCTATGCAGGGTATGAGGGTGTCACAGTTAATTTTTTTAAGAAAGACTGAGAATGTCATATTTTCATTGGGACATATGTGCCCCGCAGACCATCAGTCTCCCTTGGGAGCCAGTAGTGATTTGAAAGATAGCATCTACCACTGATATTTCCTTTGTTTAGCAACTACTTTGGTAAGAGTCGAGAGATTTTACTCTGATATTGGGTTTAAAAATTAGTTGGACAGTGTTACTAACTCCTACTGTTACTGTCATTTAATTTTTTTTCACCTGAATTTCTGTTTTCTCAAGATTTGTGTCCTTTGGAGCAGCAGGAGGAAGAAAAGGGTAAAGTGAAACCTTACAGATAACTCCATCAATGTCTGTTTAGGCTTCAAAAGTTGAGGGGTTGATCATATTGCCTCAGCTTAGACCTTTAGCATATGAAAACTATAGAGTTACATTGTCTGATGCAATGAAGTCTGATGCATGCACTTTTTATTGCAGTGAAAGTTAGTGGGTTTCTGAATGTTGCTTGTTAGTTACTCAATTATAGACGGGATATCTGATTTCAGAACTCAGCTTTGGCCAGATTGGTCTAAATTTCCTGATGAAAAGCAGTGTCAGTAGTGGATTTTGAGAGAAAATGTAACTTCAGCCAGAATAACTCTATTGATGTTGTTTGCTGTACATGCCTAATTTCAGGGAAGATCAATTTGGCTGATACAATCTTTGCTTTTTATCTTCTCTCTATAAAATGCATATTGACCTCACAGTGTCACATAATATAAACTATGTTTTCATTCTATACTGAGCAGGAGTTTGTTTTCAGGTCTTCAAGTCTACAAATCCCAGGTGGATAGAGAATAATGTATTCAAAATTATCTATTCTTGTTTCTTTCTGGCAGCCAGAATGCAAGAATAAACAAGGGGTTTGCTCCTTTTTGCTTTAGGTTATCTGGATTAGGTTTTTGTTTATTTATAACAGGTCTGTGGTTTTGGTATGAATATTTTCAGGGCAGGATGGACTCCATTGTGTTCAGTTTTCACATCCTTTAACAGAGATCTGATATCACTGATATTCTAAGAGAGAGGGTGTTTCATAAGAAACAAAACAAAACAGGATGCCTCTAATGATTAAGCAAATACCATAAACTTCTTGCAAGAACTTCCATTTTAATTATTTTAAGTTTGTTTGTACGCACCGGAGAACTTTCTGCAGTCTTTCATGAATACCATCTAATGAGTGAGCCAAATTTGTTTAAATGCCTGGAATCTAGTTTACATAGTCAAATATAGATTGTTAGACTCAATATAAGATAGCTTGAATAAAATTCTTCTGACCTGTGTTGTACAGTAGGCTAGGGGAGATAACCCACTGGTCATTTCTCAATCTAAGATGTATGCATAGTCTAAAAATAAAATAGGACATATGTAATGAATTATGCCAACAGTACTGGATAAAGTAAGTAGCTGGACATCTAGGATGTTCTGTTTTCTTCTTGCACAGCTCTTTAAATTGCAATGAATCTGGGAAGTGATTGCTCACAATCAGTATTAATTGAATTCTGACATTTAATCCCCAAGACATTGTAAGAATGCATTTGTATAAGAAGCCTGACCATTGTTATTGACTGGGGGCTTTAGGATGTAGGGAAACATTTTGTCTTGGAGACAAACCAAAATGCTTTAATGTCTCTCCCACAAAATTAAAAAATAGTCTCACAAACACTATGCAGAAAGCAGGAGTACCACAACAAGTTATTTTGTTGTGTTTTCCTGATTGAATCTGGCCTGCAAATGTGAAAAAGTAGAATTTCAATCCTGTTTTAAATGCAGATCACAGCACAGCAATAGAAAGCAATCACTACTGACTCCGCTTAGGTTGATATGCGTGTATGTTACAGAAGGGAACAGCAATAGCAAAATAGCAACTTTTTCTGTGCCCTGAGCAGTTGTGGGTATAAGATACAGTCAGCAGTGGCTGTAGGTGCAATACGTATCTTCTACTGATAATGAAGATGTAGCTCATCCAAGCTTTTCAGTCAGGAAGCCCTGGATTTTTCTCACTGATATATTATTTAGGAACTTAGGAATTTCTGGTGAATTGCTAGCAGCTCTGGTTGTGTCTCAGTCTGTGTCTTTGGGTCTTCACAGAGAAATGGGGGCTCTCAGGGTAAGGACCAGTGAATCTATCATTGGTGAGGCACCTGTTTGTATTGGTGTTGTCTATTCTCCTGTTGGAGACTCAGGGCTGGGGCTTCCCGGAGGTCCTGGGACAGATTGACTATTGTTTTGGCCAAGCAGATTGCCTGAGGCTGGTGTCCCAAGGTCTGGCTGAGCCCTCCTGAGCACACAGCAGCCACTGAAAAGCAGCTCAGGTATGTGACAGTCCTGGTGCCCCTGGCTTGGGAAAGTCCTGGTGGAGCTGGGGACCTGGCCATCTGTTCAGTGAAATCAAAACAGCTGGTTTCAGCACAATTTCTGACTTGGCAGGAGTTGAGAAAGTACATGGTTTTGCACGATTAGGATTGAAATAAAAGGTGCAAATGACAAGTCTGGTCATGAACAGAAAACTGTTTTTTATCTACCCCCTACTACTGATCCCACCTAGCTATAAACCAAGCTGCAATCTTATGTACAGCTCACACATATAGTAAAGCATGGTCTTTGTACCAAACAGGTAAGACAAAAGAGTTTCTTCAACTAGAGACCAAGAGAAGCGAAATGTTCTGCCAGCTGTATCGCACATTCTGATGCAGAAATAAAACCAAGTTTTCAAATTCCCCATCAAGTACTTGGCACCTCAGGTTGACAGCTCAATTTCCAACCCTCGTTTTCCTTGATCTGCCCCAAGCATCCAGAGTGTTGTCAACGCACTTGTAAGATCACCACCCAGTACTTCACTTTTCTATTAATGCAATGTGAAGACTGCTCACATCAGTTCACATCAGTGTATGCTGCCAGTTTTCAGCTGGTGGTGATAATAATGTTTCTTCTGTTTTCACAGAACAGATTTCTTGCTTATAACAAGTTTACGACTAACATTATTCGAATTGCTATCTCAGTATCTGTCTGTGGCTGCCCTGTTTATAGTTTCTCGCTAGTTCACCTTAGTAGTTAATTTAGCACCAGGAACTTCCCATAAGAGTAACTGAAGAGCAAAGAAGACAGAGGAGCTATTTGGAAAAAAAAAAAAAAAAAAAAAAAAAAAGGCAGGTTGAGGCAAAATCACTGCAGCCATCTATTGACTAATGCAGTTCCATTTCTTTATGTTCAGTTCATTGGCTCACCAATGAGGTCTGTTACAGGCTTTCCTGAGATGCAGCCTAGTAAGGTCTTTCATAATTAGGAATCTCTGTTAGTTCAGGGGTATCCTGGTTAATCTTTGTACAGTTCAACAGATGCTAGAGTAATTTAGAGCACATGGTGCGTCTCATGCAAATAAGGGATCATTGTTTGTTCATCTTCCTAGCACTTTGCAAAGGGAATAACAGAAGTGTCCTCTGCAGAATTAAAGGTAAAAGGGGGAGTTTTTTCTTCTAGTTGTAGCATGTTTTGCATGCCTGCTGGACCAGGTTCTCTGCTTTTCTGAGTCTGAGTAAATAAGTGTTGTGTGGTCTAATCCTCTGACTCAACTTTGCACCTTTGCACAAGCTTTTATTATTTTTGTTCTGAATGTCTTTTATTCAAGGGAAGACTCTTATGAGAACCCATCATTACCAGCTAAATACTGTCAGAAGTAGATTTGCTGGCAGCAGGGAGAGGAGGAGAAAGGAGCTCCAAGTCTTAGGCCCAAGGGAGACCTCTCCCTCCTGTGAGGAGTGCTTCCGCACAAATTCTTCTCCCTCGTTGTGGAGGCCATGTGCACCCCTGAGCTAGAAGGGTGCAATAACCCGGTCTCAGACTTGGACCTTTTGTTCCAGCATCTACCGCTGTGTTAAGGAAGAATCCTGTTTAGTCATCATTAGCGGTGTTCACCAATTACTCTAAAAACATAACACTTCATCCAATCAACAATAAAAAATGCCGTGAACAAGGGCAAAATGTATTTGCAAATTATTTATTGAAAGCAAAAGGTCAAAATCAATAAAATGGGCTACTCACATCATACCATGCCTGTTAGCAGGACACCTGTAAGCATACTAATATGTGCTAAAGTCTGGAAAGTAATAATTAAATGACAAGATGTATTTTCTTATCCAGATTTTGCAACTGAAATAACATCAGCAAATAGGTTTGGTAAAAACATATCTGTAAAATGCAAATAACTAGGGTTTTAGAAGTGTCCATGTTTCACTACATAATTTTACAAGAGGGCTGTTACAAAATCTTAGTCGCTGGTGTAATTTCACTGTTTCTGTTATGGGTTGCCATATCTGGTAGTCCAATAGTGCTCCACACCTCCAGGTCTCACCAGCAGTCAGGCTGAACATGTATTCCCAACAGGCACACACATAAACACACTACAACACATACATACATGTGCCCATGGCCAGCCACACAGATTGCCACAGGCAGAAAACAACACTCACTAACACCACCAATGGCCTTATCCAGGATGAAGCTCCATTACTGGGAAATACACATATATGTGTATACACCGTGTTGATCCCTTTGGAAGCTGAACTTAGATTTGAGTGGTCTATCTCGTAATTGCCCCTGCATCCCAGCCTCACCTCTGCTGGCACCTGGACCTGTGAACCCCTGAGGCTCACAGCCCCACTCTGCTTACTGATACTGACCCCCACCCTTGCACACAGCAATGTGTGTACATGCATGCACACACTATGGATCCCTCCAGCAAGTGCCCTTAGGCAACCTAGTAATGGGGTAATGTGCTTCATAGTTGACCCAACTACTGCGTCCTGGATCCTCTTATCTCCAGCTGCCTTGAGCACAGAGACACACACATATGCAAACAGCTCTCTCAGTTATTCCACAGATCCCACAGTCTCCCTGGTAGTTGTCTGGGAACTCCTGGTCCCTCCATTGGCCAGCTCCTCCTGTTGTCTCACCCACAGAGATGTGTATGTATGTTCAGTGCAGACTTATGGGCCCTTCAATAACCGGCTCCCAAGTTGCTTATCCTGCTCTCCTTCCCTGCATCTCATGCCCCTGGGAATTAACTGCTCTGTTCAGTCTGAAAGGTCATCCAGAAAGCATCTCCCATAGACTCACGGGGATGGGAATCAAGCCCAGCCCATGAGACTGATGGCTCTCCTGATATATATTGCCCTGGGAGCAGCCAGGTGAAGGAGCAATTTGATTCTCCCTTGTCCCTTTGATCCTCTGGGTTCTTTTGCATCCGTGTGTGTGGAGATGACTCTTTCACCATAGAATTTAATGGCTTCCTTACAAGTTTGATGAACTTGTAAAAAAAGGTTTGTCATTTCTACAATATATAGTAGTTCAAGACTAGATGAGTATAGCTTGAATTGTGCTCCAAGCATGGGCCAGCAGTGATGTTGCAGCCCCAGGGTCACATTTAAAAGGGTGTCCCTGTGTATTGACTAGATTCAGAAGAATGGCTGGGTATGGAGGGTCTACCAGGATGATCCCGCATGCCAGGGGTGCTGATGGAAAGTCATTTGTACATGGATGAGATATAGATGTAGCTTATGACTATGTAAGGCACCAGTACAGAAAAGGCCTTTTGTCATGTTAGCATAGTGTGGGCTTATTTCTCTTCTCCAGGAAGAGTCAGCACCTGCTCTCTTAACCATTAATGTAAAATAGCTGCTGTCTACCAGCTGTACACAGGTGCCTACATTTTGAAATGCTCCTTGTACTCAGTGGACCAGAACCTCATACCTTGTCCTTTGTTTGTACGTCAGCTCTCACAGGAAGGTCTAATATCAGAGTAACACCATAGGCACATAGGGCATAGCAGGGCTTTTTTTGTTTTCTTTTGTTTGTTGGTTTTTTGGTTTTGGGGTTTGGGTTTTTGGGGGTTTTGGGGGTTGTTTTGTTTTGTTTTGTTTTGTTTTTTTCCTGAGAAAGAGGGATTGCTGAGCTTTTCCCTTTTACTCCCACTTTCAGGAAAAAAATCCTGTTTACAATTGTTCATGTTGGAGCCTGCTCCATGGGCTCCATGTCCTGGATCTGCTTGGAACACCAGGAAGTTCAGAGCAGGCTTTAGGTAAACCTCAAAAAACTTGCGTCATCTTCCTCTTTTGAGCATTGAGCAGCCTACTAAGAGGATAATCTTCAAGAGAATCTGTAAGAATTATGGTATATTGAGCATGTCTGAAAGCAGTAAAGAACAGAAGCAATTTTTCTGAGTTGAGAAAGAAATACTAGTGTGTACTTGCAGTGTGAGACCCAGAGCATCGTTGCTTGAGATATGGGACATAAGCACTGTTTGCTGAACATCAGCTCAAATGTGGTCTGTGTCTACTAGAGGCTTCTCAAGTTGTTTTGTGTCTTATTTATAAATGGAGATATTTGAAGTTCATTTAAACAGATAGAAAATTGCCAGTTCAACAAGCTTGTGATATTGTTCTCGCAAAACCACTCTCCTTGTGCTTCATTCTTTGTTTGGGAACATCTTCCAATTCTTAGGAAATAGCTGACTTGTTTTGTGTGGCACTATCTGACTAGTTTTGACAAATAACTGAAGAATTCCCTGCTGAGATATTGTTCTCCCTCATTGATCTCCCTTTATGTATTTTCATGTGTTGTTTTCTTCTTCAAAGTACTCTTCTAACATATAAATAAGTAATCTTGCTTGCTAGGTTTTGTTTTCCAATCTTCCATAAAAATTGAAAAGCTTGTAAATTAACTTCTCTTTTCTTGTGTACTTCAATTCTGTTGCAGATTATTAGCTGCTACTTTGCCTTTCTCTTCATGCAAAGATAACACAGCCATCCATAATTCAAAACCCAGAGCTGAGCTTGAATCACATTCCACCTCCTGCTATAATTCTCTTTCGTTCCATTAAGTACATAGTCAAGTAGAAAAGTTAAGAAATAATACTGCAACTGTAACTCTGCTACTCTGAAATCAAGTATGAAACTCTGGGATATATCCTTTCTTTGATTCATGTGTATATGTCCTCCAAATTAAGGGCTTAGATGTTCAGATCAAAGTCAGAATATGCAGTACTTCATCATGCATTTTCCATGTCAAGTGGAAGCTGAGTTTCAGGAGTCAGTGGCTAGCAAATTTGACATCTTGACTGCAAAACTGCAACCATAAAATCAGCAACCACATCAGTCAAATATAGTTCAGGAACATTTCTGATGCTCCTTAAAGAAAACAATAGTGCCCAGAGACAGTTATATGCTAAAAAGCTTTTTGGACAAAGCATTTTTTCACCAAAGGGAATAAATAGTTGAGTAGCATGAGTATTTCAGAAATAATTCCAAATGATCAGGGCATTCATAGGGGAGAAAATTAAATACTGAAGACTGAACCCTGATGAAGTATTTGAGAAAATCTGGAAGATGGTGGTTTTTCCATGTGCAGTTTTTATTTATTTATCAGTTCCTGGAGCTGAGGAACTGCTGAAAACTGATTAACCTCTGATGCACATCACTTTGTGTGTGACTATCATGTAGCTGTGAAGAATTCAAACATATGAATTGAAAGTTTCAAAACAACAGAAGAAAAGCCTGAAAAGCATGTTTCTTTATTTTTAGAGTCACAATATTTTTATTTAAATATTGTGGCTCAGAAGCATGTGAGTGTCTCTGGTTTATCAATATTGTTGGTATTACCTACTGCCTGAATCCTACTATATCCCCTGTGGGCTTAAGGGAGAAAAATGTTGTTGATTAATGAATAAAATTAACCTTGAAAGATTTTTTGCTAAATTTTATTCCAACAGTTAAATTCCCTGAGCAGTTTCAAACAGCTTACTTCTGAGAGAGAAAGAGGGAGTAAGGAGTGAACATGGCATCATCAACTATCCCTTCCTAAATGTGAAAATGGGATCTTGCAATCACTTCTACCACAGGAAAGTTCAGCTAATTAATTGCTCTCAACCTCCCCCTTCTCCCCTCCAAAAGTATGCAAAATACCTACTTTTGACTTTGGTGGGCTGAAGAGATTAGACTATAAAATGGGTGGTTTAGATCACTTGAAATACTTGTTCTTTTATTTAATGGTTTACAGGTGAACTGATGCTTTGTTTCTTTGACAGACACACAGACTCACACCTCACCCAAAAGTTCTACATTTTGTAAAACTTTCAGATACTCTGCAAATTATGTGAAACATGATGTATATACTGTCATCATGCCAAGTACTCATCTTAATTGCTTATTTGTACTGGTTTGGGATAATTTTCCTGAGTAAACTCCTCTTTTTTGACAACACTCACTGTGTTTTCTGTGCTATGAAATCACTTACACATGAGTTGAGTGGTAAGAAATAGCACAAAGTGTTTGTTCAACTAAAGGCATGTGCCAATCTTAGTTAACCAGCCATGATTCAAAATGAACATCCCAACAGCAATAGGGAATTATATTTGCAGATGCAATAGCCCGGAAACCATTCTGGCAGAACAGCACTCACATTCCTATGAGCAGTAGCTGACAATTATCAATTCTACTGATTAAATCATCTGGTAATTCAGCTAAAGAATCAGCACATTGTTTTCATTATTAAGTCTAACAAATCTCCATTACACTTTCAAACTCATTTGGGTGGGAGTGTTGATCTGCTGGAGGGTAGGATGGCCCTGCAGAGGGACCTGGACAGGCTGGACCGATGGGCCGAGGCCAACTGTATGAGGTTTAACAAGGCCAAGTGCCGGGTCCTGCACTTCGGTCACAACAACCCCATGCAACGCTACAGGCTTGGGGAAGAGTGGCTGGAAAGCTGCCTGGCCGAAAAGGACCTGGGGGTGTTGGTCGACAGCCGGCTGAACATGAGCCAGCAGTGTGCCCAGGTGGCCAAGAAGGCCAACAGCATCCTGGCTTGTATTAGGAATGGTGTGGCCAGCAGGAGCAGGGAGGTGATTGTCCCCCTGTACTCAGCGTTGGTGAGGCCACACCTGGAATACTGTGTCCAGTTTTGGGCCCCTCAATACAAGAAAGACATTGAGGTGCTGGAGCATGTCTAGAGAAGGGCAACAAGGCTGGTGAAGGGTCTGGAGCACAGGCCTTATGAGGAGCGGCTGAGGGAACTGGGGTTGTTTAGCCTGGAGAAGAGGAGGCTGAGGGGAGACCTTATCGTTCTCTACAACTACCTGAAAGGAGGTTGTAGTGAGGTGGGTGTTTGGTCTCTTCTCCCAAGTAACTAGCGACAGGACGAGAGGAAATGGGCTCAAGCTGTGCCAGGGGAGGTTTAGATTGGATATTAGGAGAAATTTCTTCACAGAAAGGGGAGTCAAGCATTGGAACAGGCTGTCCAGCGAAGTGGCGGAGTCCCCATCCCTGGAGGTGTTAAAAAAAACGGGTAGACGTGGCACTTTGGGGCATGGTTTAGTGGGCATGGTGGTGTTGGGTTGATGGTTGGACTGATGATCTTAGAGGTCCTTTCCAGTCTTAATGATTCCTAGTTTTTACTTTCATTAAAAAATAATCCAGCCACCAAGCCAGGAAACATGTAATTCATTATTACTCTACTCTTAATTGGTTTAGTGGTGAACTTGGTAGTGTTAGGTTAATGGTTGGACTGGATGATCTTAAAGGTCTTTTCCAACCTAAATGATTCTATGATTCTATGATTTGTCTCCCATATCACTTCTTTCATTGGTGAATTTCAAATGTCCTGACTCTTACATCCATCAGCCTTTTAGAAATTTGCTATAATATGCACATTAAAAGACCATGGCATTACAGCACAGATTCAGGTAGTCTTTCTGCAATAACTATTAAAATCTGAGTTTTGATCATGAAATATTCCCCCTTTTCTTTTGAATCACCTGAAATATCAATATCCCAATTTTCTACTGGAGTATTTAAGGAAGAACTGCACCTATGACATACTAGTGAGCTGGTCCCTAATTAAAACCAGCCATTAGAGAGAAAGCCAATTACATTCACTGAGTGAGTGTTTTACATAATGAAATGATACACACAAAGACACTGAACTGCGTTTTGTTGCATTTGATGTTAGAGCTGAGCTGAGCTCTTACGGCAGAGTGTGCCCACTGATAGGAACTGGGAGATCCTGACCTTTTAATTTCAGGTTCCACTACTGAGGGGATGAACAGTTCTCAGCAACTTTAGGATATCTTATTGTTTCAAACATGTATTGGTAGAATGGAGACATTTGTGTTACCCACATAATTCACAGGGATGCTGTGAATGCAATTAGAAGTCACTAATCCATATTGCACTTGAGACCTATTAATTCTTTAATTCATATCAATGTGATATTCCTTCTCTTTAATGGCATTGAAGATTTCTCCCTTTCCTGCATAAAGACAACTGAAGGAGGCTTGCTTTTGAAGGGAGTTCATATCTTTTCTTTTGAAAATCTCAGTACCTTTATGCTGTATCTTGTGACTCCTGATGTACAGGAAGGAACTACTCTATACAGAAAAAAGACAAAGCAAGAAGTGGATTTACACAGGCAGCTTTTCTCCTGATATCAACAAGTCCAGCCCTGCAAAAACTAGCACCCCAATGATATTGTATAAATGAACTGCTCACACGCTGTCACAGGTTGCTGCTGTGTGCAGAGTGCAATGTGGACAGGCAGAAGGAGGGGATGGAGCAGGTTGCACATGCACCTCTTCTTGAGGACATGCTGTTGGTAAGCTGAATTTTAACAGCTGGACAGCAGGAAAGAAAAAGAAGCTAGGGTTTGAGATGAAAAATTAGTTTCTGGAACATATTTCTGGGCAGTGACAATAACCCTGAGGAACAGCTGGTGAGGGACAATAACTCCTATGACAAGAAATGGGTCTTCTGTCCTGGGGGAGGTGACAACAATGATGGTTTAATATATGAGATCAGTGATAACGAATTGTGAGCACTTTGGTTTTATTTTAAGCAGGGGATTGATTCCCTGAGTTGACACTATCCCTGAAACTGGGTGTCCTCAATTGGAGCAGGAGCTGGTTGGAAAATTCATGTATTTTAAAGTTTGGAACTAAAATAAAAGCAACCCATATGCTGATTTAGTAAAACCAGTTCATTAGGAATTTAATGTGGCATTTTAAAAATTACATTTCTCAGTAATCTGACATCAGGAAATAAATATTCAGCTAATATTAACTCTTCTTTTCTGTGTCTTACTATGCATCATTTTGGCACTTGTAGGAACAGTAATTGACATGACCATGAAAA
The DNA here is from genome assembly GCF_030463565.1 of Pelecanus crispus. Classification (NCBI taxonomy): domain Eukaryota; kingdom Metazoa; phylum Chordata; class Aves; order Pelecaniformes; family Pelecanidae; genus Pelecanus; species Pelecanus crispus. Next base: position 73,072,874 of record NC_134646.1, read on the forward strand.
AGGGAAGAAGTGGCAGCTGCTAGAGAGTTTTATCATTCAGAGTTCCCCTAAGTTACGAAATTCAGATTTTGATCCACTATGTCAAAATGCCAGAGACAAGAGGGGAAAAATAGACCAAAATCTTCCTGTGAATTACTGGTCAAATACAAATAAGAAAATATCTCTGCTGGGTATCAAACAAATAAATACCTAATATGGTGTATTAATTATATATAGGCAAAGCCATAAAAAGCAGAATTGGATACTTATCACTTGTCTAAATGTATTTCAGTAACTTTCTTGTTTCACAGTACAAGAAATGCCAGAGAAGATGACCAATCCAGTAGTAAGAGAGGTGAAATTGGTGTCTAAAACACTATTTTATTCCCCCCCAAATCCTAAGTCTGGATAACTAGAAAAATAAGAAAAGACTTGCTGTGGCTGGAGGGAAAGTGCATATCTCAGAATATTTGAAAAATTCAAACATACAAATGTCAGCAGGTTTGACGAATTTGTGATCAGACCATCAATGGAAAGAATTTGCTACACAGAATTTAGTTATGCTGTTGATGTGGAAAATGGTTGGGGACCTGTAGAAAGTACAGAAAATGTAACTTTCCCAGCTGTCAAACTGTTGATCTGGAAATATTTAGGTAGAGGTGTCCACTGGCCTTTATGTGTGGTCTCTGATGAAACCCTGGTGCTTCAAAGGGCTTCCTTCCTACCTTTTAAATATTCATTTCATACACAATTTATGCCTTTGGCATGTAGACCAAACTTCAGTACTGCTGGTACTTTGATGGCCTCAGGCTGCCATCACCTGATTGTGCAGTTTTTACCTGTTTAACATTTCACTAATTGCTGATGTTCTTCTGTTTCTTTTCCCATTCCCACTGGATCATCTTTTTGAGTACTGGTGCATCAGAGATGCCAATAACAAAGCAAGCTGGTTATAATAGTGGCAAAGAAAGGAAAGGTCTTTAAATGATCTTTTAAAGGTTTTTTGTTGTTTTTTTTTTCTTCTGCAGTAATTGCTTTGATTGTTTTTATCAAGTTCTGTGGAGTTTTGTACAGTGAATATGAATGCAATGCATATTTTTATAATTAATTATTTTTCTTCCATATTGTGACAGAAGCCTTGAAGCTGTGAGGTGAGGTGATTTGCAGTCTGGCATTTGGGAAAATAATTGTATTAGCCCACTTTTATTCTTAATATTACTCCCTTGATGATTCATTTGAGGTGAATTTTTATCTCATGCTCTGCCCTTGTTTTTCTGAGCACAGACTGTCATCACATATGCCACATTATAAATGTCACATTACAGATGTGATCACTTTTGAGCTTTTCTGATTAAATAGTGTTTTTCTTTCCTCATTTTCTAAGTAACAAAATGCCAGTCAGTTATACTTGAAAAGTATTGGGCTTCTTTTTGCAAGACCTGCCTCCCAGCAGGTGAGAAGATTTGCTTTAAGGATTCTGGTTTGGATCTGCTTTTTTTTAGATGAACTAATGCAAATAGTCAAGCCACTGCTCAGTGATTAAGTCAGAGATGGTTCACAGGAAAGCAATTTGGGTGGACGTGATTTGGTGCATAGCCACAATGGAAGGGAGATGCTTTAGTACAGAATAGCACAATATAAATCTCTACAAGCAAGAGTCCTGGGGTGGGGATCTCGGGACTCATGTTAACACCAGCAGGGAAAGGGAAGGAGGAGATGATTTGTACTCTTCAGGCTAGGTGTGTAAGACCTAGCTGGGCAACGTCACAGCCCAGACTGCTCTCCTGCATGTTGGCAACTGGAGTCTTTTTTTCAGAAATTGAAAAATTGAATTGAATTGAAATGGGTGTTAGCTGGTTGTCCAAGTGCCATTCATTCTCCCCCTTCTATGTAATAAGCTGGTGGGTAAAGCCAAGGAAATTTCAGATTGGTTTCCTCATAAATATCCCTTTGAAACAGACTTCCATCACAAGCCAGTTCTGACTGATCACTCCTCCACTGGGAAGCCAGACTGCAAAAATCTCTGACCTGGAGATCCATCCCTGCATAGCAGAAGAGCTGTATTCATGTTAAAATGGGATGCTGTTGACAAAAAGCAGAGCAGTGACAGAAGGCCAGTGTTTGCCTCTTCCTTTCTTCCTTTTCATTTCTGTTTTGCAGAGCAGCCACACCTACAGCCTGCATTAAAAATTACTTTCCTGAGGCAGAACCAGAAAGAGCAACAGTAGGCTGGCAATCTTGATGGGATGCGCAGGATGCTTTATACTCATCGTTTCCTCCTCGCTACAAGCCTGTGAGGCTGCTGAATATTGTCATCGTTACAGAGAGAGGAGAGATGACAGAGAGATTTATCCCACTGGTCTAATGCTCAGGGGTGTATATAGGTGACTCCATATTTACACACAGATGAATGGACCTATAGATATAAACAATTTCCTGATTGTTTAGATGCCTATTTAAAGATGTGGCCTAAGAATTACAGAAGAATGTGAGACTAAGAAAGAAATGAAGATTTTGTCCTTGCCAGTCTTGTATTTAGGCTATTACCCAGCTTCATTCTCAGAATTTAATCTTTCTTGACTCTTTTAACTCTATTTCTGAATCTGTGCTCAACACCATAGTTAACACATGTGTTTGCAAAGGATGATTTTTCATGTTTTTCAGTCTCATAATAGCTCACTAAAGGAATATATTGTTTCCATTGTCCCATCCAATTTAGCTACAGCTGCCAGCCTTAGCACCGAGAGTCCACTGCAATTATTACTTCAAATTAAGACAAATACAACTTATAATGATTTTCTCTTAGTGTACAGTAAGATAAATTTGCTGTTATTGGAGCTGGATGAAATTTTTCCAGGGGAACTGTTTTCTGTGAGGAAGACCTCAATTAAAGTGAATCAAATGGTCTAAAGACGTGTCAATTAAGACAAAATTTTGTTCAAAACCTGCCCCCTTCTTGTTGTGCCTGGAGGACTGTTAGACAGCCAGACTCTGGACTCCTTTGCTAGTGGGTTGTGAAGAAGAAAGGGCTCCCAGGCTGGCTTTCTGCCTCCTTCCCCCATATGCAGGCTGCTGGATTGCCTGAGGCAGAAGATCTACACCCACCTCAGTGTCCTGACTGCCCAGCTCTGAAGCTGTCACAGCAGCAGGCTGGTGCCTCTCCTGCACCCCACAGGAACAAGCTCTATAATGGCGTGGAAACTCAGAAGCTCCTGCTGCAAGTTTTCTTCAGGAAATATCCAAAGGAAATACTCTAGGTTACTATATCCCCAGAAACTCTTTTCACCTCTCCCCTTGTATCCTGACTTAGTAACAACAACTATTATTATGATGACTTTTTTTTTTTTTTTTTTTTTTAAGTGAAAAAACTCTTGTACTCTGGCTGTGGTAGTATTTCTACCAGCTTTTGTAATGCTTGGGCACAGGGTTAAAAAGAAAAAGAAAAAGGATAAAACCCTGGGAATTCCATGGATGTTTTGAGCACCAGTGAACCAAATTTTGAAGCACCGTTGCTTAAAATGCCTACCCCCTCCTATTTTCTTTATAAAGAAACAGGTTAAGAGAGACTCAGGGTATGATCAGGCCATACATGTGCTGAGGCAGGACAGGTCAGGAAAGGAAGCAACACTGGATCCTGTCCTACTGAGCCACTGGAAAAAGCAACTGTTCAGCCATTAGCTCAGCAATATAGATAAAGGACTGTAGCTCTTCTGCTGTAGATTTGGGCCTCCACAACAATTGCATCCAGCTTATTCCCTGTCTCATCTTCTTGACCCATAACACAACCTGTCTCTGGCAGGAGGCCTGTAGTGGTACAGGGCATACAGCCAGGGAAGTCTTCCTGAAAGATACCAGTAAGTCCATTGATAGCTACTGTATACAATTCATATTTTCTGTATTTTATTGTATTCTTAGTATATAGTGATTCAAGAAGCCATACATGTGGAATCTGGGAAGTAGTGCACGTGAGGAAGTATGTGTGCTTTCAGTATTACTCCTTCATATCTGCTCCTGTTTGCATCAGGAGAGAAGACGCCTGATGGCGTACGCTCTGGGTGCAGCCCTCAAGTTAATGATCCCTCCTTAGTGCAATGTTGCTTTCAAAGGTGATCTTCTTTGCTGTCATTGGGGTCTCTCCCTTGCTCCTGACAGTTTGACATGCTCCTTCTCCCTGCACTTCCATTAAACTAAACACTGTTACCACAAGTAACATCACTCTGCCGTGTTAAATTTAAAAAAAGAAGAGTAAACAATGAAGACTTGACAGACAATTTTGCAGAATAAATTTAAATGTCTGGGGTGAGATAGAACAACAGTAGCTGACAACTGAAGTTCCTTTATTGCGATGGCTCTGAATCAACTTGATAAACTCAATTATAAACTAAGAAGGCAAAAGTTATCTCAGTTTTATAACAAATCTTAACATTTATTGTGACTATAATTGGAATTGGGAAAGCAAGACACTGAATCTAGGAGTGGCAATAAGATCTGATTATTCATATTCTGAAATAAAAGTCTGCCATGACAAAAATATTACTCTTTGGTGGCAGTTACAATAAATAAAGAACACTGAATCACTGACAATAGTTCCCAGAAAATTTAAGCAAAGAGAAAACAGGCAGAATTAAGTTCATTATTGTTTTCATGTGATGTGATCATAAAATGCTCTCTGTCAGGTATGTCTGTGCCAGGTGCTCTGCCTGGAGGATGGGGTGGGAAGAACTAACTTGGGAGTGGCTGCCATTCTCCCAGCTGCTCTCCTAAGACCTGGACTGCCATACAGTGCACTGGCTTACACAGAACTTTGGCTGATTCACAACACTGAACTTGGATAAAGTAATGCAGTAAAAGGGGTTTTTCCCTTTTTCTTTAGAGACATAGGCTTCCCCAGGATCTTAGGACTGTATCAAACCTCATTCTGCTGAGAGCATGGTAGGACTTTTCTAACATAGTGCTCACAGTGCTGTGCATTTCAGAAAACAAAAAGATCTGAAATGGTTTTGTGGTGGACTTAGTAATGCTAGGTTAACGGTTGGACTTGATCTTAAAGGTCTTTTCCAACCTAGATGATTCTAAAAGCTCTTCTAAGGGAAGATGTTCCCCTCCATGTGCTAAGAAAAGGAGAGGATGTGAACATGTGGGACATACACAAAATACTGCTGGAAGCCCCTCAGTTCCTGTGGTGATGAGTGTGGCACAAGAACTGCCATGAAACAGAGCACTAAGAATCTTGGGTTTTGGTTATCTGACTGCTTATACTCAAATTAAGCTGCCAGCTGAGAACTAGCCATATACATGTCCTAGCCTGCATCCTTACGGTGATGTAAGCCAATGCAGGTTACTTTGTAACCAGCTGTGTGTCTGATCACTACAGTTTGTGTACCAACTCAATTGCTTATCAATATGTGAGAGTAAGATGTGTTAAACAGACGAGATTTTTGAGCAGCTTTTCTTCCTTTAGGTTTCACTGACATGCTGGCATTAACTTAGAGACAGCAATATAAGATTTTTTAAAAAAGCACAGGGAAAGTACCTATGGTTATTCAATTTTAGTTATTCCTATATTTATAACTGCCTTAAAACATCTCCTTCTTACTTCAGGATCCCTAGCTTAAAGGGTCTCTCACTCTTTCCATGTCTCCTTGCAGCAAATCTTGTTGTTGTTAAAGAAGGCGGCGTCATTTACATGAAATTGAACATTAACCAAAAGCTTCTTCAGAAGAGGTTGAGGAACAGAGACAGAAAATTAGGGAAGTTTTCATTATTTGCCTTTTTCCTGGATTATGCACTATAACCTATTGCATTTGCAACTTAATACCTTTCCTCTCTTTTTAATGTGAATAGATGAAGGTCTGTTTTCCTGGAGCTAAATGTAAAATCAATTAAGTGATCAGAAGCAAGATATACACCACATTTAAAGGAAGGAACTCAGTGCCTGTAAGACCAGCACAAGTCAGAAATGCTATCTTATTTTTGCCTTTGCTGATCAAACAAAAAATGTTCACTGTCAGTCATAGTTACCAACCCTTCTTTAGCAGTCAAAATGTACATGTGAATGTGATGCCCTGATCATATTAGGGACTTCCCAAAACAGAAAAGACAAGCTCTAGAGGACTTGAATTCTTCCTAGCTGACCTCAGACATCAGCCTCGTGCCTTTGGTCTACTGCTGCAATCAATGGGGAAAAAAGGGAATCTAGAGAGCAGTTAGCACACCTGTGATCAGGACTGTCTGCTTACTACACAGCAATCCTAGGGAAACTACTTTTCTAACTCAAAGCACAATAATAACATTCCTGAAGGTAGTCAGGGCAAAACCAGGTCTAAGATGCTCAGTTCTAGTAAGTTGTTGAGTTCTTGTACAGTTGGATTTATGACTAATTTTCTAGAAGGCAAACCAAAACCTCTTTATTTCTATGTTTTCTAAGATTTCTTTTAGATTTGTTGTATGGGTGAGAAAAAAGAGTAAAAAGAAAAGGTTGTTTCATGTATGTTCGTGCTGTTTGGGGAATCACTTAAATCACACTGCTATCTTAAGTTCCTTCCAGAAGAATTGATTGTAAGGAAATTTTTGTGGGGAAAAAAGTTCAAACTGAAAACAGCTATCTGTCCTCAGTTAAAATGTCAGAGAGACAATAAGCTGGATTTGCTCTGCACTACATTCTTTACATTACTATTCAGATTTTTGCTCCACCTTTTGGGCCTGGAAAGCTTGCAAAATAACTTGTATGCCAATTAAGAAGGTAAGCCTGAAATGATCTAGTAAAGATTCAACAGAGTGAGCAGTGTTTTGGTCCAACTTGTTTAATTTATTTTAACATTTTAGAAATGTTCACAATTAAAAAATGGTGTACATCGTAATAAGAGGAATACTTGGTTTCGCTGAAAGTATTAGTAGGCATCGACGTATGATTGAAAATGTCATGCTTCAGCACCACAGTTGAAATTAACTAATTTATTTACAGGAAATAGAAGGAGCTGCTTGGGTGAAATCTTTTGAGTAGCTGCTTTTATTCACCAGGGGTAGTATCACAGTGGAGGACATTCTGAAGAAACTTGACTGAAAAGTATTTGGGTATATCTAAAAAAACCAAAAGAAGATGAAACATTCATTGCAGTAGCAGACAGGTTTTAGTCTACAGCAAAGTCAGGCAGAGGGAAGGGTATAATTGGAAATCTGTCCAATTCCAGTGAGACAACTAGCTACAGAAGGTGTACATGTGCAAGGTAAGCATGTAAAAAATGAAGGTTTTCATGTAGCTCAGAGGAAAACCTGGTTAATGCCTAAATAAATAAAAAAGAAAAGCACTATTTTAAGCCTCCCAACCCATGCAGAGTGCCTCATGCACACAGATACACATACACAGTCACTGCAGTGTCTAAGGTTATATACAGCAAAGACTTATGCCTATTCTTAACTCCAAAATGTGTTAGTTTGTTTTTCATTCAGTAAAGTTCTTCATGTGCTGAAGGTTAAATTTTGTTATGATTGAAGCTTAATGGTGAGTGCGGCAACTTTGATGTTTCTTTGCTTCATAAACCTGAAAAAAGAGTCTTATAAAATGGTCTCTAAAACAGAACAGTGTTTGAAATTAAAAAAAGAGAGGGTTAGGCAATCATTTGTTGTAATCTATAACAAGTTTGACTGCTGAACTTTGGGTTCCACCAAAGTATGAGTGCAGACCTGCAACAGCCTTTTTCCAATAGCTGCTGTTGCCCCAGCAAAACCTTATTGTTAAATACCTGAAACTGGGTTATTTGGTCAGTTTGAAACCCTTGTTTAGTAATTAGTGCTTACCTCTATTTAGAAATGTTGGTAACTTTTTTTTTTAATATATCTTCCACTAAATGAAATATCGCAAACATCAAATAATGAGGTTGTGAGAAAAAGGGAAGGGAAACAGAGGAAATTCTCCATGAGACAAATACCTGCTCAAACTCTGTTCTTCAACACTCCTTTTATTGTATGTAGCCCCAGTTTAGAGAACCAATCAGTTAGCTGCTGTAATGAAAAGATAGCAGAATCACAGAATTATTTTGTTTGGAAGTGATCACTTGAGTTCATCTAATCCAAACCCCCAGCTCAAGCAGATATACCTAGGGCAGGTTGCCCAGTTGGGATTTTAGTATCTCCCCAAATGAAGACTCCACAGCCTCCCTCGGCAACCTGTTCCAACGTTTGACAACCCTCACAGTGAAGAAGTATTTCCTTGTGTTCAGATGGAATTCATATGTTTTAATTTGTGCCCATTGCCTCTTGTCCTGTCACTGGGCACCACTGGGAAGAGTCTGTTTCCCTCTCCTTCATTCCTGCCTATCAGGTAATTATACACATGGATGAGATCCCCCTGAGCCTTCTCTTCTCCAGGCCGAACAGTCCCAGCTCTCCCAGCCTCTCCTCATATGAAAAATGCTCCAGTCCTTTAATCATCTTTGTGGCCCTGCACGGGACTCTTTCTTCTACTGGGAAGCCCAGAACTGGATGCAGTACTCCAGATGTGGCCTCACCAGTGCTGAGAGGAGGGATCACCTCACTTGACCTGCTGGCAACACTCCTCCTAATGCAACTCAGGATGCTGTTGGCCTACTTTGCTGCAAAGGCACGTCGCTGGCTTATGGCCAACTTGATGTTCATCAGGAACCCAAGATCCTTTTCTGCAAAGCGGCTTTCCAGTCAGTCAGCTGCAGTATGTACTGGTGCATGGGGTTGTTCCTCCTCAGGTGCACATTTCACCTTGTTGAACTTCAGGAAATACCGCTTTGTAAATCTGTGCTGACTACTCCCAGTTACATTCTTGTCCTTCACGTGTTTGAAATGATTTCCAGGATTAGTTGCTTCATCACCTTCCTAGGTATTGAGGTGAGGCTGACCAGCCTGTAGTTCCCCAGATCTTTCTTCTCGCCCTTCTTGAGGATAGGATTTACATTTGTTTTTCTCCAGTCTTCAGCACCTCTCTCAACTGCCATGACCTTCCAAAGATATTTGGCAGCAGCCTTGAAATGAAATCAAAGAGCTCCCTCAGCATTCATGGGTGCAATCCATCAGGCCCCGTGGATTTATATATGTCCAGTTTGTTTAAGTGCTCCCTAACCTTGTCCTCCTCCACCTAGGGTCTTTCTTGCTCCAGTTTTTCTTTCTGGGGCCTGAGATTCCTGAAGTCTGGTCTTACCAGTGGAGATTGAGGTGAAGAAGGCATTGAGCACCTCAGCCTTTTCCATGTCATCTGTCACCAGCTCCCCTGCCCCATTCAGCAATGGACCCATATTTTCCCTACTCTTCCTTTTGCTGACTTGCAGAATCCTTTCTTGTTGCCCTTCACATCCCTTGCCAGACTCAACTCCAGGTCAGCCTTGGCTTTCCTAACCCTATCTCTGCAAGATTGGACAGCAACTCTGTGTTCCTCCTGGGTCACCTGCCCCCACTTCCACCTCTTGTACACTTCTTTTTTCTGTTTGAGTTCATTTAGGATCTCCTTGCTCATCCATGCCTGCTTCCTACTGCCTTTGCTTGATTTTCTACTCATTGGGACAGACCATAAGTTGCAAATATATGAAGCTTTGCAAGTTGAAGACTGAGCTGTGGACTTGCATCCCAAATTCAGTCCATGTTTTTAGTCCACTATTCCCAATCAACTTTTTCCTTGTCCACTTCTTTCCCAAGAACCTGCTTTTCTTGATGAGCTGTTTCCTGTATTAGTAGTGGGGCACTTGTTTGTGTGAGCAGTTTCACATATGTTGCTTGCTTTAACCAGATGTGTTTTGAGACAAGCAAGGGAAAAGAGAAGTTAGTTGGCACTATACAAATGATTGCTACTGCTGTAGTGCCATGTGCATATGAAGTGATACAAATTGGCAGTGATAAGAACACAAAATGATAATGAGGAACTTGGCAAACATTTGCTGAGTATAGCCAGTCACAGCACATCTCCAACACAGCTGAATGGATTTTAGAGGCTGCATTCAGCTGAGAATATCAGCAAATCCGAAGTGTCTTCTATATATGCTCTTATTCAACTGAACAAGAATAGAGGTCTTGTGTAATTGTGATGTACCTACTGTGAAGAAGGCTATACATAGAACAGGAGATAGTGGAGACTTTTCTTTAATCCCCTCAACAAAATACATACGAAAGATAAAACACTTGGGGAAAAAAATGGTGAAGAATGCAGCTGACTGGACTCAGAGAGTAAACCTGTGTGAAGTTGGTGAAAGCTGCCGTGCTTTTTGTGATAGCAGAACAATTAAAATGAGCTTTGACAATATTGCATCCAAGTCTGCTAAAAATCCTAAACACATAGACTGAGACATGAGCCTATTTTGCATTCATTTGCAAGTCTTACTTTATCACTGGTCTAATAATATTTGAGAAAACACAGACTTTATCATAAGACTGTGCCATTAAGTCTACAAGTATACAAGCAAATGAGCCAGAAAAGTAATTAATTTTCTCCTGAAAAACAAATTATCAGAAAGCACTTTTAGAGATGGACTTGGAAAAATGGATCACTTAATATATGGAAATAAAAATGTTGTCAGAGTCACAGTAATTGCTAGCAGCGGGGCTGCATGGTAGTTTTTCTAATTTCAGTCATTCATAGTGCACCAGAAATTCATCCTATTTGTCTGAAATTTTCTAGGCCTCAAACAAATGTTTATGAAGGGTCACTCATTGTCTCAAAAGTTACCTCCTGCAGTGGTCTTTCTTGGAATGAGTTAATCCAGCCCTTGTCCACAAGATTTGGAGAAGTAGCATTATTCCTGGGTTAGAGAACAGAGCTGGGACATGATGCTGCTGAGCTGAGGAAGGGAACTAATTGCAGTCTTCCACTACCCAAGGGTGTGGTGGTGATGACATAAAGATTGCAATATCTAAAGGTGGAGAAAAACTCTTTTAAAAAGAGTTGTACACTGAAAGGATGGATGAGTGACAAGAGTGACATGGTGCAGCAAGAGAAATCCCAACTGGATATAAGCACAAAGTCTCTTCAAAACACAGTGAGTGGCTGGAACACCCTTCTCGGAGAGGCTGTAGAATTTCCATCCTTGGAGATTTTCAAAACTGCCCCAGATAAGGCCCTGGGCAACCTGACCTAAGTTTGAAATTAGCTCTGCTTTGAGCAGGAGGTTGGACTTGTTGACCTCCAGAGAGCCCTTCCATCCAAAATTATTCTACTCATCTGTCTTAATGTTCAGTAAACACTACTCAATCACAATGTAAATATGTGTATCTGATGTGACTGTGGGCCATATGCAAACCCTGGCTTGTAAGCTCTTCACCCCCAGTCTAGAAGAACACAGAACAGTCTAAACAGTAAGAACTCTTTCTAATTTAGTAGATGACCACCAACATTTAATCACATGGTTTCTCTACCATACCAGAGAAGACACCATAATTAAGGATAAGCAGAATATCCACAGTTATTACCATAACCCACATCTCAAATTACCTTATGCTCCACTAGCATGTGCAAAACCAGAGGAAGAAATAAAGAAGCTTCCTTCAGAGGGAGCAAAGCATTGGTTGATTAGAGCTGGATGAAGAGGTAAAAGAGAAGCTGCTTTAAGGCAAACCATCTCAAATGGTCAGGACTCACAAAGAACTTGGGCAGTTCAAAACAACATTGATCAATAGCCTGTAGTTTATACATGTAAAAATACGTTAATGTGGCTTATTTCATGAGGTGAAAGCAAAGTGTGTAGTAAAATGAGAAACAGCAGTTATTTGCTTTGCATTTTGCTTTTATATGTTTAGTTCATTACCGTTCTTTGCTGCCTGCCTACTGCATGGTTGTGTAGCTCATGATGAGCTGAGCCAATTACTGTGACAGTGCACATGGGGATGATGAGCAGCTGTTTTTCAGGTCAGAGAGGGTTTGTGGCCTTATCTCCTCAACGTCCTGGAGGGAGAAAAAGACTTTTCCTCCATGTGTGGATGTATATTAAACTATGTCTAACTGACAAGCCTTAGCTGGTTGGGAGCTAATTGGTGTTGGTTATATGAATATATACTATGCTAATAAGTCTGTAACATATCTCTTACTACCTTTGTTGAGACAGAAATTCTTGGCATCTTTCAACTTCATTTCAGGCTGGTTTTTATTTAGTAATTTTTCTTAGCTGTCCCCTTTGGTCGTATCAGAGCTGAATAGAATTTGAGAAGGTATTTCAAATAAGCATAAACAACAATTCTTTATAGAAGAGTTTCCCTGTTCTCAAAAGTTTTTTCTCCATAATCTTGAAAGGTATTTTTATATATTTATAAAGAAATAAAGGAAGTAATCATCCTTTGTCCTTAACAGCATTTGGAGAAATTACTCTTGTCTTTCTGAGTTTGGAAATAAATGTATTTCCATTTCTTTGCAACAATAGACTTCTATTAAATATTTCACAAGCACAAATTGCAAATCCCAATAACCAATGCTTATCCATTTTCCAAAAGGACAAAAGAAATCTACAGTAATGTAAGAAAGAAGACGTTATGAAGGAACATTTCCAACATTCCTTCATAATGCTTGCATACTTGTATTCACGAAGTTCATAAATCTTGGGGGTTTGTCTCTCGAGGCATGTCCTTGGCTGACAGAACACTCAGACTTGACATTACTTTGATTAGCTTGAAGACCTCATTTTATAAAATATGTTATTCAAAGATAAGTATTTGCTATTCTCAGTCACAGTGGGTGTAACAGTTTTCAGCATACCTTTTCAGCACAGGCAGGTTTGTAATGATTTGATGTATGAATGAATAAAGTTGCTGGTTTTGGCACCCATACGATACTATAACCTATACCTATACCGACCTATACTATACCTATATTATATTCCACCATACCTGTAGCAGGGAGTTTTGGACCTATATTTTAGTTCAGTTTCTCTGATACTTGATACATACTGCTTGTCATAAGTTACATACAGACTATGATCTGATCTTGTTTTTCTTGTTCAGTATTTTATTTCTTTCAGGTAAATAAGTGTAATAAGGCTGTGTGCTATACTTTTCAGTACATTTTGCTTTATAAAAGAAAGATAAAATGCTGCTTTCTTTCCCAGCAAAATATAAATCTCTTTGTATATAAACTCTGCTTGTACAAATTATAAGCCAGTTGGATACAGGATTCTAGTTACTTGGAACATTAATCTTAGTAAATATTATATTATCAGCACTTAGGTACCTGGTGACTCCTCTACACTATGTGTCATGCAGAGAGTACAGAACAGTTTTCTCCACCCCCAAAAGCTTTGAGGACAAGCAGAAGAATTAGGAAAGCTCCTGGAGCAGTGGCTCGCATTGGAAGGGTAGGAAGGCAGTGCAGCTGGCAGCCACATCCCCATTTCACCCTGTCTCACCTGCAGCTGTGTTTGCTGTGCCTTACCTACCCTTGTGAGTGTCCTGCCCTGACCGTTTCACCTCATATTTCCTAGAGAGATTCTAATAGCGTTTTCCATTGTTCTCTTTCCAGAGGCAGTTTTGATGCATTCTTGGTTTAGGCAAGCCTTAATAGCTCCGGAGAAACCAGTCTTGTTTCAGTATGCTCATGACATTCACTGGGCATCTTTGTTATGCAAATACAGCTGCAGCATTGATTTCGTCTGTTTAGCAATGTGGCAAGATGTCTCCTTCAAATTAGGAGTGATGTAGAACTATACATAATGTAAAAACAGAGTAAGTCAGTAACTATTTTGATGGTAAAAATGTGTTTCCTTTATATGAAAGCCAAGCAGCGTCAGCTGTGGTAACATGATGTTTCACATTGGTTTTCTAGCAGAAAGGAGGTCTATCATTCAAAAGCTGTCCTCAAGTAAAGGTCCCAGTTTTCAGCTTTGCTGAAAGGGTCCCCCAACCTTTGGGATCCACAGCTTACTCGTATAATTTCCTAGGAGATTGCTATAGCATTGGCTGTCTACTGCTTCTGGAAATTTTGTTGTGAGATGAAGATTCTAGGAGATCTGGAGATCCCTGGAAATGTCAGAGCTTCAAGCCCTGAGAGGCTGATTTCGGGTAGGGGCTCTGACATTTGCACTCCTTTGTGGAGTTTGAAGTCTACTTTTGAACAATCTTTCCTACAGAGAGGAAATTCTCATTGATGAACAGGGTTAGTGGTAACTTGGGTAATTCAAACCCCATCTGACCACTGAAGACTGCACCAGTAGAGCACTGAAAGTGGAGCTGACTCTTCCCAGAGAAGCCAGTACATTCACACACCACCACACAGGGGTGCTAGCTTGGTTTCAGGAAACCAGACTAGCCTAACTAGACCAGCCTTATGCTGTGGCCAGAGGTAATAAATTCTGCTTTCACAAAAGGGGCAACACTGCAGTGCCACAACTAACTTTGTGTCTGGGTGAGGTGATTTCTTTGGACCTAGCTCAGACATCTCTGTGAGATTGCACTAGGCGGTCCAGATGCAGCCACAGGATTTCTCTGACAGAGACCAGTCTGCCTAGTTAATGAGGGTCAAATCATTACCTGTCTGCCTTCTCTTGGGCAAGCAGGATTGACTTATGGAAGTTTTCCATGTTGGGAACTGTCTGTGTTTGAAAGATTCCTCAAGGCTTTGCTAATCCAGGCCAAAGTTGAGCAGCTCTGCAACAGGAGTTGAAAAGGGGTCACAGAGGGAACCCACAAGGCACAGAGAGACAAGGCCAGTTCTTCCCAGGCCCTCAGCATTCCTTGTTTTGACTGCAAAGTTAGGAAGCAATGCACTGTTACTATTCTCCGCTTTGCACTATTCTGGGACATGTACATCTACACTGGGAAAATTTACAGTCACTAGGGGCTTCATGTCACTAAAAAAATTACCTCCTGCCTTTAATGCTACCAGGGGAAAACTGGAAAAATATCCTTCTTTAAATTTCTAATTAGATGCTACTGAGACTTAATCTTTTATCATATTCAGTACCGAGCAGAGGTGTTATCTGAATGTCTGAACTGTGCCTATCTTCCTTTAAGTGATTACCTCAGATTTATGAAGTTTGGTTTGGGCTTAATGATGAAATTTTTGTAATGTGTTTTTTCTCTTAAATTAGTCATATATAAAATACACATCATGATGTCCTTTTCCCCAGGTAATACCTATGAAACAAGAACTCTGTATAGTGGGTGCCTCATCCAGCAGGATTTCAGTGAAAAATTGCCCTAGCTAACTAAGATGAAGGAATGCAAAGGGGGAAAATGATCTTAATAATTCATCTGTAACTGCTTTTGTGAAGAGACAGAGATACAAACAATAAATACAAATATGATAAAAATACAAAAAATAGATATTATTAAAACAAATATACAGATATAAATACGGAAACAGATGTAACTTATTCAGAAAGTGCTTTGTTTAAATTTGTTTCCATGGAGGATTGTTTTCAATGGTAGTTTATCTTCCAGTCTGATGATAATCAAAAATCCAATTCATTGTTGCTAGGGGCATTATTGTTTTATCTTAATTTGGTGAAAGCTGATTCTAATGTATTAAAAGTTTTTTTCAGGCAAGAGAAAACAGAGACTAGCTCTGTAATTAGAACAGTTTTCCTATGACCGGTTCATGATACTACTTAAGAAACAAACAAACAAACAAGAAAAGAAACAAAAAAAAGAAATTGACTCCAAGTAATTTATTCTTTCATTTCAAGGAGGATTAAAATTTTGTCTCTATAGTAATTTAGTAATGCATTATTAGTATTCAATATTAGCCACAATGCTCAATATCAGTCACAACGCTATAATTCATTCAGTAGGTATTTCTCTGTTACCTGGTTAACATAAAAATCCCAAACAACTTCTGATTTTACTTCAAAAACCAATCAGTCCTTTTGCATGTCATTTGCCTTTGAGCAGATAAGAAGCTTACAAAAGTAAAATTACAGTGCTTAGTCAAAAAACTAATCTCCACTAGGCTGATTTGCCACCAGCCCCTCCCCAACCTGCAACAATATTTTCAAAGATTCATTTTTCCTGTGGCAATATTTCACTTGCTGTCAATTTCAATTCTTGGACCAATAAATCAAACCCACTTATTTCTTGAAATATTGAAAAAGCAAGAAGGTGAAAGGGAATACTTCATTTCTTGTGTAAAGAAAGAATACTGGATTTGTATAAGGGAGAGAGATAGAGGGCATGACTGTTTGTGGCCATGACAAACCAAACTGGTCCGGAGCTGGCACACCACATCCCATGAGTCCTTAACGCAGAGCTGGAGCAACAGCATTCAGTACCCAGCTGCACAGCAGGACGTGGAGCAACTCCTGCTCTGCATTCAGTAGCTTAAAAATTTGTAGCTGCAGGAGCTCCTTAGTGGAGTGGCCATCAGCTCCAGAGACCTTCTGCTATTTGCCATGTCCAAGCTCTCCTCTAGTTCGTAGACACATAATTTCAATGGGATAAACTCATTTACCCTCCAGAAAATCTCTTGGAATGGTCTTGTTCACAGCACCTTTAATTGCACTGCGGTCTGATCCAGATAGTTGGAGAAACGCCATCCATGCAGGTTTGACCCAACTGGTTCGACTGTGCAGGGAAAACCGCATCATCCATGGCTATAAGCACATGATTTTCATAATGATGTGTGTCAGGTGTGATATAATTTAGAGTGGGTGAAAAAGTCTGCTGATACACTGAACATATCCATCCACAGCACTGGTTCTTTCAAACTTGGCCTATACAGCTTATATCTTAACTACACCAGTATACAACAACCCTTCTGACAGGATCAGCAGTTACCACAGATATATATCAATACAAATGAAAGAAAAATCCGGCTCCAACTGAAAGAGGAGAACACTGGAGAGGATATACAGAGCTCCTCAAGAGCTGTGTCTCAGTGTGCATCATTCTACCTTCAATGTCTAAATAAAACTGTCCTGTGCCCCATTCACAGGTCATGAGAGATTCAGGAAGGCTGATGAGTGCAAACATCAGTCATACTTCTGAATCGCTGCAGGTTTGGGCATTTTTTTGTCTGTTTGGGTTCAAAACATTTTGTTGTAGGGGTAGAGTCATCTCTGAAATCCTTGTAGCTCTGTTTGTAGGGATTGCACTTACCGTAATACATTTACCTGAGAGACAAGGTGTAGTAGCAGAAGACCAATTATTCACTAACAGGTCTGACAGGTCCCAGGACAAAACCCCATCTCTTGTCATCCCAGCCTGGATTCCTAGAGATGCAAACAGAGTCCCAGAAAGTCCTAGAGCAGTGAATGGGTAGAGGCTGGTTGAGTCCTGGAGGAAAGCCTTTATGTATCTCCACGCTGTCCTTTGCTCCTCCCTGAGTGTCTGCTCTCTGGTGTCTCCCAAGTTAGATATGTGTCTAGTCTGAGCTAGTGTTGTCACTCTTACATTGTTATAGAGTGTGAGCAGAAATAACATGCAACACTCGGCACCTGACTGTAGACATGCTCTCTATGCAAGAGTATTATTTCCTGACATAATGAAACAGAATAGAGCACCAGCTCTTTCCAGTCTGACTTTTCAATCTCTCTTTTAAATCATTCACATTTTGCAGATGCACTAAAAGCTTGCTTGGGAGGCAACAAAGGACCACCACTCCCTTCTCACAAGCACAGGAACCAGAGTGCATCGGCAGAAACACGTGTTTGGAGTGAAAACCTAGTTCCATCAAGTGCTATCATTCACCTGGACGTGGACAACATTTCATATTTATTTCTGGATTGTTCTGATGGCTCTTTTATCTAGACTAAACATTCATGGGTACACTTTGAAACACACTCAGTTTCTCAGAAATGGGAATAGTCATTGAATTTAAAAACAAGTTCAGAGCAGTCATTCTTTACCCTGCCTTCACCCTCTGCCTCATGGTGGCTGAATCACTGAAGAAATGAGTCAGGACATTTTTCTTCTCAAGACCAGAGGTGCATCAGAACCATTTTTACTGACATGTAATTATATGATTCTAGACACCAGGAGAGCTCTTTAGTCCCAGACTAGACCCAGTATTTCACTTATACATTTAAGTAGAGGTTTCAATCTGTAACTTTTCATTTTGGATTTTTTTTTTTTGATATAAAAAGGAACCAGACAAAATCTACACTTTAATCAAGCAGTAACTAAAGGAAAAAATAACATCTCTCATTACATCTGCTCAATGCTACTTCATTTAAAATAACAGCAGTGTCAAAAAAGAAAAAAAATCTTAAACATAACTACTTATTTAAGCTTTCCTTTTGCAAATGCTTCAGGCTCAGTAATGCACAACATTCAGAGTAATTTGAATATAATTGAAGTCTTCTCTTTTTTAACGTGCATGTTATGAAATTCTGAGTCTCTGGAGGTGAGCAGACACCATGTGCCACCTACTTTACTATTTTGCTTCAGAGATTTGACTTATTGAGAAGTAAGCTTAATGCAAATAAAATGTCTTTCCCCTCTTAGCATTTGGCAGGCATACAGAAATGCAACAGAAGAGTACGGTACCTAGAGACACTCACTTCTCAGAACTATGTTCGGAAAGAATAGAAAGCATTTAAATTCAAAACAAACCATCTGTGACAACCCCTAAGCAGTGCCTCATTTCAGAATGTGCAAGCCTGTGAATGAAAGTGAAACTGTACTTAACTGTCAATTAAAATAATCTAATATAGACTTTTCTGCCTTTGTGGGGAGGGTGGGCACAGATTTTCTGGAAGCCCACTCTTTTTCATTTCCTTAGCATATATTTTACAGTTCAGAAGAACTGAATCACGTCTATAGCCAACATATATTACACACCTCATGGGAGAAAAGGTGATGGAAGAAGCACTATAATTGTGGATCACCTCTCAGCAGTTCATATCCACGAGTGGTATAAGTTAATACAACTTCACATCAAAATGAATTCTAAAACAATTTCTAAGAGAAGAGTGACTTTATATTAGAAATAAGGCATTCACCATTCTCCATTTGGGAAATCTAAAATACTATATCTTAGACCGTTGCACTCAGAAATGAAAACCAGAGAGTTTCTGTCAGTTTACTCAGATCAGAAATAAACAGAGCAATGGCAGCATAGCCAAGGTAAGTAGAAACACATGGAAATTCCTGCTTGCACAAGCACTATATATATACTGTACATTGGCTGGCTACACCTTTGGATTTACAGGATTTAAATCAGATCAGAATTTGGTCCTCAGAGTATTCAACAGGCGGTTCTGGGAAAGAGTCCAGAAGAATTCAGTCAGTAACCATGAAAACTGTCATTTTGTAAGATATAAGTTGCAGACTGAAAAAATATGTATTGTTAGGCAGTACAATTACAGTTTCATTTCTTATTGAATTCGGAGCTACACTGCAAGCTGTAGCAAATACTCAGCTAATAGAACATTGTGTATATTTACTGAATCTGGAAAATACCCCTGGGACAGCAGCTCTCAGTCCTACCAGGATACTTTCCATAGGCATTGAGCTACAGTTGTACTTGTGAGCTACAGTTGTGCTTGTGTGAATACCAAGTGTGTTTCAAGGCCTTCCACTTTATTGATGCTATTTAGTAAGCCATTTTGTCAACTGAATAAATATATAGTTATTTAAATATATATAAACCTGAAAGGTATTTTAAATACTGTTTTATCAACATTCAGGTGTTAATCTGTGGTTAAAACAATCAAGATAGTAGTACGGTAGCTCTGCTTGCCTTGAATATGCAGAGCGTCCCACTACAATCAAAGTCTGGTCTCAGGATTGGGCCACAGCAGTGAGAAATCAGTGTATGCCTTTTGAGCAAATCATAGACTTGCCATGAACAAATCTACTTACGGAGAGCTATCCCAAGGCATGGCTGCGGCTGTGTCACTGACCCCAAGATCTCAGCTCCAACTCTTTCTTCCAGGTATTCCTTTCAAGACGAAGAAGACATGTTCATGGTGGTTGATCTCTTACTCGGAGGCGATCTGCGTTACCATTTGCAACAGAACGTCCACTTTAACGAAGGAACTGTTAAGCTGTACATTTGTGAGCTGGCACTTTCCCTGGATTATTTGCAGAGATACCACATCATTCACAGGTGAGTGAATTTCATTTGAGGGACAGGCTGCTTTCTTCTGGCAAAGCAGAGGAATTTTGTCACATATCTGATTACATGGTTCTGTTTATTCAAAACCTCTGAAAAGTTTTCATTGTTATCCAAGGGTGGAATTTGGCTCTGAAAAGGTTAAGTGTTTCCTTTCTGCCCTCAGCCATTCAGTAGCTCCATATCCTTCTCAATCTACGCTTTTCTTGTTTTTATCTCATACTATGATGTATGTGTTTTACTATGGTCTTTAAACACTAAATACAACCCATAACAACCTCCTGACTACTTTTCATTTATTTTTAGTTCTCACATGCCCTGATGTTCCTGAACAGAAAAATGTTGTAATCCAGTACAACAACTTCACAAAACAGCATCAGGGAAAGGTCACAAAACCAAAGGCTGAGAATAAAGAGTAATTTGTTTACTGCATGGAGGTCAGAAGGAGGAACAGAGGTGGGGAAATAAGAGAAATAGTAGAAATAAATTGGAACAGTGATAGATGGTGCATCCTTTTGCACTTCTTAGATTACAACAATCTGTTATTTTTACTGCCTTACAGCGGGCAATCACAGTATTCATGGCAAAAAAAGTGTCAAACATCAGGGTCTGTTTGTTTTCCTTAAACAATTTGGCATTTAACTGAAGCAGCAGTGTAACTTCTCTTTTTATGTTAACACAACAGCTGTGAAATTATAAAATTATGGTCTTGAGCATCTATTTTATTTTTTTTTAGGCTACATTCAGGATATTCCTCCTTGATTTACAGTGGTCTGAATACAAAAATAATTAGTTTTGTGTGTTACCGAAGCTGGATATGAGTTTCAGAGACCAAACTAAAATAAGCTGTGCCATAGATCTTCCAGTGTCCAGTATAAATAAATTCCTCCAAATATATTAATTGAGAGTTTTCATCCTGTCCATCTACCAGAGCTGCCTCACAATTTTGCGATAAAGAACCAATAAAAAGTATGATCTGACTTCCTGAAGAGGGAGAGTCTTTACGAAATCTCTCTGATCTGAGGTGCAGTGGTAGATAGGTCTCCTGTATTACTGAAACTTCACAAGACAAAATTCAAGTAAACATTACAATGGTTGTTTTGCTTGCAATTAAAACTCCCATAAATGTTGCAAGCAATTTCTGAAATTTTGTGTCTTTAGCACACTGTTCTTATTTTGGTATATTTCCATGTATTTTTGCATATGTTTTGCTTTCTCAGTGAATATTTTAAAAGTGGAGCTCAGAATTTTGGCTGACCTTTCTTTCTATGCCTTAAGGAATGTTCTTGGTGAAAAACAAATTGATGAGCATTTTTCTCACCTTCATTTTAATGACGAGACATTTTATGCAAATAGGCTGTCAAAACAATCACGAGAGAATCGAGTTTGTAATCAAAACTTGTATTTTGCTACAAGTCTGTGAGTTAAAAGTGTTTCACAGAAAAGTCTGTGAAAGGTGGCAGATGTCTTGAGAGAATGAATGAAAGGATTGAAGTCACTGTGGTTGTTTATAGTCTTTTGTGACAGTGTCTGCATTTCTATGGTGCAACTGTGAAATTGGGCAAGACACCTTGTTCTCTTCTGTATTACTTCATCATGACTAGTAAACACTTGATTTTACTTAATTTGCTCTTTTGCACTGGTTGTAGTAGAGTAACACCACTGGCTTCAACACTTGTTGATTTGCTCCAAGGCAGGGGAAAGCATGGGGGTCTGGAGCTGGTTGTTGGCTCCATGTGGGTGCATGTTCTGGGTTTGGGTTTTGCTTTCACTCTACACCAAAAGTTTTCACAAAACCAGACGTGTCAAAATACCTGTTTCTTAGCCTGCGGTGGGTCTCGCTGGCTGGTTAGCTAGGATTATTGTTCAGGGTATAAAGGATCTGGTTCAGGACTCTGCTGTGTTATAGAGGAGATGTTTATTTCAAAGCTGGCAGACCCGAGATCTGAGCATGGCTCTCCCACTTCACTGCTTACTGCCCAAATTACCCAACTGTGTCACAAGGAGCCTTTCATCTCTCATCTTCCCATCAATTACCGTAAAATCCCAAATGATGCACATGCCAGTGAACATGTTATTTAGCCAGGAGAGTCCCAGCACATTCTGCCTTCTGCCTCGCTGCCACCTAGAACAGCACTCTGCAGGATGGGTCTTCAGCTGCCATAAATCTCTCTAGCATGGCTGGCGTCAAGAGCGCAGTGCTGATTTAAATTGGCTCAGGAGCTGAGCCAGTAGTGATGCACAGTGAGGAGATGTGTAGCCACTACTTTACCACTGCAAACACACCACTCGGTCAGAGATGAAACCAATGAGCTGGTTGGTATTTATATCGCGTGGTAGCAGACCTCAGCAATATCATTGTGACCAAGTCCTTCCAGCCAGCATTCACATGCTAACCTACAAAACTGTATTAGATCTTTCACTTTTAAATGAATGCATTGGCAGCAAAAGGGGGAAAAAAAGGTTAGTGAGTCACAGAGTCTTTGAGAGAGTCCCTACTAAATTTTTTCTGTGTTACAAAGAAAGAATAGTTGAATGATTCATCAGACTGGGTGGGTGAATTTTCAAATTGCAGTATTATAAAGAGCTGAATATATGATGTGTCAGTCAGGAACTTAACTCCTCCTCAATATTTACAGATGTGTATGAAATGTGTTCAGGTTTCCATTACTATTGCATCTGGCAACATGACAGAATGATTTTTTCAAGATAAACCTGCAGCCCCACGAGTTTGCTATAAAAGAAAGTGGTAATGAAGGAGACAGGAATTATCAGGCATGTGTGAATGGATGTACAAGTGTCCAGATCTGTGTTATGCCAGTTCCCCTTGGAGATGCCATACAATGCCTCTGTATTTGCTGATGTGGTTAGCGTTGTGTACTTTGAATGTGGCAATCATTTCAGCAACAGAAGTATTGTTTCTGCAGGGACAACTTTAACCATAAATAGTGTAAAAACCACTACTGTTCTGGTGTGTTTATGAAACTGGCCATTTTTATTAATCACATCCATATATATAAATCCATGTTTGTCAAGCACAGTCCTGGAATAGTGGATTTATTTATTATGGCACAATAATGAATGCTGCACTGTGTGTCTCTCTGCTCTATTGTAAATGTTTGCATGTACATAGTTGTTCAGCCAGAATTATAAAACCTTTAATAAGAAAAGCTATAAGTTTCAAGCTATGATACGAAGACTATTCTGGGCAAATTTTTCACTTAACTTACACAACAGCTAACTTAATATTGAGATATCTCTAAATTGTTGGTCACAAGTAATGGCTACATCAAACCCCTATTTCCCCACAGTCCTGCTGTAATAATACTTTATCCACATTTCTTAAATGAAAAAATAATTATTTAAAAGTCGGATGAGTGGTGTTTATCATAGACCCTTGGATCCAGTACACATAGAAAGGCTTCTGACAATTCACATGGTCTCATTCATTCTCAAATGTTGGATCTAATCTGGCATTCTGCATTAGCAGACATCAAGTTTCAAGACGGTATGACTAAACACATTCTTCCCAGCACTGCTTGTATAATACTAGTGAATAATATGTTGGACAAAAGTTTTCCCATCAAAAGCTGAATAAACTTATTTGAGCCATGAGTAATTCAACCTCCTCCTTTCACAAATGTTGCTGTTCATACATTTCAATAAAACCACCTGCTTCCTCACCAAAGTAGGCTGCCCATTTTCATTCAGCTGGTTCTTCTAGCAGTAGCTCCAGTGTTGTCTCTCCAAGGATGCTCTTGCAGCTAGAGCCTTGGCTCAGAGCAGCTCTGACCCTGCGGTGCTGTGGCTGCTGCCCAAGCAACACGCTCATGCTGATAAAATCACATTTTCTCTTCCTAAGGGGGCAAGTGTTAACTGCATTGCCCTTACAACTTTTCATCATCGTTTGGCTCCATTGGTTTTCATCTGCTTAGAAAGGAGGCTGGATGTGGCAGATGTCTGGAAAGGAAATTGCAACAACCTTCCAGCACAATTTTAGGATACTGGACTAGCTGTTTGATCTGCATGCCCAGGGCTTTTTTATTTCAGTGGGTTTTTTTAATGTAAAACCATTTGTGTGTGTATGTGTACATATATAAGCATAAATATAAATTTTTCCTTGCAAATATAACTGGAATTGGTCTGGCTCGGCAGGTCTGTGCTGTGTGGCTACTCTGATCACCACTCTGTTTTTCATTCCTGCAAGTTCTGCTTCCAATGGAGAGTAGCACCAGGAGCTATTCCAGCTCCGAACAGCTACTCACAGCAGTGCAGGGTGGGCAAAAGCTAATGGCAAATGGTGACAAATCGAGCATTACATTTTCCTCTGCCAGCTGATCCACTGTAGAGTGAAGGTGTCTTGCTGCAACCAGCTAGAAAAGATGTACTCTTCATTCAGCACTGCTAGGCTGGGCTGTGGTGTAAGAGATTCCTGTTCGCTCATTACCATTGAGCCTTTCAAGGTTTCCATCAGTCTGGTGAAAAAATATGTCTAAATGATTCAACTCTTCTTTAAAATGGGCCTTCCCAGTCTCACTTGTGACACTATACACCAAAAGAACAAACTCTGATTTAAAATGTTCCCTTCATAACACTGTCCATTTAGTATGTAAGAAGTAAATAGGTTTGGAAATGGAAAAATGGAGAATTTGCCCTTTATTGTTTCTCACAGTTGTCACAGGCAGAATAGTGCCAACCTGCAATTTACCAGGACATACTAAAAGGATGCAGTTCCTTATGGATTTCAGTAGTCTTTTTTTGCTGGTAAGCATGTGCAGATTAAGAAGAAAATGTAGTAGAGTCAGAAGTAGATGAAATGGGAAAAAAACAACCATAATGTGACTACTTTTCATAAGCACTATCAAAGATCATGACAGGTCAAGAGGCCTGTCCATTGAGTTTTCCTAATTTGCCTTCCCATGTCTCTTCCATGTCTTTGTATTATGTTCTTTAAACAAGTGCAAGCCCACATTATTTCCAAGGACAAATTGCAGGAACTGAGCAATGAGTTATGTAAGAGAAGCAAATTAGAAAACATATCAAAACCATCCAAAAAAGAAACACCATGCAAACTGCAAAGCACAGAAAACAGGTTGAATGCTTATGAACCAGCACTGATCAAAAAGAAAGTGATTCACAAATTCTAGGCACAAAAGGTATTTAAATTTCAGTTGTGTCCTTAAAAAAAGAGTTAGATATCACAAGATATGAATATGCAGAGAACAAGCCTTTCAACTTTTGAACGGAGTTGTCTGCCTACAAGAACAAATTAATTTTACTTCTGTTTGGCAACAGTAAAAGAAAAAGTTATTTGATGTATCAGATGACATACTGCAAATAAATGAAGTTGGTTTGGAATCACACTGAGATTTCAATATCCAGACACTAGATTACTAATGAAGTAAAACTGCCTGTATTGGGGAAGAGACACAGGGAACACTGAGATGTGGGCTGCTCCATTGGGTGCTCCAGTCCTGCCACTGGCACTGATATAATCTTTTATTGTGTGCATAGTGCACTCCCCCTTCATCACTCTGGTGAAATACCAGAAGACATCTGCCACACTCTCATTCCTTTCATACCCCATTGCTGAGGGACCCTCATTGTTGTCAGCAGGGGATTCCTTGGTTCCTTACAGTTTTCAAGTAAGTAGATGAAGTTGACCCTTGGCCTTTTCTTTCATCCTTTTCTTCTCAGTATTGCAAAGTTGTAAGAATGTGCTTATGTGAAATGTTTTGTTTTAGCCAAGGAAAAGTAATCTCACAATCCCTACATCATTTAAAATTTAGGTGTCCGGTCAACGTTAGGAGAGGGAAGATCTGAAACGTAGGCTGAATTTGGCCAACTATGTTACATTAGGTGACAAACTTCCAGTGGCCAAAGATAACTTATGTCAACCCCATCCTAAGTGTTTGTGCTGTATACAGCTCTAAAGAACAAGTGTCCTCCACTAAAAAAAAAATAAGTTCTGTGATTGTAGTTGGTTTTCTTATTGCTTGCTTCTCTGTTTAAAAAAAGACACCCAGACAAGCGTAGATATGATCCAGACGTAGAGGAGTGTATGACACACAACTAGAAGAAAAAGTAATGTATTAATTCTTACTAGTTTTTCTATAATGTAACTAGAAATAATTTCAAACAATTTTATCTGAATTCTAATTTTTACACACTGATTTAAAGGTTTTCCTGAATCCTTTCTACCTCACTGTCATTTAGCTGCAACCAAAAAAATAAACATGAAAAAATCTTGGGTTTTTTAAAACTCTAAAATCACAGTACCATCATTAGGGTATTGTGGACTTATATGTGTCTGACTTGCTTCTACTAGTTGTAGCTCCATACTCCTCACGGCTGGAAAATACAGCATTTCCATAGAGGTAATCTGCACTTGAATGCTCTTCACGGCTAATTACACAGGGACAGGAGGCAGTGTAGAGAAACTGAGACCCAGGCAAATTCAGACTCTCTGTCATGTCAGGAGGTACAAATCTTTTTGAAAATGGGCAACAAAAAGCTGCTAGGAAATTACCTTGCCATAGAGCTTGTTGCCGCAGTGAGTGTGATAGCCAGCATCCTGGAGATGCCAGCAGGTCCACTGATGCCTGGGCTCAGCACACTCTTTTCTGTGGAGTGCATTCAAAGGGAACGTATAAAGTCCATGTAGATATTATACACCAGTCTGCCAGTTCCATGCTCTGCATTTCCCACTTTCCAGTCACTGTGGCAGGGAGCACACCTTTTGGTCTGGCTTTTTCATCTATGTCTGTCTTCCAGAGGGCTTTCTTAAAGCCCATCCTTACATTTGTTCTGGGGTCATAATGATTTGCTTCTATAAATTGCTTCTAGTTTCTGCAGAGTGCACCCCCACTTAAATCAGCTGCCATCACCTGTCTGTGTTACCGTTTTCCCCCTCCTCCTCGTTTTCTTTAATAATCCCTTTACATTAACCTACCTT
The DNA here is from genome assembly GCF_030463565.1 of Pelecanus crispus. Lineage (NCBI taxonomy): Eukaryota > Metazoa > Chordata > Aves > Pelecaniformes > Pelecanidae > Pelecanus > Pelecanus crispus. The sequence goes on from NC_134646.1 coordinate 73,099,798, forward strand.
TTAGGAAAAGAAGTCTTATACAAGCAGTCTTCAGGGCACATGCTATGTATTGAAATACTACACGTCCCTCATCTCCACAATTTATCACCCTATTGATGGATAATGAAATTAAATGGTATCCTTACTTCCTTCCCCCACTCCTCAGTATTGAAATTTTGATCATGAATCATTTTCAGAGACTCAGACACTGAAGCCGACGACGCTGACAGAATTGAAGCAGAACTCTATATTCAAGACCATCTCAGGTCTCCATCCACAAATCTGATCTGGTTTATGCAAGATAACTGCTCTAGTATATTGCTAGTTTCTTTGTGGCCAATGCAGTGTGAGTGTTATCAGAGCCATCTTTCTTTCACAGAAATCCATTACAAATTTCTTGGTGTTGTTTTAAAGCTTCAAGTGATTTTAGTATAGGCATCTGCTCCCAACTTATGTATACTAGCAAAGACCACCATATTAATAGCATGTTGATACTGTAATTCTAAGTATAATAATCAAGAGTATTAAAAACTACATTTAAATAATTATGAATAAGTAATTAAAATTTTGGTTTTGTGACCCTCCACCCCCCACCTGCCATCCCAGAGTGGGGCTGCTGTCCGAACTTCCCTGTGCCAGCTGGGAGGGGAGGAGAGGCTGAACAAAAGCTCCTCTCACCAGCAAGATCAAATTAGTAATGAAGTCTTAACAGTGAAGAGAATAAGAGATAACCCCCTCTGATACAGCATTGATCCTTTCTTCCAAAGCTTTGCTGTTAATATTATATTGAAAGTATTCTGATATGTTTGCATCTTGGAAATTTCACAACATCATGAATGCATGCAGGCATATTCTCTCCACTAAAGTGGCGGATTTGCATGCGATGTGCTTGAGTAATTTTTTTGTAGTCAGTGAAGAAATTTAAAATCTTTGACTGAAGTATGTAGATGGAGAGGGGAAATATGGAAAAAGACTGTAAACTTCAGGCTGAGTAAAACCAATAGCAGCTATGGACAATTGCTTCTTTCTCCTGTTTCTGCTTTAATGGTTGCAACATTTTTTCAGGTTGGATGAGCAATACATACATAGAGTATTCTATTCATTCCCTTGGAGATTTCCTTACAATGTAAGTTCTGTTTTAATATATGGCAAAATAACAAAGACTTAAGGCAAAAAGTGCACATTTACATTATTTCCTCATGAGTGCAATAGTCGTTTATATCTCAGGAACTGAGTAGATTGTCCATGGTGTGGTAGAAGGCGTTTTATTAAAAGATATTGCAATTTAACCTCCATTCTTGCCTTAGAAATGCATTCAGCAGCTTTCAGTACAGCTTTGATATTTCAGGTGATATGCAGTCTTCTTTGTACCATTCTTGACTTAGCAGATATACGGAGGGAGGAGAAAGAGTGGGAGTTGTAACGTTGATCATATGACAGTTTCATCTTTCAAAACAAATCATCTGGAGGGCAGGGTCTGTAATTAAGATACAGATTGCCATGAGATTTGTTCTGCTGAATTTGCCTTCTTGACTTGTTTTCTCTTGCATTTATTTGCTGTATCCTTTTTGGGGAGCTCCTCAGGGCTTTCCCTCGAGGTTATTTTCAAACATTTCTATATCCTCTGTGAACTCCTGTCCGAACTCCCTGGATGGGTTTTACAGAGGAGAAAGCACAGCAGCTCAAAGCTTTGATGCTGTATGACAGACACTCCTACTGAAAAGCCTCCGCTTCTCCCAACATGCGTGTGCACAGCTTAGACTCATCCCTCAGGGAATTTCCTACTGACCCAGTGGGGATAATTGCACTTTCCTGCAGCAGAGGAGACAAGACAAGTCTGCAATTTGGCAGTTGTGGTGTTCTTGCACATGCAGAACTGCTGTCGGCAGGGAAAGACTTTAAAATATGGTGCCAACCTGGGACCTTGCAAGGTAGGAACAGCATTTGGCAGACAGTACACTTTTAATGAACCAAAACTTATTAAATTAGATTCTGATGAATTTGGTCATTCTTTACACTGATGATAAAAATCATCTTTACAGTCAGACTAACAAAAATGAGAAATAACCTCTCTCTAGTGGCTACCAGTTTTATTCAGTCATTTTTCTGTTCATCTTGTTATACACATGAAACTTGGGTGCTGTTCTGAATGCAGAGGAGTTGCTTTCTAGTCTAATGATAAAAACAGTACAAGGCTGAAACTTGTCTTTTTTTTTTTTTTCCTTTCACAGTGACTACTTGTGTCTAATCATGTTATAGTCTCACGGTTTATTTCAGTGGTATTCTTATTGCAAATTTCATACTTTTTTTTAGGTTTGGAGGTTTAATTATGAGCACAGGTACTTTAGAAGATAAATATGAGTTTCTTACAATAAAACTGTTGGCCATCTTTCTATACACAGATACTGTTTCTGCTGTCAGGTTTAGTTCAGATTGTAAGCATTCTGAGGTTCAAACCACGTTTTTCTAGGGCTTTATTCAGCCCTTAAACTTTGTTAGTTTTTAGTAAAACCAATACTGCTTAAAATCTCATCTTTCTCTGTTGTTATCATTCAACATCAAATGATGTGTGATGGAACTGGAATGATAAAAGACTTCATGAATGTTAAAAAACAGTACAAAAAAAATCACAGCACAGAAGGTATCAATTTTTAAGTGTCAGAAAATCAAACTGGTCAAACAGTCTTATGCAGAGCTCTGAATGTCTAGCCTGTGAGTTCACAGTTTGGACCTTCAGTGAATGTGGCTGTTTTTTCAACCATCTGAGCAGCTACATTTTGGAGAGCCAGTAGCAAGAAAAAAATAAATTGGTGGTAAGATAGATGGACTTGAGGGTACCATGAAGAAAAAGGACATAATCTCTGTGCATGAAGTGTGGAGGAGGTGTCCAGAGGGGCACTGGGAGGGCTGAATAAGAGACGGGGGAGTGCAGAGTGTGGTGTGGGCTGTGGGCAAGGGAAAGCTACTGCTGAGAAGGGCAGTCTCTCCAAGTCAAAATCAGGGGTGACTGGAGAGAGTGGAGAACATGGGAGAGAGGCACCATGAAGTCAGGGGGTGCAGTAACAGGGGAAATAGAGGGTTGATGTATATGTGTATATGAATGCCAGGTCAGAGGGGTATGGCTGAGTGGTTTTGAACGTGTCTCTTTTGGTCATTATTGGGGTCAAACAGCTTTATTTACCAGCTGTGAAAAAGCTTGCTCAGAGTTCTGCAGATATGAATTAGTACGCTGGCATAAAAATTAATCTCTCTGTGTGTTCCTAGAAATGGTGCTGATGTGGGGAAAAGCAGTCTTAGATTTGCTATGTTGCTCTCTAAACTTGCTACAAAAATTAAGTTATGGTCCTCTTTAAAAATATCGGATCAATACGTCTACTCAACGAGTATCAGAGGTGTATTTTGAATGCAAGTCAATAAACAATAATTGACTTATTGTCAATAATCAATAACAGTTACTAATATAGTCACTTAGCAAGGTTTGCTGAGTGGAAAACCTATTGCCAGAATGCTGCATTTCTCAGCTTTTATGCTAATTAAATGTATTAGTTATCTAGACTTCTGCCTTTAAAATCTACAGAGACTTACAGCTTGCCTCTTAATTTGAGATGCTGCAGAATTTTCCCCTGATGGTGCACCTTCAACTCTTCTGTAAACCTACTCAGCCACAGAAACGCTCTACAGACAAACCCCAATGCAGACATGCACATATGTATAGAGTGTTGAACACTGATTATTATTAAATTTCTCAGCTCTAGATCTCATAAGCTATTCCTTTTTGAGACTGTATCTTCCAAAAGGAAATATTAAACAATAATGATAGGATAAAAGACTGTTGGCTGGAAATGGACATCCTTACCTATATGCTCATAATTCTTAGTTTCAGCAGTAGAGGTACTCTGGGACTCAGGGAAATAAGCTGGTACTTTAATTAGCGTTCAACACTCTATACATAAATGTACACATAACTAACTCTTTAGTTAATGGGAAGAATGGTGGTGCTCAGTCATTGCCTGCTCTTCCCTCCTAAGAAATACTTGGTCACCAGTTTCCTTACATCAGACAAGATTTTATCTCCCTGAGATGAAATGAGGCTCCGGCGGTACAAAAGCAGCTCTGTGTGGCAGTGCCAGGTTCCCTGGATGCCACAGACAGCTGGGCTTGTGATGGCCACCTGTCTGGAGGGGAGTGAGGAATGCCTGGCCTCCTTCCTCAGATATGTACCTCTTCACCTCACCTGGCTAGAATACCATACAGAACCTCAGAGGCTTTCATGCCACAAATGAGGAGGTTGTTTTACTTGATGGCACCAACTAAAAAAATTCTTAAGCTTGCAAGCTATTTTAACTACAGCACAATTTATCATGTATGAAGGATTGTGTTCTTCATGGTGTGAGGTGATGTCAAACAAGAATGAGTGCCAGAAGTGTGACTCCTCCAAGAGGCTTAAATACCTGCCTGCACTTCTGTGATAACACATTACAATAATTTGACTTGAGAACATCCCCAGTTGCTTTCGTAATTCCACACAGCATGAGAGATATTTCTTATGTTTTTAAAAACTTATTCCACAGTTCACCAAGTTCTAGCTAAATGCAGGAGTCTATATTTTTTCTAGTTAGCTGTCCAAGCAAGTGGATACCTAGTCAACACAGCCAACAGAATCTAAAAAGCTATTCAACTCATCCAAAAACAGACAATTAGTCATCTGAATGGCTCTTTACACTCCAGTGACTGTGTTGTTTATACATCCATTGAGTAAAAATGGGAATACAGATGCCTAATTCACAATAGAACCCAATTCAAGTATCTTAATCTGAGAGCTGAATCCCATCTCTATTTTAAGTTGAATAAGTAGCAAGAATAGTCCTTATAATAACTTCAGTACAAGTAGTTACTGTAACAGCAGTGTCTCTGCACAGAGTCTCATTTAAAAACACCTTCACCTTTACTGTATTCCTGCCTAGTGATCTTAACCAGGATGTTGCTACTAGAGTCTGTGGACTCAAGTAATATTGCTGATCCTTCATTCCTTATCCAGGTTCATCAAGAAGAATTGAAATACCTGGCTGTTTGATTCCAAGCAGTACATTGTTGACATCTCTTAGAATAGGGAGACTTCTTAAAAAGGTGGTGTACTGGAATATGAGTTGTGGTTTGGATCAAACGTACCCTGTCAAGTCTCATCTATCTTAAACAGCAATCTCCTGGAATACATATATTTATTGCTCTGGGAGTTTCTTTGTAAATATTCCTTCTTAAAAGCATCCAAAGTTATTCTTAGAAGTAATTTATTACATTCCTTTCCAGGATAGATGAGGCTGGAGGTAGAAAAGTGTCATGAGATTTCAAAACATTAAAGATTGGTTGCAGGGAGCAAATGCAGCATAAAATCCAATATTTGCCCCTCAGTTTCAAAGAATTAATCCATCTGTTGGTGGATTTCACAAGAAGACCTGCCAGCTTGTACTGACATTTCAGGTAGTAGCAGGTCAGGTTTTTTAATCATTTACCAAATACAATTTTCTTTTTAAACACAGACTCTGCACCTCCCAGCCTGGTCTACTGCAGCTCACTTTTACATATATTAAATCTATAAAACCACCCAGAAGGGGAAGCATATGCAGGACATCAAAGCTCACTTGACTGTAGAACATATTCAGCCTCCTCCCTGTGATATGTCCTGGTCGTGTATATTCCAGGGTCTGAGGCGGTCAATTTGAGGAATACAGGCCCGTGGTTCTCATATCATGGGCATGAGCCATCAAGAGATGATGGCAGTGGTGAGGGTGATGGGAATCTGACATTCATGCTAGCATTTGGGGTTTCAGATCAGAGTGAACAGCACAGTATCGCATAGTTGTTTTCTGCTTGCTGGTCTACAGCTCTTCTCCCTGCTACACTGTACTGCTGAAACTCAAATCAGCAGCAAATGTGCTTAATGGGAAGCTTCACTGCTGCACTGAAGGGCTGACTGCCCAGGCACTCGCTGAAAACCTGAAACCTCTGGAAGTTGCCGTCATCTTCCTTAGCCTGCACATGAAGTCCACCGTGCTGTACCATACTTTAATTGCTAGCCAAGTTGCCTGTAATTAATTGCACTTTAGTATGGATGAAAGAAACAGTTGTTGAACAATGTGATATTATTGTGAATACTACTGTTCGAACAGTTGTCTGATGAACTTTTACATATAGAAGTTGGTAGGGCTTTTAAGGAAAATTTTAGGGTTCTTGTACAGTAATTATACACTATGAACAGTGGCTGACTTAGGCACATGTGTGTTTGGAATTCTGGTTTGTTTTTTTTTTTTAATTTGTCTGATAAGCTGATCAAACTCTTGGAGATGTGACACATTCAAATGGATCAATTCTGTATTTCATGCAGTGAAAAACAAAGGAGGAGCTATATGAATTTCAGCCATTGCAAAACACTACACTTTCAATGCTAGCTTTTTACAACTGATAAGCCAAATGTGCTTATCAGTAACAATGCTCTCCTGATTTATCTTTAGGCAGAAGACAAACGTCATCAATTTCTTCTCTCATTTATTTTCACACATGGATTTCTGCCTTTGTAAATTGGAAGAGGACCTATGCTTTTTACTGGAAGGAAACTGATACTTGTGCAATTGCTGGCAGAATAAATGCTGAGTACATTCTCCCCCTTACTCCTAGGCAAAAGCTCTCACATGGTATCTCTGAGGAAAGAAGCATCACCATTGCACTGCATATGCTGTCCTGCTGGACCAGACAATTCTTTCCAAATGCCACACTCCAGTTAGCATCTAATGAGTCGTGCACTTCCCGTGGTTATCAGACATGTCACCTGTTCTTGAAAACTGATTCACACGTAGGGGTATAACCCCTGTACTCGTATGCACAGAAGGTCTCAGCAATACTTGACACTACAACACAGAAAGGATTAGAGTCATCGGCTGTGAGATTATCAACAAATTACTGCTACGCAGTGATTCTGCATGACTCTTCCATGTGATCTGGAGAAGCATTTGGCTGAAAAGACTTTTTATGTTAAATGTGGTGATGTTTTGGCATCATCACATTGTTGACAGTTGTTCAAGGTTCCCCTCAGAGCTACCCAAAAGCCCAAGGGCTGTAGTCATGTCTAGCATCAGCTCTAGAAAACAGTTCTAGCAAAGGAAGTGGCACATTTGTCATTATGTTGAGTGCTTCAGGCAAGATGAAAACTAACCATCAGATTTCCTGCAACTAATTTGTGCTGGTTAGTGTTCACTTGGTAAAGAACCACTGCGTCCGGAAGAGGAATCCTGGATAACATAGCCTGGGCTTTGTTGCGTAAAAGCTCAGTTCGTATGGCTGCAGTGGTAATTTCCAATCCCAGTCTCTGAGACATTATGCAATACAACACAAAGGAGGCAAAGTACAGGGTCATGTTCTCCTTTGGACAAATCTTTCTAGCTTTTATGGCATATAAGAATCTTCACCTATTATTCTTGCTATTGCAGTATATAATTACCTCTGTGATAAAGTAGTATTGGATCTTCAGGAAGAACAATATAATGAAATATTCTGTATTTAATATTTTTATTTTAATTTAACATCTATGCAAATTCAGGAGCTGAACCTAGACTATTACCAAAGACTACTATTATCTGGCTGTATATACCCAGAAATGTGAAAGGCTCAGCATAGGATTCCTGTTTTTAAAAAGGTCATTTTCTTCAACTGGGATAACAATATCTACTACAACTATTTCTCTAAGCTAAAATTGACAAGCACAGTGTTTCCAAAGACAACTGGCCATTCAGACAAATGTAGATATCATTACTGCCACCTATTGTTACAAGTAGGGAATTGAAGATATTTTCATAATTGTGTTTTTCCAAATGGAGATAAAATCGGAAAATAATAAGCTTGTTCCAGTTGAGGTATTTGTAAATAAGCACGTTTTGGTGCCTTCTTTGACAGCTTTATTTTCAGAGCTATATAAAATTGGCTAGTAGAAGTGCTAAGAAAATCCAAGATCTTCATGGACACCTGGTTAAAAGTAGTACTAAACTAAAAAGGAACCACAGGCACCATAATGCTCAGTATCACAGTAACATATTTCGATATATCTAGGTACTGCAGTCCCAAGCCTTGAGCCAGGTGTCCAGACACTCTTTAGAGGTACACAGGAAGAGCTGGGGTCTTCAGAGGCTTTCATTAGTAAGAGCTTTTTCACTTGTCGTAATTATTACAGCAGTTATATCTTGCATACATACTAGAAAATGGTATTGTTGCCACACAGGTTGCCACACAGAAGGAAAAGGCTCCAAAGTGTGATAATGGGCTGGGTGATAGGATTTTGATTAGTATCATATGAATGCATGCTACTGGATAATTAGTTGGAAGTAGTTATGGATCTTTTGCTTCTGCATTAAAGCCCCAGGGGTGGGAATTGCAGAGAAAACAAAAGATTTCAAATAAAACAGAAGATTTGAAATAGGAAGACCCAATAAAAAGATTTTTTTTTTTTTTTACAAGGCCTACTGACTTGTTGAGCAACTCAGGTTCATGAACAATGCATCACAGATTGTATAATAAAATTACATATTTCTGATTGGTGATAAATATATTATTTGGGATTGCATGTATAGAATCTTGTCAAAGGTGTTTCAGTTTTACAGGATGATTTTCAAATCCTGAAACCTTTACTCATTTTTTTCACACAGAATTCTGTGTAATTCTATTAGTTTCTAGATTTAGAAGTTGCCTTAATGAGTACTATGAGATTTGAGCATATAACTAAAATATCATAAAACTACTAAAACACTGTGATAAAACCAGATTACCTTTCAAGTTGTAATGCTTGTTAGTCTGAGCCTTTCTCGAAGGAAAGCGTTAATTTTTCTAATACATCTGATATCTATCTATCCACATACATATACTTATTTTTAAAAAAACAGTCTTCTACTGGAATTTGATGATTCTGAAATTGTACCTGGTAAATCACTGCAAAACTACAAATTTGGCTCCATGTCCTATTTAGAGTCTGAAATGCAGATATTTCTTTTTTTTCCCCCTGGACGGAGATGGGGCTGACTAAGTAAGTTCCACTGGACAGAACTTAGACCAATTAATATTTTAGGCTTTTTGACATTTCAGACTAGAACAGGACACTGGAAACGATGCCCTTTGACATTGCAAGTCCTCTGTGTGTAACAGGCTTCAGAAAGTGCAAATGGAAATGGCTGAGTTGACTGAATGAATTATTGTATCCTTTGCTTCTCAGAAGGTAAATTTATGCATGGACATCCTGGTGCAAAATAACAGTTTATTTTGCTTTCAAGCAGAATTACTGGATCTCAACTGTGCTGGAATTTTCTCCTTACTCAAGAGAGAAATAGCTAAAAAAGTTGCATTCTTTTTTATTTATTCCTATAAATAGCTCAGCTCAGCAAAAGCCATGCAACAATAAATTACCTGTGTAACTTGTCTCTGATTGTCAGTGAATTAGACCAAGATTAAATATGTAAAGATCAGGACCAGTACTTTAATTTTTCGTCATCCAAATTACTTGTTTCTGCATTTGCTGTCCTCACCTATGACCAGTGGTTTTTATTAACAGACTTTGTTTCCTCATTCCTGTTTTAGTCAGACATCATGAACTGCAAAAGCCTATTTCCAAACTTAATTATTCTGTTGGCTTGGGTCTCAGATGTGGTGCCTTGTGGAAACACATCCAGATTCATACAAACAAGCACCCACAAGTTGGTTTTTTTCTTTACAGATCTCTCATAATCTAATATCACATCTCCTCAGCTAATTTCCAATTCTACTGAATACTTTAAGTTTCAAAATTACAGTGATTCACAGGGTCGTGTCATGTCATGGCATTCATTAGAGAAGGAACAGAAGGCTCTGAAGGTCATTTTATGAAAGGACAGTGAGTGGCAGCTGATGAGATCTAAGTGAGGGTTATTGTGAACTGGCAATCAGAGGTCTGGAGCAGTCAAAAGTCTTTCATTCCCATCCATCTGATAGGAAATAACAGTAAAGAACTTTGAGATTCTTACTATGATTTTGTTTTAATACCTTTGAACATTTCTTGAAACTAGGAAGGATGTTGGTCAGGAATAAAAAACTAAAAAGATAAATGAGTGATGAGGTGTTGATGAAAGGAAGATGCATCAGACCTCATTAGGGTTATTTCTTGAGCAAGCACTCTTGGTAGGTACTCTGCACAGCTCAGCTCTGGAGGATACATTTCTGTACTGCCCTTATAGAAGCAAAACACCTCTGACCAAATTAATTTCTTGGCTGTACAGTGGCAAGTATATATTGACTTTTCCTTCATCCCAAGCTTCAACAAATTTGCCATAAGAAAACCTCACTATGTATGCACTCACTCTCTTCATGAACTGCGTGCCTTGGACATGTGTATTATTTGTGAATCTAAGTATCAAACAGGAAGGAAATAAGGTCCCTATCTGTGAAAATCAGAATTTGTTCACATTTCTTCCCATAATCAGGAGAAATCACTTTATAATGTATGATACGGTTCACTTCAGTGCCCTGATATAATGACGTCTCATGTGAACTTGAATAATCCATAGCTGAAACTTATATTTCCCAACTCACTGCCATTTTTATGGCTGTTAAGAACTGTTATACAGCTAATATTAATCTTAATTAAAATTGTCCAGAACTACTCATGTCACATCAGTTTATTATTATGTGGCAGGTATATGTTTGTGATTTAATATGAAACATTGGTGTGACTAACTAAACCTAAAAAAAGAACCTAATTAAAAATAAAGGCTCTGGTCAGCTATATTCTGTAGTATATAAATGGGTTATGAGCAAATAATTGAGAATAAATTAATATTTGATAGAATCAGGTACTCAGTAAACTGAGGTTATTGGAATTATCCCTGCATGACTTCAGGTTGTTATCCAGAAGTTGTTGCTTTTTACTGTGCTTTTTTTTAGTGGTAGCAGTTATCTTCTAGATTTTAACACTTGTATCTAATAGTCAATGTAGACTCTTAGTCTTTGTGTAGTATTCCCTATACCCAAGAATACAACCAGTGCTCACTTTCAGTCATCACTGTTGGGACTACTTTGACAAAGAGAAGGCAAACAAGATCCTGAAGGTCACTGTGGGTTAAAATCTAGTTAATGTGACTTTCTGTGATCTTAACACAATTTTCTTTTTCCCAGTGAAAACGGTAACTTCAAATGCCTATTCCTGCATAAGGAAAAAAATATAAATGTTAGAAATGAGCTTCATAATTCAGAAAAAGCCTTTAACCTCAGTATTTCAAGGTTTATCCTACACAGCATACAGTTACATTGTCAGCACTAAAGAGAAAAGAGTACAAGAAAAACTTTATTAGGGTTGAAAAGATGTCTACTGAAGCCAATGTAATCATAGAATCATAGAATCATAGAATCGTTTAGGTTGGAAAAGACCTTTAAGATCATCCAGTCCAACCATTAACCTACACTACCAAGTCCACTCTAAGCCAATCAAGGGTAGACTAGACTAAACCATGTCCCCAAGTGCCACATCTACCCGTTTTTTGAACACTTCCAGGGATGGTGGCTCCACCACCTCTCTGGGCAGCCTGTTCCAATTCTTGACCACCCTTTCCGTAAAGAAATTTTTCCTAATTTCCAACCTAAACCTCCCCTGGCGCAGCTTAAGCCCATTTCCTCTCATCCTATCACTAACTACATGGGAGAAGAGACCAACACCCACCTCACTACAACCTCCTTTCAGGTAGCTGTAGAGAGCGATAAGGTCTCCCCGCCTTCCATTGACTTCAAGGGCCTTTGTCTGGATCTTGCTTCTTTTGCATCCTTATGAGAATGCAAAACCCATCTAATTTAATTTCTTTGTCGGATATTTTGAAATGATCTCTGAGAAAAAAAACCCTTAGCATTCTGCAAGGGCATAGGCTGCCTTAACTGTAAGCCAATGAATTTTAGTGATACGCGTGTAAATATGGGCTCACCACATCCAGACTAAGACAATCATATTTTGTGACCCATGGAGTTTTATTATCAGTAGTCTCTAGGCATTACCACTGCCCCTGGAGGAGGTTCATTATGGGCTGTAGTACTAGGTGTGGTTTATAGGAAGCTACTCAGTTGTTGCTCCTGACCTGAAAGGTGAGAAAGCCCTCTTTGCTCCCTGCAGAACTTGCCTATACAAAAAGGATCATGGGAAAAATTCAGGTGAGAAGGAACCTCAGGAGGTCTCTAGTCTAAACTTCTGCTTAAAGCATGATTGGCTATGACACCAGAACAGGCTTCCCAGGGGTTTATGTAGTCATGTCTTGAAAAACTCCATGGATGGTGACTACACAACCCCTCTGAGCAGCCTGTTGCACTGCTTCTCTGTCACCACAGTGAAAGTTTTCCTTTATATCAAGTCTGAACTTCTTTTGTTTCAACCTGCACTTGTTGTTCATATGTTAGATTCTGTCTTTTGAATGGAAGTAAGTACGTGTCTTCTGTCTATTCAAATAAAAGCAGTTAAGAGCTGCTTTTAAAAATCTAAGACTTCATTTAATGAGTCTGTGCACAACTGAGTTTTCTCTGTAAGTTACCTTTGGTTAATGAAGAGTTGAAACCCAATGGTCCTTGTTCAGAGAAAGCCAATCATTAAAAAGTGGAAATACTCCTAATAAGTCATACTGGTAAAACTGCTATCAACTGAAATGCTCATAGATGTTACTATGGGATTTTAGGAGTTCAGGAGAATGGAAATGTGATAATACATTAAATCCTGCTCTGAGCCAGCAAGGCAAATAGTGAAATTCATTAGACATAAAGTTGAAAGAATGTACTTTGGATTTTTTCTGTTACCAAATAAATTACACATGTGAATTCAGAGCCATCCAGAACTGTTATAACTGAAATATTTCCCCTGATAATATTAAAAAGCAGCTTGGACTGGCCAAGAACAGCTGTCCCTGTGTTGGAAACACATGAAACCTTTTGAGGAAATAAAGAGAAAATATAGGCAAAAGCAAAAAATCACAAATTCAAACATGGCAAAACCCAAGCCTGTAGTGTTTGTATGTTTGCTGCAAAACATGAAAGCAGAACAAAACAGATGGGCAGTGTTAGGTTTTCAATTCTCACAGGTTTAAGGAAAAGCACAGATCTTGTGTTTGGCATTACTATTGACATGATTCAAAAAGGTGAAGGGAAGACAGCATCTGTACTTGCTCTAGAAGTGCTTTCCTAAATCAATTAGATTAATCTTAGCTGGAGGAACTCTAGCTGGTAGTTCTGTTATTCACATCAATGGCTAAATCTTTCTTTAAGCCTCTGAAGCATTTTTTACACGATTATGTCTTGTAGTAATCAACTTGAGTTTAATTCTCAGTTGTGTAAATAAAACCCTGTTTGTTTAGTTCACTTCAGTTTTCTGAAATATGAACCTTTTTTTCATGTTCCAAAAGCAAATAGAAAAGTTCTATTGACCATCTAGATGTTATTTATTATTTGGTGTGTCTGTCACATAACATCTTACAGATCTCTTCTGTTAACTAAACAACCCTAATCTATTTGTTCTTTCTCTCAGGGAACTTTTTTGTTCAGCCTTCCGCAGATCTTTTCTTGTTTTGACTGTTTTCTTTCAGATACTATGAAATCAGGTAGCCTGAAGGACCTAACTTTGTTTTAAATTACAGCATAATACCTTTTTCTTTCAATATTTGTCTGTAATCTACTTAGAATCAGTTGTTATCATTGTGAAGTGGTAGTCAATGAATGAGCCATTACTTTTTTCCTTGCGAAAACTGGCAATTCATGGTTGACTTCACCAACCACACACCTTTCATTTCCAGCTGATATCAATAGAGATCAAAAGTTACAATGTCCTTGTTGCTAATTCATAGCAGTACACATGAAATTTTTTGGAGATTGTTCTGGATTTCAAGCTTTAGAGCAACTGGCATCATCACATGTTTTTCAGTCTTCTTTTCTATGACTCTTTGACCTACATAAGGGACACAAAAGTGTGACCTCTGGGAGGTTGTTTGTGGTTATTAATCCCAATGAATAATCCAGATTCTCCCCTTCTGATGTACATATATAATTCGTGTCTATTTTTCATTTTATCTGGCACTGGCAATGTAATCACCTAGTTTTGCTCACTCTTACTGAGATTTCTGAGAGCCCTCTTCAGATGAAATAGTCTTCATTCTTTTACCACTTCATATAGCTAATCAATGTTGTGTTACACCTCTCCAGTGCCGAACTACAGATCATTTCAATTTTAACCTCCTTTCATGCTGAAGATAGGCTATTTATTCCTACTATTTTCTTCATGAGTATTCAAAACCCATGACAGAATTTAACATGTGAAGCTCTGACTAGCTTCCAACTGCAACGGACTATACCAAAGACTCACTAAATTCCACATATACAGTCCTCTCCCAGGTCTCTTCAATCTTTCATGAACTGCCTTGTAGCCGAAAGGTGGGGGAATAAGAACAATGGGCTTTGAACTTGGATACATTATTTTTCAAAGAATCACAGACTAATTCAGGCTGGAAGGGACCTCCAGAGGTCTCTAGTCTAATGTTCCGCCCAAAGCAGGGTCAGCCTTAAGATCAGACCAGGTTGCTTGGGGTTTATCCAGTCAGGTCTTGAAAACCTCTAAGGATGAAGACTGCATGACCTCTCCACTTCTGAACCTAGAAATCTGCTTCTACCCCACTTAGTAATGCCAGAAAGAAACATTGATGGAAGTGGTAATTAAAACTGCAGATAATTGAACCTCAGTGCTTTACAATCATTGTGAGCTTTCCCAGTGAGTTCAGGGGACTCTGACTGGCATATGCAGTGAACATGAGTCAAGCCACGCTCATGGTTTTCCTCCATGCAGAGGGAATATCTTCAAGTACTGGATGCCCACTTGGCCTAGATATTACAGAAGATACAAATAGATTATTAATCATTCTTTCCTACCTGGAAATTATATGCAGCACCTTCTTACTCTCTTTCACCCTTCAGGCAGTTTTAGTTTGACATTTGTAGCTAAGGCAATTGAATAAAGCTAGAAATGGTTTCACAGACTATCAACAAGTGGCAATTAAACAGTGACTCTTCCAACTTTTTTCTCATTTGTCCACACCTTTGAGTTTCTTGGACCACCTGTTATATTAGTTATGCCTGGTCCTGTCACTGAGCAAAGACTTTGAAAGTTTCTCTACTCCCATTTCTATGTTGCTCTGATTTTTCTGTGTACAGAAAGAGTTGGAGTAGCACTGGTACAGACTGAGAAAGTTGTGTTTTGAAATCAGTGTCAAGGACACTGCTACAGCTCTGCTGGTCATTGCTTGGTGAATGGTTAGAAGGCAGCCCAAGGCTCTTCTGAATCCAAACTGTGATTGAGTTTGCTCCTTGCAAAAGTCCTTAAATTTCTCTTATGAGCTGTTTCAAGATACTTGGATTATGGAATAAGTGTTTCAATTCATTCTCTTAGCTAGGAATATGCATAACAGGAAAACCCTGAAGCTAAGGTGCTGAATTTCACACCCTGTTGCTTGAACATGCTTGCTAAGGGGAAAAATATTTTCTGAAAAATTGATGTGTAGTCAAAACAGAATTTCACTGACTTAACAGGTTTGAATTTAAACTGCTTAACTAAAAAGTTTTTATCTTTTAAACCCACCTTCCTACATAAAGACTGGTTTTACTATTTTTAGTAAATTTAGCTAGAGTATTTATTTAAAGGAAATAGCTGTCTTTTGTATAAAAGATCCTGGAAGACCTCCATTCTGAATACATCCAGTAACTTTAACTGCAGTGCTCCTAGACCTGCCAAGTCTTCCCATTGACTGTTGAAACCTCCCTGCCCTGTATCCAGCAAGCAGTGGTCAGTGCAAGGGCAGAGCAGTGGCCTCACTCCTCTGCAGTCCATGGAGCTTTCAAGAAGCTTCCTCTGGAGAGGAGAGCTTTTAGTGCCATGCTGCAAACTGAGAATAACCACATAACAGAGTGCTGCTGGAAGGCACTCTTCATGGTGACCTCACACTTTGCTTTCTCACCTGCCACATGAATCTGTGTCATGTGTGTCTCCAGGTATGTCATCCCAAAACAGCAGCACCTTACTTAAGAAACTTGTTCGCCTTCTGGCTTAAGTTATCCCATGGATTTACTTGCTGTAAAAGCAGTTTAAAATAGCCTGTTTTGAGATTTGAGGCACCAGCGGGGTTAGCTCAGTTGGTTAGAGCATGGTGCTAATAACGCCAAGGTCACATGTTCAATCCCTGCTCACTGCAGGGGGGTTGGGCTCGATGATCTCTCAAGGTCCCTTCCAACCCAAAGCATTCTATGATTCTATGATTATGAGTCCATCAAGTTGCCTCAGGGACTGAGGGGTTTGGCTGCTCTGTGCAAGGGTACACCCTGTTGTACCTGCCCCCACCTACAGTCCTGCCTCTGAGCCAAATGAGAAAAGTCAGCAGAGCCCACAGTGGGGAAGATCCCTTAGGTAGGAAAGGCTTTATGGTCTGTGTGCATCTGTATCAAGTATCAGCCACAGCCTGAATTAGTCACAGAAAGATAAGCACGGATCTAATTTTAGCACTCAACTTTCTGAACATTACAGATGCAACTGCATGAAGGATATATTTGATGATACATACAGTTGTCAAGTGGATTTGTCAATGTCTTTTCTGATGGCAATAAGTATGTATAGTCTATTTAATGGTGCAACACCACAGCGGATATTCCAATTGTTTAAACTCATCTTCTTTAAAAAAAAAAAAAAAGATAGAAAAGGCAGAGTCTTGTAATGAGCAATTCCTGGGTGCTGCATTGTTATACACATGGCAGTAGCTCATAAAGCTGAATTTCTCCTTTTGATCAGTTTTATTCTTAGTGAAGTAGTAATGATTGTACCACTCTAATTCTTAATTTTTATTTTCTTAAACTGGGGAAAACAGTCTGGAGTAATGTTGAATGTATCACAGATTTTAGGAAGCCACAGAAAGGCCCTAGTGTTCTTGGGTGTGACCCCAATCTTTTTACCCACATGAGAAGTGAGAGTCAGATTATGCTTGTTAAACTTTGTGAAGACAAAGTTTAAAATATATAATTCAACAGTCAAAACTATGATGTGCTTATTTCCATTGAAAGTCATGGCTGTATTTTCAAGTCATGGATCAACCACAAAAACTATTCGACATGAAATCACAATTCCAACTCTTACCAGAAAACAGTTATCAAAACCAAGAGATTGTTTTGTTACTAGCAAATATATTTGATAACAGCTGAACAGTAGCTCTTCCAAAAACTGACTCATCAATTGAGAGACTAGATATAACATTACCTATAAAAATGTATAGAATTTCATATGATAATTAACCAAAGAGAAGTTTTATAATATAAGCAAAGATTTAATCCTACAGTTCACCTGTAACTCACAACTTCACCCATATGAAACCAGGGGAAGGAGAGTTTTTGATATGGCAAATGATATGACAAGTGACTACAGGGGAAAGGGAAGAGACTAAGTCAGAGTTTGGAGGTTTGTGGGTGACATGGGCTCTAGGAGAGATTTCCCCTTACATTACACATATAACCAGAACTGCTGCTGAATCAGGCAATTATAGATAGCCTGTAAGTTTTGTAGAAGAAATACAGTATTTCACACTGAAATACTGGTATAATTTTAAATTTCCATTCCAGATGGTAATTCATAGTGAGATTCTTTTCCTTACAGACACATACACATCCTACATTATTTCCAAATGTGCAGGGAATGATTCAAAGTAATTTCTTATTTATCCTACGTTTTCCCAGCTGCTGCTACACAAATTGTAAACATAATCTTAGTGTACTTCATAATTTCATATGATTCTCAGGAAAGGCCAGAAAGTGTGGAATTTAGAATACTAAGCTGTAAACTTCCTTCTTTTGTCAATAAAGGTGTTGAGTTTGCGTGATGACTGAGCTCATATCATGCAAGCAATATATATTTTATAATTGCTATTTGTATCTTAGTCCTGTATGATGTTTCCTTTAGAAGTCATTCTCTAATTTAAAAAAAAAAAGAAGAAAGGAAGAAAAAGGTGTTCTGGTGTAATACATCATCCCTTTGCAATATTTCTTTTTTTTCCTTATTTCATTTATGGACACACTGGACAAAAATTGTTAGTGAAATCTAAGTATGTATTAATACATATTTCAGTCAGGATAGAATTTTCTAAGAAATGGTTAAATTGGAATAATCAAGTCATCCCTTGGCTAAAAAAATTACACAGGTGGAAGTTCTTTGGACTTCATTTGCAGACTCATTTGACAGCTTATTTTGACAGTTTACGGTGCCTTCTCTTTTGAGAGCAGTGGAAAATTCAGCCCAAGGGGTAAATGTTTCGCTCAAGGTGGACTGATGCATCTCCCACTCTGTCAACACCACACCAAGAACACAGCTTCAAAGTTACATGAAGCGCTAGTTGCCAGTGAAACGGCAGTGCCACACAACGCTTCCACATCACGCTCACCAAGATGCAGGGTGAACCGAACCAGGGGCCTATCCAGGCTGGCAAAGGGAAGAGAGATGAAATCCCCCAGAACAGTTCTGCACCTTGAGCAATGACGCTGGACCGAGAAAGAGGGTGGGCATGCCCAGCAATGGTGGGGAAATGGTGTCTCCATCCCTCTTGCCAGCAGCATGAATGTAGATCAACGTAAAATGATCCTGAAAGTGCAGCTCTCTAGGGCAACGTTGTTCCCTTGTGCTAAGAATGGCATAGTTGAGCTGATGCTTCAGCACATGATAATCTCCATCCTCCCTTTATCCCCGCTCCTTTCCCCAGCATGCTACCTGCCATTACAGACAGCCAAGTGGGGATTTGGAACCTCAAAGGAGAGCTGTAAGGCCAACCCAGTTAGAATAAGATAGCTAGCAGGACTCTAGAATATGTGAGTGGTCATTCATGTGAGCATGGCAAATTAGCAGGGTCTGGCAGAAAGGGTAGATCACCAATGTTTCCAATTAAATGATTTCTTGGGTCTGTCACATGCGGAGTCCCTGAGGCAATTAGGCACCCCCTAAATGCAAATCTTCAAATCTCATTGTTCCCGTTGCTATAAAGAATAACGTACATAATCTTGAAAACCAAATCCGTGTCAATGCTAACCATATGAAAACAAAACCACATGAAATGGAAACGTAGACAGTCTCTTTAGTATGCATGTTTTCTCAGGGTAGTAAAAAGATGTAGATAAAAATAATTTGCCTTTGTGTATGATATCGTTTTCCTTGGTTTTGTAATGATTTAAGTGACTTGGCCCTCATACCCAGATGGGGAAAACAGGTTGCAGGTTTTCTTTAGGTATGAAATGTAATGCATTCCTTTCTTTATTTTACAGGGACATCAAACCTGACAACATACTACTGGATGAGCATGGTAAGTGAATATTGACTGCTTTCTCTCAGATATCTCTAGTTTTTGACATCTCAGTGACATCCTCATGACATGCTTTGTAATCAGCATCAGATGTTGGATTCCTACCTAAATCTGGACTTTCTCTGCAAAGTTCCTCTGTCCACCTTGTGGATTTTGTAATTTCTCCTCTTATTGCAAAAAAAAAATATACGCTGATCTGACACTTGCAAGAGCTGAAAAAGGAGGTGTTTAATATGAATTGAGAACATCAGGGACACCTGATAAAAATAAGTTAGTATTTTATTCTTCACAGGATTACTGTGAATCACTATAATCCCTTTTTAGGGACCTACCAGTAGAACAGTACTAAGCACTTATTTTCTCTTCTAGAACTTCAGAAGAGCTAAGAAATTTCATATAACAAATTATTTCTCATGTATATGTCTGAAATCACTTTCCTAAATTTAGGTATGGTATTTGGAAATTTGCCTCTAAGTCTGCAAAATTTTTATGGCTTTACATGTAGTTCTGGTTTAAATGACATAAAAAAGACTAAACATAATCAGCTTTGAACTTTCTGTACTAATTCCATGATCTCAAACAAAAAAGTTGTTGTATGGAAAAAAAAAAAAAAGCTGATTTCCTTAAAATTAAATTTTACACATATACGCTGTCTATGAAGTATTTTGCTGAAACCTCATGCATCTTTTTGCAACTCTTCATAGCAAGAATGTCAGAAAACACAGGTAAAAGAAGGCATTAACCTGATATGAGAACAGAAATACATACAGGAGGAAAATTAAATGGAAAAAGGAGATGTGTGTTTGCTGCTATGGGAAAGTAGTTTTGTGCTTTGTTCGCCTCAGAAATTGATGAAAAGCAGTTAATCTTTGAGAAAATGTAAGCTTGAAATTATGCCAAAGTTACCATCATCTGTCAAAATCCATTGCAGAGCTGTTGGTATTCAAGTTAAAGTTGATTAAAGAGGTATCGTTGCAAACTGCTGGAGTTTGTCCCTGGGAATATTGAAACCAAAAAAACTAAATAACATTGGAGTTTTAAACCACCTAGAACTTCAGGAATTTAATGTTTCAGACCCATAAGTGTTAGTGTTCCCTAGACACTAATATCAACAAATAAGCATGAAATAGAAATCTCTTGTCTCTAAGTCCTGGGTGAATTCAAGATGTCAAAGACAACATGAAATGACTATGAGTGTGTTAAATCTCTGATTGACAACCTTTCATGTACAGTTGCCCTTATCTCTCCTTGCCCTTCATCAAGGTCACTTACTGCACAAAATCAGCCTCTTGTGAGAGCTTTCCTATGGGGCTCAAGTATGGCAGAGAAGCAGCTACACCAAAGTGAGCCATATGCTGCAAAATGAAATTTTTTTTTGTGATTATAAACTGTTCAGTAACAAAGTTATCTATAGCCAGCTTGGAAATTTTGAGATGGATAGCTTCTTTTCTGCGGAGCAGCAGAATACTGCTCCTTCATAGCACACCTGCAGACAAGTGCTGAAACAACCATGCTTCTCCAGACTTGCAGATAGACCTTGGTTAGCAGAATTAATCAGCTCATCATCTCGGTTCACAGACCTGTTATGTGGTTGGGAGATGTAATTCTCTCACCCTGGGTAAGGGTCCACACACTTCAACTCACTAAATGAGGTGATGTCAGTAGGACAGGTGTCTGTACCGCGCTCGTCACCACAGGCTTCCTTTACAGATAACTGAAAGACATAGACATGGTTTAGATCATCTGACCTATTTCGGGCGTCTGCACTATACATCAGTATCTATTTCTCTGTAGTGACTAATACCTAGAAGTTTTGAATAAACATATAGTTATCCACCTTATAGATGTAAGTTTTGCAAAATGAATGCTGTCCTTGAAGTCCATAAAAGCTTTGATTAAGCTGCAACATAGTAACATCATTTTTATGGAATCATCAGATTTCACTTAATGGAAAAATTTGCTAAATATATGCACCATAAATATCCTTGGCTGTAGAGGAAGCATAACAAATTCACCTAATATGAGTCTAACTAGGTGCACAGGAAGGAATTTTATTTTAGTCTGTGGCCTCTAAGATGGCACAACAGTTTCCTAAACGCTTGACTTCACCCCTAGGTCTTTCTTACATTAAACAAACTGTGCTTACACAAAGTATTATGGAATTGCATACACACAACATTTAGGACTGAGATTTTTTCTCAGTTAGATTTCTTTGACCTCACTGAAGAAACCTGTTTTGGTTGAAGTCGAAGTGAAGTGTTATGCCCTTCACATTGCCTTACATCTTCAAGCAGTTAAACTGACTGACTTTTATAACATATACCAACACTGTAGATTATAGATATTTCTCCTCTTTAAAACTAGTTTCACTACAATTTATCTGTATGGCTTAAGAAACATACCTCAGGAATACGGAAGTAGTGAACACAGGAGATTAACCCATAAAAATGATCAATCTAGTTTACAAAGAAAAAAAAACATGAAAAAGTATACAACATATTCAAAATCATTCTGGCAGAGGAAGCCTGAATTTTCCTATATACTTTTCAGCAAAGCCACATCTCAACACTGCTGAGCATAGGTTCTGATGCATCAATGGAAATAAATGTTTGATGACCACAAGAAGCGTAATGCTACATGAGAATGGGGTAACCAGCTTGCTTAAAATGGTGTTCAGCCCCTACCAAAAGGTGATTGCCTGGTCTCCTGGAGAGATTCTCCATCCCATAGGGGAGTCTCATCTGAGGAGAGAAAGTAGGGATGTTTTCAGGTTTCAATCTCTGAACAGGAATCAAACCTCTCTAAGGAAATGAATGCTGTCCATAAAGCTCTCATTACATTTCCCTCTCAGCTTTCCCAGAAAGCTCTTCCTCTTACAACTAACACTAATCTCTAAATTTAGTAGTAGTCCTCTGTGCTGCTAACATGCACCTGAAAGAGAATTATTCCACTGATAGCTGAAAGGACTACTTGATGGTTCAGGAGAGCTATTATTATTGTATTGTACAGAGAAAAACATAAGCATAAGCTCGTAATAACAGTATTCTGCTTCCTGTACTATTCCTTTTGTTTTAATGGTTTAGAACAATATGACTGAAATAATAGTGTTTAGAACTGAAAGCTGGCAAGCCTTGTCCATGTTGTATTTTTTTCTGAAATATCAAGGAAATTAAAGATGCCTCTAAACCTTTCCATGACCTGTTAGCTATGATGACTAAAGAGATGTGGAAGGCCTAAAATAAGAAAAACAAGCAGTGGCAAACAGATTAGTACATTACCTTTTTTCAGAGACAATAACATTATTTCTACAGCTATTTGGTAACACCATTGATATTAACATTTCTGGTCATTCTGCAGAAATTATGAGGCTCTACTTTGGCATCCAGTTTTGCATTGTGCAGAGCGCCCATGCCATTATTACACTCTGTTTACAGGAAATTTGCAAGGGTTTGATTTCCTCTCAGGCAAGTTTTTCAGGACATCATTTCATAAGACCCATCAATGTCCGTGCTTGGTTTACCAAGGAAGAACTCCCTGCTGGGTCAGACCCAGACCTCGGCTGGTATTCCGTCACAGCCAGTAGCAAGAGGAGATACTATTCATGGAGCGTGCCCTTTGCCACTTCTAGTCATTGAATGTTTCAGTGCTCCCTATCACCCACAATTTTTGTATTAGGATATTAGAGTATCTCTGCATATTCCCCTTCAGAATCTGGATGAACCTTTGTCAACGAGTTTGTCTACTGCCTCTTTGAAGCTGTTGCTGATATTGGCCTCTACAACCTCCCGCAGAAACAAGTTGTAGAAGTTCACCCTCCTTCATGAAAGAAAAGTGTTTTCTTTCATCTGATTTGAAACATTCTCCTTTCAAAAAAACATCCTGTACTTCCAGAATTGCAGGATTTGGTAAATAACAGCTTACAGTTACAATCTTCATGATATTCAAAAACTCCTTCAGTGCTCTCCTGTCTCAGCTGAGGAGCCTCAGCCTTTTTAATCTCTCCTTATACAGCACTGCTCCATTCCCTTTGCCCCTCTCTGTTGCCATAGATAGTGTTATGGAGATGCAGGCTTTCAGTTTCAGAGCAGAAGAGCAACCATACTGAATCAAAGACCCATCTATTTGAGTTTCTTATCTCCAAGAGTTGACAAAAAGTGAATGATAGAGCAGGATATAAAACAAGGCAGGTTTTTGTAGTGCTTCCTCCACATACTCACCCAACCTCCAGCCTCAAGCATTTCCTGAGCTGCATATGGTTTCCATGCATTTAATAACTTCCGGTGGTCTTTTCTATGGTCTTTTCTGGTGCTTCCTTGAGTGCTGGGAACTTGTAGCATCCTTAACATATTGTGGCGAAGTGTTCCTTGGCTTAAACATAGATTATGTGAAGACTCACTATCTGTTTATTCACTTTGAAGCTGCTATCTGCTCATCACACTGAATGTCTCCTACTTCTAGTGTTGGAACTGCTTCCTTGTGGTTCTCCATATTGAAATCACAGGCCTAGTATTTCACTCTTAGTCTTAACAGGACTAATTGTATTTTGTTAGGTTTGGGGTTTTTTTTATACTGGATTTTTGCATCTGTTAGTGATAATTTTACTTAGTAATCATTTCTCTTATGAGAGAGCAGGGCAGATTCAAGCTGGCATTTGTATATGCCTCCTTATATATTGTTTATTATGTATTATATTGTTTGATGATCATCAAGGTTTTCCTTAAAACTCTGTTTCCTTCATTACATGAGAATCTCAGCTCTCACTTGAAAACTCACAGCAAAATTGAAAAATGAAGCCAATGAGCAATCCTGGTCTTAAACCCAAAAATAGGATGAAAAAACCCACCCATAAATTCAGCATTTGCAACCCTCATGTTAACTTCTGAACAACAGAGCTGGCAACATTATTACTCTGTACCGATGTCTGGGAGACATAAAGTGTCCACTAAAGATGTACCTGGTGTGACTACATTAGAGCTGGTCCTCATCATACCCACAGACAATTTTCAAGGACTATGTCTCATTTAACCCTCTGATGTTGATTAATAAGATGAGTGTTCCGAGCATAATTCATTCACCTGAAGCTATCTACACTTTGAAAATATATTTGAAACTTTTACATGCCTACATGGCCATTAAACATCCTGCCCTTTTGAAATGCACAGCCTCTCTGAACCTATCTATAGCAGTACAATAAGCTTTCTAACAATCTCCCTGATGATAAGTGGCAGACTGCCAAGTCATGCCAAGTTCACATGGATAGGAGCTTACGTTCTTGTACATAGTACAGATGAACCCAGAGAGATGCTTTTTAAATTGTTCATACGGTTTGACCTTCTGAGGGCAAACCAGATCTGAATTTGCTCCAAAATGTTACTGTGTTGAAATTTCCCATCAGTTCTGACGCATGCTGAGTCCTTGGCATTAACTCCAGTCTGGTATTTCTTCCCTCTGCCCTCACATTCACCCCTTCAGTTTCAGACTCAGAAGTTCAATGAGGTTTGAAGTCATGTACATTTTCCTCTGTTAAATGTCAGTCAGGCAGCCTCAGCCACCTTTCAGGACTTGTTTTAATTGTCATTATGATTTGTTCTCATTTAGCAAAAATTAAATAATAATCCGAACAAAGAACATTTGCTGTTTACCTCAGATACTGGCATTTCAGGCCATGTGGAAGAGTGAGGCATAAAAGCCACACGGCACTTCTGAAGTGCATGCATAAAGCTTCTCAAAGTCATGACTGTTCTGTAGGTATTAACTTACAAATTTTCCCTGTTAAAACTTTAACTGGAAGCTGACTGGAGGAATGCAATTTTTGAAATAATTTCCACTGAGATACTTTCTGCTTACAATGTATGTGTTGGCATACATGAAATCTGTGCAGTCTGGGGTGATTTGAAAAAGCCATTCCGCAGAGAGCCAGAGGAATGTGGTCATTTGCCTTTTCTTCCCTTCTCTCCACCATCATATTAACATATGGGGTGATGCAGCCATGGGGATTAAGCAATGAGCTCTTTCCCTATGATACTTGAATTAATTAGGTACTGCTGAATTTGTTGTGCACTGCTCTGCTTCACAGCTCTTAAAAGCTAAACCCAAGTGGCACTGACATACTGCTTAGTTCAATATTGTACCTGGTACCTGAGAAGGGAGCCAGGGTACTGGCTTGGTTTTGGCATTTAGGTGTTCACAATAATATCCAGAAAGGGAGATCAAGTACAAGATGTGAAGCTCAGATGGGAAAAAGTCCCCATGAATTGAAATTTTGGAAACAGTATGAAGTAGCCAGTATCCCAGCATATTTACTGCAGCAATAGCTACCTTTCCTTTTCCTATATGCCACAGTTGCAGTAAAAACATGTATTAGAGGCTGATTAGAAAGACCGCTATAGAAAATCCAGGTCTAACTGTCTCTTGAAATTTTGGAAACAGTATGAAGTAGCCAGTATCCCAGCATATTTACTGCAGCAATAGCTACCTTTCCTTTTCCTATATGCAACAGTTGCAGTAAAAACATGCATTAGAGGCTGATTAGAAAGACTGCTATAGAGAATACGGGTCTAACTGTCTCTTGAAATATGCACACCAGGAATGAAAAACTTATAAAAACACCCCAAGTCACCAGGCTTAAAAGAGTTGAAACCATTCAGTGGTGTGCGTAGGCAGCCAGATCCCTCCAGCCCTCCTCCACTACTGCCAGGCACAAGGGGTTCATTCCCCCCCACCCCCTGCTCTGGCTCAATCCCAGACACAGCATCTCTCCATGCCCCCGGCTCCCACCAAGTGCTGTGTGCAGTCCCTGCGGCAGCGCAGCCATCCACCTGCCTACGGGACACCTTGCTTTCCCTCTGTAGCCAATTAGCAGCCGTCTAAGCAACAGGCAAAGGCTGCCTGCAGGCAGCCCATGGGCCATGGGGTGGCCATGTGATGGGTAGAGCGAGGGTGCAGTTTTTCCAGTGATACCAACGTGGCTCTGCTGTGCCCTGCTATGTATACAGAGCTGCCCATTGCTGCTGTATCGGCAGCAGGATGTGGAAGAACTATGCGGAACTGATCTTCCCAAACCATTCCTTACCTTGCAGAAAGGCGTTTTAACAAAACACATCAACCAGTGTATGCAACACTTCACGTGTGCTATTTTGGTTTTGTTAAATGAGAAGAGATCTAATAAAAGGGAGAGAAAACAATGCACTACAGGAGAGGCAATTTTCATTGCAAATCAACTGTTTGGATCAGTCTGAATGGATATTATGCAGTAGGTATTTTGCAACAGGCTATCATGCTAGCACTCTAATAGGGAACATCACTCATTTAAATGACAGAACTTTATATTTATCTGTCAGAAAAAGAGAAAGTATTAGCCTGCCGAGATCCTTGCAGCTTTTCATTCTATGGCACACATGGAATTGCTTAAAACTACTGCCATGAGGTGGCTTCAACTATCTTTTCCAAGTAGCCTTCTGCCATGGTGTTTTATTATTGCAGAAATAAACTGCAAACATGCTACCCTTTGGCCACCAGGAAGGAGGAATACCACCTTGAAATCCAATGGCAGGCTGGGCGGTGAACACCAGTTGTTGTTATGGCAGCCTAACACCTTCCGCCCCTTATAAAGTAATCACTTTCATCTGCTCACAGTTTGTGTCTGCCATGTGCAGATGTCTTCCTGGGATGGGTGTCTTAGGAGGAAAGCATCAATAAAATGCAAGGAGTTGTTTTGGGAAAACTGCAGAAAGCATGCAAGCCATTTCATCAAAAACTTCTACTGTGTCTCCCATTTGGAGAAATAGCTTTAATTTTGGCAGTGGGATGTGTCTTCTTCCTTTTTCCCTTCAAAAACTGCTCAGATCTGGCTAAATTAGGGGACTTCAAGAATTTCAGTTCACACATTCACAGCTGCAGCCTTGTTAGAGGTTGGCAGATGCATTTTCTGGGGAGTTTGAGCAGGACCTATGTTAGACTACCGGAGCAGCATAATCTTTTGTTGAGACTGCTATTCCTCAGTCAGGCACTGCGGTAACATTCAACATCAGTCATTCGTTACATGGCTTTCATCTGTGGCAGAAAACATGATTAACAACCTCCCTTGCTTAATAACTGCATCATGTCCAAAGCCTGCTCCATTCTGTGGACCGAGTGAGGTTGAGATCTTGAGCAAAAAAAAAAAAAAAAAATCACAGGAACCTGTCATTCAAGAGTCTGGTTCAACACATGATGTATTAACCCTGACCTGCGTGCAGGGCTAAGCCGAGAAAGGGAGTACCTTTCTCTGTACTCTGTCCTCCGCGATGGCATTGCCAGGTGTAATCACAGGCTACAGAACGCCTGCATCACTCCACAGTATAAAACCAGTCCTTAAGATGAAGATGCAAAACCTAACAGCAGACTTATCAAATTAAAAGTCTGCAGGTACATTTTCAGGCTGGATTTGCATTCATTTTACCTGCCTATGGCAAGCCAGGAATAACGACTATTAATTCGCTGTGGTGGAGCAATTTAACCTATGCTTGTTGTAAACTACCCCAGGAAAAAAGTAATGACAGCAGGTTTGGGCCATCCAGCCTGATGAGTTCAGTTTAAATCAGCTGTCTGGCTGGTCAGGCAGCAAGTCCGCGGGCTGGCTTGTGTCACTGTTCTTTCATCTTGCAACCTGCTGTCAAATGAGTGATCATCTGGGACCTGCTGCTGTTACATACACACTCTTCTGCTACCACGGATTAAATTTTATAGTTATTGTACAATACAAATACCCTTTCTCTTCTTGGCTCCCTTTTTGCCCTGAGGAGACTCAGAAAAAGCCAGACCGATGGGAGCCTGAAGTGGACGTGACAGCAGACAGGCATCATGAGTACCTGAGAGTGTGAGGGGCCACTCTAGTTGGAGACAAGGAAAGCTAGATTTCACACATAGCTTTACAAAATTCAGCGTTGTTCCTGCATGTTACTGCTCTAGAAAACAGTTAGTGTCCCTAAAATTCACAGCAGGAGGGGGTTTGGGGTGACCAGCAAAAATGGTTCGGCACTGCAAGCAGACAGTGGAAACAACCATACAGGAAAAGTATTCCATCATTTTGCCGCAAATATGATTTTTCTAGTTATGAGCAACATTTAATAGTAAGTTTCCATGAATTGTTATGAATATTTCCAATTTAATTTCTGTCTATTATCACTTAAATGTTAAACAAAAGGAGGAATATTTGTATGATCTGCTATTTTAACTTCTGTTTTTACTTTGTGTAATCGCAGGACATGTTCATATCACTGACTTCAACATAGCAACCATAGTGAAAGGTTCAGAAAAAGCTTCTTCTATGGCTGGCACAAAACCCTATATGGGTAAGTTTTCAAGTCCATTTTAAAAATGTGAGAAAACACACACATTAATGTTGACTAATAGTACATTGAAAGGATTTTAAGTGTAAAAGTATACAAAAAAATGTGAACAACTTCTTTTTTGACAGTATATATGAGTTAGCAATGGAAAACACTGGAGATGGTGAGATTGAGCAGGAGCTTGGTCTCCACACTGCTTTTAGTCACATTCTGTTTGGTTTTGTGAAGCAAATTCAAGAGAGTTTCAACTGTGTTATTTCTTGCAAACCCCCACATGTGGAGACAAGAATATATGATTATATTTGCACCATTGTGGCTATGATCTAGCAGAGAACATGTAATGTCAGTTTAAAAGTATCTAGGCACATCGCTTAATTGCTTTGCTGTGCTGAGTTCCTCAAAAATGTGTCTGTTAGGGTCCTATGTAACTAGTCCCTTAAGTTCTTGCCCTGTGGCTTTTAGGGGCATTTTGTATGGTTTAATCATGCAATTTAGGCACATAGATAGATTGAAGGTTGGGAGAGTAAAATTCAGTTCACCTGTCCTCACGAGTCTAAATGTTAAGCATAGTGGCTGAGCTAATAATTCAGGCTTCCCCTGGAGCTGAAGGACAGCAGGCATCTCCTGGAGGTCATTTGTCCCACCAAAGTTAGGCGAGCTTCCACGACTAAGAATAGGTGTGATTTGTCCTATTTGTGACTTCCTACACGTCTGCTGTTTTAATGCTGTCTATATACGTAATTGTCATTGCCTTTGGAGATAACTAGCTTGAGACTAAACTTACTTGGGTTCTGGAAAGCAGACTAAGAGAGATGTGTGTGTCCAAGAGACTTTCTCTAGCAGACATGTTCAGAGCATATCTAACACCCATGCACTGGAAAAATACTGGTAAATTACCATATTCTGAAAATGTCATTTGGGGAACCAAAGGCCACTGTGTTACCACAATTCTGCATATTAGCATAGGAGTAAAAGCCTGTCCCCAGGAAATAGGAATTAACACTTATGTTTTTCACAGCACAAAGAGCAATGTACCAGCCTGCAAATGAAGGAGGCAGGTGTCTGCAGGGTGCTTTCGTACCAGCTGTGAGACTGTGTCAGAGCAGTCCCAGGCACTGGAGCAGAGTTGTGTTTTCAGATATGATCTGGTTTGGGCATGAATCAGCTAGCACCCTCCAAAACAATTCCCAGGGAGTTAGAAGGGGCTGGAGCCTATTTCCCCTGAGCAGCTTGGCCATAGCTGTCCTATTTTGGTAGATAATAAGATACAACAACATGTGTGTAGCCACACTGTGCCACTTGGGCTTGTGACTAGTGCATCCACTTGACTCTGTTTAACTTATTCTTATAAATGTACCCAAAACATACCAAGAAACATTTTATGTAGTCCTGACTCAAGTATTTAAGTTACGCAGAGGAATGAGGTTTTAGATTAAAATTTTCTCAGCATTTTGTATTGGTTAGATCTAGCTGAGTGTCTAGTTCGGTGTTGCTACTCAGACAAGATGGCCAACACTGCAGAGGCATCGGATACAGAGCATTAGGAGACCAAGTCTGGGTACTGACCTTCCCCTCGGGGCCAATATGTCATGTTGTACCACATGTTCTCTATTCAGTGTGGTGAAAAGAGAGGGGAAGGGATGCTGCAATCTCCCTTACACCAACAGCTTTAGTTTAAAGAGAACTTGCTTGAGCATTTTTGCCAATATGTAGTGCTTTTATTTATGAAAAAAACCCAAACACACACAAAAACTCAGGAAAAAAGCATTTTTTTCTGTACAAGTACTTTGACCTCCCCCAAAACACACAGACTAGTAGCTGTGCAACTGACGTGTTGTCCTGGTTTTGGCTGGGATAGAGTTAATTTTCTTCCTAGCAGCAGGCATAGTGCTGTGTTTTGGATTTAGTAGAAGAATGTTGATAACACGCTGATGTTTTAGTTGTTGCTGAGTACTGCTTATGCTAGTCAAGGACTTTTTCAGCTTCCCATGCTCTGCCAGGCGCACAAGAAACTGGGAGGGGGCACAGCCAGAATAGTTGATCCAAACTGACCAAAGGGCTATTCCATACCATATGGCATCATGCTCAGTATATAAACTGGGGGGGGGGGGGGGGTGGCCAGGGAGCAGCGATCGCTGCTCGGGAACTGTCTGGGTATCGGTCGGCGGGTGGTGAGCAATTGCATTGTGCATCACTTGCTTCGTGTATCATTATTATTATTATCATTATTATACTGTTACTATTAGCATTACTATTTTACTTTATTTCAATTATTAAACTGTTCTTATCTCAACCCAGGAGTGTTTCTCACTCTTACTCCTCCAATTCTCTCCCCCATCCCATCGGGGTAGGGGGAGTGAGCGAGCGGCTGCGTGGTGCTTACTTGCTGGCTGGGCTAAACCACGACACGTGTGAAACAAATTACATTCACAGGAGTGTCCTTTCATACATGATGACTGAAATGTTAAAAGATTCCAACACTTTTATATGGGAGTTCTGCATTTCTGTGAAAAGTTTATGTCTCAGAGCTCACACATTCTGCTTAAATAGCTGCCTACAATCTTCTAGTAGCCATTGTCATTAGACGTGCAAATTCTTATTACAGAGATTATTCAAAAGTACCCTTGAAGAGTAGCCATTTTGCAGGAGCTCAAACAAATTCAGAATAGACGTTTTCCATGTTTAAATGTGCTGATGACAGCAGACATAACAATAGAGTCTTTTCTGAGATTTAATTTAGTAGTCAATTAAATGACTGTTTTGATGGCCTTACATTTTTAATCTTGAAGCAGTTGCACAATTTTACATTAGAAAGCATAATTATTACGAAAGCAGAATAAAAACTGAGTACTTGCTGAGGGGTCAGTTAGCATTTTAGCATCTGTCTGTCATAGTCTGAATGTGTGTAATGAAGAGATCATCTGGCAGCTAATGATCAGAAGCAGATTAGTTAAAACAGCTGTACAAAAATGTATGTGAGTATTCTTCAAATATTTTGCTGAGAGTTAACAGGAAACTTAGTGTCCTTTGGAGCATCTTTCAGCCCATCTGCACACACAGGTCGCCTGCCACCTTCTTAGTTCATTAGTGTTCTCTGTTGGCAGGCTTTTCTCACAAGAAAAAAAACTGGCTTTTGACAAGCGAAAGCACAAAAATCTGTAGCAAGTGCCAAGTACTATGATTTGGTATTTTAAGGATAAAATTATGAAAAATGACCCTGCCCTTTTGGAATTCCTACCCTCCACCCCCACCCCAAGGAGGAGTAACTTGTTCTTCGTGTAGTTGATGTCTGCCAGGAGACAGTCCAAAGAAGGGAAATGCTGAGATTCATCTTAGAAAAACCTGCCTATTTGATGTGAAGGTGTTCAAGTCCCGTCCATCGTGCCTAAACTCCACTTATGTCCCTTTGCATGGTATTCTCCATTTGCTGGAAAATTATGGATTCCTTGTATTTAGTATGAAAATACTAATCTCCAGGATAGATACATGCCTATAGCCTTATTGTTCTGCAATAATTCATCAGCTTAACATCATGGCAAATAGTTTCTCTGACCTAAGTTCAGAGTGCTGTAGACAGCTGAGCCTCGTTGCCTTCCCAGGGAGCCAAATGAGCTCTTGGACAGTCCAGCAACAGCCCAAGCTGACCCAAGGAAGGAGGTAAACTACAGACCTGGAGTGGAGGGAATGTGGGAGATGGGAACAAGGTTTTAACTTTACACACTGGCAAACTGCTGTCTTGGTTCACTTTGGCTCACAAAGCTGTTCTGTCCCTAAACCCTCCTCCCACATATCAGGTCTCCCCCATATCCAACAATCTCGCAACAAGAAGAAACAGAACAAGAAAAAATGCTATCTTTCCCTTTATGAAGGGGCTATCCATCCATCCACCAGCTTACCTGCTTTGCAGCGTGCCTTCCTCACCTGTGGAAATGCAAAAATACTGCAAAAGCCACAGGTGCAGTCTTTGCCTCTCAGAAAGAGTCAGAAGAGTCACCCTTGCATTTATTTGGAGCTGTAGGAAAGCATGAAAGCTTTTAGAGCTGTAAAAACCCTCTGTTTCAGGTGAAAAGTGACCAGTGAAGATTTTCTGTGGCGCATCCTGGGTATCAATGCTTCAGCAAACCTCAATTATTAAGAGTTTGACAGACTTGGCCAGACACTCATTGGTACTGCTTTTTCCTCTAAGTGCATTGATTTCACTTCCTTTCCTCTTTTAGTTTATACTTTTAATTTTGTGAAGAATCATAGCTTTAGTGAAATGCTACAAAGACTTTTCAGTTGCAGTGCTCAAATTAAAGAAGTTTTGGGTTCATTCCTGATAGCTATTTAAGTCCATATAATTTCTGGCTTTAAGGCTGTATCAAAGACTTTCCATGTGGCTTCGCCTAAGCCATTTAGACAATGGGAAAAATAGAAAAAAAGCATTGGGGAGGTTGGCTCTATGGTTGGTAATAAGCTTACATTACCAGGGCTTTAAACCACACTTTAACCTCAGAGTAACAAGACAAAATCACCATCAAGCAAGGTACTTGCTGAGCATCAGAACCAAGGAAACTTAGTGGTTCCTGTAAGACATGCCTTACACTATGCTGATATTCATGATGATGAAGGTATGAGATCTGATGAAAGCTTTTCCCCCCCTTTTAGAGGTTTATAAAGGCTTACTCCCATGTGGATCCTGTTATGTTTAATCAGATATGAGGGCACTCCCCAGCCTTTCCCTTAGTAGAGTTACTTATAGGACTTTTCACTTCTTCCTATGGCCAATTTAAGGAAATAAACAGAAAAACATTATCTCTAAAGCCTCCATTCCTATTTGAAATCTGATTGAAATAGGCCGAGAAATTGCTAGGGAGCGATTTGCTCACATGCAGCATGACTGCATAAAACTGGTATCCAGGAAAAAACACAGTGAATTGATATTGTGTTGTAAAAATGCACTAGCTGTTCTGATTAAGATACCTGTCTTGTAATGCTAAGCATGGCGTGAGTCAGCTCCTGCAGCCTTTGCTTAATCCCACTTCACATTAGCCTTTTTGCCCCTAAGTCTTTCTCAGCCTGAAATTTTCCCTGTCTGTTTCCCTACTTATTAAATGGTTATGCAGAATGCAATGTATCCGAACCTGAACGTTTATCCAGAAACCCTGGTAATTTCTCTACGTTCCCCCTTCCCAGCTGATTCATTCAGACAAGTGAAATACCTGCCACACACAGGCAACAAAAACACGAACAATGGTGAATCTGAAAGGAACGAGGCCAACAGCCTGGCAGGACAAGCTACTTCCAGCTGCTTCTGCAGTTTTACTTCTTAAAGCCATTGACCTGAAATGCTGAAGTGAAATCAGCTTCTTCGTGTTCAGGGGTCTTCAAAGTTTCTGTCTCATACTGTTCAGACGGCTGCAGCTGTGAAATACAATGTGTGCCTTAAGCTGGGTTAGGAAACTTGTGTGTCACCCATGCCTGATTTTATCATTACAAATTCATTGCTCAAACCTTCTACAACACCTGTGATTGAGGGTGTTGTCAAAGGTTTTATTGTAGGAACAGCCTTTTGAAAACTCCTAAGTTTTCAGGCTGTCATCCTCTGCTGGGAAGCAATGCAAAATGTCCTTTGAGACCTAGGCAACTTTTGGCAGGCGTGCCAACAAAAGAACACAAGCAGAGGGGGAGTCCCCTGCAGCCTGCGCTGGGATGCGGACCAGGAAAGCCAGTGCAGGGCAGGATACCGTCCTCGGCTGCAGCCTGCGCCTGGGATATTCAGCTGTGGCTCTTTCTTCCTGCAGAAGGCTATTCATGAGGCCTCTTGTGTTTAAAGAAAGTGTACATTTGCCTGCCTGGCAGCACCTGTGTAAGTGCTTGCCATTTTCAACACTGTTCCATCTTTATGAGTGAAAAAAAAAAGATGTTTCGTATATTGGTCCCTCATGCAGGCTGCAAGAAATATGCTTGTGTCTCAGAGAATGTGCTCCGTGCTGGGCACCTGTTTGTGGTAATGGCCCCCTCCCCTGCAACAGGTTGGGCAGCTACAAAACAAAATGTTAAATACTAAAACATATCTAGAAAACATTATGGATATCGCCTTTGGCTTGTTCCTCACTCTGGTATAATTTAGATGTATTTGAGTCCTACAGCACATGCTTTTTATTCACTGAAATGTTTCCTTTTTGAATGATCAATTTCCATACATCTGTATATTATTTGTGAGTGTTGCAAAACCTTTCCCTTCACAGATTATAAATTTGGGGGGTTTAGGGTTTGTCTGGGTTTTTTTCCTGTTTCTGGCAGTAAGAGGGTTAGGTAGAGGCTTCGTGGTTTTCTTCAGCAGAGGCTGACATTATCCGAATAATGCACCGTGACTTTACTTCAAATCAAACCAATAAAATACATTTTATGATATAAATACACCTGACAAAAATCCAAAGTCAATAAAATCAGCCGTAAATTACATGAAAAGTTTCAGCTACCCCCTTCCTATCCTACAGGCTTGTTATCTCAGATTTCCACAGCTGCGTTCATAGGGTGCTGTCACGGTGAAGAAGGCTGTAAGCCTGAGATTACCAGAGGAGTGTGGATTTACAGAGGTCCACTGAACTTCTAAAATGTACGTCATCCATACTTATTAATTAATACTGTGTAGGAGTACTATTGGAGTCAGAGGAAAGCTAGTAGATGTCCCGATATCAACCTTACAGGTAAAGTAAAAATACCCTGTAGGGCTGAATTTGTTCCTGAGGTAGTTACAATACAACAGGGACAAACTTGGAGCTGGGTTTTCAAAGGTGTTCAACCTTGGTCTTCTTTGCAGTCATACTAAACAGTGCTCTGAAATTAAATAGTATTTTGCAGCTTGTTGCTTTTTGAGTGCAGTTAAGGGTTTGACTGCCTATCTACAGAGTTTCACTGGTGATGTCACCACCTACCCTTTTGATCCCAGGGAAATATCACAATGCCAGCACAAGCTGGGAGGCTCGTGTTTGTTCTGATAAGCAAGAACCAAGAGCAGATGTGTGAGGCTTTGAGGTGCTGAAATACTCACCATATTGATGGGGTTTTCAGCTTGCACTAGGAGCACCATGGCTGAGGGGATTAAGCACTGAGCTGTGAGTGGATATTCAGGTTTTGGCTCTGCTCTGACATTAATGAGTAGGCACACAAGCAGCTGAAAAACGTTAGGAGATCAGGAAAGGTCTTACTGTCTCCAGCTGCTTTTCACCTCTACATGCTCTCTGACCTGCTACCAACCTTTGAGCTCTTCCAGCAAAACTGCTAATATAATAATTTCTTTGATTATTTCAGTCAAAAAAACCCACACCGAGTTCAAGCAGTAGTTTTGGTTTGGGCTTTTTTTTTTTTCTTTTAACCTGCCTGAAGGAACTGATCTGATGCAGGCAGATCTGAGGGGGAAGAGACCTCCAACAGAGGTGGCAGAGGGGGCAAGGAGTGGGGACTTCCAGCAGCCCAGCGGGGCATTTCTGCTCCCTGGATAACTCCCGTTCTCTGGTCAAGCCACACAACCACCCCAGGTTTTTGCATGAATAAACTGATGTAAAGACTTTTGCTAACCTGGTAGGAGTATGTGAGGCAGGAGCATGTAATAGTCCTACTGATGCATCGGGCACACAGCCTGTCCTGCGGACCACCAGTTATCCAGACCAGTTTGTTTCAGTACTGGGGCAGAATAGCTGCTGTCCGTACACTGGGTGGATCTTCCGAGTAGCAAGTGGGTATTTTTGGACACAATTCCTTCAACAGTTTGTTAGAAAAATTGACGCTGCAGCCACTGTGAGCTTTTGGATGGAGTAAGGAAGGTTCTTCTGTACAATTTCACTTTCAGCAGTAGGAGACCATGACACGTTCATTGCTGCTGGGCTTTCTTTCAATGGGGCTAACAACTTGAGGTTGTTTCTCTGAGGCTGATGCAGATGTTCAACCAGAAAAGGCTTCTCTGTGCAAATGCAAGCGCAAGAACTGGGTTCTGTTCAGTGGTTGAGTAATGCAGAGGGTTTTATGAGGACAGCACTCTGAGTAAGGGCGAGAGAGGTTGTATAGCCATATGGGAGACTAATAAGGCATTCTAAATGCAGTGTCTGTATTCAGGTAATGTTATCTAAAATATTTACTTTGATTGAATAATTGCATTAAATATGAGTATTAAAACTATTGAGCTGTATTATGCGAATAATGATACAAAATCAGTTACACTGCTGTAACAAGCCTAGACCGCACGCTAGAAAATTGCCGGCCCAGCATGGTTAGGCTTTAAGCAGCACTTTGCCTTATACAATAGAAGTTAGCAGTTGGCTAGTCTAAAGCTCTGAGTCAGAAAGCTGTCCGTTATAATTTAGACCCTTTTAGCACATGAGAAAGTAAATGCTGGGAGGTAAATTGATAGTTTACCAAGTCATGTTTATATTCAGGGAGAGGGAAGTTGCTTTATTTAATTTTGTTCTTAAAACAGCTTCTCCTCTAAATAGAAGATCACTTGTCATCACTGTAGTTTGATTTCTGTTTTCTATTTAAACGATGACCTAGAAGATTTACTGACCTCTGAATTTACTTTTCAAGGAAAAGTGAAAATTAATGTTTTCTCATCACAATGTTGAGAAAGCAGCTTGTATTTCACTGAAGCATCAGCCCAAGGTTCTTGGAATATTGTTTTAAAAATCAAGTTCATTTTTCATTCAGCTCAGTCTGGCATCCATTAAGCCTGATTCAGCAAGGTGAAACTATGAATGTGTTATATACATCAAGTCATTCACACATTTACAATTTGGACAGGTCTAAGCTTTTAACAGCTTATACTGTGCTAGTCAATCAAAATATTGTTTATACTGTGAGCATTGTATATATGTGTATATATATAGTTTTATGTGTGTGTGTATATATACTCTTTTTTTTTTTGCAAGATCAGGGACTAATATGAGGAAGGAGAATGATGACTGGCAGCCTGGTATCATGCTGAACCTCATTTAATGACACTGGAATCTGTTTTCTTATCTATGAAATCTCAGGCATTGCAATAAAACCTGCGCCACTGAGGTGTGTTTTGCTACACGACTAGCAGAGTGCGTTGCTTTGCAGCCCCTGCTGCACACCACAAACCTCTGATTCCCCTTACTGACATGTGAGGTCTCTGCTGAGATGTTAATAGACTACAGACTCTAGCTAGCCAACTGGATGATTAATGTCAGGGTTTTCATTCTCGAGAAATGTTTTGGGCGTGCCCATCTGAACTTGATAATTCAAAAAAATTGAGGCCAAACCACTATGGCTTTATTTTTTATTTTATTTTCAGTTTGTCATATTAATAACATAGGCACAGGGCACTTTGTAGGAATTAATCACCAGCTCTTATTGGCAACATATAGCTATGCATGGACAATCAGCTTCTTGCAGCTAATCGATCTTGCAAGACTCACTTGCAAGTTACTGCTTAAATATACTGATTTGTTAGTATGTAGTAGAGGCCACTCGAAGAAGGGTCTAATGCTTTCATCTCCCTGCACTTTCCCTATCACTAATTTTGCAAGGTTTCAAAGCAGCCTGTGGAAGTCAGCGATGCTTCAAAGTAAGTAATAGCTCTGTAAGCTTCTTAATCAACACTTGGCAGTCTCGCGGGTAGTGATAGGCAAGTACAGCAGGCGCTCTTTGATTAGCTTCTTGCTAAGGAAGTGAAACTTAAATCAGTTCATCAGAAAAGAAATGCCACATTGTGCTATTGAGGATTCGTATCGGAGGCACTCCAAGCTCTTCATTTTATGATTTAGTCGGATGAATTATCTGTATGATTAAACCAGTATGCTCCATCAAAAATAATAACAGCTATTCTTTGTGCCAACTATTCCAAGTGACAGACCTCAAATTGACTATTTTATCATGGACAGCCTTTTCAAACTCACCATTTGACACCAAATTAAAATGGCCTGAATTTCAGAGACCTGGAGTACTTATAGTTTAACTATGGAGTTAAGTGATACTTATGAATACTAGACAGATTTTCAGAAACACCACTTAAAAGTATTTTATCCTGTATACAAAATGATGTTTTACAGTAGGAACAAATAGTGAAAATTGGGTTCAGTATTGTTTGCACTTACATTGATATTCTCTTTTATCTTAAGGTCATGAATCATATTGTTAGATATTGATAATCTTCCACAAATAGGGTACAGAATTACTGACCAGTTAAGTAAAATTTCAGTTTTGTACTTTTTTTTTACAGGTCTTTAGGAGAATACACATACAATAAGAGATGCATCCTGTATATCATTTACAATGTAGATCATCTGACTGCTGTGACAATTGCAGTGGGTAGTTGTATATATGAATTGATTTGTCAGAAATTATTCTCTATTTCACAAAATTATTTGGAGTATGGCTAAACACATAAAACAAGAGTATGGGTATCTCAGGAAGCCACTGCTTCTGAGATGGATGCAGACCCACTAGATTTGCTTTCATGTTCAATTTTTTATTAGCAGTTCTCCAGTATGGTTTTATTTTAAAGCAAAATAACCATTTATTTACTCCCTTGGAATCTTCCTCTTGGTACAGAGACAGTCTACAATGCTATGGTATTACTAGAAAGATACAGTGCGAAAGCATCAAAATACAGAGCTCTGAAGAGGACTTAATTTATTATTTGGAAAAAAAACATTAACTGGAAATATGTATTAGGGACAGCCAAGAAATGCACTGAAGCACACTTAATGCAATGCAAAAGGTGGGTTTGTTTTATGTCATTTTTCAAGAAAGCAAAGCAGATAAACAGTGAAAGCATGAAAGTATATCATTAAGAGAAAAATAGTATTAAAAAAACAATTGGAGGATTTTTTGCTTGCTGAGTTGCTTAAGTTAAGTATATGCATTTACTCCCTATCATACAAGACACAGAAACATTCCTGATTTATTGCTTGCGCTGTTAAAATTGGCACAGATATCTCAGCTCAGAATGACATTAGTTTTAAAACACTGTGTCTTTGTAGTTACTGAAGCCTTGTGTGAAACGTGGCAGATCACACTCCTGCCACACATGAAGAGTAATCTCCCAGACCAAAAGACTGCATTGCTTCTGAGATCCAGACTTTCAAAAGTCCCCAGTACTTTGGGTGGCCAGTTTTCCAGGTGTCTGAGAGAGGATGAAGAGCTCATGCAGTTCATGATGACTGCCAAGAAGAAGAGGCTGTAAACAACCCATTGAGACTTCTGGCCTTAGACCCCTTCCTCACCCTACTAAGATGGGCTGTGAGAAGGTGGCTGCTTGAGCTTCATTAGCATCACAGGATCACAGGATGATTCACATTGGCAGGGGCCTCAGGAGTCTCTAGTCCAGCCTCCTGCTCAAAGCAGGGCGAGCAGTGAGGCTGGACCAGGTTGAAGGCGATCTTTTGGACAGCTCTAGTAAAGCAGTTCTCCATTATAGAATCATAGAATCGTTTAGGTTGGAAAAGACCTTTAAGATCATCCAGTCCAACCATTAACCTACACTACCAAGTCCACACTAAACCAGTCAAGGGTAGACTAGACTAAACCATGTCCCGAAGTGCCACATCTACCCGTTTTTTGAACACTTCCAGGGATGGTGGCTCCACCACCTCTCTAGGCAGCCTGTTCCAATTCTTGGCCACCCTTTCCATAAAGAAATTTTTCCTAATTTCCAACCTAAACCTCCCCTGGCACAGCTTGAGCCCATTTCCTCTCGTCCTATCACTAACTACATGGCAGAAGAGACCAACACCCACCTCACTACAACCTCCCTTCAGGTAGTTGTAGAGAGCGATAAGGTCTCCCCTCAGCCTCCTCTTCTCCAGGCTAAACAACCCCAGTTCCCTCAGCCGCTCCTCATAAGGCCTGTGCTCCAGACCCTTCACCAGCCTTGTTGCCCTTCTCTGGACACGCTCCAGCACCTCAATGTCCTTCTTGTATTGAGGGGCCCAAAACTGGACACAGTATTTGAGGTGCGGCCTCACCAGTGCTGAGTACAGTGGGACAATCACCTCCCTGCTCCTGCTGGCCACACATTATGTCAAAGTTGTTCATGAGGAGCTGTGAAGGCCTGTAAGACCTAGTGATTGCATCACTTTTTCACTTATCTTTGAATTCACTCTTGCTGCTGCCAGACTTGCTATTACTTGATTTAGCTTCACTATTCAAAAGCTGTGCTTCCACCATGCAAATTTCTACTGCCTTTACTATGTGATAGTAACTACAGTCCTCAGAAAAAGAATCTGCAGGATCAGACCCAACATTAAAACTACATATTTTCCTGAAAAGCCTTTGTTCAGTAGAAATTGTTTGAGGAAAAAGATCTGAAACTCTCATTCTTACATGCACTCTCTCACTTTTGTTCACACGAATGAACTTTTGCAGACAGAATCCTTGTATTTAGGAGATGCACGGGGGTAAAAGATGTAAGTATTCTTCTCATCTTAAATCTGTTATGGTAAGAGAGGATGTGTGCAGAAAGGGTGCACACAGCAGAGCTGTTGCCCTTGCTGCAAGCTGGGAAGCTCAAATCTTATCATCCTTTGGAAGAACCTACCCACAGCAGGCTGCAGGACAGCTGTCCAAGGTGAGATCAAATTCCAATTTTAAAAGATTACAGATAGTCTTTTTCAATAACAATCCTAAAGAAAAGCAATTTTAACTTTCTTTTCAGATTTTTTTATTTGTTTTTATCCTAGCCAGTTTGGACTCAAAATCGGTTGTCCTGACATAGTTATTTCTTACAGCAAAACCTAATGTTATGTTCTGTATTTCACAGCTCTAGTTCTTCAGAGCATGGCTAACCCCACCACTTGGAGGATCTGCTGTCTTTCTGTAAAATCATGCTATGTGTCTGAATGAGCGAGCAAACTCCAAAAGTCTGCTTTACAGGCTGGAAGCCTTCATTTGGACCTAATGTCTCAGCTCAAAGAGACTTTTAGACATATTAATCACAATCTTAGTGTGAGATTGGTATTTAACAGCCTTGCTAAATTAGGGAAAGTTCTATTGTCTTCAGTAGTGTTGAGATGTCACCCTGAGAATAAACCTGTATGTAGGATACTGTAAATCATCTTGCATATGGTGTCAGTCCCCCCATCATCCTGCGAAGTGGGTGCTTACAACCGCTTCACTGGAGCTGACTGAATGCAGAGGGGCAGTCCAGTTGGACTGCAAATAATCCTGCAAAAGCAGGGGAAAAGGGGCTATCTGCCTTAAAAATCAGGAGCCTAATTGCCCTTTCTCTGACCTAAGGATGCCATCATCAGCTTAAGGTGAGGAAACAGAGCTTCAAAACACGAGGGCCAGTGGACAAAAAAAACCATTTTCTGCTGATATGCGTAATGTGGGATGAGTTGACCTTGAAGCTTTTAGAACACGCAAATCAAATAAAAGTGGATAACTCAGTCACTGAATTAGCAAAACAGCTGCACCGTTCTGGCAATGCGGTAGGTTACATCAATAAAGTACTTTCATCTCTACCTCACAGAAATCAGATAGCGATCCGTCGCATTATTACAATGTTAAAGCTATAAAAGTAAGAGTGGAACCAATATTATAACTCAGTAAAAAAGTCCACAAAGGCTATTTTCTGTAATGAGATATTATACATCTAGGCACAGTGGTCAAAGAAATGTAACAGATGTGGCTAAATAAAGCAAACCTTCACTACAAGGTGCCTGCGGTGGT
Organism: Pelecanus crispus; assembly: GCF_030463565.1. Classification (NCBI taxonomy): domain Eukaryota; kingdom Metazoa; phylum Chordata; class Aves; order Pelecaniformes; family Pelecanidae; genus Pelecanus; species Pelecanus crispus. Next base: position 73,142,180 of record NC_134646.1, read on the forward strand.
ATTCAAAATACGACTTCGGTGCCTGATGTGCAATTTAGGTGCATTGATCCACTAAAGTAACACAAAAATTCTGCCTACCCTCTTAGCTTCTATCTATGTGACAGACTGCACACATGTAAATTTTACCTACACAGATCCCCAGCAGCATGCAAACAAGATCTGAAGTACATCTGAAGATACAGCATGCCAAGTGAAGGTATATTACCTGGAAGTGAGACAGAGCTAGCTCAGTGTGATGACTTTTATGGCATTGTTGATTCATCCCATACTGGATCACAGCACAAGCTTACCTATGCCAGAGATCCACTGGTCCTCTATTCTCCAAACACAAGTATTCTGGCAAAAATTTTTATTTAGGTACCTGCAGTTCTCCTACCAAACCTATTTAGAGATGGTCCTGCTGTGCAGAGAGTATAGGACCACTTTTATTCATTCATTGCTTTTTATTCTACAGATTAGAGTACTGCTACAACTAATTCATGGATACCCAAATCGTCTATTAGGTTTGGCTCTTCAAGACTTTCTGAACTCAGGTCTGCATTGTAAATTTTTAGGTTGCCATCCATAATGATGCAAGCACTACAAAAACTCCTATGGAAGGAACGCCTTTCCTTTAATTAAAGGTGCTTCTTTAAATGCCATACATAGTCAAATCCCAAACTGCCAGTCAGAAGTAAGTGTGACCAGATTACATTTTTCATCTCAGTATGCCCATTAGAAAGTGATGCGATGGTAATCAGGTGGTAATGTGATACATTAGACTCGGTATCTTGTCCAGAAGAGGCTCGCATGCAATCTAGCATGATGTTACGGTTGGTGGTAGTGTTGTTTAGAAAATCCCCAGGGAAAGTGTTGTTTTCACAAAGTGTACTGAGATTCTGCTGTGAAATAATTAGAAAAGCATGACTGACTTTACATTTCATTTCATATCCTCTCTTACTTATATATGGCTTTCTGAAGAAACTACAGTGGTATTATTTAGTATGTCTTTCTTGCTGAAATTAGCCAACTGCATCCTTGTTTTGAAAAGGTAATTTTTTTTCTCCCAGGAAAGTTATTTTTATGGAATTAGTTAGTTTATTGACAGTGTGTTTATTTCCAGTCATGACAGAGTTTCTCACAGCATACAATCAGTGTTAGCATTTGTCTTTATTTACCATTTTCCTATGTTGAATACCTTTAAAACCCATCTGATTAATTCTATGCAAATGTAGAATAAGGATGAGATTTACCATATTCAACACCTCCATCAATCACAAAGAATCACCTTGCTTGCATATTTATCCCATAAAATGTTTACATTACCCTAAATATTCCAAGTCACACTCCAGTTCAGGAATTCCCCTCCTTTACTTATTTTTATTTACATAACATAAAACTTAAATGGACCACGTAGGAATTAACATATGAAGTTATTGGCTTTTGAAAAACCCTGACCAGTGAAGGTCACTCATTGCCAGCAAACCAAGGCACTGAAATTGCATCTTGAAAACGCTGTGTTTACAAACGTATTTAATTCCAGTTAATTGCATCCTTATTCATTTTTCAAAACCAACATTAATGATCTGTAGTCTAACCTTAATATAATGCTTTTCGTTTGATTCGATTTATTGTTTTAGCTCCGGAAGTGTTCCAGGCCTTTATGGATGGAGGTCCAGGATACTCGTACCCTGTAGACTGGTGGTCGCTAGGAATTACAGCATACGAATTACTGAGGGGTTGGGTAAGAATGATGGGTTTTGTTGTTATTTAACATATTGACTGACAGAAGTCCCAAAGTTTGTAGTGCCCCTGAATGCACTCTTCATGATAAAATTTGAGTGGAGGGGGCTGCAGTTCAGGTCAGGAATGCCGTCCTGTGTCCTTTCCAGCTGGAAACATTCTCAGGAAAGTTTCACCCCACTCTCAATTACATTATGTGCATTTGCCTAAAATGGACATAAAATTTCTGTGTGCGCTATGGAAAAACCTAATGTTTTAATGATATCTCAACAATGCTGAATTGGAAACAATGGTATTTTTTTCCAAATAGAAGTTGAGTTACTTCAGGCTTTATTATATCTTTGATTCTCTTGGCTAATACCTTGAAAGAGCTAATGTAATATCCTAAGATGCTTGGCCCAACTACAGAAAATGCTTATCTTTCAGTGCACTTGTTACTTATCTAATCGATTATGTGAATAAGCTTAATGAAAAATCTTCCTGAGCGTGGTCAAATATCACAGAAGATAATGGAAAATTCTATTCCATTTTGGTTCAAAGGATTGAAGTTTTTTGCTTAAGGATTTACTATTCCCTATGGAAAAGAGTAATTTAGATACTATTTCAGAATAATGATGTAGCTAAAGTAGCTGGTTTTTTAAATTTTTAATTCCTATTTTGGAAAGTGGGTTTTATTGCATTGCAGTATGCTGGTTTTAAGGGAGGAGTATTTGTTATCATATGACACTAACACAGTACTGCTACCCTGTCCTGCTAGGCACTTTGTAGTGTGAGACAATCCATCCCATAAAGGTCTCACAGTCACGTAGGGTGACAGACAAAGGAAACTAGAAATGAAAAACAATTATTATTCCCATTTTTAGATGGAAAACTACATTTCAGAGTGTCTGCACATTGTTACTTCAATCCAGAAGCTACATTTTTCAAAGGCCTAAAACTTGCCAAACTATTTTGTATTTCCATAGAAATGGCAAAAGTCATGCTCCTGAAACAAAGATTTCTCAAAGCACAGGAGTATTAAAAAAGTCTTTGCAATTTTTCTCTGCTATCATTCTCAGAAATTACTGAGTGTTTTAGCTGACATTCTTCCCAGGACAGAAAATTTTAACCTGAACAGTTAAGGTCTGGCAGTGATAAGCATAATACTTTCTCAACCCTAGTCACAGACGGTAGTACTGGCTGTACATATAATAAATTAAAAGAACATCCTGATGTTTTTATATCAACCCTTTCACCAGTGAGTGTCTCCAAGAAAGCAGTACAATGAATCATTGTGTATGGAAAGCTGGACTCCCAAGATGAATCACAAAAGATACCTAGTCACTTTAATAAATGAAAAATTGTATAGAATTGTATCCATTTACCAAGAGCCGTACAGTCTTCTCTGAATAAGTCTATCTAGCTACAGACAAAGCAAAGCTGAGACTAAATCAATTTTTTTTTTTTTAATAAAAACATTGCCATCTGTCCATGCTCCAGTCAACCAAGCCAGCTGCTTGTTTTCTCCTGAAGAGTTGCTCTTGCCCACTGAGCAAGCCAGAGGGTGGCTTGGCAGCCCACACCTTTGTATGGACTGGGAAAGGAGTATTTTTCCCTGAATTATATTTCTAAATGTTTCTAGTCTAGACAAGGCCTAAACTGACAGGAGTGATGACAAGAGAAGTAGCGGCAGGTTGAGGAAATGTGCTTAACCCAAGGCATGTTGCTGTCTGCAGCAACCACGAGCTCCAAAGTTCCATCTGTTGCAGCAGCCCCGTGCAGATGGCTGCAAAGAAGCAGCTTGCGCCTACAAGGCTGCAAGCTAAACCTGCAGACAGGCAGCGCCCTCCTCCTCCACGCTCCCACAGCACTTTGTTCAGCCGCAAGAAGAGAGCCCCATGGCCACAGAGCAGATGGGTGGGTGCTCGGTGCAGCCCACCTGCTCCTGCTACAGCAGGCCGGGGGGAAGAGGAGGGTGTTGCACTGGGCAGAGCCACCCAGAGATATGGCTTTCTGCAGTTGGAGCATGGTGCGCCCTAGTGCCTGGGGAATGCAGGCAGGCAGGAAGGAAGGAGCATTAGAAATGAGGAGCATTAGAATTTTTGATCGTTTTCCACCTCTGAGCTGTGCATAGCATATGACACTGCCTGTCTGAATTCAAGAGGAGCTAAGTAAAAATGAGTTGCTTTTTATTGAGCTGAATTTTTGGTTTTATTTGCCTCTACTCTTACGGATGGAAGAGTCCTTAGAAGAGGCTCAGGGTGCTCAAGGCATTGCAGCCATTCTCATGCATTACTCCCTACTGCCAGGCGGCCAAGACAACGCATTGCTGGAAACAGGGCTGTAGCTATAACAGTACATTGCACCTGGTATGGAGCTGTCTGGACCATCTTTTGAGCTAGCATTTCTCAGTATGTTGCAGGCACATTTCTCTCCTTAGCCAGTTATTGGCAAAAGACCTAACAACCAAAAAAGTAAATTTATAAAGCTTTGCACCAAACATTGATCTTTTCCCCACGTCCATGAAATTAAACTGCATGATACAAACCATGACACATGTCAGTCTGTTCCTAAGCTATAGACAACTGCTAAAATATTATACTAGCTGTATATACCATGCCCTCAATAGAGACAAGGTGAAGGAAAGAGGTAGTAGGTGGGATTCTTGGACTCTGACTTTCACTGTGATGTGAAGAGTACACAAAAAATTTTGGTAAAACATCACGAACAAAAGAAAAACAGATTTTTTTTTTTTTTTCATTTTTCACAAAATAAAACAGGAGGGATCTGACCCTCAAGTGAATTGAATAGCTGAAAAACATGGGAAATATAGGTATGAAGGACCTCAAAAGACCAAGCTTATAATTGCCATTTCTTTCAGTACTTGTAGTTCAAATTAACTAAGAACAATATTAAAGATCTCTGCAAATCTGAAAAAATCAAGTAAGACTGCATAATGCTAATAAACTTTAAAATGAGGTAAGTCTTTTGAGGATTTTTCCAGTGAGCAAAAAGGCATGTGCAGAAACAACCTTAACAGAAAAACTTTCTTATTTTTATTCTCAATTTTTACTTCTTTCAAAGATTTATTATTCCTTCAAGTTGCTATTTTTAGAGCTAAGTCACCATTTCTAGCAATTTGTTAGTATAAATTCTGGCTCAGTGTTCATATTGGTCACATCATTGTATCAAGTCTAAATCAGCAGTAGGTTACTTCTTGACAACAGACAGAATATTAACCTTTCATTTTTAATAGCTGTTCTATGGCAGCATTACCACAGGTAGGGAAAAACATATGACAGACTATTTCAAATGACAGTTTTGAACCTGATTCAAGAAAATTATGGATTCAGAGCATGCATTTAGGTCCTGTTGAATTCATATGGACATGATATAACTAAATGACAACAGACTAACTGAATGTGAATCAAAGCAAAAAGATTTAAGCAATCCTTGGATTTATTTTTAGAACACCCTAATGCCTTGGAATGGACTTGGTTTCATACAGATGTTCAAAGTTAAACATGTGCACGAATCCTCAAAATAAGAATATTTTCTGGGTCTTTATGAAGAGTGGCTTTAATTCACCATCAGATTAGGTAACTAACACCTAGAAATGTTCTTAAATTATAGTCTGCTACCAGTACACATTAGCAAAAGTCAAGGGATGATTCAGTTCTTAGTGAAGGTAATGAGTGTCTGCTCTTTCCTGTTGAGGATATTGGATTAGAAGATAACTCTATGTTGTGTATGAATTATGATGCATCAATTTGCACATTGCTGCTATGACGGCTGCAGATCTCATATCACATATTTGTCACCTGCTGGGTACAACTTAATTCACAAGCAATCCACACTCTACCCTTGTTTAAAAAAAATACGTCAACATAGAGTATCGTTCTAACAACTTGTTTCACAAGTACAAGTCTTTAAAAAATAAGTGCACAATAATTAATAAGAATATAATTTTATGTGTAGTATTTTCATTTCCAAATGCTATATTTAATAAAAGATAAATCACAGCAATCTTCATGAACAAAGCACTGTGAAGCCTGCAGCTTCTCTTCACCTATAGCAGAATTTAGATGCTGCAAACACAGAACAGCAGGTCCATATAATCCATAGGTCCATGTAATGAGTTAATTTTAGGTTCCAAAATGAGCAAAGGAGAATGACTGGCATTTGGAGTCTACTTTTTTACTGTGGTTCTTACACAGATTTTTGTAAGCATTTCTTAATTTCTCCATCTACTACTCAGTAAAACCAGGATGACAAGCTCCCTTCAGCTACCGCTTTTCCATTTTGTCAGTTTAGATCACAAGTACATTCTAGTACTACAAGTCGAAAAGTAGTAAGTAATCCACATTTCATATAGAATGCCCCAGGAACAAAATTATTAAGCCATCTCATTTGAACTGATACCTCTTTCCATGACAGAAAAATTTGCAGAGGAAATGCATCTATGAGTAATTACATTCATCATGACCAAAGAAAAGCACACATGCAGAGAAGGATTAGCCTCAAAATTGTTGTAAGATGTTTTGGTGGTTTTGATATTTTCAGCATAAACAATACTGAGCTCAGGAAAACATGATTTGCCTACACTCTTTTAACCATTCTTGCTGACTTGATATTGATTTAACTTTATCCCAGAGACCCTATGAAATTCATTCAGCCACCCCCATTGATGAGATACTCAACATGTTCAAGATAGAAAGAGTTCACTACTCATCTGCATGGTGCAAGGGCATGATAGCACTACTGAAAAAGGTAAGAAAGCACAAACACCTTCTGTCCTCTCTTCTCTCCTCTTCCAGAAGCCCCTCCAACAATGCAGAGGCATCAGGCAAGCACACACATTAGGTAGTCAAAATTTCAAGGATAAGAAAGCAGTGCTTATTCCCAGACTTTTCTGAATGTTAGTGATACAGTATTCTCTCTTGAGAAGCTGGATTATTCTTAGGCTTAGACTCAGGCATTTAATGGTCTCAAAGAAATAGAAATCTAATTTTTTGTTTACTGTAAAACTGATTCACTACTGATACCAAAACTAATTCCCACTCTGTGCCCTGGCCCCATTATCTCCAGCCCTAGCTGTGGATGTGGAAAAGGGAAGGACCACTCTGCCCTCTGAATTTCTGCCACAGTTTCCAGCCAGGGAGCTTAGAAGTGGAAAGGGCTGTATTCTCCCTGTCCCATGTTGCTATAGCTGCAACAACAAAAGTCAAGCCACTTTGCTGTAAATGTCACTAAGCTACAAGCTGGGGTTCTTTCTGAATGCATCACGACGCTGGAAATCGCTTTCTTCCTTAAAATCCCAGGTTTTTGTTTGGTTTAATTTTCTGGCCATGCTGCAAGGATCATCTGTCTCTTTTATGTATTTCAGATCATCAGTACTGATATTTGAGCAGGAAATGTTTGTGAATGTGTGACTAGAGCAATAGAAGATCAATTTGCTTTGCAGCAATGAGCAATCTATTTTTGATAGATGGAGCAATGAGGTGGTTAATTTTAATTGCTGCCAGGATGCTTGAAGTAACTATATCTTCCAATAAATTAAAGACGAAATACAAATTGTTGGGTAGCATTGAACTGTGATGTTTCATGTCACTCAGACTCTTGTGTATTTGTAAACAGACTTTTGTTACTAATACATTTATACACTTCATGCCTGCAACAGACATCTGGTGGCAATTAAATTATATTAATTTCCTATGAGTTATTACTTTTATTTTTTTAGATTGAGCCTTCTAGGAGTTGTTAGAGGATTCCCTAGCCATTTTCTTACTCTAAATTGTGCATCATACAATTTATGTGTGATATGTTTACTCTTTTATATGGTATCCGGTTCCTTAGAAAATGCTTTGTGCTTGATCACAGCTCCTCACTAAGGACCCAGAGTGCCGTCTGTCAAGCCTTGCAGACATCCAAAGCTCTCCATACCTAACTGATGTCAACTGGGATGCTGTTCTAGAGAAAACTGTGACCCCAGGCTTTGTTCCTAATGTAAGTCGATATTCCAGGTGAACTGTGTTTGCAAATTCCAACTTTAATTATCACTGCTGTTTTATTTGTTTACACTTGCATATATTGCACTTCAGTGATGTACTTCTCACAGAAGCTTTACTTTGAATTCTGCTTTCATTTACTCAGTCACAGCTAAGGGAAAATTTGGCCCATTTCATTAGATCACAACAGAAGCTAATTAACCTTGGTTCACTTTTTGTTCCCTTTCAAATAAAAAACATTTTCCAGACTTTACATTTCAGCTGTTAGAGCAAATGATTGTCAGAGTTAACTTTGAGCCAAAGAATACCAAGATGACTGTTGCTGCTCTGAAATTTAGGCATCTAAATAACATTTGCAAGACTTTTTAACATCCCAATGTGCTGTTCCTTTTTCACTTAAAAAATACTGTTTCAAAAGACTGACCTATTTACTTTGTGACAGTTTCCTACACTAAAACATTCAGATTCTGTGAGGGAATCTGGTGCTTTCTTTTTTACTGTGGTTCCATTTTGTTCATAATTTCTGGATATTTCCATTTTGATCATTTGTAAGTTAAATGAATTTGAGGGTCATGGATAAAAAGCAATGACTGTGGTGTTGACTTGCTTCTCCACTTTGTTGCTTGCCCACTTTCTGGACTTGGCAGTGTTAGGTTTATGGATGGACTCAATGATCTTAAAAGTCTTTTCTAACCTAGATAATTCTATGATTCTGTGTTCAGTCATATTGCACCATAATTCTTCTCCAAACGATACATTTGTAACATACTAAGGATTGTTTGTATCTTTTTATGCAGCTGTGAATAAAGATGAGGAAGGGGGAATAGCTAGACCCTATCCTCATCCAGGGACACATTAGCATTCTTGCTAAATCTGATGGGGACAGGATCCAGCCCTGCAGAAGCTGATGGAGAGAGGGCATTGCCTAATGGAGCAAAGTCAGCTCGGTGCGTTGCCAAGACAGTGCTGGCAGTGTTTGCTGTGCTTCTTGGCATCTGACCAGAGCCTTCCCTGGAAGCAGCACCCTGCAGGAGAAGAAAGATGTAGGTGGGCAAGCAGGGGTGAAATTCCTTCCTTTCACATTTTAGCTCAATTATGGTGCAAGCTGAAAGCTCGAGAGATGAATATCATATCTACCAAACCAAGGCCAGGACTCCTTCCTTCTTACTCAACAACCCTGCAGCTGGAATAACTGTCGTGCCATGCCAGGCCTTTCCCCTGTGCTCCCCCAGGTTGCTATCCTACGCAAAACACTGCAGAACAAAGCTCCTCCCTGGCCTGGCAGACCATGAACTCCATTCTCCAAGGTAGCATGGACCTACAAGATGAATGGAGACTGCTTTTCCTCTTTTCCTTTTTTTCAAGTTAGAATTGGCCTCTGAGATATTTGGAGGTGTGGGTTGACTCTTTCTGAGACAAAAACCAACAGATTATTTAGACCTCCAACTCCTAGCTAAAAGTTTAATCCACAACTGTCAACATGTGGGAAACTCCACAACCCTGCTTTGTATTTTAAAAGAGGAATCCAGTTTCCCACATCCAAAGGTACAACATAAATGGGGATGCAGGAGAGTCCCAGACTCTGCAAAGCCCGGTTGTGCCCGGGTACATGTCTTAGGACTTAAAGTCAAGAGAGAGGACTTCAACCTGCTTCAGCAAAACTGGCTACTGAAACCTGCCTATGGCAAGTCTGTTCTCTGCTCCTGTTGCTGCCCCAGTGTTAGTCTTTCCCCAGACATCTCCTCAGTCTCCTCCTTGCTCCCACTCAAGCTTGAACTCCTGGGGCCATATCTTCCATCTTCACTCTGCTCCCAAGGATTTGACTCAAGCTAGCTTCAGTCCAGGAGCGTATAGCCAGCTAACGCAATGTCTGCCACCCTGCTAAGCCTGCCTCCTAAGCAGTGAAGTACGGCAGTTTGGCTGTAGTAATGGGACCTAATAAAGGGACTGCAAGTTTTCCATATTCAGCTGGCTTACGGCCAGCCTGCCAAAAGCTAGGGCACAACGAGTGTGATGGTCTGTGTCTTGCCATAGACCAGTATCCCCAAGTCCTTAATTCACAGTTCTCATGTGGCTGTTTGCTTCTTTCCACCTGGATTTAGGGTGTTTTGAGGGTACCTTACTCCTGTGAGAGTACAGTTAAGTTTCCTGACTTCTTAAGGATGATGAAAAAAAGTAATTTTAAGTGTAATTTCAGAAACAATTGTGGAACCTATGTGTCTGGTAGTGCTCTATTTTTCAGTTTCTTCTTGTGTAGTTTGATTCCATAAACATCGTTCTTACTTAACTAGTACATGTGTTTCTTTATGGTTTAGCTAGTTTCTTTATATTCAGCTCGGAGTCATAAATTGTTAGTATTTTTTTTGTGTTGATAAATATTTGATAAAGGAAGCAAGAAATTATTTAAATGTAATTTGCTTTCATTTTTAAAGCTGCAGAATTAAAGTGATGTATTTTTCAAGTGGTCAAACAAATCTTAAAACTGTACATGCTCAAAACAGGAACTGATATTGATCAGACTTAAAGAATTATTTATTTATAAATAAATATAAGTAAGCTATAAACTTCCATTAATAAAAAACAAATAAATTTTACTAAACCTGACCAGATAGAGTGCAGGAAAAGGCATAAGACAGCTTAATATTATACTTTGAGTATGCAGACTTTTCTAGGAATAAAAACAATGGAATAATCTCTAAATCAAATGTTTCATTGTAGGACACCACAAGTTATACAAGTGGTTTCTGATGTGGTTTTACTGTTTAGTGTCTTTGGTTACTAAATAATATCTGCTATTTATATATAACTTGTCTTATTACTTCCACCTTGATGGTGACAATGGTGTGATTGAACTCCCAGAAGTCCCAGAGGAAAACAGGCTGCTTTTAAGATCTTGCACCACACAATTCCAATTGTTTGCAATTTTTTTTAATATGCTTTGAGAGAATGAGCAGAAGAAAGGAGCTCACGTTATTCTGATTACAGGAGTAGCAAAACACTGATCCAGTAATTAGGATGCCAAGCAGTGACTTTTTACAAATTTATTGGATTCAGCTGAACCATAGATTTGCTGGCCATACCCTAGCTCTTATTCCTAAATAGGAAAGGAACAGTTCATCCCAAATGTTGTCATGAGATGGCTTTACTGCACTAATGAATAGAATTAAAAAAAAAAAAAAAAAACCTCAAGGCATAACTATGCTCCTGTAAACTTTTATGCTGAAAAGATCTGAAAGAATCAAGAACCTGAAAAGAATTAAGGAAGAATCTGAAAAGAATCAAGGAAGGAAATGGCCATATACAAATGGTGTTTCCAATCATCCTGCTTAAAAAAGAACTTCCTGATACAACAAAGAATCTTAAGATTTGGTTCAAGCACCACAAATTAACACAAAAATGGAAAATCCAGAATATTTAAGTAGTATAAGTAATGGGTAAGAAAAACTGTAATAGAACCATTTTTTGATATAAATGCTACTAATCAAAAAAAAGCCTGTTCCTTCCTTTGTTATCACGGATAGGAGCTAGGTAACTGAATCCCACAACTCTTCAGAAAATCAGATTTCAACAAGTAAGGTCTTAGAGGTGCTCCCCATTCCTCCTGCACTATTACAGTTGTTGTTTATGTTCTACAGCACTAACCAATATTCTGATGAAGACCTTGGGCGAGATTAATCTCTCTCATTGGGGAACAACTGTAGTCACTCTAGGAGTAGGAATAGGATCTAACTCTTTATAATTGCTTTAGAATATGGGGGTTTTTTTATTAACTCCCTTATTTAAACTTCAAGCACTACTCTAGGCCTAAAAAGACAGTTTTCATTTTACAGATGTGGTTGGGCAGCTCAATCATTATTAATGCTATTAACACTTGCTAGACAAACTTAAAAACACAATGATGCTTCAAAGAGTAACTTTGAATCCTTTTGTACCAGAAAGGAAGACTGAACTGTGATCCTACATTTGAACTTGAAGAAATGATTTTAGAGTCCAAACCTCTCCATAAAAAGAAAAAGCGACTTGCCAAAAACAAATCCAAAGAGGGAGCTAAGGAAACCTGCCCACTGGTAAGCTGTGGACTGTGGCTGCAGTCAGTGGCATTTCATTTATATTCTCTAATGGACAAAATCAATTAAGTTCAGTTTTATCATCTCTGAAAACAGACTTGACCTCTATTTCTGTCATTTCATGTATAGCGTAAACCATCTCCAAAGCAAGATGAAAAGTAAGCATTTATTTCAGTCAAACACTAACAGCATGTTTAAGTTGTAATAATTTTTAAGATTCTTATGGATGCTCATTTAAAGTATGAAAAAGTGTTGCCAGTTGGCAAATATGTTTCCCACACATGGACAGATAGTTATAAGGAGTATTTATCTCTACTTGTACCAAAAATGAAAAGTATGCAGTGAAAAGCTTGTTATTTACAAATGTTTTAAAGCTGTCTCTTGCAGTCTTGATTAATGTGTCTCATGTAGAAAGACCCATTGTATAAACAGTCTAAGCTTCTGAGAAGATTAAGAAATAACTGTTTTCCAGACTTGAATTTTCATTTCAGTGAGGTTTTATAAATTCTGTTGCTACTCCTAATGATTTTGAATGCTCATGCTTAGAGCCATCAGACATAAAAATCCTCAGGAACTCTTTGTGGGCAACTTCTTCCAAAAGAAAGAAGGATTGATTGTCCTATCACAGCCCACTTTTGAAGAGTCTTCAAAAAATATTTTGATAGTATTCATTCATAAGCTGTTTTGTTCAGTATCGTTTCTGTTGTTGTGATTTTTGTCTACCATTTTCCATCTTTTTTAATCAACCTATTCATCCTGTTTTTTAAAGAACATACACCTGCAGCAGTGCTTGGAAACCGTTAGGAAAGAATTCATCATATTCAACAGAGAGAAGTAAGTGCATTTCTTAATGCCTGTTTAGCATGCACTACTGAAATTAATTTGAGAATGATTTTTTTCTCTCTCAGTGTAAGGAAAAGAGATTAATGATCACAGCAACAGGGGCTAAAAGGCTGGATTTCCATTGATTTCTTCCTCTTACAGTCTCTGGTGTGATGGTTTTGTAGTTCTTCCATCTCTGAAAGCAAACAGAACTGGTTGTGGTGAAAGTATGTTAGAGAGATAAGGTAAATGTCACCAAAACTCTCCAGAGAAACTGTTAGCAACTAAGCCAAGGGAATACAATAAAAGGGGCTGCTTTTTCACAACTTGAACAAAACCAAGGGAAGTGGTAACTCATGAAATTTTGATATGAACTGCAGTGTTCTGACTTGGAAACTCTATTCATATTTCATGACCATAAACCAGGTAATTTCAACATTAGTTATTTCAACAGACCTAAATATTAAAACTGTATTCGACAGGAAGGAAGTGCTTCATAGTCTAAGCATCAGCCAGAATGTGTAGAAACACAAGTCTGAATCCCAAGGATGTCAATAATCTTTCTGATCCAATTAAGACACTGCATTTCACATAGTTTACTGTGTTTGAGTTGCAGCCACTATGGACCCATTTGTGTTACAGATATAGCTCATAACAAGGGAGATGTTTGTGTCTTTGGTCAAATTATTGCATTTCATCCAAGTATATTCAGTGGTTTTATTTGATATAATTATATCTGCAAGCCTTTCTAATGGAGTTGTGGAAGGTTAGATATTAATTAAAAAGTTGTGAATATCTTACTCGATGCTTACAATGCAGATAATTACTGTCTTCTGTAATTAAAACAGGGAAAGGAATTGTGAACTTTGCACAGTTGACATGATGTCATGAAGGAAACTATGCCATGGATAACCCCATTTTCCTTTTAAGATTTGTTGGACATGTCTGTGCCCAATACTGACTACTTACAGAAATGACAGCAAGGACGTACAAAGAAAAGGAAGGTCTGACAGATCCTTCATGTCATTTTGAATGATATCTAAGCATGAGAGAGCCATATGTTTATGTAAGAGCCATAAAGAAGAAAAGCCAGACCAAGTCAGCTCATAAAAGGTTTTCAGAAGGGTCTTGGTGTACTTCTCTGAATCAGTTCTGGTATCAGTGAACTAGGGAATGCCTGAACTTTGTAGGAGTTTTATTAACCCACAAAAAACAAAATGATTAAGATTGTAATAACAAACTCAGAAAAGATTACACTGATAAATCACTTTAATGTATTTCCAAGAAGTTGTTCATACAACTAGTTCATTTCCAGATATGACCCTCTCACCTACTCCAGAATCATATATCAAGGAAACCTAATACACAGCAATTTTTGAAAGATAAAATAAAATACCAGATTTTGTTAAAACACTTTCAGAATCCCATTGTGTGTGTTCACTATCATTGAACAATTTCTTTTGACATGATTTTACTATGTTATTCTTAAATGGTTTTCAGCAGTGCTGCATAGGAAGGTTTTTTTCATTTTTTTTCATATTGCACAACTACAGTAACAACACAAGATATACAGGACCTTGAGAGGCTGATGAGAGATCAAGGAGAAATTTAAATGCAGTACAAGTAAAATGGGAGCAAAAGATAAAACACATGCACTTCACTCAGAATAGCATGTGTTTCGGTTATTGCTTGATTGGCTTTGACAAGGTAAAGGAAAAATATTTAGTATAGATCTACAACAGATTCTGCATTGTCTTAAGACAGATTACAATCATTTCTTATTTAAATTGTATTAGAGCTGAAGAAGGACATGGAGAGACTTCTGTCATACTTTTCAAAGACAAAAATGTTAATAAGAGGGGAAGTAGAGGTCAAATTTTTGAAGTGCAAAGTGAATTCATGTTAATGGGACCAAAATAAGAGCAATGACAGACACAGATGTCATCATATCGGAGAGAAGAGGCTACACAGTATATGCCAGAGTAATTAATGGTGGGTTTCCTTAGACCTTTCTATGCCCTCAAGGGTGTATGTACAGGCTGAAGCTGTATTTACATAGATTTCCAAAGCCACATGGCCAATGATGTTCTTAGGAACAACTGCAGATGCTGAAAGACATGAACTGTTCCTATGATCATAGCATTGGGTGAGGTGTCAATCCCAAGCCGGACTTTAAAGCAGTCTCAGATTAATACAGCCAGATGTTTTGATATTCCTCTGTGTTCCTCTGCATAGAGCAGAATTGCTTATGTAGTCTAGCTGGTTGAAAAAATCTGAATACTTCTTTAGATATTCATTACATTCATTGTGATTTAAGCCTTCTGCTCAGTTTACTTCAGTGGCACAGAACAATACATAAATCCTAAGAAAGTGTGAATCAAAAATAAAAAAATTTAGCCCATCTTTCATGAGAAAAGAATCCCCAAACTAAAAGGATTCTAGGCAAAATTACAGATATTTCTTATTGAGCAACAGAAAGTCACACAGTAATGTGTAGTTAGAGTGATATGTTAACCATCCCAGTTCCACAACATCTTGCAATCCAATACTTGTAAAATATCTGCTATGAAAAGCAAAATCTGTTTTTATTGAATGTCTTGCTGATACTTTCAGGCTGTGTCTCTTTTTCACTGTATATCTTTCGTCCTGCAACAGATACTGCAAATCTCAATATAAGCCATATTTTTTTTTTCTTTCCAAGAAGCTCAGGAGACTAGCAGAAACTTTTAGACTGCAGTTAAGGGCAAGGCAGTGGGGGGAGGAAGGGGCGGGGAGGGGTAGAGAAAAGGCTTACTAGGCTGAAAGGAATTAAAAAATAGTTCATGAGACTGAATGAAGTAACTTAAGAGAGTAAGTTAATGCTGGCAAAGACAGAATGTTCACATTTTCACTTTTCTGTTGCTTTCTGCAGTTAAGTAATTGGAAACTGTTATTTATAAGAATGTTTTAAGAAAGACGAGTGCATGAGGAAGATGGAGTCAATTTTAGCCAAGCCAAGCTTTCAAATGAGTAGGTTCAGTTAAAAAGGCTGATGTTTTCCCAAATGGCTTTACCAGCAGCATTCAGGCAACATACTTTCTTGATAAGTCTTACACTGTCCTTGGATGTAATTTATTTGGTTGGACTATAGTTTAACTATGTAGCTGATATCTATGGTTTGAACAGTTATGAGATAGGATGAAAGATTGGAATAACTAAAAAGAAGTAGGTTATTGTATACAGTCAGAGAGCACAAACATACACTGCAGAATGCAGATGACACCAAGATGGGTGGGAGTGTCAATCAGGTTGAAAGAAAGGCTCTACAGAGTGATCTGGACTGGCTGGATCAATGGGCTGAGGCCAATTGTATATGGTTCAACAAGGCCAAGTGCTGGGTCCTGCTCTTGGCTCACAGCCACCCCATGCAACGCTACAGGCTTGGGGAAGAGTGGCTGGAAAGCTGCCTGGCAGAAAAGAACCTGGGGGTGTTGGTCAACAGACGGCTAAATATAAGCCAGCAGTGTGCCCAGGGGACCAAGAAAGCCAACAGCACCCTGGCTTGTATCAGAAACAGTGTGGCCAGCAGGAGCAAGGAAGCGATTGTCCCCCTGTACTGGTGAGGCCACACCTCGAATACTGTGTTCCATTTTGGGCCCCTCAGCACAGGAAGGACATTGAGGTGCTGGAATGTGTCCAGAGAAGGGCAACGAAGCTGGTGAAGGGTCTGGAGCACAGGTCTTACGAGGAGCGGCTGAGGGAACTGGGGTTGTTTAGCCTGGAGAAGAGGAGGCTGAGGGGAGACCTTATCGCTCTCTACAACTATCTGTAGCAAAGTGGGTGTCGGTCTCTTTTCCCAAGTAACAAGCAATAGGACAAGAGGCAATGGCCTCATGTTGCGTCAGGGGAGGTTTAGATTGGATATTAGGAAACAAAAGGGTTGTCAAGCCCTGGAACAGGCTGCCCAGGGAAGTGGTTGAGTCACCATCTCTGGAGGTATTTAAAAGACGTGTGGCTGTGGTGCTAGGATCATGGTTTAGTGGTGGACTTGGCAGTATTAGGTTAATGGTTGGACTTGATGATCTTAAGGGTCTTTTCCAACCTAAATGATTCTATGATTCTATGACAGAGCAAATGTGTTTTGTTAAAACAACAATTAGAAAAGGAGGATTTGGAGTAGTGATATTAGCTGTTTTCTTTATATATTGGATTTAACTGTATAGGGCTTCCTGGACAAAGAAATGTATAGTCAATGATTATCAGCAGTGGGTAACAACAGTTAGATTTGTGTATCTTTACTTACACACTCCTGATCACACAGCATCTTCTGTTGATACTATTCAGCATTCACTGGGGAGATGAGGAGGAATGGAGGGAACACCAACTATTGCCAGTTTCTCTGTAGAAAAAGGCAGAAAACAACCTTATCAAATAAAAGAAGTTTGCAGAACATGAAACAAAACCGTCGTCCATTTTCCTAAGATTTGTATTAATGCAAAAGACTGTTCTGTGTACTAAAAATGGCAGTTATAGAAGAGAAGTCCAGGTGTAGTTCTGTGCTTCAGTTTAGCTAGGCATGTTCTCATTACTGTTAATCCTATAAAACAACCAGGGAAATCTGTGGAATCTGAAGGGAATACTGCTTTCATGTCTGCCAAATGGACACTGAATGTTCCGAAGTCTTTCTGTGATCTGAGTCAACAGTCATTCCTATGATACACCATTTCTTCTAATAAAAGGAAAACTGAATTTGAGCCATGTTCATCCTCCACACCCAATGTAATTTCTCCTTGGGACACTTATATACAACTCCAAATAATAGAACAGCAGACCAGGAGCAGCTTTAGGGGTGTGCAACATTCATAGATTGAAAATACTTTCTACTCTATGTAAAATGGCTAAGCTGTTCTGAAGAGGCAGCTTGATACCATCATCTTCATTTGTGTAGGAAAACATGAAGCATCCAGAATGAAGACCCTTACACTGTAAGTAGATTTTATCCTGATTTTATTTTTTCCAGTGCTTCAGATACCAGAGAGGCTCAAGTGTTGCTAGATGGAAGGCTTTATTCTTATTTACGTTGATATTTCAGTGGATGTGAGCTACAAATTAAAATACATGTGTGTGTCTTTTGACATGACACAGGGGTATGTCTTCTGTCCACATTGACATTATCTCACAGTGCCTTTAATAAAGGATACACACTGTCCAGATCCAAAGTAAAATAAAATAGGAAAATCCTTTTACAATCAAAGTTTGAAAGTGGTGAAAGAAATGTTTTCTGTTCTTCTTAAGAGTGTCAGTAAAAACCTGTTACTTAGTTTTGAACAAATAAACTAAATAAACTGTGATCTAAAAATGGTCCACACAGTGGGTCTTAGTTGCAGATTATGATCTGAAGTTGATTTCAGGGACTCATTTGGCTCCTTTTGCTGACAAATGATTTTTTTTTTTTTCCTGTTTTTAAATCTGTTTCTATGGATAGGTGTTTTGTTATATCTAGAAATGCAGCACGAAATGTTCTGCAGTATCTGAATGTGTATTCCTACAGACTTGCCAGCAATTTTTCAAGAAGTTGATCTTATTTAGAAGCTGTAGGCTATATTTTCAATTTCTCTGTGGTGTAAAGAAAGATTGTACAGATAAAGCCACACTGTTTGTTCATAGCTTTATTAGAAAGCTAAGCACAGATTTTTTTGCTATTTTTGTGCCACTACCACTAAACAGATCTTCACGTACTTCTACATCTGTTTATGAATGTCCAAAACCTGAAATAGCCAAAAATGAAGAAATAAGATTCAGTATTTGCTTGTAGTGGAATCACATTTCTCACCCTTTATGGTTCCTGAGCCTCTTCCTCTCCTTGAAAGATGTCATTAAGATTAAAGAGGTGAGCAAACAAAGAACAGAGGAGAAAACACAGGAAATATCTGCTCCTCAGGCAGAATAATCCTTCAGTTAGATGCTTCACTAACTTGTCATCAAAATTATCAGCCTGTTAATGAAAGTAAAATCATATAGCCACATTTTACTAAGCAGAATATGTATTTCATATATACAATGTATGTGAAAATGAGTTACAGTTCTGCAGAGCTAATTTAATAATTAGGATGGAGAGATGAACAAAATATCCGTATTTTTAACAATTCTAGTGGAAACTTTAAAAAATTGCTCATGATTTTGAAGTTGGAGGCTCTTTACTTAATATTAACATCCTGCAATAGCATTTCTATGATATTCAGCTGTCTAGTCCCCACTGATCTGCACAGGCTTGGCCCTTTCCTAAGCTACTTTTACACTTTATTTCACTTCTCAGTATTTGTTCAATGCAACCACACTAAAAAATTCTGCCACAAATTGAAGCAGTCAGATGGATGCTGCACATTTCCCTCTCTTTTCCTACTATAATTCCTACTGTTTGGCCTTACCTTGCTCTTTCCTAAAAGGTACTGAACAGCTCTAGGTGAACAGACAGCTCTCTCTTCCCAGAATAAACAGCAAAAGTAGAGGAAGCATATTTTAAGCATATTAAGATGTTTAAAATCATGTTGTCTGATTTTCTCCATATCATAGGTGAAAAGCTTACTTAATATTCTCTGTATTTTTAATAAGATTAAATTTATTATCTCATTCTTTGTAGTTCCTTTCCTTTCAATTGTCTTTTCAGATTCAAATCCACAGTCCCTGAGTGCTCTCTTTCGTTTCAGTTTGATTGGAATTGAATATTCATAATGATTTGCAGTATACCTCATTGAATGTACTTTTCTTAATAGATATTTTATGTCACTTAGTGTCTCTGGAGATATTTATATTATCATAATCTCCATAATATCTGAATGTTTTTTGGATGAGGCTACAGCACAACTCTTCTTTTCTTGCCACATCTGCTGACCTTAATTCAGTTTAAATCTATCACTTCCTGAGCATTTCAAGTGGTTACACTGCTCTTTGCTGATCTCTTTCCTAGCCCTTTTGTCATGGGTATATATCTGCTTTCGGAGATTGCTCCTGCAGTCACACCTAATTAGAAAGATACCTTTCTGAACATGATTAAACCTAGCTTGTTTTGGGGCACTAATAACTGCTGCTTGGTCACACAAGCCCTTTCACTTCTGTCCTGCTCATTATTTCTGGCTTTAGAATTACCAGTCCAAATGTGACTCTCTTCTTAGTGAGCCAAGCTGCCTAAAGATTTGAGCATAGCAGGTCCAAGATGATTATTTTTTTGTAGGCATACGTTCAGATTCACTTTTTTTGAGAAAAGAGTGGTCATACAAAAGCCATTGTTTCAATAATGTGTTCCCTTCACAGTTTCATAGAGGGGGAAAAAAAAAAAAAGTGACTAATACGTATCTGGAACCTCATTTTCTAACCTTCTAGGAAAAATGGCCAAAGTTTTCCCAAGCAAGTAATTGTATCATTGTAGCAGCTACACTTCACCAAATGAACATCCAACTTCAGGAATGAAAGTTTGTGTGGGTGACCATATATCAGAGCATTCTCTGTGCCAAAATGTAGTCCTGGAAGGACCTGGAAGTATCAGGATAACAGATGCAGATCCTCAGCACTGCAGGCCAGCAATTCTTTCCCATTTACAGAAAGCTAAACACAAATACACCTCCTGAAACTAATCAAAAGTCAATTCATAGGCAAAGAAAAATACATCTTCACTTGTGCATGTCAGAATTTGGAGAGGAACCAAAAATGTATGATTCTGACCACTATGTAAGATTATTTTTTTAATAGGTTATGTGGGAAAAATCATATCTAAGATAAAAGAAGGCTGCATAATAGGTCATGACTGTTCAGTGACCACAGGGGATTACCTTCATGATTTCTTTTCATCTCTCTTCATGTCCTGAACTAGTATAAATTCTCACTTGTAGCAGTCTCCGTGAATTGAGTCATGAAGACGGAACTCTTCATCTTGTTGTAGGAAAGCAATTTGTTGCTGAAGCAATACAGAAACAAGCCAGTAATGATATAACATGATTATCACCCCTCATTCTGATACTTTATGTATTTGTTGAATATATTCATCAATGGGTTGGAAGGGGAGATGAATGGTGAGGTGACAAAGTCCACTTATGATACCAGAGTAGCGAAAACTAAATCTGACTGCAAAGAGCTGCAGCAGATAATGACAGTCATGGTTCTGATTTGCAGGGTAATAAAAAATGGCAGCTGAAATTCAGTACTGATAAATGCAAATGCATTAGGAGGAAAATAATCTAAACTTTACCTTTAGGACAATGGACTCTAGTTTCAATTATGAAGGAGAGAAATTTTGAAAGACTGTGGGTAGCACAGTGTTTAGTGGGCAACTAAAAGGTGTTGATATGCTCAAAATTGCAAAGAAAGCTACAGAGAAATGAACACCAGGACGTCATTGTGTATATACATATATATGTTCATATATATACACCTGCATCTTCCATTCTGTGTGCAGTTCTGTTTCCTTATCTCAAAAAAGATACACAGGACTTGGAATGGTTACAAAAGAAGAAAACCAGGATTGACCGGAGGTGTGGCATGGCTGTCATTGAAGGATTTCGTAGACTTGAACTAGTTTAAACTCAGAGAAGAGGCAAATGGAAAGACAGAAACAGGCTAAATAATAATATGTTATAAAACTTATTGAGAAGATTACTAAGTAATGAGTATTCACTTTTTCTGGTAACTCAGGATCACAAAGTTACTAGTCTTCAGGTTTAAAAGAAAACAAACCATGCCTTTCTGCGCAATGCAGAACGTTGCTGAGTGGTGTTCTGGATGCTAAACTTATGAAAAGATTCGGAAAAGGATTAGAGAAATTCATGGAGAAAGAGCTATCAAAGTCCTTCAGACATGAGACCGTGATGCACTCATTGGTTTGGGAAGTCTGGAAATGTCAGAAGAGAGGAGGATATGCCACAGCAGACATTTGTCTCCATTTGGCTTGTTCTTTCACAGTGTCCACTAGTATCTGAAATGGGCCACTATGAGAGGTGGGAATCTTTGTTAGATGGACTGGCTGGTTATGTGTTTTTATGATTTCTCACTGCTTATAAGGTCTTCATATAGTGTCTTCATAACAGCACAAGAGTTGCACAATAAAATGTACATGTATGTGTGTATATGCATGCATACATGCAAATACATATATATATCCATTTTGGAAATAGGGAAAGTAAAGCAGACTGAGGGCAGTAAGAGTTTTAGGTAAGATTCAGATTGTCCCTTGCTGTGTTTCAGGGGATGTCAGGCACCCATCGCCAGGGAAGACCTCAGCATTGTGAAACCCAGCTGGAGATAATTTTCCTGTGTCCCACCTGGGGCATAACACATACTCCTGTTGTGGGTGCACCTCAGTGATTAGCCTAGATGGCTTGATATTCAATACAGTGGTTTCCATGGATCCCTGCGTTAGGAACCCACCTTCCCTCTGAATTGTTTAGGGAAGTTTGATGATCAACTAAAGGCTGCAAATTACGCTGTGCAATCACAAGTGAACTACCAGCTAAGTCTCCTTGAGGGGGTCCATCCTTCAGGGAAAGAAAAAGCTGCATGGTTAACTAGGCTAGGCTTCTTGTGAATCTAAGTTTTGGCCTTTGGCAGAAAAATCTTGCATGAGGAATAGGTGGAGAGAGATGAGCCAGCAGAGAGGTCAGTGCAGGCTGTGGTTGCTCCCTGGAAACTCTCAGGCTCAGATTCCTGGAAGCCTGCTGCTGCTGCGAGAAGGGTAGGGTTGAACCAGCCTCCTCCCAGATGCTTATTCCAGTCTGAGAATGTTTACTGTCAGGTCCCAATAATCAGGCAGAGCCAGACTGGCTTTCCACTTACCTTAATTCTTAAATTATTGGCTGTCTGGCACCCATGGAGCTGCAGTTTCAACTAGAGATGCCACATGAAGGAAATTGGTGCTGCTACGCAAATAGGTTGTCACAGATGATATTTTCCTTACTCACCTCCCATCCAGGATCCTCTTCTCAGCACCCAGGGAGAAGCACGAAAAGGAAAGAGAAGAAATTAGATGGGATTGAATGGCCACATTTCGGTGATGGCTGGCTGCCCTTTTGTTCAGTCCTGCTTTTCTGTGGCAATCTGGCACACCAGTTCACTGCTACAGAGCTGCAGACACGTGCAGCATCATCATTGCAAAGGCAGCAGGCATTTCACAGGCATCACATTATTTGTCTTTAAATTCTCTGTCTGTTAGGAAAATTATGCTTATTGCTGTGAGCTGCTGTCTGTTAACAGGCCCCTTCACTCCAACTCCTCCATAAAATCTTCCTGCCCTGAGGTCCAGTGTCTCGGTGGGGATGGCAATGGCAGAGAATATGTTTCCAGTAAAGCAGATCTAACTCTAGATGCAGATGAAGAATTGTCCTTCTCCCCATATATTTCATTTGGATGTGACCCAAAGGATCACTCTACCTCAAAACTTTCACCAGAAGAATAAAGGAAGAGAATATATCAACGCAAATCTTGCAATCTCTGTATCTGCTGACAGCTTTACAAAAGGGTGAGCCTGCATCCTTCAGGATACACACCAAAGGCAGGATAGGAAATGAGTGTCTTTCTGGAGAATGTTTTGGCCCACACTGCTGAGAAATATCCTTATTCATGGGCAAGTGCCTGTAGTTTTTAAAATAGATTCTGGCTAACTGGAAAGAGAATTTTCTTCCTGTGGTCCCACAAAGTCTAATAACCAATACATTACTGGGAAATTTCATAGCTGCTTTCCTGTTGCTTGTACAGGTGGACCTACAGATGTGTCTAAACTAGAAAAACTAGTTCACATTTTAAAATGTGGCTGAACAAGACAGATGTTGTTCAGGATGCACCTTGTCTTAGACAGACAATAACCTGCTTCTAAGAGACACCTATTTCACTAGTCTGAACACGGCTTTAATGTTAGTGTTAATCAGTTGTTTCAGTTTCATTTTCTTAAATGGATGCACATCATTTGCTGTTTTCATTTATTTACTCCATCTCTTCACTCTTATTTTGCTTTATCAATTCCCAGGATGAATCTGGGATCTCAAGACCTCGCAGGCCAACATGCTACAGCATCCAGCATAATTTGTCATTTGACTTCCACATAATAGTATTTCACATGTCACTCACACCGTATGTGCACCTGAACCCATTATGCTTGATTATAAATTGCTGGTTGATAGAAAATTATATTCACAGGTATTTACTGAGCGTAATTACTCAGCAGGAACTATCAACCTGAATCAATTACCCATGGTGTAAGCATATTTCCCTAAGGATTTTTGGAAAGGGTGGGAGTAAATGTCATGAGTGTCAGTGGTACAAGAAGACATCTGTGCTACATGGGGATACGTGTTCCGAAATTTTACTTTTCACATTCAGCTGTAATAAAGCTTAACTTTCAGTCTATGCCTTAGTCACTTAAGTTTAAATGGAGTTAAAACAGAGTTCTTTGAATGAATACATGATAATCTACTGAGCTATCAAAACACATACGTCACAGTGTATTAGGAAGAGACCTGAGATTATGACTGTTTCTATCGAAGCAGTCAGTACCAAGAGTACGTATTTGGGGTAAAAGACAGACTGAGTTAAATATTGGTTACATGCAGAACAACTCCTACCCCAAAGGGTGTACACAAGGTTTTCAAAGGTATCTGGAATAAATGGGAATTAGATGACAAAGTATTTTTCAAGATATAGCCCAAGTCATGCAGAAAAGCCATTGCTGGCAGGCTCTGAGCCTGAATATGCTATAGGCACGTCTGCATGGATGAACAGGCAATTGCATCCCTGTGCTCCTCGGTGACTTCATTACCCAGCTCTTGGCAGTGCTCATCGGTGTGTGCTATGTACCAGGCTGATGGGACTATTCAATTTCTACACGCCTGAACAGTGTGGGTGTAAATTAGCTCTAATCCAGAAGCAAACTGACTCTGCTAAACAGTGCAGTCTGTGGTGAGCTTATACAGCTGCTTGGCAGGAAGGGACTTGAATCTGTGGTTCAGAGAGGAAAGGTATCTCTATTTTTCTAGAGATGCAACAAGACGGTATTCCTTTAAAATAATCAATTTAAAAATAATTTATTTAGTTTAAGCTCCTTTAGTAGTCAGTGAGGAGAGACTTGTATCTCCCAAGGTTGATCTGTGACACATATATCAGATAACTTAGACTGGAACTAATTATTCTGCGTTAGTGCCTCTATCTATCCTGTAGAGAGAGCCTGAACTAATCTTTCCATTGTCTCTAGTTAGTCGGCATAAAATCCATCCCACAGTTGTCATCTCAGTTAATTTCTGCAAAACTAAATGCCTAGCTGCCAGTCCAAGAGGCACAGGTCTTCTGTGGTCTGCTGTTGTGCCTGCCTGCTCTCTCTGAGTGTCAGGTAACCAAGGGCATCTCATAGTGCACCAAACACCGCTTGTGGGGCAACTGCATCTGAGCCATATGTACCTAACCATAGGGGCAGGAGGCCAAGAACAAGCAAGTTATAAGTGTGAACATTATCAAGGGAGAGCTAAAGACTCATGACATCCACTCTTGCTAGTGATTTGATGAGGTTATTACTTGGACCAGGTCTCCCAAAACATATACCTTCTACCACACAAACACACAGCAGCATTATGTTTCATTTAAAGCTGCTCTCTACATGTCGCTCTCGAGAGCGGAGCAGGGGGAGGAATTATCTGAGATTACAGACTCTAATTTTTAGTTTGGAGTTGTGTGACTCAGTGCTGACA
Source organism: Pelecanus crispus (assembly GCF_030463565.1). Lineage (NCBI taxonomy): Eukaryota > Metazoa > Chordata > Aves > Pelecaniformes > Pelecanidae > Pelecanus > Pelecanus crispus. Next base: position 73,167,476 of record NC_134646.1, read on the forward strand.
TTGCTGAGTGATGTGTGTTGAGTCTGCTCCAGCTGGTCCTGAAGTCTGCCCTGGTCTGCCCCAAGCCTCCTCTGGTGCAGAGCAAGATTGTGCCTTCTTTGTTTACTTGAAAATGCTTAGAAAATTCGTACACTTTTCAGTGATTTCAGTTTTCCTGAAAGGACTACTGAGATCACTCTGTGCACAAGCTAAAGGAAAGAAAAGCCCACTATTAACTCTGCCATGGTTACTGCTCCTCTGTTAGGTGTAAAGATGGTTTTTTTAATAAAAAAGAACATTAGCTATATACATCTGTCTTTAGAGATAGTTTTAATTAGCTAAATAATTAGTTAGTTTAGTTAATTAGATCTCCACAGCTGGGATTCTTTTGAATCCTTCCTCATTTTTCAGGTTTCTAACTGTCCTTCTTCCATTTCTACTTTTTTTTTTTTTTTTCTTATTCTGCATTTTTCACCTTCATTGTTGTTTTCTGCCTATTTTTTAAAGGCAGGATATAGGCAGTCTTCCATACTGCTCAGTTGTTAGCATGGTCCCTGGCATAATTCTTCCCAGGCCAAAATCACTCTCTGAAGCAATTCCCTTCATGTTTCAGAGGCTAGCATCAACCAGAGGCTGCCTAACAGGCAGCTGGAATACAACTCTGGTCTGAAGATTAGAGAGCTTAGCCATAAGGATGCAAGCCAGCCTGTGCCACTTAGCGTCCAGGCATCAAGCCCTGCACCATTTTACCTTCTGGTGTGAATGTAACCGATGCCTAAAATACAGAAATGACATTCCCATGCAGAACCCTATTTGGTGCCTGTCATGAGAGCCCTCCTGGGTACCACTGGGGAATGGGAAGTAGATGAATAATTTGGCATATGTTCAGGTTATCAGGTAACTTAATCTTATTCAGGATTATTATATCAATTAGTTCTGACATATGTTTCTATGGGATCAGAGCCCTTTTCAAACTGGAGAATTTCACAGAATTTGGCCAGAGACTTACGTCTATTCACATGTCCTAACCACATGCCAAGTCCTCACCCTGCACCCTACTCTCCCTGGGAAGCAAACCTGAGCATGAAAGAGCAAGATGGGTTCTGCAGCTTACACCAACAGGATGTGGACAATCCAGGAATAGCATATTTGTTCTTTTTTGTTAGGATGTTTCCTTAATATTTACACTGAGCAAAAGTTAGTGTTTTCTTCTTTATGGATGGAGTGTAAAATAAGCAAATTTCCTGAAGTTCTGATCAAGTCATCAGCTTATTTTGTTAACTTTTTTAAAAAGAAAGGCAATAGAGCAATTTTCACTCATTTCTGATATATTTGGTTGTTATTTTATTCTGAAAAGTAAAAATACTCTTCCCAAATATGCTTATTCAGTTAAAAATAACCTGATCAGGATGCTTTGCTCACTTCTTTCTTCTTCTTTATTTTAGCTTTTCACTAAAAATGCAGTTGAATGAAAACCTGGCAGATGAGAACTAGTAAGCAGAATAATGGAGATAGAAAGAGTAACACTCATTTACAATGGTAAAATGCTGCCAGCTTCTTCAATTTTTACAAAAATAGAACACAGCAAGAACCAATTTATAAGAGAAACCTTTAAAAATGCAGGCAGAAAATTATTAAGTGCCCATGTATCAAACTCAATTCTTATTCCCCACAGTGGCAGCCAGATGACAAGCCAAGCTGCTTATTGTCCCAGAAATCATGCTCAGTTATCAATATTTCTACAATCATTGCCTGCAATTGATGTTAAAATGATGGCAGAAAAATAATGGGGGAAGTTTTCAAAGTGGAGTATAAGATGCACATGCATACAACCCATTATTTTTGAAAAGATTTGTGCACACTGCAAGACCTACATATTACTGCCGAAAAAATTGCCTTGATTTTGTAGTATGTGCACTTTTACTGTTGTGCATGAGCTCCTATAAAGCTTAAATAAGGGATTTTACAGAAGATAGGATTTTGTATGAGTTTGGGGAAGTGACTGTTTTTCTGGCTAAAACATGAAAGATTGTGGGTGCCATGAACATTTTTACTCAGTGTCAAACCAAAGGAACAGAGTCTTTTGGGGGCTGCTGGGTAAGCTGATGCAGAAGAAGAGCTGGTATGACCAAGACTGTTAGTTTTCACCTGTCTACCACCTACTTACCACTGAACACTCATTATTTAAGTCAGAGAGGTAAACCAAAACATATGCCTTCTCATGTTATGCAGATACGTAATGTTCAAGCTACCCAGCAGCTTTCTGTTTATACCTTCTATCACAATCCAGGTTACCAATATCAAGGTGATGCTGGACTTTGAGGTGACAGTGTGAGTCCTTTTGAGTCTTCACAGTCCACATCCTTCTGTTCTTTCTCAGAACAAGTTTCTCTGCATAAACCAGTCCAAAATGTGGGGAACACGGGGATATACCCTGTATATCTTCCACAAGGAGGAAATAAGCAAGTCTTATTGCCACAGTTAGATTCCAAAGTCCCATTAAGTCTATCTTTTTACACTTTTTGACTGAAAATAAAGGCTCTGCAGTGCCACAAATTTACTAAAATGTTTGAGTTGAAAGTTTCATCTTTATTTTGTGTGTAACCGAGCAGGGAATCCAGTTCTGATGAGGAGTACAACCAGCCACTAACCATCTCCATCTCTTTAGAAAGCAATTGCTGGACCATTTGGTAAAATAGTGCTTAGTTCAAGACAGATTAGTTGTCATCAGGGACAGGCAGTGGTGGGGTGGGGACAGTTAAAGCACCACCACCACCACTACCTTGAGGAAGCAGTTGTGTTGACCACATCTGATTTGTTCACCCACACATTTTTTGCTTGTGTTTCCTTACAAGTTTTGATGCATCATTACCACACTGAATATTACAAGCTGGAGAGGTGGGCCTGTGTGAACCTCATGAGGTTCAACAAGGCCAAGTGCAAGGTCCTGCACCTGGGACGGGGCAACCCCCAGTATCAATACAGGTTGGGGGATGAAGAGATTGAGAGCAGCCCTGCCGAGAAGGACTTGGGGGTACTGGTGGATGAAAAGCTGGACATGAGCCGGCAATGTGTGCTTGCAGCCCAGAAAGCCAACTGTACCCTGGGCTGCATCAAAAGAAGTGTGGCCAGCAGGTCGAGGGAGGGGATTCTGCCCCTCTGCTCTGCTCTGGTGAGACCCCACCTGCAGTGCTGCGTCCAGCTCTGGGGCCCTCAGCACAAGAAGGACACGGACCTGTTGGAGCAGGTCCAGAGGAGGGCCACCAAAATGATCCGAGGGCTGGAGCACCTCTCCTATGAGGCCAGGCTGAGAGAGTTGGGGTTGTTCAGCCTGGAGAAGAGAAGGCTGCGAGGAGACCTTATTGTGGCCTTCCAGTACTTTAAGGGGGCCTACAGGAAAGATGGGGACAATCTTTTTAACAAGGCCTGTTGTGACAGGACAAGGAATAATGGATATAAACTAAAGAAGAATAGATTTAGACTAGACATTAGAAAGAAGTTTTTTACAATGAGGGTGGTCAAGCACTGGAACAGGTTGCCCAGAGAGGTGGTGGAGGCCCCATCCCTAGAAACATTCAAGGTCCGGTTGGACGGGGCTCTGAGCACCCTGATCTGGTTAAAGCTGTCCCTGCTCACTGCAGGGGGTTGGGCTAGGTGATCTCTAAATGTCCCTTCCAACGCAAAGCATTCTATGATTCTATGATTCTATGAATAAAAACTAGAATTAAAAACAAATAGTGGGCAATAGCAGTGGGCATCAAACTGACACCTTGCCTCCCCTCAGTGCCAAGATGTCTCACTCCATCCTTGGCTATCTACAACTAGCCACTATTTTGGCTAGACATGCTGGGTGTTCCCAGCTCTGCAAGTATCGTTGTGAGATATTGCTACAGTAGGGCTCCTCATGCTTTTTGGAGTGCACCTTTACAGCATTATAACACTCTGTAAAAATTATTTTCAGTTTGGCTGGAATTTTTACAACTTCAACATATCCAGCAATTTTAGTTACATGACATAACTTCCACATTTCTATTTTCTATGACCCGAATATAACAAAACAATGCCTATGTCTGTCACTTTCTGGCTTCTAACTCCTGTACAAAATTTAATTGCTAGATCTTTTCTATTGAGAATGTAAAGTTTTAGTGCAGTATTTTGAGAGAATAATATCTTTCAAAGAGCCCATATTTGTCAACTGATATTCCAAAAATATGGTGTTTGGACATAGGGGTCTTTATTGTTTTTCTGAAATTCCCGTTGTAACTTTTGTATCTGTGCTCCAGTAGACAAACCACAGTGACATGCAGAGAGACATGCAGCTGAAATAGTTCCTTTCTGAGCACAGTCATTCCCCATGATAGGTCAGTTACTTTTTTCCCCCGATTCAGACATGTTACTAATTAGCCTTCTAGCAAGGCCATCTGGACAAAACATCAGCATTACTTACGTGTAGCTGCTAAATCATACAACTGAGTTGGGTTTCTAACTATTTAGCAAGCTGTCCCCCAGGATTCATGAATTTGAAAAGCTAGCATAGACATGCCTGGTCTGTTCTGACCTCAGACCCCCTTCCTTGTGAAGAATAACTGGGATAAACGTTCCACAGATTTATATGCTCCTCAGGGCTTCTTTCAAGGGATGTAAACATTTCCATTAATAGAACTTTTTTCCTGCAATAAAACTACAGTTTCTAAAGCTTGTCTTATTATGCCCACCATTTCCCCAAACCAAAAGCAAAAGCATCTGTTTTCTCCAGCAAAGTGTCTGAAACATCAATAGGCCAATGTAAAATGCTAAATCTAGAAATGGGAAAGTAAATTCCACTGCCCACTCAGACCATTTTCTTTCCTCCACACACAGGACACCAGGTTTGCAATACTGGCAAACTCACTTGCAAATTTTCTGTAATAAAAAGAATGTCTTGTAGGACCTGGTATGTGTGAGAGTCTCAGAAGAGTAGTAGTTTTGCCTGGCTTGAATTCTGGTTTGGTCAGTAGAAATTCTGTCCTTGATGGTTGCTGAGCGTGTGCCCACTGCTTGAAACATCTCACATTTCTGAGTCTTCAGTTTCACACCTGACAGCATGGCAAGACCCATTGGTGAGTGCCTCAGCTGCACAAAAGTGTTATTGTGTACCAAGGTATTGTCTGGCCTGAACAAACAGGCAAGAGTGACAGGCAGTGTAAAAGCCTCCACACAGCTCTCAAACAGAGCAGCTACATTTTGTAAACCTGACACCACTGGTCTGCTTTTCTATAGGGGTTTTTGACCAACAATTTCTCCCTGTCCTTTGAATGCCATTCCACTGATGAATATCTGATTCAAGATCCAGCAATGGAAATCAGTGCTGCAGGAACTCTACTATAATATCTGAGTACCAAGATAATAAGAATCTTAAAAACCTTTCCATAGCTCACACAGACACTTTCTCTTTACCAGAAATACAGGTGAAACCCAAGACCTGACTGAAGGCTCAGTTACTTCTCTTGATGGATTCCTGTAGTGGTTGGTACAGCCTCTTTCTTCCTTGCTGCTGGAGAGGAGGTTGTTCAATGCTCAGTATCACACATTATCAATATTGCATGGATCAATGGAGAAGGGAAGGAAAACTCAGCTTATCTCTTTGTTGGTTCAGCAGAACCACTCAATTCCCAGCATAAGTGCCTTTGAGACTAGTTACGTATTTGTACAGAATTGTCATGGAATAAGTGTAATAGACACTGTTCAAACTCATTTTCATCCTCTTTTCCCTGCAGGTTTCTTTTTTTTTCCATGTGACTATCCACTAGAACCACTTGTTCACTTTTTTCATCCTCAGCTGGCCATTTTACCATTTATTCCCAGTCAATAGCATTCAGCAAAGTAACAGCTACATGGTTCAGACCCACAGCTAAGTCCCCATCAAGCCATTCATTCTCCCTGGGCCTTTATCAAGTTATCACAGCCTGTAGCTGCATCAGCTTAAAGGCAAGATAAGTCATTCACTGGAAAGCAGTTTCCTACAAATGATTTGTTGCACTAGGGCCATTTTTAAACAGAATGGCCCAGATTGCATTTATTTTGCCATGAGTACAGGAACTGTGTCAAGGTACCCACATTTTTGAAAAGCTGAGAATATCTGATGGAAAAGTGCTCCAGCTCTGGCACCAAAGAATCAAGAAGGCATGCACAAGAGATAAACTTCACTTCTGCAACTGTCCAACATTTTAACTGAAGAGACTGCTTGTTCACACACAGCTGCTGTAGTGAGATTTGTTTAGGTCTTGACCCGAGCCTATTTGCAGCTAGACTGAAATACAGACCATTTACCTTATTTTATTTTTGCTGAGGTTGTAGTGGTTTGGGAGGAGGCCTTAGTCTCTTAGCAAATCTGAAATTATGACAGTCATGTTGAATCTGCAACTTTTCATCCTTTTTCATTGAACTTATCCTACTGAGCAGCCTAAAGGCAAACTTTCAATATTTTTCTTCATCTAGTGAACCAAGCTGAGCCGTAAGCTCTTCCCTGGTGGTCCCCAAGTTTGCTACTGGGTTTCATTAGGTGTTTGTGATTTTCACTCTAGCCTGCCATAGTTGTAGCAGTCTTTTTTTGCTTCAGTATTATATTTTCCATGCTAGCTTTTTTTCTGCTCTCTTTACTTTTGTATTTTTATATATTCAATAATGCATATATGCATAATTACATACACAGCATAATTATATTTTGCTTCATTATATATGCCTCCTCCTTTTCTTAATCATCACAGACACCAGACTCTCATTCCACGTTTCATTCAGGCCTGTGAGGCACAGAGTAGTACTTAGAGGCACAAAGCTCTCAGCTTCCATCGTTCTCAGCAGCAGCTGCCTCAACATCTGATGTGCAACTACAAGCAAAGTCCCACGTTACTTGGCATGTTCCTGCTCATTGCATCCTTTGCCTATTCGAGAGCTGCAAGTACAAGCTTATACATGCTCTGTCACTAGTTTATCCAGGAAAATCTCCTGCGGGCATGGGTTTGAAATGAACACAAGGTTTCATCAGCCCAGGCATGGCTTCAATGTTCTTTTTGTTTCTATTTCTTAGCCACAACTTATCCAGCTCAGATTTATGACTAGCTCCAAACCATGTGAGATTCTTGGACAAATATAATTGCCCCTCAGCTTCACCCCCCTACATTGTCTCCACTTGTCAAGAGAGACATTGAAGCACAGAAAAAAGCTGTAATTTGCCCAAAGGGTGACAGAGGTAGAAGCAGAATCAGCATCTCCTGATTCTTAGTCCAATTCCCCAGCCCCCAGGACACACTGATAAGTAGGTGTTAGCATGCCTATTATAGCCCCTTATAGTGAAGTCTTTAACGTAATTTTAATCACTGAATAAAGTGGTTGATAAATTATTAAACATTTGAATAACAGTTAAATTTTTACTACATCACTGGGTTAATAACCTATTGTTTATGTTGATAGTTTGTAAATATGGGTAGTGAACCTAGGTATGGAAACAGAAAATGCCTGAAAAGGGAACACAATGAAGCACTGCTAAACCAATGTATTTCTTTAGCACTTCCAAACCTCCCATAATCTAATTATGGTTCAATAATAGACCTGGGGAGTAGGGACAGGATAAAAGAAAATAAATGGAAATCAACAATAGAAATGACCTCTGTAGAGACTGAGAAGTTCAAGGCTGGTCAGTGGTATCTTTTGAACTCAGCATGGGCTTCATTTCTCTCCTTTCCCACTGTCCTCCTTACATGCTGCCTTTGTGCCAGTTTGAGTGATTTGACAAAAAAAATAATTGGTGTTTTTCTGCTTTATACTGTTATTGAGCAACTTCTTATTTCCCTATTAATTTTAGCAGTACAGTAAATGCCTTCTTTTTCAGCATTTTGTGAACCAAGTAAATATTAAACAAATTCAGGGAGAAAGCACTTGTGTGTCTTAGACCAATGTAATGATTCCTCAGATCTCCACAGAGCCAAAATTTGTCTCACCACTATTTAGCAGTTTGCACAGGTTTGCAACCGCAATTTGCAACATGAGTTTCCAAGCACTCTATCCTTTTACAAATACCTTAGTCTTGTAAGGGCCAGTAGCTCAGACCCTAAGATGGTTCAAGACTTTGTCTGACTCAATTATTCTCATGGTAGTTCCTTGGATCTCTTTTGAAGCCCTTATTAAAAAAAAAAAAGCCACCACAATTGCTGTCTTCCATTCCTTGGTGACAAGATAGTTTCAACAGTAAGTTACATACTCCATTCAGCAGCGCAGAAATAATATATTTCAATTTTCCTAGAACCCTTGGGTTCTCATTGTCTTGATGATTTGTCAACATTCATTTCAACAACTGGTTCTAAAGCTGTTTGACTGATGGTTTAACTGGAGATGATGGACAGATTTCTCATAAAGAAAGGAAAGCCCCTAAGTTTGTTTGTCATGAATGTTGGTGAAGATAATTCATTGGCTTTTCAGCTAGGGACTCACATTTCTTGTGCTTTCCTCTAATTTCTCAGTCCTCCATTGGCCTGTAGACACACTGGTAGCCTTCTTATTTCTGGTGCACTTGAAAAAATTACTATTAGGGTAAATGCTTTTAGCAATTTGTTCCTCTAATCTGTTTTTTCAGTTTGTCTTAAAGTTTTTTATTTAACATGCCAGTGTTTGTGCTCTTCTAAATTCAACCTATTTGGACAGTGTTTTCATTATTTTTACTTTAAATAGCCTCATTTATTCCTCTGCTTATCTATGACAGCTATTTCATGTCCTTTCACATTCTATTCTGAGCCTTCAGTACTGTGACTCTATAGCCTTTATGCCACCTGGAAGTACTTTACCCTTTGAAACTGACCCTTTATTGTTCATTTTTGTATGCTTTTCCATTATCGATTATTTTCTACATATTCAATGTTACTTGCAAATTTTTTTTGGAGTATATCATATATGCCCCTTATAATCACTGTAACAAAGAGCTTCTTCCATAGTGTCTCTGGTACCAATTCTTGGTGCCTTTTTTGGGAATATATCAACAGCTGTTTCTCATTTTGAGAAAACAAACAGTCAAAAAAAATTCCTCCAAAAGAGTAGCTGTTCATGTTTTCAAAAAAAATGGTCTCTACCTCATAGCTTCCCCATGAATCTTCACACCCTTCTTGAAAGTACTTACATTGTGTCTGTGTTTGGAGGAAAAACACCGAATATCACACGAATCACAGTAAAGTCGCAGAAGTTGATACTAGTGTTGAACAGAAATGCTGAGAAGCTTGTTGATAAAACAATTGGTGGGGACCGCAGATGCTGCTAAGGCTGTTGCTGTTGTCTAGAAAATGGTGTCAAAAGAAAATGACTTTGCAGTCTTTAAACAACGTAGGATGTTCTTGTTGTTCCTTGAAACCACCTAGGATGCTTTGGCAACATATGAAGTAAGAACAAGAAGAATAGCAAATACACTTTCATCTCATGTTTTTTTCTCTTGTACTGGTGGAGGTTACTGATAATTTTGTAGGACAGCAGAGGGGAGCAGCTGCTTACTGCATTTGTGTGCCCACTCAACAGCTCTCATCAGCCTCAAGCCACCTGGAGGTTTTGTCAAGTTACAGTTTGAGCACAGGTGCTAAAGCCAGAGAAAGCACTCTTCTCTGCTGGCTATTTATGATAGGCTTTAATGGGAGCAGTATTTGACCAAGGCCCAACTGCATATATTTAGGAGGCAGCAATCATCAGTGTTTAAAAGAAATAGCAAGGAGTGGGGTTGCAAACCTCAAGGAGTTAATAGAGATCAAATGGTGCAGGAATCTGTTTTATACCCAGGTGTATGTGGTTATCCACAGGACAAGCAACAGCTGTCATTCTGATACAGTTATGTGCACATGATAGCTATATCAATGTTTTTAACCTTTGGCAGATTAAGAAGACAGCAGGATCAAAGTGGACAGAGTTCCAGCATGGACAGCAGTGCATCCCTTCAGAGCCACGAGAAACTCCAAGACGGACGTAACAACAATTTACTGGGACAGGGCTGCACAAGAGGCTGCAGCAGCTAGTGAGCCACAGCCCCACACACGCTTCCACCCTGGCAGGGCAAGGAAAGGTCCTCTCTGCGCATGCCTTCACCTTCACCCCTCAGATCCTGGGACATCTGACTCCTCCAAACGCAGGTTCCCCAGACAAGGACAAACCCACAGAGCACACCAGCTGAGACTTTCCATGTGTGACCCTGCTCTTCTTTTGAATCTGCCACTGGAAAAGTGACCATCAGCAACAAAATACAGTTTTATAAGTAAGTGTGACTTTCCTTTTCAAAATCCTGGAAGAAAACTTGAAACAATTCATTAGGCAGCCTCTCAAAGATTGCCATGTTTCTGGCTACTTGCAAGAGACAAAGTTATGTTGGGGTCAACTTTATCTTGAAGGCTTTACGTTACTCTCTCTTTCTCCATTAATTAAAGTGGTCCAGTTTGGAATTTTGTGAAACTGCTGGACACAGCTGTTTCTGAGTACCTGCTGTTGAGTTTATAACAGATGTATATGATGTAAATACATGAATGTAGTGTCAAGTAGGCCAAACACTGAATAACTTCATTTAAATACCTGAAGCCCATTGGAAAAGTTGCAGCGTGAATGTATTCACATTGTTCTTTAACTTCATGCATTCTGCTTTGTTGTAAAAGATGTGACCCTGGCCAAGTCAAAGTTTTGCTAGTGACTTTAGTGGATGCAGGATCAGATGCATCAGGAGTGTATGATAAACATGACAAAGAAAGAGCTTTTTATTCGTAACAATAAGCTGACTGAGCCCGAGCTGAAAAGCAGCTTAGTAAGGAGAGCTAAAAACATTAGGAATTTGCTCAGATCCACGGTTAGGTATTATATAATGTGAAAAAGTTACATGTGTGTCTGTTTTCATGGATCTATTCTGGATGAGAACCATACTGAATAGAAAGAAACATACTTTATCCAAAGTATTGCTGACACAAAAGCCTTTTTTTTTCTTTAAATAGCATCCACAATTCCAGATATTTATGGTATTTTACAAGTTGTACATCCACATTTTGATAATAAATGCATGCTTGTTCTGTCCTATTGTGCTTTTATTTTTAAGGGTTACCATCCGTAAGCAAATTTCATTTCAACTTTTTAAAACAAGTATATTAGGCTTTTGAAAGTAAAAAACATTTTATTTGTAATAATCTATTTTTACTGTATTGTTTCCATTCTATCTCTTACAAAACAATTCTTTGTAATTTAATATATTTTTAAATTTGGTTTCACATTATATGTAATTTTTGTCACAAATTTTTCATAAAATACAGATTTTTATCGCTCCATGAAATGATATGGTGTTCCTATCAACAACAGAGCAGTTTACAAATGTAGTAAGGTAAAGATTTTACATCTGTCATGAGCATGGTGTTGATCTACTTGGCTAATTTGGACATAGACTGAAATAATCTTAGGATCAATCAAAGGAGCACAGTTTCTCTGGTCTTGCTAGGACACATCTCATTGCCCAGAATAAATTGTTTCATACCCATCCCTTCTTATAACGACCTTTTTTTTTTTTCTTCCTTATTTTTGTTTAATAGTGGTTTCACTTGGGAAGGACCAAAGTGGATAACATTTCACATAATTTCTGGAAACACTGTTGCTCTGTTCCAATCAAAATGCATCATGGTCTTGGATCTTGATCTGGATCTTGATCCCAGAAAGAAGTGAAAGATTTTATTTACTTGAATAATCCTACATAAATTAATGGCACTACTCATAAGCAAATGCTTGCAGGATTCATGCTGTATCAAGTAATATAGATTAGAGCCAGGAAGTTTTTGGAAGCAAGGTCAGTAATATATTAAAATTTTCCATGCAAAATTTTCCAATTTGAAAAACATTGGGGAAAAAAAGGCAATTGCACATTTGCTTTTTCTCTATGATTACAGTTGTTTTGAGCAAGAAGAGTTGTTGTGGGTGATCTTGTACACCACCATCCACGTAGGCTGCAACTATCTAGCACCTTAATTCAGGCTGGGAAGGCGTTTTTGAAGTTAACGCCTCCACCCTACAGCCCTACTGCATTTTGGTTCATATTGTAGCACCCAAATCAAATTCTTTTTGGATGATACAAAACCAGAAAATGTGGTCCGAGAGAGCAGTTAATGCCATCCGCCCAGCCTTGAGCCTGTAGACCACAGGAACAGATTAGAGCAAATATGAAATTAAACTTCCCAAAATGTGCCTCATGTGGATGTCAGGTCTGCATCGCTGACCGCTCTGCTTTGCAGAGCCCCTCCTGTGTGCTGCACTGCCTGCTAATGCACACACAGCCATCAAGAAGCCTGGGCTTATAGAATGAAAAATTCTGATCCACAGCCTTTAGAGTATAAGAATTTCATCAATGACTGTATTAAAACTTGGGAGAGTTTCCTGCAGATAGAATTTAATTAGCAGCAGGATTCTACCAAACATTTGCAGTCTGATCTGGCTGGCTGCTGGGTGTCTTTGCCAGTGCTTTACTAAGCTGTTTTTGAGAGAAGCCTGGTTATTCAATAGGTGGCATCTACTTTAATATGTTTGCACAGAATATAGTGCATGAACGCAAGCTCACTTGGACACTTTAATTTCACGCTTGTTGCCACACGGTCATTTCTCAAACAACTCTACTGCTTGGGAAAAGAAGAAATCATGGCACCAATCAGCTTTATCCAGAGTCCATGGCACTTCCACTGACTGCAACCTGAACCTTATGCTGCATATAATTATCTTTGTGTACTTATTACACAGGTCAGAGAATACCTTCAGCTACACTGCAGAGACCCAATATACTCTTAGTTCATCTTCCCTTTCGACCAACGTAGCTGTAAGGAACTGGCCTGTCATGGGAGGCCCTGATAATGGTGCAGAAGAAGAAAGCTCATTCTGTATAGTATGTGCTTTGTGAGGACAGAATGAGTACTACAAGAAAAGTCACACAGCCTGGGAATAAGCCTGAGAAGTGCTTGGTTGGGACTTGTCTCCTCTAGCATTAGATATAAGAAAAATGTACACGTCTGCAGCTGAGTTAGCCAGAACTAGGCTCAAAAATAAAAAGTCCTCAAAAAAGAAGTTTTTAGGATGTGTTGGTCCACTTGCTCTGTCTTGATTGTCTCTCTTAGCAGATGGTTCTCCCTGTAGCTCTGCCTCCATGGAGTATAAAATCAGTGTACACGGCTCAGATGTGGACATGCACGTTGTGCACTGACATTCAGTCAGATGAATCTTGTTTGTGATGGCACAGACAATTTGTGTGGAGATGCAGTCTAATTCTTATGAAGAAATGGGAACAATTCTGATCATTTCAGCAGGAGTAAGATGGAGCTGTTTAAACAGTTTCTATCCTTACATGTGGAAGTGGTATTAAAGGGCTGAGAAATTACACAATAACAGACTCTTGCAATGAATACTGTCTTGCTTTCCAGCAGAAAATGAAAACAGGGAAGATAACCTAAATAAGACGTGGAAGGTTTTACAAAATACTCAGTGAGATGGAGGGGAAAAACAAAGCGGGGCAGTCATAAAACCAAAAGAAACTCCTTGGGACTCATTTATTCTATACAGCTTTATTGCCTTGCAAAAGCAGCCAGTGATCTTAACTCCCAAAATCTCATCTGGTTTCTCCAAGTCATTTCAAGGGTAAAATATTTTTTCTCATTTCTGTTCCAGGGAAGAGGGAAGGAAGTCTAACACAGCTGGAAAAGCAGTTTGCTGCTACAACATTTTATTGCAATGCCACTTGCTCTGCAGTGTTACAGTTCTGATCACACATGCACATTCCCACAGCATCACTCCACGCTAAACTCTGCCAGATTTACCTTCTGTTCAGTTTGCTGCTTCTACATTGCGTATTAAATATTGGCACCGTGCTGTAAATGTTTAATTACCAACTGTCATAAAATACAAATGGCTCCTTTCATCTGTAGTCTTGACAAAAATGTTTAGTGGAATATTTCCAGAAGTCTTTCCTGTAGATTGGGGGGAGGGGGGGCGGGGGGTGCAGGTAGTAGGGGGGTAGTTATAGATCTTGGCACACTATTCAAAATGACATCAAAGTACATAATAGAGGAAATACAAGGCATCAATCCATCCTTCCATTCATTTAGATGTTTTCTGCTTGCAGAAATATGTGCTCACAATTTCAAACTGATTTCTGACAGTTTGAACTAAACCTAAATATTGGTGTACTGGGATGTACTGAGGAATTGTGGTTGGCTGAATAAGACCCAAAGCATTTTTCTGTTTTCCAGTTGGGTAGCTATGCACTTCTGCTATGAAAAAAGTGTCTGCCAACACAGGAGATCCTTAGAGGTTTTGGACAGGTGCATTTACAGTTTTGGTGGGAGTTGGAAAGCAAGGAAGTATTCAAAGTGCATTTAATTAAAAAAACACAGGTATCCTCTTGAACCTCCACTGCTCTAGCACTTGTCTTGAGAGGACAACTGGAACCAACCACTGTCCTGCAAATAATCCCCATTATTTCTATATCTGCCCCAGATTTCATCTGTGGCTAAATAAGTTCATCCATGCAGGCTCTGAATAAAAAGCAAGCTAAGGCAAAATCCCACCTGTTTGCAGTGCTGGGCTGCTCAGACTCTGCCTTCTTGTACAGCAAAAGGAACAACAACTTATAGCAGCCACTGGAGCCAAAGCCATCAGTCCTGCCAGGAAAAGCAGAAATTATTTTTTCCTACACAGCCATTGCAGTTCAGTCCCTTAGCACACACTGCCAACATGCCCCATGGTAAATTTTGAATGAGGAATAATGTAAAGCTTTTATAGATCCTTCTGGTGCCATGCAAAAACCTCCATCATAGATTGGTGTGATTTTTAAATGAGCTTTGGAGTTCTTCTTCTGAAGACCATACTAGTAGCTAAATAACTAATTTCCTATGCATATTGTGCTTAATCATTTTAGCTTCCTTAAGAGAAGTTACTTCTGTTCATCTGTACTTTAATTATTGGATCAACTACTCTCTGGCCAGCAGGGAAAAATATTTTGGTATTTTTAGCATTTGTTTAGCAATGCAAATCAGGTTGCTATAATCATGTTTGTGAGAAAACATGCAGTACAATCAGGACCTTAATAACAACTGATCCTAGCTATGCTCTATACATCGACGAACTTGGCTCAGAGTCACAAACTCCCTTTTTTGTAATATTTAATTGGTAAGGAGAACTGTATCTAATCAATTAGAGTATTTTTTACAAAATAGCCAAACAGTCCTCATGAGTCCTCCCAGAGACTCAAAATCATAACATAGGGCAGAAAGCTTTGTTGTTCAGTGTTTGGGGTTTTAAGTCAGTTATAACAATAAAGTAAGCATATCAAAACCTCTGTAGTTTTCAATACCCATTAAGAGAAATATGACTGAGAACAATCCTAAAATCCAAGTCCTTCTAAAATGTATGCCCATGAATACAGAATTATGTAAAATCGGTGCCCTATAATTCAATTACCTGAATAGATTTAGTCATACATTTTCATGGGCAAAAATATGTTGGAACTAGTGGTCTGGAGAATTTTTTGTGTCTTACCTTTTCACTGTTTTGTTATGTGCTATATTACATCCCTGGAATTTTCCCACAGTGATTATTTTGTACTTGAAAAATCCCTCTTGGAGGAGTACTGTACAGTTTAATCAGTAGTTATAACTTTTCTATACAATTCCATAGTGAGGATAATATTCTCCAGTCAATGTGCTAAGATATTGAGGCAATTTCAGTGTGGTTAATTAGTAATGAGAGAATGCTTTAAGTCTCGAGCTCTATCATGATAAACATTATATCCACACATTAAGGTAAGTCAGACACTACCGCAAGGAATTTACAGTTCAAACTAGCTTTATAAGATGTAACTTGAAGCCAGAGATAAACTGGAGAAAGCGTTCAGGGAAGCAGGTAACGGTGAAATCAACTTATTAAATGTAACGAGCAACCATACAATGCAGATTTATGAATTTTTTCTGCATTAAATTATATGCAACATCTCCTTTAAGGCCATAAAGTTCTCATTTATATTTGAAAGCTCAGGCTATATAATCTTGGAGAGTATGGAGAGCGCTGAGGGAGTGGAGCAGAGGCAGAGGTGGCTACAGTGACACCAGTGGCTGTCATCAGTGCCTTGTCCTCTGTCCAGCCTAGGCCAGGTAGAGCACAAGGGGCTCATTTTACTGAGCAGAAGATCTCTACAACTGCAGAATCAAACCAAAGAGAGCTGTGAAGAGTTGAAATGAAGAAGTATGCAAAGAGGATGAGAGCTGTCACGAGAGCTGGCTTGTTGCTTCCACGCCCCCTCACGAGGACCAGCATGGTTCTTTATAAATCCTGCCTTTCCCATGGTCTGGCAGGGGCATTCGTTCCACCGGGCTGTGGAGTGTGAACATCCATGTGCAAACACTGCAGCACAGAAATCAATCCCCGCTGAACACCATTTTGACTGACACAGATCAATCACTGCCCCCGCAAAATCCTGCCAAACAGCACCCACAGACATCCATCCCCACCTCCTTCTCTCACCAATGGGCCTGTCAGACAAAAGACCCTGTTTCCCACTTACACTGTTACCGTTGAGTCTCAAACTCCAGGAATTAAAGGTCTTGGAAATGCTTAGAGCCTGCTGAAACCCCACCAAGTCCACTGGTCAGAGTGTTTCAGATTATTTTCTTGTAGCCAGCATTCCTCTTACTGCAGTACCAGGCTTAATTTTATATTTTTCAGAGAAGCACACATTAATACTGAACAGCTCATAATAAGAAAGAGCACTAAATAGAGCAAGACAACCAGCAAAGCAATGTGTGTATTTTAAAGAGATTTCTGAAATACGTTTTTGCCATCCTATAGGCACAGCTACTTGAACAAGCAACGTAACTTTTTTTTGCAAATGAGAGGCATAATCACTCAATCTGGGCAGAGAAATGCTCCTAAATGTATGAAACTGATAGTGTGCTTGCACATTATAGCAGTAACTTTCATGACCTTCTTCTCATTATTTTATTCAAGATAAAGCATTATGATCTGCTAAAGTACGTAGTAATGCCATTGAATCCTACAGGTCAAACTATGTGAACTATATTTAAAAAAAAAAATACCATTTTATATTATCAGTCTTTAATTTTATTCCACTTCTTTTTTTTTCTTTTTTGAAGATGAATAGGACCACACAGCTAGCTTCTTATGGATCCCTCATTGCTTCATATTATCCTCACTTGTATTCACCTCCTCTTTAAATACACAAACATTCCCCTGGCAACACACAACACAAACACCCTCCTGTCACGGGGTTTTCAATCTTTCCACACAAATGAAGTTCTCTGTGTCTCTAAGACATGGTGCTGTCCCTCTCTGGAAAAACTTCTCTGTGAACAGTACTGATTGTCTACAGTTGCCCCACCAGGACTGTAAGTTATTCCTATGAGGCTGCATTATCATTTTTAAGATGCACCAACTTGCTAGCATTTCACACTATCATGTTTCATACTACTTTAGGGTCTTGGGAAAAGTGGTTTTTAAGGAGTTAAGGAATTTTTTTTTTTTTTTTAGTACCAGTATGCATTGAGCAGCTATGTACACAACAAAGCGCTGGGCTATTTTATTGCATGGTTTTAGCATATCTGTACTACAGCGATGCATCTAATTCCCTCAGCTTGTTCCTTTCAACCTTGAATGTGTCAATACTGATTTTCACCTTCCACCCTGTTGTACTGCTGTGTCTTAGTGGTAGGACCAAGATTATTGGCTTACTGAGCCAGTATCTAAACCAGGGACACATCCCTGCTTTTCTTGAAGAGCATACATATGTATGAACAGATTAATTGACTGTATCTTTCTCATTGAAGGAAAAGGAGTATTTAGTTTATTTGTACTAGCTGAGAATAACAAATTAAATGTTTTCCATTTAGCACACTTCAAATAAACACTTTTCTCACTTTCTATCAACTGTTTAAGTTAGTTCACAAATAAACATTATGAGATTTAAAATGTATTATCTGCTGAAAATATCCTTGTATTTTTCTTGAAGACAATTATTCCAAAACTCTTTCCATAGAAATAGTGCAGCCATCCCTGTGATCTTTTACACTGTGATATGCTCATTATCGGGTATATACATACTAATCTATAATTAAAAGGGTTGGCTGTGAGAGACACTTCTTAGTTCGTCTGCCTCATGTTCACCAACAGCTTTGGAATGCATATCCCTTTACAAGTGGCAATTCAAAACACGGATAGGAAAACATGCATAGCAAAACATTTGTAGCATAAAAACCAGATTTTTCCTGTCAATGGGTGGCAGAAGCTTCAATCTTCCAAGCTAAATAACACGCCTAAATATAATGAGATATAATGCAGCCACATCTGCAAGTGTGTTCAAAAATAAAATCTGTCTTGCTTTCTCTCCAGGCATTTGAGATCTGCAGATTTCCTGCCAGAAAAGATAGAAATGGATTCAGAGTAGGCTGGAGAGAAGGGAGTGCTTCTAGGAGACAGAAAAACACTCTGGCCCAATATTTGGAATCTGATAATATTTTGCGGTTAATTCCTGTGTCTCCCTGAATAAGGGTGCATCCCTTGACACAACAAGGCAAGACTAGGCACAAAACAAACATTTAAACATATCTGTGTTATAGAATCATAGAGTCATAGAATCGTTTAGGTTGGAAAAGACCTTTAAGATCATCCAGTCCAACCATTAACCTACACAACCAAATCCACACTAAACCAATCAAGGGTAGACTGGACTAAACCATGTCCCGAGGTTTACTCCAGCTGTAGCTTATTGTTACCTGGATGTACCATATTAATGGGAAAAGTTTTTTTGCAATAAGCTTGCATGTGATGGACTTTCTCTCACGCTATTGTGAGCTATTATAAACAGATAAATTTCTGTCTGTTTACATCAGAATTTTCTGAAGCTTTTTTAACTTCCTTTCTGCATCTCTCCATTCCTGCCTACTTTCAATGCTCATGTGTCAAAGCCCCTCTTCTTCTCTCAAGAATTTCAGCTTAACTATGGAGCACGTCTGCTTCCCACCAAGTCTTATCTTCAAGTAAAATCAACCTTTTATTAGATTTAGTGACAGTAATTCTTTGTACTTCAAAGAAAGATCTTCTTTAACAATAATGGATGCCATTTCTGCTGTGAATATATGAAGTCACTTCTTCGGCAGTCCTTCCTGGACCCATGCTTAGCTGTATCTTCTGGATCTTCTAGATCCAGAATTATGAGGTAGCTCTAATAAGGGACTTGAGTGGCTAAAATATTCAAGTGCTGTAAATTTAGATGCCTGAACCACAGAGCCCAGGGAAATCCAGAACCTTGTGCTTAGAGCCTACTCTTTTCTTTTACTTCACAGGGAGACCTCACAGGCACCTCAAGGACCCAAGCAGCCATGTCAGACATACAGAGCTCACCACTGAAATGTCCTAAGCACTGGGGTATGTCTAAAACTCCTACCTCTCTTGAGGGAATGGGGCCTCCATCTAGCTTAGATCTACAGCTGCCCTAGAGATAGCACACTTCTAGACTAGCAACACCTGTGACAACTTAAGACTGAGAAAATCCATCCAGAAAATGGAAAACTTAAGTTTGAAGCTTTCCACAGCCCAGGGAGCTTAAAGTATGTCCTTCCAGGAGACTGGCCAGACAGTAGAAAGAAACATGTCTCTCTTTTCCCAGTCTCTGAAGAATGCAAGATTAACATGACCATCTTACAAATCTTCAACTAAGGAGGAAAAAAGCTGTGAAAGAAACCAAGATACCATTATGTAGAGGACTAAAGAGGAGAACAATGCATGCAGTACACTCAACACAAAATTCAAAAAAACTATAAATACATGTGTTCAAGTTCCACATCTATGTTACTTGCTCTCAAGATCAGCTACAGGACAAAAAGTTACTGTTCTCCAATCAGTATTCATATGAAACTGTTCAAACTGTAATTCAGGATCCTGAGAGACTAAAACGCTTCTCAGTTCCATCTTTTTAAGTATTTAAGCATATTTAAAGTATTAGCTTTGATGTATTTCAGGCATTTTTTTCCACATTGGTTGGAAGAAAATAATTTGCTCCAACAAATCTTAATGTCTGTACGTTTGGTGTTTTGTCTTTCACTATATTGTTTCTTAGATAACAAACATTTTTTTAGGAAAGTCCAACTATTTTATGAAAGCACATTTAAAAACATCTATCTCCTGGTTTTAAGACATACAAGAAATGAGGCTTGCTTTTGAATTTACATTGGTCAAAACACAACAACATTGAATGATCCCTTTTGTTGCATGAAGAATTTGGCATAGTGGGTGGGGTGAGACGGGAATTTTTTTTTTTTTAACACAAAATGCTATTGGCAAGAGCTCTTCAGTAACACTCATGCAGAATTTTATTTTGCCAAAGGGACAGAAGTGTGTATCACAGGGGAAGATGGGGCACATAAGGCTAAGAAAATTCATTCCATTTGCTGCAAAAATAAATTGGCAAGTGAACCCTATTCAGACAGCCTGTAATGTAGTCCATCAACAACAAAATGTAGAGGAAAGAGAGGAATGTGCAGTGGGCCCAAAGTAAGGAGCACTATGTCCCTTGTTCTTTTATCAAGAAATCATGTTACCTGAAAAGGTCTCTTCAATGCAAAGGATGCAAGGGAAGCTACTAGTGCTATCACAGATCCATTTCCATTGGAAGATCAAAGCAGCAACATAAAAGCAAGTGTCATAGTGTTTTCTTTTACTGTAGTATTTTCTTTTACTTTCAAGGTAAAAGGTAAAAGCTGCTAAACAGAAACGTATCAAAATATTTTCTTCTGACATGTGGATGGTAATTATCGTGACTGATATTAACCTTGTTAAATAGCCATCAGTGTCTGCCAGAAAAGTGCAGAATCAAGTCCCTCCCCACAATCCGTCTAAAGGAAAGATGGCAAATAATGAAAAAGTCATGTCTTTTGCTTACTACTAAACACAAACAGATGCATAGACAAACATCATTTATACTGGAAGTAGGTTTTGGTCCCTTGCCTACCACTTTGTATTTTCCGTAGCTTAATTCTTTCTCTAATTTTAACGACTCACTGATTAATATTCTATCCAAGTCTGGTATATGGCTCAAGTTGATTTATTTTTAAGAGAATTTTAGCTTTCTCCATTCCCCCCCCCCCCCCCTTTCTGAGAATGAAGGTAGAGATCTATATTTTGCTTTATTCACCTTTAAAGAAGCTGCCTTCATCTATAACATTTTTCTCACTTGCTGTCCCCACTTCACAGCTGCAAGCTGATGCAAAGAAATCATCACAGCACAGATCATCACATCAAGTTTGGGCTTCTCTGCAAAGGCACAGTCCAAACACACATGGCACCTGAGCATAATCCCAAATTCATGCTGTCTAAAGAATTGGGAAAAATCAAAGCCAAGTGCTCTACAGCCTCAGCCACAAGCAGCTCTTGGGATCCCACTTTATCCTATTCCAGTGATGGATTATGTACCCAATTAAAACTAAGTTACCACCAGTAGTCTGGGCAGAAGGGACACAGGTCATAGAGTGCTTGACCCTCTCTGTGATAACAAGACCCACTAGTGTGTTGCATCAAATTCAGTAAAATGCTAAGAAACCTAAAACCAAAATGGTGTATGATATCAAAACCTTCTTTGGTATGTGGTTCACTCAATGCTGACACATTGTGTCTGGGAACAAAGAGAGCTGGACCGGTACCTATGGAGGAGAAGGAGCAAAGGCGGTGGTGGTGAAGCAGAAGAAGAACTGAAAATGCCTGGACAGAAAACCTGAGTCTGGGAAAAGAGAAAGAGAAAACCACGAAAGAGGCTACAGTCTGAGCTTACACAAAGAGACTAGGCTGGAGATTAGGGTTGGGACACAGCCAAGAGACAGGCAACACTGGGAGCCTGGGACTGCTGGCAGAGCTCAGGCGGGGAGAGGCCAGGAATGAGTAAGTGTGAAGGAGAGGGGAAGCACAAGGAGCAAGGGCAGGGAGAGACCTGGGATGAAAGTGAGTCTGACAGGGCAGGACAAAGCACATTATTGAGGAGTGGATTGAAGCGTTGGTGCCCAGTGGGTTGTATTCCCTTTCAGAGACCAGATTTCTCACTGTCCCTCTGGTGTTAGAAAAGACTGTGAATCCTCCAGCAAAGCACACCTCGTCCCTCTCTCGTTCCCATGGAGAAATAAAGGGAAATAAGGGGAAATACAGCTACTGGGAACAGAGGTCTGTGCAACAGAGCCAACGTTTCCAGACTTGCTGAGAAAACGTATGAGTGCGAATGAGGTACTGTATGATTAGAGCTCACCAGCTCCCAGGAAGATATATTTCCAAAAACATCATTTTGGGACCAGAAGGTGCATTTGTTCACTTCAAAACAAACAAAGCACTGTCACAGCAGGGTCTTCTGGTGCCTCCAAAACTGGAGGGCAGAAAAGCTGACACCTATGGGCTGCGAGGACCCAGGGAGGTGGGGAACAGGCTGGCAGGAAAGGCTCCCCTCAGCGTTTCATGGAAACCGAGATACTCCCTTGGAACATAAGCATTTCTGAAAATCTTCATTATCTGACAGAACATGCTCTCTTGAAAAATTTCTACTAGCTCAAAACAAGAAGGGAATCCTGGTTTTCTGGCTTCTTGACAGAGCTAGTGGTTTTTAAAGGAAAGGTCTCACCTGTGTGGTAGAAAGACCTGCCCTCACCTACTTGAAGTCCAGTGCTATGGACCCTGAATGAGAAACACATGTCCCTGGGATCCTGAGGCAATCAGAGCCTGGAAGAAGCCCGTTGAAAGTACTCGTTGCTCAGATTACACACTGTGAATGGATTTATTCAGAAATCTCATGGGTACGTGTTAGTTTTGAATACAAAAAGCCGAAAAGAAATGGAGCTTGCTTGTCTTTGATTCCATTTTCTGTGAAGACTGGATGTTCCCACTTTTTCTTTTATTTGTTTAGGATCATGCATTATTTCAATAGTCAGCATCTGGTCTCAAAAGCCCAACTGAAACCATTTACAAAAGCCAACAATTCCCAGACTGCAAGAGCCATGGGACTTTGGTGCTCTGCAACAGAAGAACATTCCAGCTCATTAAAATATACTGATGGGAAAGGGAAACCACAGGCAAGAGCAGAGCCCTGGGTCCCTCCCAAGGCAGAACATGGAACAACAAAACTACCCTTTCAAAATCCCACAAACATACTGCGCAATAAGGTACAACAGTCCTGTGTCTTGTGAAAATGAACAGTTGACAGGCAGTGATGTGGAACAGTTTTCCTGTGAGTAATCAGCAGCCACTTAACCATATGGTCGGGCTGTTGCTGTGCCTCCTGCTCAGGGAGAAGCGAGTGCTCAGGCAGCTCAGGGAAGGGACCAGGCACCCAGCTTTGGTCTGACAGGAAATGAGCACTGTGCTGGCTGATGCTCTCAGGCCCTGAGTAAAACAGGAGGAGTGTGGCATTTGTGTGTCTCATGCTTTTTTAATCAATGTCTGGATTCAGCAGGAAGGGAAGGGAAAGAAATCCCAATTTTCTAATCTTCCTTCATGGTGATTCCATGAGGCTTAATAGATAAGTATTGATAGTCTTTTAAGTATATCCATGTTAAGATTAACTTCCTGCAGTCTTGTATTTTATGCAAGTATTCAGCACCTGTCTCCCTCTAATTTTGATTCCTTTTCTGAAGAGCTATTGCACCTTTTCGTCTTGCTTTATTACACACTTTTATCAAAGCTGAGACATTCACATGGAAAGTAATCCACAACAAGGAAAGATTCCTGGGCACTGCCAGTGCCCCAGTGGACACTGAAGGTTCGATGATCAGATCATTTTAATGTCTTGTTTAGTATTCTGACTTTAGTATTCAGGAGCAAGCATTGAAGATCTTTGGTTTTGAACACAAATTGGTAGCTCGTAACAGAAGCCAAACAACACACAAACACATGTCTAGCAGGATGTAGCAGATTTTGCACGTAAATTCTTAGAGGTAAACAATAGGTAAAAGCTTAGGCAGGAATAAAACCAAAAGCCTTTACCTATAGCTGCAGAAATCATCTATTCCTTTTACACACAACAGCACTGTATGAAACGAGATGTGCAGGGTGCCCCCATTTTACCTCTTCCAGCAGTCTGGTGGTTAGAACTCACTCTCCTGAGGCATGAAAATGTGTGTGCCTGAGCCTAAGGGAGGTGTTAAACTTACTGAGTGAATGCTATTCAGTGAAAGGCAAGATGTGTCTTCCCTTCAGGCTATGGTTTGAAATAAAAAAGCGAGCTGACCCTTCACAAAGAAATTACAGTGCAAGGTCCAAGTCCGTCCTCCTCTGCCGCATGGGATGATGCTGGTCCCCACCAGCACGCGTGCTGGCTGGGCTGGAGGAGCCTCCTTCCCCAGTCTCTGCTCCCCGACGCTGCACAGCGTATTGGGGGGAGCGCCTCTGCAAAGCCAGGCGTCTTGGGTCTGGCAGCTAATGTTTTATTCTGACGTTACACTGTCACTGTAAGCCATTATTAATAACACTTGTGTGCCTGATAATGAATTGTTCTAATTTCCCGAGTTACCATGCATTCATTATTGTCCCGTGTTCAGTTACATTAAGTGTCACTTGGAAATTCAGCTGCAAAGGAACTTTTAAGCTCTTTGGGAAAAGGTTAATGACTAGGGAGCAGTTTTCTGGTTTTGATATTTTGCTGGGATCAGCATCTAAGACAGCATAGATTGTTTTGTCTGAATCACACATTTCTGCTAAGCTCAACAAAGGAAACCAAGGGGGTATTGAACTCTCAGATATTTAGTCTTTTCAGTGCACACAGTCACAACTTTCACGTCCTTCCATGTATTCTTGAGTCTGTCAGACTTGCCTAGATTAGACAGTATTTCCAGTTTTTGGCCTTCATCTAAGGCACAAGACAAAACATTTAATGGAAGCTGAAAAGTAACGATGAAAAATATTTTCTTTTCTTGTACCGTTAATGTCAAGTCATTGTGTTTACTATTTTTGATTTGCCCTTTTAAAATCTTACCTTTTTCATATTATCATTTTTGTTATATATCTTCATGTTTTTCACAGTTTTTTCTGTTGTTCTTCTCATGCGTGCTAGTTGTAGCCAATGTAGCCAACTGTTGTCACATGACAGTGCTCAGAAACACTAACATGGGAATTTTGACTCTGACATAAGCTAGGCATCATGGACAATTTTCTCTCCTGAGTTACATTAGATGAAGAGAACAGCTTTGCTCCTTGACCACTGCTAGCTCTGGTGCTGTTGACTTCCTCTCCTAGCTTATTAGGGTCAACAGGAACCTGACATATTCTACTGCTAAAGTCATCTTTCAGAGAGAATTAAAATTCAGTTGTTATTGAAGAACTTTCAGTATTTACAGCAAAAGAAAGTTTTACTGCTGATTCCCACAGGACCAGGATTTCACCCTCCCTATTGTAGAAACTGTATTCTGTCCTGGTAACCTTCTCCCTGAAGCTTAAAACCTAAGGGGATTTACTATATCCCCTAGGAGCATATGATCTACAGTGTCTAACTCGAAATTGGAAATGGGCAGGGAGAGAACACTGATCTGGAGATATGACATACAAGGAGAAGCCAGAGCCCTTGCAGAACTCAGTTTTAGGAGTACAAAGCCCGTTGATGCTTCAGGTCCAGCTACTGGTTGCCAAACATAAACAGGTAACATGCACAGGAGAGTCTTTAACGGTCTCTGATCACACCACAAAAATCCAGTTTAAACACCATTTGTAAACTTCAGCTGCATGTAATTTGAAACTACCCACTTCCATTGAGAGAGAGAGAGAGAGACTTTTTAATTTTATCAGCAATAACATTCCTCCTATAGTAATCTTGTGTCTAGGTAATACCTTCTATTCATGTTCCATAAGAGTTATGTGGTAGATGGGGAAAATACGGATGAGTTGGTTTATACTGAGCATGAAACCCAAGCAGATCCAAGAGTCAATACCATCACTGGGCTAGTTTGTTCTGGGGGTGGATTCCCTTGGAGGATATAATTATATTTTTTAGTATTTCTTGAAGGTCCTACAAAGACTTCTTGGAACAGTAGGTGTCTAGTTATCACACTTGTTCTTGAAATTTAAATAAATGTGCCATATTCTAATAATACTCATCCTTACACAGGTTTGGCTGGAATTAATTCTGTATTAATCTTTTATTTCTTAGAAATAAAATTCACAATTTTTTTCACTATAAATAGAGATTAAAAGGTGGGGGTGAAAACCAGATACAGAAATCTGCAGCAGCCTGTGGCAGAGATAACGCTCATGAATTAAATCTCTTCATTTCAGGGGAAATTCTAAGAATATTATTGCTCAGGAAGTTTGTAGAAGAATATTGGCAGGTTTAGAAATCAAACTTTCTCAGGAAATAAGTTAGATTATACTTTTTTAAAACATAATTTTCGTAATTCTTAATTCTTTTTGGCAAGGAAAAGCTTTGGGTTTTGTCTTTTGGGAACAAGAGAAATCAAACTGAGGTAACGTTCAGTATTTTTTGCAGGGTATTTCAAAATTCAGGACACAAAATAACTGAAATAGAAGAACATCCTATAGAATGTAAACTATGCTTAGAAATTTTTCTAATTCTACTATATAATCACAATAATTACAAAACCCCCCCTCTTTTAAAATTATTTTACATATTTAGCATACTGAGATTTAATTGCTTGCTTTATTGCTTAGCAATGTTAGCAATGGTCCACAGGTTCCATAAGCACATACACTTTTGAAAAAATAGGCTCATTTTCTGCTTTTCATTCCTTCAAGCTCCTTCTGAGCTAGCTGATTACTCTAATAACTTGGCCCCATGTGATGGCAAATTTGCCCCCAGGCTAGTACTATTAAATTACAATTTTGGGAGCTGTGTTACACAAGAGCCTACAATTAACATGGGGAAAAGGTCTAGTATTAGATCGAGTCATCAGCTAAACAATTTATTTAGAGTGTGCATGGGAGTAGCTCAACCGCACTTCAAGTATTTTAGGCGTATGTTTTTTCCTCTTTTTTTTTTTTAATCTGAGAAAGAAAACTAGAATGTAATAAAAGGAAGGTTAGAAATAGTGTTCTTATCCCCCAAAGCCTTATTGATTATTTATACACCAAAACCTGGTATTTGTATTGTGTTTTGTATTCAGCAAAGTATCTGCTAGAGACGCCACCCAAATCTGCTGCGCTGTTGACCTTAGTTAGATGAATGCAGCTGACCTGACAGAGAACGGAACTCCTGTTATCAACATATTAAGTGCTAAGGGGGAAATGTTTAGTACGCCAACATTTGCATTTGGGGACCTGTTAATCTGCAAGTTTGTCACTGTTCAAATTTGGTCCTCTGAGAATGGCTCGCTGTTAAACACCACTCCATTTCAGCCATGACCTATTTTATCGGGACCTTAGGACAAGAGAAGAAAAAAATTAGCTTTTAGTTGTAGAGCAAATCAGAAAATCTCTTGATTGTTTAGCCCAGGAACTGAAGCTTATATGGAATAAACAGAAAAATAACGTATGCAAGACTTACACTTAGTAGTCTGTGTCAAAGCTAAATGAGACTTACAGCTAAGAGAAGTTTGCGATTTGGGGACCTGGAAGAAGTAAAGAATGACAGAAATAAAAAAATACGGACCTGGACATTCATTCCTCAGATCAGTATTTTGAAATAAGCCTAAACTCACCGAATTAGCCGCTTAATTAAATGAATTGAAATACTGAAATGAACATCCTGCTGTAAGAGATTTTCTAATAGTTTCATCTGAACAATTTATTTGCTGTGTTTGAGGCTTTTATGCAGTTGATTGATTAGTGAACAGTTTTGCAGTTTAATTGTCAATATCTGCAGCAGCCTGCATGATTTAATGGCCAAAGAATTCAGCACTAACTTACTATGAGACCAAAAAAGACAGAAAAACATTGTGTTTCAATTGTTGGCAGTCGCTATGGCTGCGTTTAAATGCAGGGGCTAGCACCTCTCCAAGAACAGTGGCAGCAGTTAGGACACCTAGCCGTGCCAGGCACTTCAGACTGGCTGACAAAATGTGTTTCAAAAAGATAACTGATGACCAGACCCAAAATTCTCTAAATTGAATGAAAACCATCCCAATGTCATTAGGAAACCCCAGACCAGGGTCTTTGTTTCACTATTAAATTTCAGGCAATGGTTGCGGTCTAGCACATTTCAGAAGGCAGTAATTCACGGTAAACACTGGGTTTTTTTCCTTAGGACCATTTTAGTTCAGGATTTGCTCTGCTAGATTTTAGCACAACCTACTAGTAGTTAGCAAAAAATACAGTTTTGGTTAAATTATTTCTGTCCTACTCTTCTACTTGTTTGCAAATTCATGGGTAGTATCATCTAAATCCACAGTGACATTTAACAGCAAGAACTGTTCTACTGAGAGTTATGATCTTGCTTTCCATGATTGCTATTGTTGCTAGCAATTTCTGAGTATTTCTCATGGCTGTTTTAGCAATATTCATCCAGGAATCCATCATCCTTGCTCATATCCCACATCGTTTTCCCTCCTCTGGAACTGTATCCAATTTTAAAAAGGAATTCAGAAAAACATCTGTGCTACTAAAAACTTTTTCACTTAATATAAATACAGTAATGGAGTTATTCAATTGTATCAGGAAAAAAAAAAAAAGGAAAAATAAATCAATTCAGAGTAATTTTGCAGGCTATTTTGGGGTAAGATCATGACACTTTAAAAATGACATCTCATTCAGTACCCTAGAAAAAATAAGTTGATTGATTGGCAGAGAAAATAAACCAAAAGAAGAGTTTTGAGAATATACCTTTCTTTGTTTGCAAAATCAAAATAAGAGTTAAAATAAGAATGAGAGGACAATTACTGTATGACATTTCTTGGTCAGATATAAAATGCAATTTTACATGGTCTGTTGTCACAGAAAAAAAATTATCAGAGGATTGTTTATCACTGGAGAAGACCTTTAACAAACTTAGGATGTATAAGTGATAGCAAAATACGGTAGCTCACCCTACTAGATCTACTTCAAAAAAGAAAATAAGTCTGCTGTTGCCAATATTTTAGATCCCCAGAGAAAATGAAATTTTCTCAATGCTCCTTCACCCACTGGTCTACCATTTTGGAAACCGCACTTTCTAACTGACTGCAAATATATAAACTGACTGCAGAATATACGTGACAGGTGCCAAAGTATTTTAATAATACATCATCTTAGAGATGTAGATGGATGAGTGAATTCTGACAAGTGAAAACACTCAAAAAACTGGAAAGATAATGAAAAAGAGGGAGAAAATGGTCCAGAGGTTAAAGTACTGAGCTGATACTCTGTTCTCAGCTCTGCCACAGACTCCTGGTTTGACCTTTAGCAAACAACAGGTTTGTCATCAGCTTTCCCAGGTGCTAGACCAGACCTTGAATGCCTCTCAGCTCTCCCTCCATAAAAGATAGATAAACCTTCCCTAGAAAGCAATTGTGATGATGCATTGTGAGAGGTTTAGACACTGTGGTGATAAGCACCGTACAAAAACAAACTACAGTGAGCTAAAACTTGTACTGTCAGTCACCAAACTGCTCTAGGAGGTATTTTTCAAAGTGACATTTTTGTATTATTTATTATAGAGAAGCGAAATTTTTACTTCTCTTTTCAATTAGCATAGACAGCTGTAGTACAGTAAGCATAGTAAGCACAGACAGCTTAGAAATAAGACAGCTAAGAGTAAATGTGTAAACTCTGAGTGATGCCATGCGGTGCTAGATTCATATTCAGACCTCTTCCTTTGGCACCCATGTGCGCTGAGGAGGAACGTGGCTCCAAGAGAGCAGCTCTTGCCAGAGCTGGAGACAAAGATGGAGAGACTGCAGAAAAGGCTCGCTTCAAAGGGATTTGGCGCACTATTATTTTTGTCCTACGTCAACGCCTATTTATACAAAACAAACAAAATTATGTGCGGCTTAGCAAATAGACCTGTGGAACTCATCGCCAAAGGATGCTGCGAGTGCTAAAGTTACATGGGCACAAGGGTGGAGAAATAGATGAAAGAGAAACCCACTGAAAACATTGAAAACACATCCAAATGTCAGAGACCTAAAATAGTTGCAAGCCAGGAACAGATGATACCTGCTTGCCCAGTTCTTGTTTTTCCCTTGGCAATAACTCCCCCCACTGGGGACATGGCACTGACTTCGAAAGACTTGTGGATGGACCAGTTAAAGCCTTTCTTAACGCATTTCAGAATAAACTTTCCAGGACACACACACTTCCTTGTTGCCAAGACCTAAACCACACCTGGCTCCAAGGAGAGCATTCAAGGTGATATACTTAGGCTGCACCACCAAGGCCAGGAGCTTCAGCAGAGATCTTCATTCCCACTGACTGGTGTTCTACTCTTTCTCCTCTAACACAGGCAGCCCACATTTCTGAAGGCATCCTCTCCTTAGAAGTAAGGACAATTTTTTTTTTAATTTTATTTTTTTTATCAGTAGGGAACAGCATTTATTTTGGAACAAGTATGATTATCCGGTGATGAAAATTCCCATGTCACAGAGAAAAATGCCGCCACGTTAAATCTGAAC
Organism: Pelecanus crispus; assembly: GCF_030463565.1. Lineage (NCBI taxonomy): Eukaryota > Metazoa > Chordata > Aves > Pelecaniformes > Pelecanidae > Pelecanus > Pelecanus crispus. Next base: position 73,198,027 of record NC_134646.1, read on the forward strand.
AACTGCACATCTCACACAGTACCTGTTGAGCTGTATTTCTCCAGGATATTAGATTTGCCTCAGGAGAGAGGATAACACATATATGACCTAAACCCACTTACGGTACTTACTAGACACATGACAGAATACTGTCATCAGCTCACAAATGGAGCAATAGCAGATAACTACAAGGAAAAAGATGTACAGCCATCAGAAACACAAGCTCTTACAGTTCATTGTGTGTGTGTTCACTCATGTATTAGTGTAGTTCAGCACGTCCTATAGAAAAAAATAGCATCTTTCAATCGGAAAAAGTAGCACCATTGGATTGAAACGTGCTTTGACTCCAAGATTAACATTTTAACAGAAGGTATTTGCTACAGATAAACGATACAGACTGCAGTTTAATTATGCAATATTTCATAGTGCACTTCTCTCTTTTAATTCCACTAGAGTACCATAATGCTAATTTGAGCCCTGACCTGATGGTGTGTTTGGAAAAGCTCTCAGTCTTATGCTGTCTTCAGGAGGACCTGAGTGACACGGTGCGTGTGCAGGCACTGATGCGTGCAAGGGCAGGAGAGAGTTTGGACAGGGCAGCGTCTCCAGAGGGAAAGGCCACCTGTGTCACCAGTGGAGCTCAGCAGCACGGCCAGCTCCTTAGCGCAAAACCTGAACTTGGGGCTGAGCCTCCTGCCTCTGGCCAGGGCTTAGGTGCGAGGCGTGTGAAGGGCTGTGACACCGTTAGACCTTCTCCTCTGCTCTGTGTCCGGAGGAAGGACTGGAGACCATCTGATCTTTTAGAGCTAAGACTGGAGACCATCTGATCTTTTAGAGCTAAACGCCTGTGCGATGTCTGCCTCAGAAAACATTAAATCAGTATTAAGAAAATATGGCCACTAATGTTAGAGCAGGGAGATGGCACAGGTCAAATTCACACTGTGTTGGGTGTTTTTTTTTTTTTTTTTTTTTTTTTTCCTCCTAAAAGGCTCCAGTGATGATTTCATTCAGCAATACCTCTTTGTGATGTCAGCTGGCAAGGACTGCCCAATCAGTTGTAATGTTTCATAAAGCCATTAAAAAAACCTAAATAATTTGTCCCCTAATTTGCAAACATTGCCAAGTATAGCATCTCTCATGTCTGTCTGCACATGCACATTCTGAGTCTATGGAAACACTTGAGAAGTGTTAAAAAAAGGCCTGCAGACCTTTCTTTCACATCGCATTTATTCTGCATCTTCTCAAGGCAAAACCAAGCACACGTCCTCTACCAGCTGGGGTGCACTGTGTTAATTTTGATAGAGCAAATAGATCCAGACAGACAAAGCTGTAAACGTGTACAAGCACTCACCAAGGTTCAAGGGAATGAATGCAGACACTTTGGTATGAGCACCATAGCAACAACCTCCATTAAACCTTTTTAACCCTATCTTAAAGATATAAAGAAGGAGAGGAAAACTGTTAAAGCATTTGAAAAGTAAAAGACAAGGTGAAATCTAATTTAACAATGCTGTTTACCTCTTTCCCTTCATCTGTAGAGAGGAATTCTGTTAAATGAAAAATACATTTATTTGTCAGTCTTTTTACTGGCATTAAAGTATTTAGCTGTCTTTTCAGGGAAAAGAGAGGAACTAGAATTGTTGCTGCTCTTTGAGGCTGTTTTTGCTTCCCTAAAGGCAAAATGGGAGCAGACAAAAGAATATCAGAGATGCTCAGTTCTTGTCCAGGTCTGGTAAATCTCAGACTAGGGGAGCACTACCATAGAAAACTGCATTCACTGCCTCTCTGGTCGTGCTGTTGCTAAACATACCTGGGCTTTTTCTTTTTCACTTTTCTTTTTCCTTCTCCTTCTTTTTTCATCCTCCTCCTTTTTTTCATCTATTTTTCCTTCTCCTTCCTTTCTTCCTTCGTTCCTTTCTTCCTTCTTCCCTTCCGACCTCCTTCCCTTTCTCTTTCTTTTCCTTTTTATTTCTCTTTCCTTCTCTTTCTCTCTCTTTTTATTTTTCCCCCTTTCCCTAGCAGAAATCAAAAGGAGATGGACGCTGCACTCAGGGGACAGTGCAGGGAAGGGCCAGGATGTGAAAGAGGGATGACACGGGCGACCAGAGTCCTGGGGGAGCCCGGGACGCAGGTCATGGCAGGCACAGCCTCAGATGCCCCGTCCCTGTTTCAGTCTTCACTGAGGAGCGGAGCGACGATGTGGGGATATAGCACAGAGGGGATCCCCAACCAGCCCCCAGAGGTGGGCTCGCTCCTCTCAGTCCACCTGCCTTCTTCACACCACCTGAAGAATTATGGCCCAAGGGAAGGAACTGAGACAGGGAACAACCCACTTTCTCAATTTGTCTACCAGTTAAGCCTAAATCACAGCTTGATTTCTTTTTCATGTTGTCTGCCAGGTAACTTTTGATCTTGGTAGTAGCAGTAGGCCTTTTGTTTTGTTTTGACAAGTTCAGAGTTTTATACTGCTTGCAAAAACGTTTATGCAATAAGGACTCATACCTTGGCCAGCTTGCGATTTAAGCCTCTGTAAGTCTTCTGTTCCCAGTAATCCCTTGTACCTCCTTTTGGTAATATGCACAGCCCAGCAGTCGCGGTCTGAAATGCAATGGAAGTAACTAAAGTATGTGCCTTCCCCTATTGCCTGGTTAGTGAGTCCTGCCCATGGCACAGGACGAGGAATACAGCCCTGAACGGCATCCCAGGGGAGCAAGGAGACCTATTTTTCATCAAAACATTTGAAGTTTGAGCAAAATGCTACTTTTGTGATCTTTGTGGAAACAAATCAAAATTTTACTCAAGAAAAAGCAACCAAAATAGCTATTTTCCAATCAACTACAATCAACAGTTATGATTATAGTAATTTAAATATCATTATTTCATGCTATTAATAACATCAGCACTTCAGACAAAACATGAAGTGACTAATCCAGGACAACGTAAGCAATAACTCTGAATCCAGTGCTTACTCCTGACTCAGTGCTTACTCTGCTAGACCAGGAAATTCGTTGGTATTGGAGAACTGCCACCTCGTTGTGGTTTAGCCCGGCAGGCAGCTAAACACCACACAGCCATCCACTTACTTCCTATCCATACTTGTGAATTTTAGATCCAACATTATATTCATTTAACCTTGTGACAGCATGAACAGGTTTCTATTCACTGACAAGAAAGAAACTCGCTTCCCATCCCTCTTTCTCCACACACATTTCACTGAAATAGCAGTGGTAGAATTGGTTTGATATTCCTTAATTCCACAATATGGTTAGCTCAGTTGGTTAGAGCATGGTGCTAATAACGCCAAGTTCACAGGTTCAATCCCTGCTTACTGCAGGGGGGTTGGGCTCAATGATCTCTCAAGGTCCCTTCCAACCCAAAGCATTCTATGATTCTATGATAATAACTTCTTTGCAATCACTTTTTTTTTTTTTTTTTAAGTGATTAGCTTCACAGTGGCATAGAAACTAGAGCACTTTTGAAAGGTACGGTATTCTCAAGGAATAACTGAAATGATGTCAGTAATAAAGATGTTCTTTCTAACGACCAGTCTGCATTATCTGAACTGAAAGTGTTTCAGTCCTTCCATTCAAATAATTGCATGCTGAAGAAGTACTTTTCTTATTGCCTTCTTTTTCCCTCAACTGCTCTCACAGGCCTTCTTGTTTAGGGCACTTGTGAAATAGCATCAGCTGTTCTTCACCCCTCCCTGGGAAGGGATGTCATCATCTACTCATAACCAAGGTTCGTGAGATAAAGGCTATATGACAGCACCTGCTGGAAAGACCACTCTCTCTTTCCTTGAATCTATTTAATCTGTGCTTCATTTTCCCCTCTGTTAAATGGTAGTAGCCATACTTCTTTACCATGTTTATTCAAAACAAATACTGGAGGAATGGAAGTAATGTGAAGTCCATATTACTGAAATGCAAAGAATTGCTTTTTAGAAGAATAAAAACCACTCAAAGTGAGTAAAAGGAAGAGATGCAAATTACGCTCTGATGTGCATGCCCACAGCGTGCAGTATCAGACCGGTAATTGTCATTCCACCTGCAATTCTCTACACCCTGTAAGGCTGCTCAGTATTACCAGACAGTCCGAATGCAAAGGAGTAGTTAGAATTATTCAGTTTAACTGTGGTGGCAATCAAATTAAATGAAAATTCCCTAGTCAGTGGGAGGGTATGGAAGGATGAACAGAGCAGAAATGGATTTCAGGTCTAAGGATTTGTTTCCAGTTACAGCACAGAAATTATACACAGATGTATTTATTTCTTGTGTTTATATGTTTATGCTAAAGCAAAAAAAGAAATTAAAAAAAAAAACGGAGCAGAAACATATGAATCATCAGCAGAGCTTCAAGGGGTATCAGTTAGGATACATCTGTTAACATCAATGGATCTGTGCTCAGGATCTGTCTCCAAGTGAAATTTTAACAGATGTGAAATATAACACCGCTGTTTCATAAAGTACATACGCATACTTAGCTTGCCGGTTATTTAATTCAAGCCTCAGGAGGAACTAAGAAAAAAACAAACCATAAAATTTCCCCTTGGGACTGATGGAAAGATATGATCAACACTTTTAATTTCTGTAACGCAATTGCATGGCACATGAGTAACTACTTGCATTTCAGCCCACTGCAGCAGCAGTTCCTGGGCACAATGGCATCATCTTCAACAACAAGAATTAGCAGATTTCTTATGTCAGCAATACAGCCGTGCACTCCCAGGCAAATATATCTCCAAGATAGCCTTTTAGGCTCTGTAGATATTAACTGTCATGAAAGGAGTCTAAAGATTTGTTGGTGTTCATTTTGATTAACACAATCTACAGCGATAAAACCAAGACTCTCTCCCACAGCACAGCGGGTTACAGCTGAGCAAGGCAACGTCCTGAGCATATTGACCTCATAATATCCTTTGGTCTCCTGTAAAGGGTCCGTACTGAACTCCCCCCAGGGCTGAGCCCCAGTCCTTGCTCACAGAAGCTGGGGAAGGAGCAGGAGCTGCGGGCACGCAAACTGGCAGCAATTGCTCAATGCAGTAAGTGAATTGCTTTCAGCAAAGATGCATTTCTCAGTGTGACAGTGCCAGAATTTAACCGTTCACCAGAAATCTTTCATTCATTCAAAAATCTTATAATGACGGTTATAAAGTAATAGTCTAAAGTATTGCTTAACATCAACAGGTAAAGAGCAAAGGGGTTACTCAGCTTCCTTTCAGACCAACTGCACCAAGGCAGTTCACACCTGAGCAAGTCGAACGCTGAGCCTGGATGACTTTGTCACCTCACATTTCTTCACCCACTAATTTGTGGTGGCATTTTTAGTCCCTGAAATTAAGACATTTGAGTGATTGGATTTTTCAGACTTCAGACAACTATATTAAGGATTTTGGAGAATTCAGACAGTGTAAATGCTACCTCTATGGCAGTAACAGTATCATAACTCAGCCTGGCTTGAGGGAATACGCTTATGGTGCCTCCATTCATACAGGCAGGGGAGGGCTCTCAAGCTGCATCTTCACATGATTTTTAGGGCTGTTTTTTATACATTTGACTGTTTGCTGAGGATGAAACATCAAAACATCTTTTTTTAAAAAAAAACACTCTTATCTTGTGAAGCCCTGCTGACTCATTAGGAAGGCATTAGAAAGAAAAAAAAACCTTCTTAAATAAAAAAGCACCTATATGTCTTGATTCCTCTAGCAAGTGTGGTCCGTGTCAGTCGGCTACCCCCATATCAGCCCAGCCCCACAACTGACCACATACGATATGCTGGTCTGGGAGCAGCACCCAGCTGTAGAGCCTCAACTGAGCCACCCCCATCTAATTTCTAGATGATAAACATGTTACAGGATAAATAAGACGCCAAGCTATGCAGCCCCATTGAGACTGTACTACTTTGGGACCATTGGCACATAATTGCTAATAAAAATTTAGGTAACTGTGGAAAATAAAGGTGCAAGGCTTCTGAAATGTAGGTGCTTTTATAGTTAGACTGTAGCAGAGAAGAATTCATTGAAGATCACATTTTGGATACTGGATACTTAAATACACACCCTATCATCAGCACTAATACAAGGTCCCAAGACTGTGGATTTAGCCTTAAAGGGCTGGTTTAAAATTACCAACTCTCTTAAAAAAAAAGGCTCATTTTCATAAATTCAGGGAAAATGAAAAAAGTTCCAGCCATTTAAAAGAATTAAGCAAAAGAGGGAAAAGTGGAAACAAACCAGACTAAATGTTTTTATTTCCAATTTTGTTTAATAAGTTTGTTTTTGAAATGAAAGCCATTCCTTCATTAAAAGTATTGATCAGCTCTAATCACATATTTGTTTGAAATTGTTCCCACAGTAACTGCAGCCAGGAGCTGAAAAGTTCTGCTTTTGTTTGAAGATAGACTTAAATGCGGAAAAGCTCCTCTGCTTTGCCCAAGTATACTCGTTAGTCTAATAAAAAATAGCTGTTCTCCATTCTAACCATGATGTCTGGCACTCAGTATCTTTTCTACAACGTGGTTCTGAGACCCACAATGAAAACATACCTCTGCTTTGCAGAAGTCACACACAGCAGGAAAGTCCAAGAGAAGGAGAAATAGATTTTTATCTGAATATTTTTTCGTACTCGGTAGCATGGAGTCAATTTTCCCAGCTCCTCTTCTTCTCTACTTCCATTTAGTAACAAAGCAGTAAAAGAGAGTTATTCAAAAGACAAACTATACCGACTGTTGTACGTGTTAGATGAACCATCCTAGAGTAGTGCCTGTACCTGTCTGTCAGTTATGGGGAAAGCCACAACATTCAGCTTCGATTAGACACCATGACATTTAGATGGTCAAAACAAAGGAAAACAAATTGCAGCACGTGCCCTGTGCAAAGAGCGCACTTTGACAGCCAGAACATGCTAGCATGATTTTGTGCCACACTGAATTACTCTCTAGTCTGATATGACACTAAATCACAGAGTACATGGCTTGTGTTAACCAAACCCTGACATCTTTATTCATGTAAATAGTATTATTGCGTGTATCAGAAATTAACTTCACTCTTGACAGCAACATGCAAGGTGCTTTTAAAGACCTTTGTCAGCACACGCTCCATTAGTGTTACAGCTTCCTGCTTTGCATCAAAAGCCTACAGGAAATTTGCTGAACCCATGCCTTTTTCTGGGCCTGGTTTGGAGGAGACTGACGGCGCATGAACCCTCTCTCCCCCACTGCAGTGCTATAAGGAAGAAATTTTTTACAATGAGGGTGGTGAAGCACTGGAACAGGTTGCCCAGAGAGGTAGTGGAGGCCCCATCCCTAGAAACATTCCAGGTCAGGTTGGACAGGGCTCTGAGCAGCCTGATCTGGTTAAAGCTGTCCCTGCTCACTGCAGGGGGTTGGGCTGGATGACCTCTAAAGGTCCCTTCCAACCCAAAGCATTCTACGATTCTATGACTCGATTCAGGAGCCAATTTCCACGAGAGACAGTGTTCCATATTCAACAGTTGGCTGTGAACTGCCTTATTCCAGTACTGGTATGATTTTTCACTTGTTGTTTTATTCACAAGTGAAATGCAGTGCACTGGGGCCTCGGATCCCAGATCTTTATTCATTCACCACCGGGAGTCACACAGGCTTCTTGGTTTAGCTCATGACAGAAAACCAAATCTGGATGAAAGGAGTTGACAAAAAAAGCCCAGAGCCTTCCTTAGGTGTTTGGCTCCCAGTGCATGTGACAGATTGTCACATCTCCATGCAACAAGGCAGAAACTCTGGAGGGTAAGGTAGGAGCTGACCTGTAAGGAATCAGTTCATCCTGGGTGCTTCCTGAGGGTGATGAGCAGAGATGGAAGAAGAAAAGGGATCAGACAACTGATGTCCTCACTGGATGCAGAATGATTATCTGGGCTTGGAGACTGAAGATATGGACCCAAAGCTGTAAGCAGCTTCTTGGTGCTGATGTAATTGGGACTATGTGCAGAAGTAAGAATGAGATTGTAAAGTAAGCCTGTATGTATATATTTGATATATTAATAAATAACATATATTAATATATTTAATAGTAAACCTCATTAAAAAAGAAAAAGTGAACCCCCAAGGATTATCTTCCTCAACCGGGAACACAAGGTGTTTCTAGGACACTGCAGCCATCACTAGCTGTTGCACAGAACCACTCTCTTCACACCTGAAGAACCCCACAATTTCAGCTCTGCTGCCACTACCTGGGTGGACTGGAACTCTTTGAGATCAGCACCGTACTGTTGGTGCTGACAGGTTTTAACTGCAGAAACAGCTCTTCATCACCATCACTGTCCGAGATGGTCCTCCATGGAACCCAGGACCTCATTTGTTCTGGCATCTCCGCAACCAAGAACATGTTCTACCAAAAGGACTATATCCCTTCAAAAAGACAATCATGCTAACAGCATTCTGGCTTGTTATACAAATAAGGTCAAAAGTTAGTAAACAGAATGGTGACTCTAATATTTATATCAGCTGAACTGGTTAGATGTGGTGTTTCCTCTTCTCTACTGTAAAAGAGTTGCATTATTCTAGAACTTGTTCAAGGGCTTGTATCTCTATAAAGCCACCTAACTTTTACCAATAGATTCTGTAGTAATCCTGGTTGGTTTGTTTCGGTTTTTTTAAACATGGCACACTAAGTATTTTATACGGTACCTGAAAGCAAAAACCATGTCTCCCCTCCCTCCCTGCAGAACACCATGACTTGGTTTATGCTGTAGTAGTCTTGCAACAAAATCAACTATCACATACTCTTTAGGATGAAGGTATGACAGCCTCTGTCTAGAACCTGCCTCTCTGCAGGTATGAGCTGAAGATGTGAGTTCAGGTCTTGGATTACTTCTGGTTTCTCTTCTACTTTATTATGGATACTAACAACTACGGATTCTTTTATTGAGATGTCGTGGTTTAGCCCCAGCCAGCAACTAAGCACCATGCAGCTGCTCACTCACTCCCCCTGCCCCAGTGGGATTGGGGAGAGAATCGGAGGAGTAAGAGTGAGAAACACTCCTGGGTTGAGATAAGAACAGTTTAATAATTGAAATACAGTAAAATAGTAATGATAATAGTAGCAATATAATAATAATAATAATATACAAAGCAAGTGATGCACAACGCAATTGCTCACCACCTGCCGACTGATACCCAGACAGTTCCCAAGCAGCGATCGCTCCCCCCGGCCAACTCCCCCCAGTTTCTATACTGAGCATGATGCCATATGGTATGGAATAGCCCTTTGGCCAGTTTGGGTCAGCTGTCCTGGCTGTGCCCCCTCCCAGTTTCTTGTGCACCTGTCAGAGCATGGGAAGCTGAAAAGTCCTTGACTAGCATAAGCAGTACTTAGCAACAACTAAAACATTGGTGTGTTATCAACATTCTTCTCATCCTAAATCCAAAACACAGCACTATGCCAGCTACTAGGAAGAAAATTAACTCTATCCCAGCCGAAAACAGGACAGAAACTTGGAAGATGTTCTATTTCTTTTTTACTAATGACCTGGAAGATGAAATAAAGAGTATTCTTATTAAATTTTGTAGCAATACCAAACTGGGAAAGGCAACAAGCACATAGAAGGACAAGACCAAAATTTAAAGGATTTTAGTCAGCCAAATGAACGGCCTGAAGAGAACAGATCATAATGACATTAAGGATACGTGGAGAGTATGGTCCTGAGAACGGCACAGATGATGAATCAGAGATGTGGTTAGCAATATTACCCTGCTGTAAAAAACTATGAGCAAGGGGGGAAATATTGTACATGATTTATATGAAGTTGATGAAATCCATCAGTATAGGAAAGACTCTTCCGAACACCTTAAATCTCCTGTAGTTCTCTATAGCTGGTGGGACTGTGCGTTAGCTGGGCAGGAGGGCAAGGGGGGCTTGGGTGGTACTTTTCTTGAAAGGTGTGTGCAGTATTCCAGCAAGACAGACTTGGCCACTGGCAGCTCACCGGCTAACCACAAGGCTACTCAGTGTTCATCAAACCATCGTCTAACCATACAACTAAAGGGAAAATAAAAAGAATAATAATAATAAAAAAGTAGGCATTCACATGGGTTTGAACCAGTCAGGGAGCATCACAATCTCTAATATACTCATTCTCCTGGAGAAAAAGGGAGGTTTGGGAAGGAAACCTGGGGCAAAACAAGGACTTGAGACCAATCTCGCAGCTTTCAGGATAGAAATATGGCTTTTTCTCTGTTCCCTGGTGAAAAGCAGACATCAGAGAGACAAATCTTTTCATAAGGAAACAAGTAAATTTTTCTGTGAGTAAAACATGTCTTACACTTTTGGAAAAAAATACTGTGAAAAGAACTATTTTTACTAAAACTGTCATTGAATTACTCTGTTCCTTCTCATTTGAGAAACTGAGAGCATGGGAACATTTAATCGTTATATAGAAGTTGTAAAAAAGAAGATATTGTATATTAAAGATTTTTAGAATTTTTGCTAATTAGCAGAATAGATAATTGCTTAAAAATATTACAAGAAAGAATATGGGGCATTCCTATTATTTTAGAGAGTATGAAGACCTAAACCAGTAAACTTCTGAAGACAGCTTCTAATTCCTGATATCTCCTCGATATTCTCCAAGGCATAAGGCACTTTGGGACATAGTTTAGTCTAGTCTACCCTTGATTGGTTTAGTGTGGACTTGGTAGTGTAGGTTAATGGTTGGACTAGATGATCTTAAAGGTCTTTTCCAACCTAAACAATTCTATGATTCTATGATGGGAAAGCAGAGATCCCTTTGAAAGATAACTGTCAATAATGCAACCCTGAATTACCCAGTTTCTACAGTATACAAAGAGCAATGACAAACATACTTCTGTGTATGCAATACACATAAAGGCCAATTTGCAGATACAGCCAAGATGGTAATTTTAGAGCAATGAATTACCAGCGATCAACAGCAGATGAATAAATATCTGCTGGCAGACATGACCAGATTTAATTACTAGTGATGGCAAAGCCATAAGCAGAACAAAAAAATACTGGAAAAATGTGACAAACAATTATACATTTATTCCAATCAATACAGACATTGCACATCTATCCACTCAAAGTATTTTCTAATGGCCTTTCAATTTATACTCCTGAAAGTAATTTTTTACTCCTTCTGAAACACTCTGCATAGGGATATTTTTGTTCAGTTGAGTAACTACAAAACTATTCACATATTGTAACCAGGTGTCATTCTCAACTACACAAAATCAAGGACTAAAGTCCAACACCAACGCTCAGACTTACCAAGTTCTGCCCTCAGATTCTGAGTGCTATTTTGGCTTGGAATGATGCCTGCTACTTCCAGGTTTTAATTTATTTTCTTATTCAGCTATCTTCCTTCAAACAAAAGTGGTTGAAAATACACAGCCTCTTTTCTACAGGTAGCTTCTCTGGCATAATTGAAGAAGATGCTCCAAAGAAGTTGACTTTTTAAAAATATAATTCACTTCCCTGCATATATAACCAAATGTCTGTCTCCTGCTCTCCAGAGGAATGTCTGAACCTTGGGGAAAACAAATTGCTTGCAGTCAACATGGTTCTCAAGCTTCTTGATACAGCTGAGGTAGGAAAAGTAACTAGGCAGTTTTATATACCAACAAACACAGACTGCTCAAATACAGAGATGAAATTACCAGTTCTCGTTAAATGGACCATTTATATCGCAGCTTGTCTGCAACACCAAGGCAAATGCTGAGCATGCTGTACAGTCTCTCACAAGTGTTGAGCCTGACTTTCCCTGCCTTGCTCCCTGTGAATGACAAGAAAACAAATGGAAAGAGAGCACTGAAGACCTGAGCTGGTGACCTTTGCCAAACGTTTTGCAGCAGAGGACTTGAGCAGAGAAGCAAAAGGTGGCAGAGGCTGGATCCTACCTGGAGCACTTGGCTGGGAGGATAATGTTCATCACTTGCATGATATTGCTTGGCTGGTACAAGTGTTTGTATGAACTCCCATACAGCTCTCAACAGCCTGTGACAACATAGCTTTTATAATTTGGTAAGGAAAATAAGTTTTATGCTGGTACACCTATGTATGCACCAGTTATATCGGCGCTGCAGCAAAACATTTTGGCATAGGGCAGAGGGGGAACTGGATCAACTGAGTGAGCGGACTTGGCATTTGGTGTTTGAAAATCCTTCTGTCAGTCTCTCGGGAAACAAGAGCTGATGATGAAAGACACTGTAATTATTGGCACTGGATTGTATTAAGATAACAGCATAAAAACTTAACATTCCCCAGAAGAAATAAAGGTGTTAAAATGGCAGCTGGGTAAATAGAAGATAATGAAAGCAAGCAGCATGATTTCCCCAGGTTCAAATAAATCAGACGAGTATTTTGCAGAATTGACCTTATTAAAGAGACATTGTCACTTTAAAAATTAACGCAAAACCAAAACTATTATAGCAGTAAGTGAAGATAAAGTTACCTGTTAAACATAACAATTAATTTCACAAAAATGTCATCCCTTTTACTTGCATTTTTACATTTTTCTGTAGTGAAGTGCCAGGTCCATATATGTATTTTCACTTTTCTTTACAATTGATTGACTTTTTGACACAATGTTGACAGTTCTCTACCAGAACATCCAGTCATTCATTCTTGGTATCAATTATTCTTCATTAGGCTTAGTACATATATTCTACTGTATAATAAATGAATACATAGTACTGAGAACAGGGAAATGAAATGGAAACTTATTGTAGGAAATCTCAACTCACTCATTTCATGGAAACACTTTCAGCTCAATCACTGCAGAACAACATTTTGTGTATGTCTTCCCTAAGATGTTTTTCACCATGTGGGATCTTTTTTATTGAAAAAAACTTTAAAATGAAATCTTTTAAATAAAATCTTGATCTTAGAGTTGAACTAAACAACTGAGTGAGCAACATGTCTTGCATACTACTCCAGTATCTGTTATCACTGATATGCCAAACCAGAAATATGGCAAGGAGAATAAACAATCTTTTCACATCTTATTTTTTCTGAAGGGAACTATGCAGTCTTCACACTACTATTTTTGTTTCAACCTCTATTAAGAGATATAGCAAAGAACTTCATCACTCAACTAGACTTCAGTAAATGCATTCATGAGGAAACCACAGCATACAACATGAACAGGATCATAATATGACACAGTAGAAAATCTGGTGAATAACTACTTACCCGACTGCAAATAGTTGCACAGGTCCAGAAGCATATAGATTCTGATTATGTTTAAAACTAAGGACACTGAGGACCTTGACAATTTTAAACATTCAGTAAGTGCCCATTTAATCTTAAAAGGACTGAAGTATCTTAAAAGCATTTTGAGTGATACATGGTGCTAGCATTTTGTCCCCTACCAATGCATACCTATGCTTTGACAAACACTACATGGTCCTTCATGAGGGATCACATCATGAGCAGAAAGTTGGGCTAATGATAACGCTGAGGAGTCTGTGCACAACTAATAAGCCTCCTGAAAATCCTGAACTGGGAGCCAGGTTGTGCCCAGGCAGTACCTTGGGCACGAGGGATGCACTGTGCAGGGAGTGCAGACTGCAAGCTAACATTACTTAAGTGCATGTTGAAGAAAAGATAACAAAAAGCTACAGTTTATTAGTCCAGCGTGGAGAATAATTTCTTAAATAAATTATACCATTACCAGTAAGGCAGTTTTTACTGTGTGGATCAGAGCATCACTGCCCAAGGACAGCTACTTTTTGCCTGGTTTTTGCACATTTTGTCTCCTTAGTCAATGGCTTCAGGTTGAAGGGAGGTAAGGGCTGCAATGGAGATGGGAGCACATCGTCAACAGTCAGGGACAAGATGAGAAGTAATGAACTTCCAGGGGAACACAATTAATTGTGGGATTAACTAGAGGGCCCTTCATTTCCAATACTTTCAATCTCAGTAAATGGCATTATATAGCCAGGTAGAAACCAACAGGAAGAGTTGCTGAACAAGTGAGGCATTTCTTTGAAGTCCCAATTCTACAATGACCATGATATTAGCACCCTTACCAGATACTTTTATCCTTTTAATTTGGCTACATCTGTTTAAAATAGGAGGTTCAGCCACACTGTAAGGTGTCCCTTTCTGATGTTAATTTAGTGACAATGAAGAACAATTTGGCTCATGTGGATAATGTTCAAAATCCTGAAGAATATGGCTTTATATTACTTATTTTATTGATGACTATGAAGCCAAATGGGCTTAATTTGAATGGCTTGTCCAGCACACATTCCCTGGAAGACTTCACTATGAAACTGGGACCAGTGCTGTTTAAAATCTTTGTTGGCAACATGGACAGTGGGATTGAGCGCACCCTCAGCAAGTTTGCCAATGAGACCAAGCTGTGTGGTGCGGTCAACATGCTGGAGGAAAGGGATGCCATCCAGAGGGACCTGGACAAGCTTGATATGCGGGCCTGTGCGCACCTCACAAAGTTCAACAAGGTCCAGTGCAAGGTCCTGCAGATGGGTTGGAGCAATCCCGAGCATAAATACAGGCTGGGTGGAGAATGGATTGAGAACTGCCCTAAGGAGAAGGACTTGGGGGTACTGGTTGATAAGAAGCTCAACATGAGCCGGCAATGTGCACTTGCAGCCCAGAAAGCCAACTGTATCCTGGGCTGCATCAAAAGAAGCATGGCCAGCAGGTCGAGGGAGGGGATTCTGCCCCTCTGCTCTGCTCTCCTGAGACCCCACCTGGAGTACTGCGTCCAGCTCTGGGGCACCCAACATAAGAAGGACATGGACCTGCTTGAGTGGGTCCAGAGGAGGGCCACGAAGATGATCTGAGGGCTGGAGCACCTCTCCTATAAAGACAGGCTGAGAGAGTTGGGATCGTTCAGGCTGGAGAAGAGAAGGCTGCGAGGAGACTCATAGTGGCCCTCTAGTACTTAAAGGTGGCCTACAGGAAAGATGGGGGGGACTCCTTCTCAGGGACTGCAGTGATAGGATGAGGGGTAGCGGTTTTAAACTGAAAGAGGGTAGATTTAGATTAGATATTAGGAAGAAATTCTTTACTGTGAGGGTGGTGAGACACTGGAACACGTTGCCCAGAGAAACTGTGGATGCCCCATCCCTGGAAGTGTTCAAAGCCAGGTTGGATGAGGCTTTGAGCAACCTGATCTAGTGGAAGATGTCCCTGCCCACGGCAGGGGGATTGGAACTAGATGATCTTTAAGGTCCCTTCCAACCCAAGCTATAGCACCTATATTTCATAGAATCATTCTAATACCTATGGTACACACAGAGAACTGCACACAGAACAGCTGGCCCTCCTATGTCCACTGAACGACTCAAAACTGTACGTAAGTCAACTCTATTGAAGTGGGCTATCACTTAGGTAGTACTTCTTTCAGAAGGCAGAGAGATGTTAAGATCTAGTCTTTTCTTTGAATATGTATTGCACAATATGAAACTGATTCATAGCAGGGCATGACTCTGCTAGAATAGTTACAATCACTGAGCTGCTTCAAATTTGTGATGAGGTGTATGAGAGTTACAAATCAGCTTTCTGTTATTAGACATACAGATTATCTGTTAAGGCTAATAAATTGATATTGCAATCAATATTCAGATGTTGCATCGTATTATTGTAACCAATTAAAGCTATTGGCTCCAATGTCTTATCTGTGATCAGTACTGTCATTTCCATTTAATATTATAACAGCCTAGAGTCTGGGCTTGTGAAGAAATCTTGGAAGAGACTCATATTCAAGAGAGGGTACTTCAGCTTTCAAAGTGCTCCTTGCAGCCCCGAGAACAGCTCAGATTCTCCCATCGGTTTTTCCTGCATAGGGCCAAATCCCTTTCTGAAACACCTGAACCTCCTCCTATACTGCTCTGACCCACCTCCAAGGCAGGAGGACAGACCCTACCTTTACCTACCAAAGCCTTGGGGAGGATATACCAGACGCATTAAAAAGTAGAGACTCTGAACTCCCACAACCCTGATAGACTCCTCTTTCTGTGAGAGCAAAGACTTTATGAAAAGACTGAAGAATGCAATCAAAAAATAATTAGGATTATCAGGCTAATTACTGCATACATTTTCTAATGCTAATAGCGATATGAAACACTAATTGTTGTTTACTGGGGGATGAATATTTAAACTTGTCAAGAGAAGTGGGGGGAAAAAAAACCCATTTTTTTTCTACTTGGAATAGATGTCAACTGCAGACACATGTACATTGTAACATTTTAATTTTAAAAATTAAATTGGCACCCTATTAATACAAAGACACAGAAACTCCATACATGAAAAACTGCAAAATATATGACCACAGTACCCTCAGAGGAAAGCATTCAAATACAATTCAAAAAACCTCAAAACAGGCTTGAATATCACAAAATACTAAGAAATGTGTTTCTTTTAATTAACCTGTTCCTGTTTTTAGGGTTCATATTTATAGGCTTCTTTGTGTCAACTAGAAAGGTTTAAAAATTAACTCTTTTTGAAACGTAAAATGATACTCTCGTCAATTTAGAGAAATCCAGGAATAAGAACTTCAAAAATACTCGCCTAAAATTGTGGCAGTTGGCAGCACTGCAATAAAAAAGGCTTTTAAAGGTATTACATGCCCATTTACATTTTTCCCTTTTCTGCTGAGTAAGTGTGATGATACTGGTTCACCAAGAAAAAGACGGCAACAGGCTGCAAATCCTGAACAGAGTTTTGAACTGTAGCCACATTCATAGTTCAGCTGAAGTAAGTTTAGAAACAATAGCAAAAAGCTGAAGTTACTCCAGGATGTGAGGCTAAGTACATATGTATATGCTGAAGATCTGGACTACCAGCTATCACTGTAGAACACAGACTGCAGAAGTAACTTTCAAAGGCTATTAAGAACACAACATTAAACAGTAAATTAGCTAGAATAACAGAAAATCAGAGAACAGAGGACTTGTGGGTCATCCACTTCATCTCTTCATGTCGTCTGCTATACCGCGGCTTATCACAAGAATATATAAATACAAGAATAGTAAATCAGTACTTACTTTATATAATAAATAACCTTTCTATATAAATTATGAAAACACAGCAACAGTAAAATCAGTGCAAAAATGATCAAAATGTACTGAAGGAACACTGAGTTCTGCCTGCCAGAATGTGCATCATAAAACACCCATATTTCATCTACCGCATCATACGCTGACAAGAATTAAAAAATGCACAATACACATTGCTAACTGCGCCATTCTGAAATTACAGCTATTTACAATGTCAGACAAATGAGATTAAAACAACGCACATGTTATTTAAACTGCACACTTCATTCTTCCTCATTATTTTACCGAATTTTAAATAACTTCCTCTTCCCTAACTGATACTTTGAATGGAAGTTGTCCTCATGAGTCCATATTTGCACAAGCAGCCTTTTTGGAATTAAGAAAGTTCTTTTTCTTTTTCCTTGGACAATTATGCAAAGAAAATATTGGATCACTTGGCTCACGGAACAAAAATACCTTCTCCCCTGTGTCTAATAGCTCTATGGCTTCGGCAGTTGCAGTGTTCAAAGGAACAGGTGGATCAGACTGTTCCACAGGAGGACATGTAGGCGAACATCTAAGATGAATGAATGATGTTTTTTCCAAGAGGGCAAGTTGCTTCTTCTTTATCAAGCTGCATTAATGAAAAAAATTGAATTGCAAAATGAAAACTCAGGCAAAAAAAGCCTAACGTCCTATATCATATCCTGACACAGAAGTGGTGACTTTGGAAGCTAAAGAAAATCATACATCAGACAGAATTGTAATTTCCATTCCAATCCACGGTAGTTTATGTATCATTTTATGGGACAGAAAATTGCATAACGAAAGGTAACCTTATAACAAATGACCTTAGGGAAGATAGGCAATATATATGAAAAATGTGTGAATTTTGTGGCTATCTTTCGTGCAAAAAATCTTTTTAGGCATTTACTATTATTGCTTATTATGTGTAAGTATGTTGTAGGAAACACAAGCACCAAACAGCAGAACAGTGTCAGAAAATGCGTATTTTATGAATTTATGTTCTGATTTCTAACAGATATACGAGGAACCTTGGGAGATTAAATGAAGTATAAAAAAAACCCATACATGTTTCTCCCTGTTTTCTCCTTACCTGTCTTTTCTCTTGTTTAGAGAAGGGATCTTTTCCAAACTTCTGTTTATCAGATCTTGCCTTATTTTGTTCTCCAGTGCTTGCCACAACTCTTGGTTCTTCCTGAAGGAGCAGGAAAGAAAAAAATTCCCAGCAGCAAATCCCCAAATACACCCACTTCCCTCCGCTTTCTGATTTTAGCTACCAAACCTATGACAGTAATACCATGAATACAGTCAGTAAGAGCATTCAAGGATTTTTGCTGCCCTGCCACAAATCATTTAAATCAGCTAAGATCACACCTCAGGGCATGGTCCCAAGGACCCTTATCTGTTCCTTGACAACTCACATCTCACAACTAGAGGGCCCAGTGCCACAACAACTGCTTTTCTCTCCTTCCCATGTCATAGCAGGGCAGTGGGAGAGAGGGTCCAGGAGCACCTCTCGGCGTTAGCTGCGCAGCTATTTAGCAGGTGTTAATGGGGACAAACTGGATGGATGAAGGCTCCACGAGACTACCTGCCCCTGTGAGTAAAGGGAAAAACAGTGGCTGCTTGGGACTTTAGTAATGAACTACAAAGGGACAGGCATCTGCAAGGTTGAAACTTCCGTTATTACAATGAGGACCTCCTTTATATCTTTAGGAGCTATAGACACTTGAAATCTGGTGTGCTATGAATATTATAAATACAAAAAGCTGGAAGGAAAATATTTTAATAAACTCCCATTAAAGTCAACAGAAAGAAAATGATCAGATTTATAAATCTATAAAGTAACTTTAATTCATAAAGTTATAAAATGTATTAACTCAATCAATTTATAACAGTTAAAATATTTCACAAAATAAGCTAGCAGTTTCAAAGTATTTTTACCCCACAAAAATATTTCAGAAGGAAACTTATGCACCTGTGATTTTTTTCTACTGCTGTCAATCTGCTTGTCCAGCAAATACGCATACATGTAAAGCAATAATCTTCTCTTGCAGTGTTCTACCAAAAAATATCACACTTACTTTTTCTTAAGGCTGCCAGACTCATCTGCATTACTGTCACTTTCAGCAACACCATGTGAATATTTACTGATGGAATTGAGGACAGAAAGAACCTCACTTTGTGAGCTGGAGGGCAGTAACAAGTTCAGGATCCTGTGCAACATTCCCATTGGTACCTTCGTCAGTTTAGCTAAATAACCTGCCAGTCGAAGCTCCTAGAGGATTAATGAGTAGAAGACAGATAAATTTAGCATTGAAAATAAAAAAGTGTTAGCAAATTTAATTACTATCATTATTCATTATGCAAACAAAAAATATTATTGAAAATCATGTTAGTGGTGACAGTTTTGGTGTCAAGTGGTCATATAGTCCCATGTTCGCTGTTTCTACCCACACTGGCCCATATATATTATGGTTGTCCATTTCATTCTGGATATAGGCAATGTAAATGTGAAACAAACAGTTGATCTTAGTGTATGTGCTTAAGGGCATGTACTTGATGCCATTCAGTCTGAAAAATCACAATGCAACCATATTCTAGCATGTAAGGTTTTGTTAATTTATGGATTGTACTATTATAAAGAAATCCTTTCAAGATAGCAATGAAGCAGTAAGGCATTCCATGGTCTGTAAAATTAGGGGAAAAAAAAATAGCCTCTGAAACCTAACGACAACATTTACATGTTGCCATGGTTGAGCACTTCATGGTTCAGCCTCTCTTAACACCAGATTCTGTCATAAGCTCAGGGAACAGCTTGTAACATTTGTTAAGAGGTGAAGGAAACATCTGTTTTTGTTTTGGTGGTTCCCCCCCCAAAGTCTTCTCTTTTTTGACCCAAAGGTCAGTGGTAAAGCATACTCACATAGTGTTCAAATAGACTAAGTTCAAATTTAGTTGTTCCCTAGACAATCAACGAGCCTCATTTCCTGTACCCCTCCAAACACCAAAATCCCATTCTTATTTTCTGTTCCGCTGTCAAAATTACTGTGTCCCCGGGGCTGTTTCTGCAGATTTCTCGTGTATCAGATACAAAAAGTCTACAACATATGGAGAAATACATGGAAAGAAAAGAGTAGAGCAAATTAAATGCCTCAAAGGATGCCAGAAAAATGCTGTTGTAGTCTATTCAAACCATACATGTATCTTCTCGGGTAGCTGAATTTAGGTAAAATGTGCCAAACATTCGAGATGACTCACGCCCTCTGAGTCACCTCCGCTCTGTAGACCCTCCTATAAGCATTGATGGGGGAGATGACTACAAAGCCCACGTCACATAAAAAACCCCACAAGATCCCACCATGCAGGAAGACGGCCAGTTTCTTTGTCCACAGTGGATTCAAAATGTCACAGCAAATGTTTCAACTCTGCCTCTTTTTTGAATGACAAATTTTCAGAGGATCGAATGCACCTAGGAGATCTCTGTATTAAGTGAGTCGTCGTCTTTGAAAGAAGCCATTTCACCAAAAGGATGCTCTGTAAAGGACAATTCTTTCTGCTAAATCCATGTAAAAACAAAGCAATCGCCCACAAAGCAGCCCTAGCCCAAATTTAGACGGCCACACAAAATAAAGAAAACAATCAACCTCCTTTTCCCATAACAGTTCTCCAAGCAGAGAACTCCTCTCCAAAAGGCAGGAATCTAGCCACTTCCCAAAGTTTCCTGGGCTCTTCAGCATTGTTATAGGTTTTCCATGGAAACCACTGAGATAGTACAATGAACAAGACAAAGCCCTAAGATTGATGAGAGATTAGTAAGTTGATGCAGTATCTAAAATGTCCAGTATTTTCACCCTAAACAGGCACCAAAGTTAGGTAAGAGAGATGTCTGTTCAGGCTACTTAGGGCAAGAAATGATTTGAGTCTTCTCTGGAGAGGAATGTAAACAAGAGCTTAAATCTTAATACAGACACCTAAGTTTAATTTCTACAGTTGTATACAGACTGTGTTGTACTTCTGGGCTTTAAAAACTGTTCTTCTAGAAACTTACAAAACCCAACATTAAGTGAGAATAAAAATGATACACCTCTGTGACCGATTCTGCCCTTTTTGGCTAAATAGTCTCAGGACCTTTAACTCAGTAATTTATACATGGATTATCGAAACATCATGACTTCAGTACTGCTTTCCTCTGCAATAGTTTCCTCTTTAAAATGTTCTTTTCTCCACTCTGACCCTTACCTTTCTGCATAAAGTATGATTTGGACTGAGAGGCAACCCTTAATGCTTTTCTAACACAGCAGAATTCACAATTAAGTAATCCTGCAAGGTGCCACAATGCTGTCAACAGTACCAAAAGTGGCACAGGCACCGACCGACCAGGCGTATCTAGCATATGTACGGCAAAGGGAGTGCTGATGTGTGAACATGCACCAGCAGTGAGCAGCACTTTCAGATGCTCACAGCTCCCCAGACCAGCTTGCAGAAGCAGGAAGGAGAAGTGAATGTGCATGCAAACACAGGAATGGTCACACTAGTCAGACCAAAAGCCCTCCAGCATGCGATGAGTTTGATTCTTCAGGTATACTATTTGGAAAGGTACCACAGAGATTAGGAATTCACTTTTTCCATAACATCTAACGGATACAAATGCTACTTGCGCCACCAATAACCTCATTTGTATTCTCTGAATTTGGTCAAAATAAAAACAGGAATGAATTGTGGTTTACAAATAGCATAATTATTTTTAGGTCTTTGGACTGAGCAAAGTGTATTTAAACAACTAATGCAAGAATCAATGAACTTGATCCATGCTGTGTTTCGAGCGTACTGTGCTGTTTCCACATGACAGTCTGCCTGTATCATCTGTTGTCTCTAAAATGCAACCAGTGTACCTGGGTGTCCTGTTTTCAGCTGGAAAATTTTCTTCCTAGTAGCAGGCATAGTGCTGTGTTTTGGATTTAGAATGAGAAGAATGCTGATAGCACACTGATGTTTTAGTTGTTGCTAAGTACTGCTTATGCTAGTCAAGGACTTGTCAGCTTCCCATGCTCTGCCAGGTGCACAAGAAACTGGGAGGGGGCACAGCCAGGACAGCTGACCCAAATTGGCCAAAGGGCTATTCCATACCATATGGCATCATGCTCAGTATAGAAACTGGTGGGGGGGTGGCCAGGGAGTAGTGATCGCTGCTCGGGAACTGTCTGGGTATCGGTTGGTGGGTGGTGAGCAATTGCATTGTGCATCACTTGCTTTGTATATTATTACTATCATTATTATATTGTTGTTATTCTCATTACCATTTTACTGTATTTCAATTATTAAACTGTTCTTATCTCAACCCAGGAGTGTTTCTCACTCTTACTCCTCCGATTCTCTCCCCCATCCCATCGGGGCAGGGGGAGTGAGTGAGCGGCTGCGTGGTACTTAGTTGCTGGCTGGGGCTAAACCACGACACTGGGGCTATAGCTATGGACTTATTTAAAAGTAACTTCTCAGCCAGAGGCTGAACTCACTATCATTCAAGCAAATCTCTTATTGACCTAGATCTGCCTCAGTAAGAATGTAAGCTGAAACACAAAATGTAGGAAGTAAAACTTAACTGTTTTTCCAGAGAGGGCTGCATCCACAGTTCTGAAAACTAGTCTAAAGGGGAAAATCCTCTTTAAAGAAAAGAATGAGTGTAAAATACAGAGGTATAATAGCTATAGTTTCCTCATACTTGGCAATGTAATGTGTTCTATAAATCGTAAGAAAACAGGGGGGAAAAATGATTTAAAAATCAATTCCCGTATCAGTTCACAGGATAAGCACATCCAAAAGTAGGAACATGTTATACTGTGAGCCTTAATAAATTAATAAGCTATTCTTCAACTAAGCACATACTACTTTACAGTTGAATTAAGAGTAGTCAGGTTTGGAATTATAGTTGGAGTTAGTATGCTATTACACTTGCTGAGAACAGAAATTTTGTTTTGTGTATCTGCAGGTTAAATATGTATAGGTTTTTGGGAATTTCAATAAAGTATGTCCCAGAATATCTCTGGGCTACATTTTATATGAATAAACACAACCCCCCAATGGTATATCTAATGCATATTTACACAAATTAATTATTTCTTCAGGGAATCTTATGAACAAAACATAAAGCACAGTCCTCTCAGCATATACTGAACAGTGCATCCAGTTTTTCAAGTGGAGTGAGGTGACAGTGATGCTCTTAAATCTCTGTCTTCAAGATGTCAAAATCTGTAATTATCAAGGGTCATTGTTCACCTGCTAGGGTGCTAAGAGGACTGGGTACTGTGAAAATTATGACATATTCTGTTTGCATGCATCTGTAACCTGCAAAACAATGATTTTAACCTCTCAGCTTGCACAATACATACCATGCTGTTCAGAAGTATGAATGTATCTGTGCCAAAGAAACTTAACAACCATCACAGGAAGACAATTAAATTGTCAGCAACTTAAGCAACATGGTTTACCTATGCTGAAGAAAAGCAATATCCAGCTTCCCACCCCAGCCAAATGGTATGATCTTGGGGAATACAGAAGAAGGAGTGTCAGTATTTAATTATAAAACTTTCTAGGACCAAAACGAGCCACAATAACATGCAAAACCAACATATTCCTGGTTAGTCCTGGGCAGTCCAATGATAAATATGATTAACACTTCCAAAAGAAAGAGAGCACTGTCTCTGAACTGAAATGCTAAGAAGGGAGCCACGTTTTCTTGGGATAGGGTTCCCCTCAAAACGAATGATTCACAGCCAGCAGCAGTAGCACTCAGCCACTGGGTTTGTCTCTCTTCCCTCCCACCAAGTCCTACACAGCTGCTTCAGCATCCATCTTAACATGCCACGCATCTTGAATTCCTGCCTTCATGAGGGAGGTAGATGCTGAGGCTCTATTACCAGAGACAACCAAACTCAAGAACAACAGAAAAACATTTCACAACATCCTTTGCAAGATAAGAACTCTTCTGCTGAGCAGCTGGCTTGTTACATGCATCTTCTTCCTACCGTTCTATGCCCAGGAGTATGGCAAGCTAAGAACCACAGTACGAAATTAATGCAGTCTTCATGCTCTATTTAAGAGTTCCCACTTAGCAGTGACTGTTTTTGCCAGCCTATGAAATTGCTAGATAAACACTGTAGAAGGTCTCTTCAATTAGTCCAAGATTGCAATGCAACAACAGATTTAAAAGTATTGAAATTAAACTATGATAACGATCTCAGTAGTGCTAATCTGGAGGAGTTGGTCTGTGCTGTTTAAAGCCTTTGTAACGGCCAGCATTTCTGGATGCAGCATATTTTGTCAGATAAATATATAATGAACTAAGAAAAAAAAACCTCAACAGTATAAAAAGAATTCACAAGACTATGGCCCACCAAGACCAGCGACTTAAACCACAGTAGTACAGGGAAAGATCAGCAAAGCCCAAAGGGCCTTTCAAAGCATTTTCAATTTTTCTATCTGTTCTGATGTTCATTTTCCACTAATGTTGAATGGAGTTTATTTTTTCTAAGACTTATCTTGTATTTATCATATTCACCATGTATCTGAAGCACTGTATGTTTCAGCAAAAGCCTGTTAACTCCTTACCTGTTTTATAAAAAAAAGGAATGTTGAACAGGACAAAAGATCATCTTTTCTCCTAGAAAAGTGTTCTGAAATTTTGAGCTATTAGACAAACTGCAACTACAAATGGGCAAATACAGCCTCAAATTTGATATCACTTTGGAAAAGCATTATAGCTGTCACTGCCCACATCACTGTTCCACGACTGAAGAAATAACTGAAAATAGTGGGTGACTGCCTCGTCAGCATTATGCAAGTTATTTTAAAGGAGCATAAATGAATACATATAAAGTTTAAAGTTATAAAAGAAATAATCAGATTTAAACTCACCATCATGTGAATATTTACATCATAAGCACCCTACAAAGGCCTGCAGCAGAAATTTTTATCAGGGTCACCAGGATGCTATTTCTGTGAAGTCCCAATAAAACATTAAGAGCTCTATGTGCAGGAGGCCAAGGGGGCAGAAAACAGTGAGAAGGAACTGAAGGCTGGAACAGAATTCAGCAGCTCCTGACAGCCACATACACTTACAATATCCCAAACTGTCAAGGCCAACAGGGTAGCAAGCCAGTTTGAAAAAAAACCAAAACAAACAAACCCCACAAACAAAAAAACCCCAGGGAATGCATAGCTTGGATTTAAAACTGGAAGGCTGGTAATGCTTGTCATGACCTCCTAAGCAAACACCTTCAAATATTACACTCTGCAAGACCCACCAGAATGGGTTTTTGGTGTTTATATTATTATGCCCAGAGGATAGGATGCTCTTGGAAAGCATTAAGATGAAGTCTGAATTCCCACTCTGCCTCATTTAATTCACTGGCACAAAGTGAGATCTTCCATTCCAGGACAGCACCTTAGCCATCAGGCTGTCAGATATTCAGAGGCAAGTCTCTTCCAGCGAGGCTCACTGTAGGACTCCGCTCTGAATGGAGCCCGAGTGTCCATGCAAGAGGCAGAGACTGAAATGATTATCATGCTCCTGTGAGCTTTAGGAGATCTTGATGCAAATTCCTTACCCAAATCAGAGTAAGGATCTGAAAACATGTGCTACGTTCCAGGTGAATCTCCTAATACGGATATAATATACAGGAGTCTCACTCCAATTCTTCATGAGAGCAGTCATGCTCAAATAGACATCTAACTCAAGAGAGGATAAAGAGTTCAGAAAACTGAGCAAAAACAAGACAAGAGACAGGAAAAGCTGACAGACCCTTAGTCTAAGTCTAAGTCTAAGTCTAAGCCTTAGTCTAAGTCTAATCTAAATTCCTTGGCTTGCTGGCCTCTGAAGATCCCAATTTATGATACAAGTGACTGCGACCACACTTGTCCCCGAGAGGCAAGTCTTGGATGTGAAAAGCTGCAACAGCGAGACTCTTTTCTGACGCTAGCTACGTATCTCAACCAAGGCCTGCAGATAAAACTTGGGGAAAACAGCAATTCACTTTTAATGCCTTTTGTGGCACTGACAGGCAGCCAATGGATAGCAAATGACCTGAAGAGGTGATGCTCTTTTTGAAAACAATATGAGTAGTGACACTAGAAAATTTAACTAGCAGTCCTTCTATCATTTAGTTTTGTAACATGACCAATGTGAATCCTTTCTAAAACTGATTAAAGCCTAAACAAAACCCTTGTCTCATTACATGAAAATCAGACTGTAAATCTGTCTGTAAACCAGAAACTCAAACAATTTAGTTCTCTCCACAGAATGAAATGCAACAGGACAACCCCTGGAAAGGATTTGTAAGTGAACAAAAAGAAGTATAACTCAGTAAAATTCAAAAGGCTGGAAGTAGGCCAGAATTCATTGAAGTGAATAATACGGGCTGCAAACACCAGAACTGGTAGTGACTATTAGCAGACCTGGGTCCAAATACATCTGTAATGGTTCCCAAAAAAGCAAAAACTGATTTCCGGATACAGCTGTAATTTAAACTTGGAAGCTTTGTTCAATTTCATGCTTACCTGACTATAAAGAGCCAAAAATGCATCCATTTCTATATTTTCCAGGAGATCTTCAAGCACCGCGCAATTCCATTGCTCATCTCTCAAGCTGAAGTGAAAGACAGAATAAATATTGAAAGTTTCCCAGGCGCAATGACTGTATTACAGGAAACAGTATCTGAAAATCATCCATTCAGGAAGCGTATCTTTCTGTCAGCCAAGTTGGATGAGCACCATAACTTCTAAAATAAGCCAACTTCTCGTCCTTTCTCCCCTGAACCATGAAGCAAACGTCACAGAAGAATCTAAGGCTATGCTGTTGCACACAATTCAAATCCGGAATCGCTCCAAAGCAACATGATTCAACCTGTCCCCATCCTCTTCTTTAAATTTCATCACCACATTTTATGGCAAATTGTGGAACTTTTTGTTGCTGGAATATAATCCTAAATGGTTAACTTCCTCCCTACAGGTGATGTTTTTGTTTCTGGACCAAATCATGAAGCCATCCTTATGTCATTTGGGAAAAGTACAGAACTTGTTTCTTCCATTGTTTTCAAGTAAATAGTAAAGACTAGTTGCAGTTTCTTTGAAGGCTTCACTGATATAGCTCTACAGTAGTATCCACAAGCCAGTAACCTATCTGCTCTTCTAGTGACTCTTTACTTCTGCAACAGGAGAGTCGTTAATCTACATCGAGTAGAGCTCCAGCCCTTTCAGAATTAGAACAGACTTACTAGTGCAATAACTCCACTCAAAGCCTATCAAAACCCTCTTTGTAATGGAAAGCGCCCTCTCAGGATCTGACATGAACCTTGAAATGTGGTAGGCTTTTAATACTGTGCAATACACATGGAAATGTAATTTCTAACTCCTGTAACCCTAATGAATGTAATACAATACTTTGCAATTTTACAAATTATCACCCGTTTTTGCTAGGCAACCTTCACGACAAGACAAATATTTCTATATACCTCCCAAGAGGTTTTGGGTTTTTTTTCTGTCACTGATACCTTTACTTAAAAACTAGCCAGGGAAAAGTGAAATTGAGCCTGTGTCTGAAGGAGAGTTTATATATCCCATCAAAAATGATTGCGTGACAGGGAATTCAGTCTGCAGTGTGACAACGGAGATTGAAATTCAAGTTAAATTGTCTCAGCTACTTCCTCTGACCCCAGCAGATCAGGTTTCATTGAAGTCCCTACCTATCTTCTTGGGAGACAAAGGAACAGGATTAAAATTCTCTTCCTTCTTGCTGCTAAGGAGTATTGCTATTTTTCCACTGTCCCTGTCAAGAAATGGTGATTGCATTGCAACACATCATAATCTGTATGTAACTAAGTTATTATTATTTCATGTTTCTTATTTCAATATTCCCAAGACGACTCAGTTATGCTCTGGGCCACATCACAAAAATGCACTGTTCAAACACAGATGTATCATCTCTCCCCAACACAGCAGAACATTCAAGCCTGCTGTTTCTCTGTGGTATCTTATGGTCTATAAGGACTGCAGTAACTTAGTAAAACCTGAGACCAAAGCACTTACCTTTGCTGGTGCAGATGTATAAATTGCCTACATTTATTCATGGCCTGTCTTAGCAGAACTGTCACCTGTCTGTCTGCATTCGTTTCCACAGCTTCACTTGAAAGTCCCAATCCATCCAGAGTCCACCTCTGCCTACTCATTAGATGTTGCTGCTGCTGAGCTGACTCCTTATGCAACATCTCATACTCCAGCTTCCTGTCAAGTTCTTCTATCTCCTAGAGGTTGAAAACACATAATGATAAAAAGTCATAATTTAACTTGGAAGAACAAATTTCATTTGGAGTGAAGAAAAAAGATGGTATCAGAATTTCTGATACCAGTTTATTAATTTCTCATTCTACCCAGCCACTTGCAGTCATTACACTTTCCAATTCATTCCATGGCTTCAGTAAACATGACTGGCACGCTATGAGTACCAGAACAATGCCGAAAGATACGAGTCAATTTTCATTGCATTAAAGGTCAATGCTCTCTGAAGCCTTCCACTGTAGAGGACATCTAGGAAGTACACTACCAGCATGGCTGAGATCCAAACAAAAGAATGGCACCATTAGAATTCATTTATAAGCTGCATAAAACCACTGAAATGGCCTGAGAAACTCACACTGACTAGTTTTAGCTAAAAGCAACCTCTTTGCAGAACACCCTTACACTTACTGCATAAAAGACCATAATTCCAGATTAAATTATTTTTAATATTCCATCTCCATGCAACTTTCACTATTTCCTACATATTTAATACAAATTTAAACAAAACTGGAAGCATATAAGCATTCTAACTGCCATTCTAAGAGAAACTCTGTAGAGATGATAGCATTAAAATTTAACCAGGAGTTTCCACAGCAATAGCTGTCTAATAATGCCCCCTAGGAAAGACGTTTTGCTCTTAAAAACCCATTTTGTTGTTCTACTCCAGTGCTCTCCCAAGCCTCACTTGGATGGCTGCAAATAGCAGATGTAAAAAAACAAAGAAAAAAAAAATCCTTATCAATAGAGAGCACTAAAGTATTAAAAAAAGATTAGAAAACTGGCACATACCAAGTATGTAATAAATACGATGAAGGGAAGAGGCCTTTCCAAAGTTTCTACTATTTAAACTGTATGAGCATGCTTGGAGGGAGATAGACAAGTAGGAGGCTGTATATATAATCCTTAAAAAGTCAATGATTAACACTTATCATGTGATTATGGATTTTACTGTATGGATAGCACTACAACATGAACAATTTGGTAACACAGTCATGACAATTTATACACTATCAACCCACAATCACTTCCCAATTGTCTTTCTTGTGATCAACAAAACTTTAATATTAACTAGCCACCAAAGTACTGCTCTTTCTGACTGTAGATCTCTGGATGCTACTATAATAAAAATAAGTAACAATAATACACAATCTTCCCTAGCTCTAATACTTTCCTTCTCTTTATTTCTCAGTGCATTGAAGTGCACATAATCACAGAAATTAAAGGCTGGGCCACCAGGAGCTGCAAACCAGCACAGCTAAATAAAAGTTAAATAAGCTACTGTGCTAGTTGCTGCCTCCTAACAGGAATTTTTCCTTTTCACAACTTCATTACTTACAGGATTACGTGCTTCTAAAATCTGAATACATTCCGATTTTGACAGGGTTTTTGACGTGCTCAGTTGTTCAAAGAGCAAAGCTTGTACATTTATGATAGCAGTATACAGCTCCAACATTTTGGATTTTTTAACAGTCTTCTGAAAGGCTAAAGAAGCAATATACTCTCCAAGTTTATTTTCCAGACTGCGCAGCTGACTCTCTTTCTCAAGCAGCAACTCATGCTTAACCTAAAAAATACCAAAACACAAAAGATAACAAGATTAACAGAAAACCTTACATGCATGCTTATGATTTTATTACTCTGTAATTAACAAGCAGGATTAAAGCAGCAAAGGAATCAATGCTGTTATCTTATAATGTAATACATTGTTTTAAAAAGTGCTTTTAACAATAAATTCCAAGTGTTTACCGTGTTTAAGTGATCGAAAAAATACTACAGTAAGGTCAGATATTTCAAAGAGATCAGGCTTTGTTTTAGGGCAGTCATAACTTTAATACTGAATACTAACCTAAAATAGAGGGTCTATATAATTTTTAATATAATAAAAGTAAAGATTAAAAATATAAAGAAACCTGTGCTTACCTATGTGATTGGTTAAATGGGAAGATAAAATGCATTCTTCTGTTCAGCAAAAATAGAAGATTTGTAGAAAGACTGTATTTAGTTTCAAATTGTCAAGTGTCAGTTAATATTGACCAGTGAAATTCAACCTACTATTCTTTAAGCAAATAGCCAAAAATCCTCTTATATAAAACAAAGTTGAACTGTAAATCAAGAGTCTACTAGTAATGGATTTCAAACAAGATTAATACTGGATTGAATGGACATCAAACAGGATTAAATCAAAATGATTTAATTCAACAATGTTGCTGCCACACATCTGATGGGACATCCACAGAAATTATTCAAGGGTGAAAGGCAAGCATGGCACATGCAAGCACACAATCAAATGCAACGCAATTGATGAGCTCTCCATGCTATACCACTGACATTCACAGCCAGGGATATTGCCACTGTGAGCATTTTTCTGCAGGACAATGTGGATAGTAGCCGGCTGCAATTACCCTCTTTAGATACTTCCATCTGAGCTTGTCACTCTAAGCTCCCTTTATAGTCAAAGAAAAGGAAAAGGTACTTCTCGGTATGTTTCATATCCTAAAAAATGTTTTTCCACCAGTGTATAAGTGTGGATGTCTAGGTTAGGTATTGATGGCTACACTGCATATCTAACATTTGGGTGGCTGAATCCTCAAAGACAGTAAATAATTATCAGGTTGGTTTTATTCTCTCTCCCTGTATTCCCCCCAATCCAATTTCTTGGCCCATGTAAGAGAGAGAAGACACAGAGAGAAAGCACATGCAGTCATGAGAGCTCCAACTCCACTACTTAGTATTGGTATCAACTGCTGCCCTGTTACACACTGGATTTAAAATAAAGCTAAGCGCAGAAACAGCCCATCTGTACACTGCTGGGTATCAGAGTACAAGGTTTTTCCTCACTCCATCTCTAAATTCTCTTTTGGTCCTGACAAATCTAATCTGATAGGTTTCACAGCATACAAAAAAAAAAAGTTTTCAGAAATCAGCACTTTCAGAAGTTTCCAGTAGTATGTATTTTAACAGAAATGCTCAAGTGACTACTGCCTGTGACACAATGGAAGAACCACAGCCATCAAAGGAGGCATCTCAAAAGGTTTTAAATAAGTTTTGGTTAAGTTTGCTATCACCATGGCACCTGAGAGCAGGTACTCACATTTGCATTCTATGGAAAAGTATTTATCCAATCAAGTTGGGCCTCTCTCTTAAAGAACAGGCAGACATGAATGTCCCTATTTAATTAAGGTACCTACATGGTTAGTATCTTAGCATGGTAGGCATCCTGTGGCATACCTTTACACATGCAGTCTTAACCTCTCTACAGTTTTACCAGTCTATAAAATCAGAATAATAAAAACCAATAGTATTTGCCCTGCAAGCGTGAACTACAACACTGTAAAGGTCAACTGCACTCTTTAGACACTGTATGACTTCCCATTGGCACAAGACCTGATTTTGCCCCTCAGGATATCTTTGCACAAATAGAGATGGTATGTACTCCAGACATTAAAACCTTATTAACTTTCTATTTATGCTAATCAGAATTACACATTATTGACTCCATTCATGATTAACTTTAAAGGAGCATTTAAGGAGACTTCCACCAAGTTTTTAGAGCCCCAAGATGATAACTATGTAACATGACGGCCATGAATTTTCTCTGGAAATTTTATTGGTAAGGGACCTGCTAAGAGTGATTGCGTATTGTACAGATTCTATTATCCAGTAGATAGAGCTAAATTTAAAATGTGATTTGGAACCACATATGCTTGCGATATTCTCATTCATGCTCATGTGATATTCTCCAAAGTCTCCATTACATCACCTGGACTGTCCTTGAATGCAAGAGATAGTAGGAAATATTTCCTGAAGGTAACCTAACGTGAATTAAGCTAATTACAACATGAGTAAGAAATCATCCTACAGACACTAAGCAGAGGCAAGATTCATTTCCTTGGTATCTTTAACAAATCTCCATCTTAAAAGACAGACATTGTCTCTCAACATTACTGTTAATCTAACTAATCAATCTTGACTAATGTAGGTGTGTGACACTAAATAGTAAGTAAGCACATGGGTTACAAATAAACATATGGGATATTTGAGCTAGGAGGAGATCATACTGGAAATATGGTAACCAAAATGCCAAAAACTAAGCTGTTATTTTTGAACATGGGAGGCAAAGATCTCCAGTGAAAAGCAAAAGAGATGGCCAAAATTGCGAGTTTATGGAAAAAGAGCTGAGCTGCCCTCCAGTACTTGTTCAAAAAAAGTAGATGACATTTACCTTAGGACAGATCCAGAAATATCCATTGTTTGTTTCTATGTTTCAGTTTTCAGTAAAAAAAAATTCAATAATAATAATAATAGTTTTTTATATCTATCTTCTATGTTCTTTGCAGGCAGGCAAGAAAGCTATTAAAGTGAATTTGAGGCCTTCTGTTTTCTGCAGAATGCTTTTTACTGAAAAACAAGTAACTTTAGCATCTCCCATTTAAGCTCACAGCGGTTCACAGGCATTCGAAGGTCTACACTGTACTCCAGCAGCACCGTTCAGAAATCAAAGATAAAAACTTCCACAGAACATCCTACAAGTCACAACTTTGATATAGACTGCACAAAACAGCCAATCCCACCCTAACTCAGTTTTTTGGGGGAGGTTGGTTTGTTTGTTTTGTTTTATTTATCTTGTCAAAGCAAATTTATCTTCAAAATCCAAAGTGTTATTTCAAGATATTCTTATGACCCCGTATTGGGTCTGGCTGAGATGGAGTTAGTCTTCCCCAAAGCAGCCCTCATAGTGCTGTGCTTTGTATTGGTGTGTTATCAACACCTTTCTAGCTACCAGTGTTTTGGCTACTGCTGAGCAGTGCTCGCACAGCATCAAAGCTGTCTCTCCAACATTTCCCCCCCTCAGCAGTAGTCTTGGGAAGGAACATAGCCAGGACAGCTGACCCAAACTGACCAAAGGGATATTCCATACCATATGATGTTGGCTCAGCAATAAAAGCTACGAGAAAAGGAGGAGGAAGGGGGGGCATTCGTTATTTACATTTGTCTTCCAGAGGTACCGAAGCCCTGCTTCCCAGGAGGTGGCTGGACATCACCTGCTGATAGGAAGTAGAGAATAAAATCTTTGTTTTCTTTTTTGCTTCTGTGTGCAGCCTTTACTTTTGCATTAAACTTCCTTTATCTTGACCCACGAGTTGGGTTTTTTTTTCCCATCTCATTTTCTCCCCACCTGTCCTGCTGAGGCAGGGAGTGATAGAGCAGCTTGGTGGCACCTGGCATCCAGCCAAGGTCAACCCACCACAGAGCCAGTGACATAAGACTAAGGCCTAGAAGCAAGACTATTCCACACCTCAGTGTCAAGGCAAACATTTAAAACAAAAATAAAGAAAAAAAGTCTTTCTTCAAAAGCCTGTGCACAAGACTAATTTCTCAAATAAGACTCAAGTTTTTGTTCTGAAAGGCACACTTATACTACTGATCACTGTGACACAAGACAATGTTCTCAAAAGCAATTAACAATTTTCAGAGCTGTATTGTCCGACTGTCCAATTTTTTAAGGTTTCAGTTGTGAAGTTTCCATTGACTTGCGCTCACTCCTCTTTTCAGAGGTAAAAGTTGTTGTATTCTTAGGTGATTCTTAAAGAGAGGATGGAATGGAAGCGAGTCCCTAACAGTAAACCCAACATGTTAACAAATACCAGAAGAAATAGCTTCTGAAGGAATGCAAGGAATTTATATCCAATTCGGCCAGCCACTTAATACTTCGCTAACAACAGCTACTATCTAGCAAGGTGTTCAGGAAGACGCATCACTACAGCAGGTATCACTTTAAGGGGCAATTCATATTAGAAATTAACCAGGTTGGACAACAAATGCCACAAGTCACCTTTCAAAACTTGGGCAAAGTTGAGTTTTGCATTTACTTAAATGCAGGAAAATGAAGATGGATGAGAACCACCAATGCTTTTGTCGCAAGACTAAATAATTTATATTATTATTTTCATTACAATATTCCTTACAATTCATTACAATACAGCTATTCAAGGAATGAAAAAAAAAAATTCAAGCAGACCTACCTGACTAGAAGTAAACAGATCCATTTTCAAAAGAACTAATGTTTTAGAGTCTATGTGATGCTCCCTATTCAATGTATTAGGGCAGCTTCTTAACTAACAGAATTATAACACTACTAGCTTGAATGAATTATGACAACATACACACACTGAGGAGATGGTCCATTGGACAGGCTGGATGGATGGGCTGAGGCCAACTGTATGAGATTCAACAAGACCAAGTGCCAGGTCCTGCACTTCGGTCACAACAACCCCATGCAACGCTACAGGCTTGGGGAACAGTGGCTGGGAAGCTGCATGGCCGAAAAGGACCTGGGGGTGCTGGTCGACAGCCAGCTGAACATGAGCCAGGTGGCCAAGGAGGCCAACAGCATCTTGGCTTGTATCAGGAATAGTGTGGCCAGCATCAGCAGGGAGGTGATTGTCCCACTGTACTCAGCACTGGTGAGGCTGCACCTGGAATACTGTGTTCAGTTTTGGGCTACAAGAAAGACCTTGAGGTGCTGGAGCGTGTCCAGAGAAGGGCAACGAAGCTGGTGAAGGGTCTGGGGCACAGGCCTTATGAGGAGCGGCTGAGGGAACTGGGGTTGTTTAGCCTGGAGAAGAGGAGGCTGAGGGGAGACCTTATCGCTCTCTACAACTACCCGAAAGGAGGTTGTAGTGAGGTGGGTATTGGGCTCTTCTCCCAAGTAGCTAGCGACAGGACAAGAGGAAATGGGCTCAAGCTGTGCCAGGGGAGGTTTAGATTGGATATTAGGAAAAATTTCTTCACAGAAAGGGTAGCCAAGCATTGGAACAGGCTGCCCAGAGAGGTGGTGGAGTCCCCATCCCTGGAAGTGTTCAAAAAACGGGCAGACGTGGCACTTTGGGACATGGTTTAGTGGGCATGGTGGTGTTGGGTTGATGATTGGACTCATGATCTTAGAGATCCTTTCCAACCTTAATGATTCCTAGTTGTTACTTTCATTATAAATGATCCAGCCACCAAGCCAGGAAACATGAAATTCATTATTACTCTACCCTTAATTGGTTTAGTTTGGACTTGGTAATGTTAGGTTAATGGTTAGACTGGAAGATCTTAAAGGTCTTTTCCAATCTAAATGATTCTATGATCTTTTCTTCCAGCTTCTATTCACACATCTAAGATACTGGCTGCCAGAATACACACATTCTTACAATATCTCAAAAAAGGGGAAAATACATGCTTGAGGTATGTGGGTTTTTTTTATAAGACACAAAATTAGTAATATCTGAAGGCTGCCTTTGTGGTTTAGGAACAGAATGTGCTATAAACTTTTAAAAATGCAGATAAAAAAATTACACAGAAATGTTTTGACAGGTGTGTGCACACAATTTAAAGTTTGCTTCTTCCTTCACAGGAGGCTCAGTTTCAGACACAACGATTTTAAATGAATTATACATATATGAAATCTGGGGATGAATGAATAATGAATATATGAATGAGTAAATGCCTGATCACCTTTAGTGTAAGCTTGAACCCATTAAAATGAATAATGAATAAGGATGGAAATGCAGTTTGACAACTCAAGTTCACTTATAAGGAGACACAAGAACGTATATTTTAATTGCAGCTGAATTCAAAGGCAAAAGAGATGACACTGATCATCAACACACTTATAACTTTGTCAACCACTTCAAAAAACAGGATGTTTATATTTTTTCAGTATATTCCATGAATCATAAGATTTATGGTCCAAACTGCAAACCCAGATACTATTTGCATATTACAAAGTGCGAAGCCATACATTAAGCATGCCCAAATACATGGGAATGATGTTCAGCTTTATCATTCAGCATCTATTCAACATTATACAGTAAATTAATGGCTCTTAACCAAACAAAATGTTGCATTGCCCAACTGGTACTACTATCCACCCCTAGCCACCTAAGTTTCTTTCTGTCTCTTGTCAGCTCTGAAATCACAGCACTGCAAACAGAAATACATCCGTGAAAACCAAAGCTTGAAAGTAGACCTGACTTCAGTGTGACATAGAAGGTGATTTCAGTAGAAGCTGGATCAAATATTGATTACAAACTAAATTATAAACTAGTTATAAACTAATATCCCCTGGCCATTCTTGAAGCCTTTTATCATACCAAACAGAAGACTGCTTGACATTGTACTATTTGACATAATATTATCAGAGTGTCAAACTGCTTTGGTTATGATGAATCAGCTCCCGTAGATCTGGAGATTTGCTGCTGATTGAACCTGAAACATCCAAACTACACAAAAAAATGCCAATGCCGTAAATGCACTATGCTTAGTCCATTGCTTGAAAGCGCTGACTTCTGAATTCCACATGTAAGTTCAGACTAATTACTAGTGTTGTCTCAGTCCTAAATACTACAAATAAAGGGAATAATCTGAAAACATACTTGATTACCTGCAACCCCAAAGACACTTCTCATGCAAGTCTTACTATTGGGTCATTTAAGCCCAGCTGGGAAAATAGCCTAAAGAATGCCAGTATTTTTACCAGTGTGTTTCTTCTGAGATAGGCAACTGCTATTTCAGAAAGGAACAGATACTTCCTCATGCACAAGACAGCTCAAAACAGCTACGAAACACAAAAGAAGTAGATACAGCCTGCTTTTGAAGATTTTCACGGCAAGGTCAATGATACTTTCAGGTGCTCCAAGACTAGGCTTCTAGCTTCTTGCTGTGGCCTCCCAGCTCACTACCTCTTGTCTGAGTTGTTCTTCTGTCATACCTGTTTCACAGTATTACAAAATGCATCCTGCTGCTGCTTTCATAAGCATTAGCTGGAAAACATTTTACAGCCATCCTGTAGCAAGACAGAACCCACGATACCGTGTGAAGTTTGCAGGAGAACAGCAGCAGTGAAGGCAGAAATACAGCAGAGGTGTATTGCTCTGTCATCCTTTTTCTCTGCCTTGAATTGGTTGTGCAACTTCAGATGGTTAATTTTGAGTTAGATGATAAAAGTGTTCACATTAATGCAAAATTTAGAAGCGTAAGATTCAACCAATTGCAACAGCCAAAAGAAAGAAATTCGACTTCTGCGATCAGCATAAGGCTTATTGCTATATTTATGTGTCCTAACGATAATGTGAGAACTAATGATTTTCCTTAACAATAGTTTAGCTTCCTTACTGAGAAACATCCAAAGCATTTGGCTTTTTCTAACTAACATGCAGCCACGCAATTAGAACAACAGGTATCCCAGATGGGATATATAAAACTGAAACAATGAGGCTTAGAGAAGCTAACTTTCCAATTTTAAAACAAGATTCTAGCAAAAAAGTAAGGCAATAGTCATACCAAACAAGTATTCAGTACTTTTTGTAACATAAGAGCTTAGCCCATACTTGGTTGTAAAAAAAAAAAAAAAAAAAATCTAAATTTTGGAGGTCACGGCATTAAGTATTGCAGCCAAAAAATCTAAATTTTTGAGGTCAGGGCATTCGGTATGGCAGCCAAAAACTTAAATGCCTCCATTAAAGGTTTGGGTCATTCTGGGACCAGAATTATTAAATTATTAAAGAGTGCCAGAACACACTTCCATACTTGTTGCATTCTTGCCCAAGCACCTGCTCTCACTTTCAAAGACTCTGTGCTGGACATGTGCTTTTATCATCTGCAACCAATACTAACAATATGTTGCTCTCACATAAAAGTGAAATTATTTCTGAATAAACATGCTGACACAGTATTTTTCTTTCCTCAGAATACAAGTATAAAAAACATAGGAAAGAGGTGTAAAACCAGAATTTTGTCCAAATTGGTACTAACATTGATATTGCAATAATTTGTGAAACTGTTTTTATCTATCAATTTTAACTACCAATGGCACCTGCTTGCTCTGCATAGTTCTTACAGCTGAGCACCACCTATGTCTAACACAGTTATCACTGCAAAGTTCCTCTGATACACAAAAGTAGTATTACCCATATTTTACAAGTGGGAAAGAGAAGGAGAGAAAGGTTAAGGAACACGAACAAGACCTCATGGAACATCTGCTGGCAGAGAAAGAAAAAGCCGCCAAAATCTCATATTGGCATTGACTCCACTCATTCCTTAAGGATTAACTTTAGACTGGGGCTGTGAGCCTTTAAGGGATACCAACCAGAATCAACGCTCCCTTTCAATAAGCTCTGTACAAATAAACTCAGCCCCTACCCAAGAAATGTTTGGATCTAAGAACACATTTCTGGGTTTTCAGTAGTGTTAGGAGAGTTCCAAGAACTTAATATTGCTCAACTGAAGTATGCAGTGAAACACCTTTCAGCAGCATGTGCTCGTAGCCCAGAAAGCCAACCGTATCCTGGGCTGCATCAAAAGCAGCGTGGCCAGCAGGTCGAGGGAGGGGATTCTGCCCCTCTGCTCTGCTCTGGTGAGACCCCACCTGCAGTACTGCGTCCAGCTCTGGGGCCCTCAGCACAAGAAGGACATGGGCCACCAAAATGATCCGAGGGCTGGAGCACCTCTCCTATGAGGCCAGGCTGAGAGAGTTGGGGTTGTTCAGCCTGGAGAAGAGAAGGCTGCGAGGAGACCT
Source organism: Pelecanus crispus (assembly GCF_030463565.1). Lineage (NCBI taxonomy): Eukaryota > Metazoa > Chordata > Aves > Pelecaniformes > Pelecanidae > Pelecanus > Pelecanus crispus. The sequence continues at coordinate 73,236,923 of NC_134646.1, forward strand.
TATTGTGGCCTTTCAGTACTTAAAGGGGGCCTACAGGAAAGATGGGGACAATCTTTTTAGCAAGGTCTGTTGTGACAGGACAAGGAATAATGGATTTAAACTCAAGAAGAATAGATTTAGACTAGACATTAGAAAGAAGTTTTTTACAATGAGGGTGGTCAAGCACTGGAACAGGTTGCCCAGAGAGGTGGTGGAGGCCCCATCCCTGGCAACATTCAAGGTCAGGTTGGACGGGGCTCTGAGCAACCTGATCTGGTTAAAGCTGTCCCTGCTCACTGCAGGGGATTGGGCTAGATGACCTCTAAAGGTCCCTTCCAACCCAAAACATTCTATGATTCTATGTTTTGAAAGCTTCACTAAGAAAACCACAGGATCTAGGGGAGTCTTGCAATCATGTATACGCCAAGCCCCAGAACCACCGGAAGAAAAAAGGGTGAGACATGAAATCAGATCTGTAACTAAGGTGCAAAAATTAAAACAAAGCCAAAACTACTAAGCTTGAAATACAACATCTTGACAAATGCAGGCAAGAGTAGAGATGCATCATGCTACCACACCTCACGGCTTTTTTATCTGGTTCTTATTCACACTGATAGAAAACTGTCATTCTTTAATTACTAAAGATCTAGGTTTCGAGCTCAGTACAGAAAAAGTTTGCACTTACCTTATTCAAATTTTCATCTTTCACCAAGTCTTCATAAATGAAAATTTTGTCCTGTAAAGATTTCTTCAGAATATCTATCTTATTTCTATTCCTGGATCCTGTTTTTTTCATTTTAGAATGCTGCTGTAAGAAGATGAGCACCAAATGCTTTATTTGTAAGAGGTATACGAGGATGCTAACGTTAAAGATTATTACTTGCTATTATTGGCATATCCGCAAATTCATGAAACACTTGGCAAGGATGACTTTCACTGAGAAAAATATTTCTGAAATGAAGGTGATGGCTATTGATTCAGAAGATTCCTTTCAGACATTCAGACGAAGTTGGAAATTTTGGTTTTAATTTCTTTCAAGCAGAATTATATAGTCATCCTTTCCATGAAAACTGGTTTTAAACAAGCTTTAGCAGTGACAATAAGAGAAGATTTTAACTGATTTTTTGTATCCTCAGTATGGTTAAAAATGAACAAAGAATATTAATTTAAGAACGACATTGTTTTCAAGACACAGTATATGAATCACAAATGAACCATGATAGTATTAAGGGGCACCGTTCCATGTAATCAAATTATTCTTGACCTTTATATTTCTTTACAAGAATATCAACTAAGTACAATGTACTCTTGGGGAAATGATAACATCTGTTCAACTGCAAGGCTTTGCAAAGTCATTTCCCTTCTTTAGTACTTTGGAAATTATTAAGGTTTTGAACTAGGCTAATTCCTAGTACAATTAACCCAAGTTAGTTTACACATTTAGAAAACATAACTGAACAAAAACAAAGCAAGGGAACGTCCTCCTTTTCATGATGGTATTAGACACAATTCATAGAGGAAACACTTTTTTCCCTCCTATTTAAGAATTGAAAATAATTTATGATTCCACAGGTTTTACATTTTACTGAATGAATGAATACCCCTCACCCATTTCCTACACGGACAAGTCAGTGTAGGACATTCCCCTAAAAAACCTCCTTAAATCTATCCTTGATTTAGTGCCAAATTTAGTACTGTGTAGGGGCTGCCAGAGAAACCTCAGTTTGAGCTGTAAAGGACCCAACTTGTGCTTGACATTCAGATCCAGGCTCAGCACTCCTCCAACTTGCGGCATTTCAGGTGACTCTCCTCAGAGACGCAGCCCCTTTTGGCCACCCACCTGCTTATTTATACCTATGCCGCCATCTTGGGAAAGCTAGAGGACATGCAAGGAGCAGAAACACTTGGGTGTATGTGAATTAAATATTTATCCAGCTGTTATCCCAAACAATTATCTTTAAGGTCCACTGATCCACGGATCAGTGCAGCGCTGTCACACCTATGGAGAAGCTATGGACCCACACCTGCAGCAGAAGCCAACCTCCAGATACACCCATGAACCCCTTGCACATCCCCACACTGATCCCACGTCATTCCCACCTGTTTATTGGTCGCTGCTAAGTTCTGATCGGCTTTTAGCAGTTCTGTGTTCCTCCTCTCCATCTCGAAAGCCTGAATCAAGGTTCTTGCTCTTATCTTGGGCCAAGCCAAGCTGCTGTCCACCTGAGAGAAGCAGTAGTGCAGCTCTTGCCTCATTCTAAACAATTCCTCTTCTGATAGTGAGAGGGGTAAACTTAGAAGCTGTCTGTTAAAAAAACAAAAGCCACTTGCTGTTCAGCAATATAGGCAATTTTACATAAAATGTCATGTAAAGTATTTGTGTGCCTGTCTCTTACAATGATCATCCTTTTTCTGTCTTATTCATACACCAGTTAACGATTCCACACATAGGACTGAGCTGCTCAACATGTTCAAAATGTCCTTGAGGATACTTTAAATTCTGCATACAGAATTTCCTGGAATGTAAAACTTCATTTTCAAGGGGAAACAGTTTTTGAATATTTAAAAAGTAAATAAATAATTTTTAGCACATTTTCGATGCACAGAATCCTTCCACCTCTTCAGACAATACAAACTGAACTTAGGGCTGAAACTGAGATAAAAGCTTCCCGTAAAGCCTCCCTGTGCTGTTTCCCAGCACTTAGCAGTCACAGCCGCTGAAAGGGGAAAAAGACAAAAAAAAAAAAAGTATCTCTTTATAATAAACTCATATATGTCATCCCTCCCACCACCAAGTCACAAGGGTTCCACCTGTTCTTTGTAAAAAAGCTTTTAGCAGTCTGAACAACACAGAATATATTTTAGCAGCAATCTGAATCACTCAAAGTTCCCATTTTGTAGCAGAAAGGTTCTCACCACAGAAGTCTGATCCTCAGGTCAAGCTTAAACTGACTTAAAAGTAAAGCATGATAAAGTCTAAATTAACCCTCCAGTTGTGACTAATCTTAGACTACCTTCACCATCTTATCTTGAGACTGAAATATTTCCTTAAGAGTATTTCATAAAAAACAGCATAATTTTTTGTTTGGAAATTTTCTCTATTTCCCAAAAAATGTTTGTAGTTAAAGCATGAACAGTGTATTTTTAAAAAAGTAGTTTTCTTTTAAAAATATATTATACTGTATGTTCCATTAGGACTGATGCTTTTATTCAGTTTATCACAGGCCTAATCCACTTCATCATTTCACTAAAATATTTCTGAGTTTAGAAATCCTTATTGCTGTTTACTGATGCAGCAAAGTACAGCTAAATCCTAAATTAAAACATTTTTAATGCATAAAAGTTTTTCTCTTTGAAAAATTACTTACTTCAAGGCAATATATTACTCCAAGCAAGCATTTACAGTATACTTAACCATTTCTCATGTTGTCTTATACTTTCAGAAGAAAATCCATACTATATATCCATATATATATACAGACAGAGATATAAAAGAAAATACAGCAAATCATAGTTTTGTCATGTCCATGTTTAAAAAGGACTTTAAGCATTAACGATCTTCATAAATATTTTGGACTAACTCAGTCTCTTTGATAAGCAACAAAAATGAAAAGCTATCATTCAAAATAATTCTTTGTGAAAACTAGATAGCAAATGAGAACATAAACATGAGAGCTGGCATCTGTCACGGAAATATCAAAATTGACAGACAGTGGACTGAACATAAAGGCAGTGAAAGATTTTAAGGGGCTTTTAATAGAACAGTTGTGCAAATGCTGCATTTTTTGTATGTATTTTCCAGTATTTTATTGGAAAAAACAAACAGCTTACTGTTGCTGTAAATAAAGATAGCATTTAGCAAATATAACAGGCGACACCGCAGGCTGGAACACAATTATCATGGAATCGGAAGTTAGAAATACGAAAGACCTGCTGGGTCATACAATCTACTTCCCTGCTTGTGCAGGTCTGCTCACAGCAATATAAATAAGAGATAATAAGACAAGCTAGAAAATACATTGAAATGGCTTATAGAAAAGTATTTTAAATGCTTTATAAAATACAAAAGCCTTGAAATTAGAATGAAAACAAGATAAATAGTTCTGGGTTTTTTTTTTTTTAAACAAAGCAAACATGCAATGGGCAAGGTTTCTCTTAATCTTTCTTTTACATGGTTTGACACTGCAGCAGACAAACTTACAAAGATGCTGTCTGGACAAAACCGTCCATGCAGATCTGTTTTTCTTTAAAGAAGAGGTATGAAGGAGAAACCTTAACTAATGCCTTTTTTTTTTTTTTTTTTCCCTTCTGTTCAATTTCTCATGCCCAGTACGTTTGCTCCAGGGGCAGACAGCCTAATATAGGTTTGCCTGTTCCAATTGCTTCCCCTAAAGCTGCAGTTTTGACAGAAGACTATTTTTTCATGTTCCCATGTCTCTAACAATGTCTGTTATTAAATAGACATTGTATAGGAAATGTAGTAGTGTAAATATTCAGGCAGTACAACAACTAGTCATAAATGTACTTGGAAGCTAAGAAGAAATGCTAACAAATAGTGCAAATCTCTCAGGGACCTTGTTACCCAGTCTGAGAGGCACCACGCACATCGACTCTCGGCTGCAGCCGTGGTCTGTCCCTGAGCAAGGTCTCCCAGCGGTGGGTGGTAAGGCCACCACTCGCTTTCCACCTCCCCAGGGTCACATCATAGCAGGCAGCGATGGCCAAGATGCGTGCCTGGGGCCAGCAAACCTCTCTGCAAAATCGCCCATGCCACAACACCTCCTCCGGCTGAGGGCTCGATGCCAGGGGCACTTTGTCAGCAGGCTAGATCAGCCAAGCCTGATGCGTGGAGCCCATGAGCTAGAGAGGTACGCTACTGTGTTGTGTAGTTATGAAATATAGGGAAATACTGTGGCAGAGCTTAAAATGAGCACCCAATGAGTAAGCCTTGACTTGTGGCTGGAAGGAATGTATCAAAATTGAACGTAGGGCTAATTAGGCCTGACATACTAAATGACATATCCAAAGTGCTAGACCTCTGAGAACAGACTGAGAAGAATAATGAAAGATGCGCAAGTGAAACCTGACACGGAGTGAACAGAAGTATAAAAACACCCCACCTTTTTGGTTTCAAAATGGCCATTTCCCGGGATTTCCACTGCAGCACCAGGAGTGCCAGCTCACCCGCTGGCGCTGCAGGGACTAAGCACTTGTGAAAAATCCATTCCCGAGTGCACAACAGAGAACTGATCATTAGGAATTATACCCAGGCAGGTGTGAAAACTCTTAGTTCATCTCTATTTGGAAGAATAACTAAGAAAAGGGTAGAGATACTTGCATGAATACTGATTGTTCCCAGCTCCTTAATTTTTTTTGTTCCAAAAGACTCATTTCCAGTTCTTGGCTCAGCTTCTGCCTGGTGAGCTGAAGCAGTTCTTCAGCGGCTGTGCTCCTGTCATGCTCTTCCCTTTCAAGCTGTTCATGTTTAACAGCCATCTCTTTTTTATGCTCCTCCACAGCTTCCAGCAGGAACGTCTTTGGCACACTGAGCTTTACCAGTTCTTGCACAAATACTCCATACTGAACACGTTTAAGCTCTTCAACAGTTTTCTCTGTTAGACTAAATAGAAGTTCTTTCAGCTCTTCGCTGGCCTCATTGTCAAGCTTTTCAGTAAGTTCTTCAAATTCAATGGTGTGATCACTCAGAAGATTCCTCCAGTGGCTCAGGTAGTGAGTGACCTCCTTAGTAGTTTTGAAGGGGTCTCCAAGTGACAGCTGCTCCTTCCGATGCTCTTTCTGCTGATTCATTTGCCAAAAGAAGGAACAAGGTTAAGAGAAGGAACATGTCAAATTCTAGCTCTTTAAATATGTATTTCGTAGCAACGCCAGATTTCATACTTTCGTCTTTCAGTGTTCTCAAAACTGCTTTTCAGTGTCCAGAGACTTACCTAGCCCTCAACATGATGGCTTTGTGTGCATCTAGCAGGCCTGAGATAATTCAGATTACTGTTAGATAGAAGGGCTAACACAAGCCTGCAGTAATTTGGTTTGTTGCTAGATACAAGGGCTAAAACCTAAACAAATGCATGATCTTGTGGTTTGACATAATCCCAACTGGCCGAACTGTAAAGATCTGGCAGCATTCCAGAAGTGAATCTGGATCAAATACCAAGGAAGAAGAAAAAGAAGAAAAAAAAAAAAGAGAGAGGAAAAAAAAGGTTCGTTTGTTTTTTTAATTTTATTTTCCCCATCTTACAGCATGCAGCAATTTCATTGGAAAGCTAAACCAAAGCTACTTATACTGAGAATAAATACAACAAATGAAGTCTCCATCATTATACCTGGTGTCTCTTCTTGCACTGGTATTTGTTGAAGAGCAGAAAACACTGAAATACATATTCCCGCAAAAAGTAAAATTAATCTTGCCTAACTTTGGTCATCTAAAGACATATCACCTAATCTAAGAGAGTTTTTTCTACATCCTTTAGACAGAGAAAGACCTTTGGATAACAGCTCCCTTCTACTTATCTCATATAACCTGCAAGTCATCTTCCATTATGAAATGATTTGGAGCTCTTTGAGTTAGCCTTGATTTTTAGATGGCTGAGGTTAGGTGACATGAGTCCTACCACAAGCAGTCACAGGTACAGCATCTTCTAGATTTGAAGCTGAATTTTAACTATGCTGTAGAAGTCATTCAAGTTACACATAGCCAGGAAACCCATAGAAAACGACTGTCACAGATCTGTGCCATCTCCCTCGCCGACTCCAGAACCTCAGCTGGCTTTTGCCTTGCCTGCTCATTACAGAGGCTTGTCATAACACCCTTGGACAGGTTAAAGTAGAGGGGCTTCACAAGTTTCTCCAGTTATATTGCAGGCTTTTCTAAAAGAACAGCTATTAATTACTGCATAATTAATACAGCATATGGCAGTACACAGCTAAAAACAACAGACACTTGTTTTCATCCATGCTCCGGGCAGTGTTGACCCCTGTCCTAAGAACTACACTTTATTTTTCAATTCATTCAATTTTTAATTCATGATAAGCCCTGTGAAAATAAATATACTGAAAATAATTACCTTTTGTAGCATTTCCCGCCTTCGCTTGGTAATGAGTTTCTGGTGAAGCTTTTGCTTTTCTTGTTTTAAATCATGATCGAATTTCTGTTTAATGGAATTAATTTCAGCCTCAGCTCGGTCCAGCAGCACTCCCAAATGACTTTCAGGTAGATGACCTGCCCTGTAATAACAGTGTTTGAAGCCTGTTATCCCAAATTCTTAAGAGCAAAAGGCTATTTGAGGCAATTAAGACCATAATAACGCTCAACAAAGTAGACACACAGAATGATCTTTGTTTCTTAGCAGTGATACCTGGGGGGATCAAACAAGCAAGTGAATAACAGAAAGATAATCACAGAGATGAGTGTAGAATTGGGGCAGTTTGTGAAGGCAGAGTGAAGGTGTTTGAAGAAGGAACAGGAAGAAGGAATGGAAGGCAAATGCAAAACCAACCACATATCATTTAGTAATGTAAGTGAAATTCAAATGAGACATTTTAAACCTTATATATTATTCATAGTATTTACATTTTTCATTTAATGCCCCTGGAATGCAATTCTAGATGTCTATTATAACTCCTTCTCCTCAGTAGAAACAATTTTCTGTTTAAAGGATGTAATCTAATCAAGTAAAAAACATTAAAAATTATTTTAAAGATACAAAGCAATCATATCCATGAAAAGATTTCTATCCAGATTTCCTATTATCTTTACACCATCAGAAAAATCATAAAGATTTCAGACTAATAGTGAAACGCAATGATCTAACAGAGTAAATTCTCAGTCTTAAGTACACAGTGCTTTCAAATGGGACTTTAAGACTATGGTCTACCTCCAGATGCTACAGTAAATTCAAAGAGTAAGCAAGATCCCAACCATACCTGCAACTGTTAGAAAAACCTCCTTCTCCACAAACTCAAATTGAATTTCAAAAATTACCTGCTATTATATTTACACCAGAAATTCCCCAAATCTTTCTCAGACAACAGAAGAATAAAAGAAAATCTTAATTCACACCAGGCTGTTGGACATTTGTGAGCTGTAGTTTCTAATATGAAACATAGTGGACTTCCAAAATGCAGGGTTGAAAAGGTCAATGTGGAACTTTGCACAGAAAGCACCAATTCCTGACCTGAACCTGGATGTTGTCCAAACACTTTCTCGCTGCAATAAAGACAGATGTGCTGGAACCATCCAGCAAATGAAAGATACAGGAAAACCCATGCAACACAGATGATATATACCTACCTATTCTTAGGATGGAGGGAAGGAAAAAAAAAAAAGAAAGAAAGAAAAGAAAAAACAAAAAAAAGAGTTTACATTATTTCAGTTTCAGGTTGATGATTTATTTAGACATCCAATATATCCACAGCTCAAACTGAAGGTGATGCAGTATTGTAAAACCTATCTATTTATTTATTTGCAATCTACTTATTTAGAAATCCCAGATAACAAAAATAATGGGCAAAACACCTACCACCACAGAAGTATAGTGGAGTTTATGTGGTAACTTAGATTTATCAGTATTACAGTAATTCCTAGGAGGCTCAATCCTGGCAAGAGAACTTAATTTCTAGTTTTGTATAAATACAGTATAAAAACAATTACAGTATTAGAATTCCCAAAGGACTCTGAACTGAAACACAAAATAAAAGGAGAGGGGAAAGATAATGAGACAGCACAGACTGTATGATAAACTGCTTGATCTCAGCATACCAGACATCTAATCACTGAAGAAATGTGCAGGCACATGTTTAATGTCTTTGAACAAGGAGAATTTTAATGAAGGAGAATACTGCAGAAACAGTAACAAGGGTGTTTACAGGGAGATCCTCCTAAATGCAGCAAGTGCCACAGAAGGAACAGAGGTGAAGCATGTGGCCAACAGCAGCAGTATCATAGGTCAATCAGAGGCAGACCTTCACTTCTCTGTACCGAATGAAAGCCAACAAAATTAGGAGAAAGTGCAAAGTCAGGGCAGTATGAAATACTAACCACTATCTAAGTAATGCTGGACCTCAGCAAAGGAAGATGTGAAAGCTAGAGAAGGCACGAGAGCATCACTAAAACATAAGGGAGATAGAAATGAAGCAGAAAAGTTGTACCAGCCTGGATGTACACAGAGGCTGAACCACAACACTATACAGAGACTATACAGAGAGAACGTGCAAGATGGTGCCCGTGTTACTCTGCTTCAGCTACTTCAGGATTTCACCTGCTGAACTGGCTTCTTGCCGGTGCCCAGATCAAAATTTAGGTAAATAATTCAGAGCAATAAATGCTCTACATAGCAAAGTGCTACAAGCAGAAAAAGTTTTAAGAGATTATTAGAAAACTTTATACTAATGTATTACTGCTGGAGGCATTCACTTTCCAACAGCAACTCACTGAAAGGTCCAGCAGGACACTGTGCAGAAGATTACTTTGCTTATAACAAGGTCCATATAAATCGAGATTATTCAGAAGAGTAAGTAAGAGACCAATATGAAATGTTTTGCTTTGAGCTTTTATGTCAAAGATAATTAATTGCCTGCTTTAAAAACACAGTTCACAAGAAATGCTTGAGGTCTTATAAAAATCAAAATTTTGGGAGAAATTTATAAAGGAGCTTGAGTTGTTCATACCTATTGAGTCAGCAGAACTGGATTCAGTTTTTAAGAGACCAAAGAAGGAAGGAAACTTCTTGTGAATGAGCAGATACTGGCAAAAGAACGATGCAACATGTTACAGCTGCTGTAGTTCAAAAATGTCAAGAACCTCATGCCTCTGGGGACAGCTGGAACAACCCAGGATAAATGCTGCCTCAAGTATCACCATCCTGCCCACTTACTCTTTAAGGGAAAGCACAAAAAGCCTAGCTTGACATCCCTGAAATCTATCATTACGGATTATATTTTAAAACTTGCTTTCCTGCCTTCTGGCACTGCAGTCCATGGACTTGATTTCCAAAGGCACTGAGTACCCACAGCCAGTCCTGACAAACGGGAGATTTTATTTAAATACTATCTTTAGAAAGCCCAGCTTGAACACTGGCTGCTCTATTTCATTTAAAACATTCACAACCCTCCCTAGAATTGGTTCAGTTTTATTTTGCATTTTATAACCTTTATTTCTGGCCACCAGAATCTTTTTCATGTTAATTTGAAATTGTCTTGCTATCTGATAAATTTTAAACATGCTATTAAGCTCCACCTTTAAAAGACCTCTCCTTTCATCATTCATCTGCTGGTTTAGGTATTCCTGAATCTGTTTATCTGTGGTATATCTAACCTACATCTTTTCCCAGTTTCTCTTCTCCACACAAACAGTTCTGCATTTTAAAATTCCATCTGTAAGTTAAGGCATGCTATTAAAGCTGGACACAATACATTAAGACAGACCTGTCTCTATATTTAGACAAGCAGATTCAATGCTAAAGTGAAAAATAAGAGGGTATTATGGATACAAATTTAAAGTACCAGCCATTCAGAGCAGAATTCTCTTGCTGCTCAAATTTTAATGCTCCAATATGTAAATATTCCCCAAATCACTTTATAATTGGAAACTGAAATACAAGCCCACCTAGCATAGATTATAACTTCTTCAGGGTTTATACTAGGATATTTCAGTTGGCCTGTAGAAAAAAAGATGATTAGCAAATAATGTGAAATGACTACATTCTGGAGTTTTATCATCTCAACAGCTAGAGAATTAATAACAACCTAACAGTTTGGCCAACATTTGCCTGAAAGGAATTCCTGCTGCAGCAGGTGTGGGAAGTCAGAAGAAAATAACTAGTTCTAGTGCCAGAAAGTCAGGTGGGATTGCTTCTCTACAAGTGCTGTCTCCAACTATGGACACATTTACTTTGTCTGCAGAGTACTATGACCATTGCATACTCTGAGAAACTGAATAGGGGAGTGCTAGAAAAATTAATTTTTCATCTTGGTAATGATGCTTGTTGGTTTTAGAAGTTTTTGGGTAGGGTTTTTTTTTGGGGGGGGAACATTTTTTGGGATGAGATCCATGAGGTCTTAGATTACTGTTGTGGTTTAACCCCAGCCAGCAACTAAGCACCACACAGCTGCTTGCTCACTCCCCCTACCCGGTGGGATGGGGGAGAGAATCAGAAGAGTAAGAGTGAGGAAACACTCCTGGATTCAGATAAGAACAGTTTAATAATTTAAACAAAATTAAGTAAAATAGTAGTAGTAATAATAACAATATAATAATAACATACAAAGCAAGTGATGTACAACGCAATTGCTCACCACCCGCTGACCGATACCCAGACAGTTCCCGAGCAGCTATCGCTGCTCCCTGGCCAACTCCCCCCAGTTTCTATACTGAGTATGACACCATATGGTATAGAATAGCCCTTTGGGCAGTTTGGGTCAGCTGTCCTGGCTGTGCCCCCTCCCAGTTTCTTGTGCACCTGGCAGAGCGTCAAATGCTGAAAAGTCCTTGACTAGCATAAGCAGTACTTAGCAACAACTAAAACATCAGTGTGTTATCAACATTCTTCTCATCCTAAATCCAAAACACAGCACTATGCCCGCTACTAGGAAGAAAATTAACTCTATCCCAGCAAAACCAGGACAATTACTAATACTACATGTTTTCTCTCTGGTTTTTAGTTGATCTGTTTTGTGACTGTTAGGTGCAATAACACACATTAAACAATGAGTGGAATGTATTTTTTCAGTTTGAGAAGTTCCAGTTGTTCATTGCAATGATTTCAGCCACAGATGCAGTGGTCATAAAGGTGAGAGTTTCTCACAAAGGCTTTTCATATAACCATAACATCTGCGAAAACATCTCAGAACATTTCTCATTCCAAAGAGAAATATTTTTCATGATTCCAAAGAGAGGCATGAACTGATGGAAGGAACTCTCTGTGAAAGATATATCTGAATTGTATTTCCTATGCCAAGACATTTATTTTTGTCTTTGAGCCACACAGCTGCAGATGTTAGCGAAATAAGCAAAGCACCTTTCCTGCTAGGTAACACAGACAAGAAGACTTTTGAAGACTATTCTGTTGTCTTTGCGATAACATAGTCAAATGGCTGCCAAGAAAACGCATTGCGATATTTACCTTTCCATCTTATTAATGAGACTTGATATTTGGGTTGCTGCTACATTTATAACAGCAGAGGCTTGAGAATCCCTTAACTGTATCTTACTTATAAGATACTCTCTGTAAGCAAATCTTCTATTCAGATGATATTTCTTGCTAGCTTGCAAAAAATCCATTAGCTCTTCAATGTCCTCCTACAGGAAAGGATGTGAACAAATACATTTAATTAGAGGTAATGTTAATTTCAGCAAACACCTGTGGGTATCAGGCTAGATTTGGTCATTAACAGGGCAAAGTTAAAAAGCTCTTACAAGTGAAAAACAGTAAGCTTGTATCAACTTAACTCTAATGATCATGTCAAATTATTAGTTATTTCAACAACACAAAATACATAATGTGCTGAGCTTTTGGCCTGAATACCTCAATATTGTGTGTACTCTCCTGAATAGTTAGGGCACTTCCCGCGAGTCCTGAGTTAACAGGTCATTTGATCAGGTACCCACAATTAAATACACATGCAACACTACCAGTATTAATAGAACTGTTCCTGCTTAAAGCTATCCACAGGCTGAAAGGTCTTCCTGAACTGGGACCTGAAGACAGCATGTGTTCAGTAACAGCAGTAAGTGGCATCAGGTCCTCCCCCCCTCCCTTTCTTTTTTCTTTACAATGTATTGTATGGTTAAATAAAGGCTAACATTTTCAAAGGTGTCTAAAATGACTTCAACCCCAAGTCACCCACGTGTCCAGTACAGCATGGGGAAAGCCAAGCCTGCTGCACGCAGGCCGGCTTAGAAGTTCTTGCTTCCAACAGTGGGGAACAGGAAGGTTTTAGGAACCTATAAAAGGGTCTGGTAGAGACCAGAGGGAAGCGCACAATGGTCTATAGCAGACATTCTGCTAGCACCAGATAGCCAAGGCAGGGTCTGATACTTGGGTGACCCACATCTGAGCAGCCAAAACATTGCCAAAACTTCTTTCACTTGCTCTATCTTCTGCTGGCTGCTCAACTGTCTTTCGCACAAGCGCCTGCTGCATCTACATCTGACAGTGGCCCATGTGTGGCTTTTCTGTACTGACATCTGTTTTGACACCTACTTTCCAGATATTGCTTTTTAACCTCCAGGCCCTCAACTTCTAGGACCGCAACAATCATACTCTTCTTCAAGAAGCAGCCAGAAGAACAATTCCCAGAATTTCTGGAATCTAGAACACTAACTTTCAACACAAATGAAGTAAAAAGAAAAACAAAAAAACAAAAAAAAACCCAAAAAACAAACCTTTGAGGAAGCAACTCAAGCTATTCTATTGCAAGAGGCTCAAAATGTAACTGAAAACAAAACTAAAGTCCTGAACATACTTTTCTTCAGCATCCCTGACAGCGTAAGCTAGAGATACTCAACCCCTCAAAGTACAAAACCATAGTACTTCAGACATACCACAATTCCAATAAACTATATAGTTGGACTGGGGGCTCAGTACATCTTCTGAAGCATAGAAAAGCACTTGATGCCTAGGGGAGTTTCGAAATACCTATACAGACAGGCCTCCAAAAGTACTTATCAGTTGTTAGCATCTGATCTGTTGTAGAAAATGCTATTCATAAAATAGATTTAGGGAACCTAACTATTCTCTTGCCTAAGTCCCTTTATTTGCTCTGAAATTACTTTTGAAAATGGTACTCTGGCATTTCTGTACCATGGTGAGGGCCCCATTAACACCAGTGAGGGCAGACCTGGAACCAGAAATTTGCTGCACGAATAGAAATCTGCTCTCAGATCATCCTGTGGGGGAGGTCTTAGGGGCAGAGCTGCACCAACAGAGCTTTCAGGAGCTAAGCAGAGCCCCAAGATGTGCAAATATATCAAAATATTCACTGCAAAACTGAGGATTTATATTACACAATTTCCCACTGCATGGTGTAGACATGTTTTCGAACTTTCTTCTTCTGCATGATACAGGTGAGCCTCTAGTCTTATTTTCCCTTATTAAAGCAGTAAAGTCAAGCTTTAAGCATTTGGGTGCTTCAGAAATATTACCCATGAAAACAAAAGTCAGCACTAAACACATAATGTTGTGGCAAATACATCTAACTCACTGTTGGAGAAAAAGGCTGTGCATATGCATCAATGTACAGTTGTGTAGATGTCCAGATGTTCATAATGATGGCATTATACATTTTAAAATTCTTCCTAAGAAAATTAGTTATAAAAGTGATAACATTTATCCTGAAACATATTTCCTGAAACATTTCTCAAAAGTTACTGTGGGTTTGTATTCTGTAATTAGGTCAGGAATGCAGTTATCATTCTATTACCTGTATTTTAGAGTAATCTTCCACTAACGTTTTAGCTGCTTCCAACTTCATTTCTCCCTTGAAAGCAGCATTTGTTATCTGTGTAAAAAAGATATTATGGAGTTCCTTTCTCTGGGTTACAGCCAGCTGTCTATAAGCCTTTGCAAAATATTCCTCCTGCTTTACCAGAAGGAACCTCTTCAGGCAGTCCTGTTCCAGCCTGTGAAGTCTATCCAGAAGACTTCTGTATTCTACAGCACACTGCAGAGAAGAGAGAAATAAATAAATCTGAAGTTATTTTCAGTATTCAACATATTTTAAAGTATCAGTGCTACTAACTCATACATATTTTATGCATACTCTGATTACTGTCATTTCAGGTTTGAATGAAGGCTAATACTAAATCAGTGTACACCTTCCATGGTTTTCACCTGTTTGGAATGACAGGGGATGTACAGCTGTCAGTCTCTAATCCAGATAACACTTCCAAGGCATAATGAAGTCTTTTTTGAATTAGAAGCATGATTTAAGATAAATTATACAAAACAGCATGAAATTCAACACAAAGACTATGAATGAAATGGATTTCTTCGGTTTCATCAATCCTGAAATCCTATTAAAATTGAATAGGCTTATATAAGTCAGACCAATGAAATAACAATAAGCATACATTTTAAAAACAATATAAATTAGAAAAAAAAATTCTACCACAAATCTCTAAAAGATCTTATTATTGGTGACCTACTTTATCTATTGGTTTCTACAAATTAATCCAAGCACATCATTTCAGAGTTACAACAATGGAGTAGAATTAAATGGCAATTAATTTAAAAGCTTCTTTGCAAGAAATACTTTCTCATAGTTCTCCACTAAGACTTAGATATTCATGGTGTTAATCTCAGATGGCATAAACTCATTACAGAATCAAAACATACATGTCCCACAGAACAAAGAATGCTTCTTATGCCAGCAGAGCTAGCTAACAGTAGCTATGTTGGTCTTGTTCTAAATTTCACGCTATTTATCTGGGGAGAACTGTCCTCTGCATCTCACCCCTCATTCCCAAAAGACACACTGCAGACAGCAAATAATTAATCAAAAAGGCAGGGAATATACATTCTGTGTTTTGGCTGAGAAAGGGAGGAGGTTATTGCT
Source organism: Pelecanus crispus (assembly GCF_030463565.1). NCBI lineage: Eukaryota > Metazoa > Chordata > Aves > Pelecaniformes > Pelecanidae > Pelecanus > Pelecanus crispus. The sequence continues at coordinate 73,252,472 of NC_134646.1, forward strand.
CCAGTTGTTTTTCACTGATGTCTCTTGGACATCAGTACACCTGCTGGCAGGAGCACAAGTGTGGGCCATCTTTAGCACTCCTGGCACATCCTTTGGGACCAGGTTCCACAGAAAGTATAAAAACAGGTCCCTTCACAGACAGGAAAGTGAACAGCAAGACATTAGTATATGATAATGGATCAGGACAAGTATTGGACTGGCATTAATTCTTTGCTTGATTCCTACCATTCAGGATTTCCAATATAAACCAGGCTAAACCAATACCAATGTATTTTGTGCAAAGCCGCTTTGCTGAGAGCGTAGTTAGTGTGAGTTCACATACTGAGTTTCAGTCAGACCCTTCTCTCTGCAAAGGTAGGATTTATCTCAGAGAGGTCTATCTAAGTGTTAGACATCTAGTCTAGGCTCCTTCTATAACCAACAGAAGAAAAAAAAAGACTTCAGCAGAGTACAATTCACCTCATGCTTGAAAATATGTCCACAAGTATCCCTTCCTTGCCATCTCTTATGACTTTATAGCACCTCTAGTTCAGGATGTCATATCCTACAGATATTTGAAAGCTCCCTAGAGTCACAATTTAAAATTCACTTGGAAACATCAAAGAAATTCAACTGGCTTGCTAGCCTTGTGCCACCAACATTCTCCACACAACAACCTGATAAACCAAAGTTCTTCCTGAGATCCTCAACATACTGTAGCACCTTTGATGGTTCACACTCAGCAAAAAACTTTTGTCAAAACTGCAATCATGAACTGTCATAAAAGTCCTTAACAATTACAGGTATATGATATTTAAAAAAAAAAAAAACAAACAACAAACATTTTTATTTGCAAGAAAACAAGCAAACAAAACAGAAGGCAAAAAACTTAAGCACTGTCTACATACAGAGCATACACAAGTACGGAATATACTAGTCTAAGGGATTATACTCCTAAATTTATTTTGTCTCTGTAATTGCAATGAAACAGACAGCTGGAAACTCAGCAGCATCACATTCAATACCCACGTATCCACTTTGCTCCCAAGAAGGAAAGCCCCACTCGTAAGTAACGAACTACACTATTTATTCCCACCAAGTCATCCTTTTAATGTGAGTTGTAACATTAGACAAGCATGAAACATTAACTTGGGTATTTTAGCATTTTAAGCTTACAGAGGTGAAATACTCAAAACTTAACAAAATCCTCTCCAGACACATGATGTAAAAAAAAAAAAAAAAAGAAAAAAGAAAAAAACAGGGTGGGGAGAAAAAATCAGTTTTACTGTAAACATTCTATATACTTGAAAAAAGACATGGAAGACTGAAGCATAATTTTGTACATGGGATGTTGGACTGGTGACCCAGGCTTTTATTTCCACCTAGTGACTACCTATGAAATCCTGGGTAATGATACTTACCCATTCAGACAGAGATCTTTGAAAGAAAGTGACACACATAAGCACTAAGCTTTCACTTAAAGGGAGATGCTAAACTTGTAAAGAATCATACTTTGCCTTAAATTATTTATTTCACTACTATCCAGAGGCTATTTCCAAGAGAAGTCCACTCCCTGTTCTGCCTAAAATATAGATTGTTCTGCTTGCCTTCACTCAGTTTGGAGGAAATCGGGCTTTGGTTGCACTTATATTCTCATTTTCTTCAAAATAAGAATATAAATATTAGAGGATTTTACCTAGATTGTAAGGTTTGATGCAGATAGTTCTGCTCTGAATGTGCAAAATACTTTACACAGTGTCTGACTGGAGTTTTTAGGAACTGCTGCAGTAAAATACAGTAAATAAAAATACACCACTTTGCAAGGGTTTAAGTGACTATAAAAAAAATCAGGGTAATGACAACCTTTTGTTTTCAGGTGTCACAGATAGAGATAAATTCATTTTCTGGTGAAGTAAAACACAGTTTCTTAATAACAGCTACCCTAATTATGACATCTGAATTTTTGAACACATTTAAATTGTACGGCTTTTCTCTTCTAAGAGGACAACAGCCATGCTAGTCTAAAAGAGAAACCATCTATATAAAACCACATATCATACAAAATATCTTGATTTTATACCAGATTTACCTTTTCATTCATTTTCTTCATTAATTCCTCAGCCTCTTCATTTGCAGCTCTTGCTTTTTGGCATTGAGCCTCCATTTTCTTCCTAGTTTCCAGATTACATTCAGCTGTTAAAGCCACCATCATCCTTTCATACTCCTCTTGAACTTCTTTCTCCATTGCAAGAAGCTGCTTTTTGAAAATTGAGCTCATCCTCTTCTCCACATGAGGAAAGAGGTTGTGACTTAAGACCATGTTCTTCATCATCATAGCAATCACTTCTTTACATATCTGCATTCGATACGCCTCCAGATCAGCATCTGCCCGTGTCAGGCTGGCAACCTCCAAGCTGTAGAAAGGTAGTCAGGACTGTTTGAAATTGCAGATTATAGGAAATTTCTATCAGAAAACAAGGATATCTAGATTCATTCAATACTGGGTAACTGAATGGCAGTCAGAGAAGTGCAGGAATATCACAGCATATGAGTTTACTAATCATGATAGTAATCGTTCATTAAAAAACAGGGTGAGCCAACTTCTATAGCAACTTTAATGAAATATGTCCATTCTTGCATTTCCATTTTAGACAGAAAAAGGAAAAGCTTTTTTCAAAAAATTCCCCTCAGTTTAAAAGCAAACAAACACCCCTCACCAACTCCCCTCCCACCCCACCTCTGTTGGGAAGCAGATGAAGTGAGTATCTGAATAGACTATAAATTTCACTGACTTTGTAAAATAGTTCTAAACTCACTGACCCATCTACATTAATACGTCACTGCTTTGTGTTCTGTGCTGGTGTTTTCCCTTCTCTGCAGGGAAGAGGGGAGAGTGTTTTGATTATGTGCCGATACAAATAAATTGGTATCTCTCTCTCATGAACATCATTAACAGAATTTTAGAAGAGATTAAACCCAGACGGAAATACAAGGGTTTTTTTACAAATTGCAATAAATGTCACGTAGCATATGAATACATTCTCATTTATCTTTAGAGTTAATTAAATTGGAATGATAAGTATTCTCATTTCATATACTATGTAACTACTGTGAATTCTATAGCTCTGCCTATTCTGCGCTCAATCCAGAACTGAAGAATTAGGTGGCTTTTGCCCCTGCATGTCATGCAGCAGGCATGAACACATAGCACTGTATGCTTCTGTATGTGGATTAAGTATACAAGAATTTCTTTGTGACCTACAAAATACACTTTTAAGAGCTTAAATCCATTCTTTTTTTTCAGTTAGGCTAAATTATTGGTTTGATTTTTTCCATAGTCAAATTTTAGAATAAATTTAAAATACATAGCAAAGATCTTGACAAGATTTGCAAGACAGTAGAATGATACTACATTCAGAATGGTATATATCAAAGCATACAAATCTATAAACACTTCACCGTTTTGTCAAACAAGCTTTCCTTTCCTTATGTAAGCAAAAAAAAGTTTAACTAAAAGTAAATCAATGATATATTATTATCACTGCCCCTCTGTTAAACACAAGAGATGTATTTCCCCATTTAGAAATCAATGGGATGGAATTAAGTTGTTTTCTTACAATGACTCAAATACTTGATTTAGGAGATACTAGCTTAAGCTACGATAATCTATCTATCTGAGAGGCAGAGAGATTTTTCTGTTGCAGTCTCTCAAAACCCCAGAGAAGCACTGATGATGGCCATACCTGTCTTGGTGATCTGCTGCAGGGCTGGCTGGCTGCACCTGCAAAACCTTCTCCATTTCCCCCCTCTTCCTCCCATACAGGAGCAGGAATCACTGCTGTATGGGGCCAGATCCCTGTGCCTGAAACACTGTCTGCCTGAAACATTCTTCACAGTAATGTGAAGATCCCATAAGAGCTAATATTTTCTATAATGTCCCCAAGACAACACAACAATCCAGCTTCTCTGTGCTGCGTAAAGATGGACGTTGCAGGACAGCACCTGCACATACACAGCCTTCTTGGGTGGTGTTCACCTACATTCATGGTTGAGTCCCCTGGGACGCTGACCTGCTCCCTTCTGCTTGGGGAGAGTCCTTATGGCTCCAGGACAGTGGGACAGACACAGAGGACAGGTGATGGCAGGATCAAGGGAACAGGATGCTGAAGCAACACAGCAAGCACTTCAACTGGGCAGCGCAGACACTTATTTTCTATCTTAGTCTTTCTGTTTACAGAAGTCCTAGGAGTTTTGCTGACATAGCCAGCTAGTACTAAGCTGTTTCCTTACGACAACTAACTTCAAAAAAGTGTTTCAGTTTTGTGCAAAAACGCTTAAATAGAAAGAAGGATCCAAAAAATGGGAGCTTGATGCTGTAACACTTCCCTAATGACTGTCAGGCAGTGGTAGGAGGCTTCCCTTCATAGATCCACCAATTCATTATTAGCCTGTAAAATCCAAGCCACAGGATTTATTTTTCTGTTTTAATTCCTGCTTCAAGTCCAGTAGCTCTGACTTAACTGAAGCATATCTGTCTTTTTTGAGAAACATCTCATCTTGGTTTTTATGCATCCCCTAATAGAGAACTAAACAACACATTAATTAATTGTTCCACTTGATAATTCCTTTAAGACCTAAAAATGGTCACCTTATTCTGAGCTTGAATTTGATTAGTTTCAACTTCCAACTCTCTTTGTTTGCTGGAATAACAAGTTTCTTAGCCATTATTTTTCTGTTCTTCATGTGTGCACTGATAGATGGTGGTCACAGCACCTACTAACCCTTTCTTACTGAGGTGTGAAAGACTGAATTCCTCATCTCTCTCCCTGGCAACACTTCACAACTCCACCATGCTGATACAGAACTCGTAACAAAACACTTATTTCTTACAACAAATGCAGGACTTTTTTCAGCATGCTTTGAAAAAAAGATTCAGCCCCTCACCCACCTCCTTACTTGTTACTTTTCCAGTCTTCTTCAGCAGTGATCCCAAGCATGAAAGCCAAAACCAACTATCATCGCAATATTTCCTATCGTTATCTTTCCCTCAGTCTTCCCACAGCATTTCTGCCTATTTACTGCAAGTTGTTACAGACCAGACCTGATTTCATTTTGAGCAAGATTCCCATGCTCCTACTTGCCCACAAAGAGAACTGCAGTACCCAGTTAACTCCACTCCTCAAGCTCATGATGCCAAATGCAGGAGGACCAATAGGTGTAGTTCACCTGACGCTCATGTGTCAGCAAGTGAGTGATGAAGCTGTTAAGATCTCAGGTGTATTTAATCTGCAGCTTTCACCCTCCATTTTCCTAAGAGCACATCTGTGAAGAAGGCAATGAAGCAGCAGAAGTATGTGAACTGTTCCACCAATCCAAAGGTAACAGCACGGAGAAAAAGTAGTTACAAGCCACAGCTCTCCCAGGTCACATCCTGGAAGACAGCAGCGAGACCATTACCTTTTTTCAGTGGCAGCTGAGAAAGGTTGCATCTGTAAAAATTTGAAGCCTACTGTCCATGTGATGTACTCCGCTTCTGGTCTGCCTCCTCCACATAGCAGCCAGCAGGAGTGAGACAAGCTCATCACATGCACCAGAAATCTTGCTTCAAGCTTTTATTCCAAATGAGAGGTTGAGGGAAGCCTTAACAAGCTGCATCAATATAGTCTTGGAGTCTTAGACACCAACAGTCAGCACAAAACAGGAATGCTGTACGTATAATAAACCAAATGTTTTCAGACACAAGTCCATCAGAATAACAATACTTAAAATCATCATGCGCAATGTTTTGTAACATCTCAGAAAAAGAATCCCGACACTCTGTGCCTCCTCAAATCAAGGCAGATTTAGTAAGTTGCTTTAAATGTTCTGCACTCTGCTTGTTACAGCAATTCATGTTTAAAAGGTCTTGCATCTCTTCCTAAGCATATTCGACATAATAAAACCAAGAAAGCCAATGAAGTATAGTAGCAGATGGCAAGCTATGGAAGAAAAAGATCAAAGCTTCTGTTGGACAAAGCATGCAGAGAAAGGATGAGGGCAGTACAGAAGGTAGGTGGTGCCAAAGTGTGAGGGGAGGAAAAGTGAACAGACACATAGAAAATGAAGCTGAAAACAGCAAATGTAGAGATTTTTCACTCACTTGAAGAGGAAGAGGATTTAAAGATCTGTCAGAGAAGATCTGGGAGGGAAGAATCCCAGACACCAAACACAGAGAAGCAGAGAGAGTGCCTGAGCATCTGATGTCTTCCACAGACCTAATAAAAGAATACAGGAAAGCAGCTAGTGTCAGGAAAGAAACAACTATGTTTAATTTAAAAAAAACCACACCACACCACAAAAAAGGAAACCTCTCATTAACTACAAAACAATTGTGTTTTTAAGTCTTATTATTCAAATTAGAGGCCCGCAGAGGGAATTTCTGAACAGAAGAATGTAATAGCGGCTGAATGAACTAATAGCCTTCTGACACATTTCTGAAATTAATTCAGAGTTCACAAAGGTAAGAAACTACTGCGACACAACTTTCTGAAGTCCAAAGGGGAGCGAAACATCAAGCAAACTCCCCCTCAGTGACCTTTTCTCACCAAAACAGAAAAACACGTCATTTTCAGAAGAGTCATCTCTCATGCTACTAACTGGCTACCATTTGCAGATATGTATTACAACAGCATCCAGAGGAGACTGGAGCCCTGTGGTAGCGGTTTTTGCAAAAGCATTCCTTTGTGATACACAGTGTTGCCAAAAAGCATGTAATTTAGGGCCATTTGTGGATGGTTGATGTCTCCAGTGTCCCAGATGCCCCGCTGCAGCCGTGACCTGGAGCACGGCAGCACAGCAGCTGCACCAACTCCTGCTGGAGAGGGGGAACACAGCCGGGAATGGACGGATGGACACACAACTGCCCCCAGCCTGGTGGCACCCACTGCTACTGCCTGAGCCAGAACAGCAGGTCTCCTGCACCCATGGGCACAATGCCAACGGCTCAGCTGCACTGAGAAAGGTAAAAGGACAACAAAAAAGAAGTGTTATGGTCCATGTTGCCTTGTCACACTTCAGAGAAGTGAAGATGGAGAGAGGGTCAGACAGGGAGAATCATACAGCTGAGACATGAAACAATATGTGCCACTGCTGGCTTTAGTGACAGTAAGTGAAGAAAGCCAATTCAAGTATAATGGGCATCAAACATCTTCAATTGCAGATGTGGTTTGTTTCCTAAAGCATCCATTTGTTGAGGGACAGTAATACAACATCAGTAAGTTGGGCTGCGTTTTGTTTTCTTTCTTGTTTTGGTTTTGTTTGGTTTTTGTCTTTTTGTTTTTGATTTTAATTGCTGCGTCAATGTGGACCCTGTGTGCAGCGCTGTAGCTTCCTCCCTTCAGTCTCTCCCTCCTTTTTTCCCTCCTCTGCTTCCCACACTCTCCTCCTGGGTCCAGTCACAATAGAGACTGCAAACACTTCAGGGCAGGGATTTATGCAGGCTGCAGCATGACGAGGTGCAAATCTTTGCAGGAGACTAAAACTGTGCTGAAGTAGAAGCAGAGGTAATGGCGTGAGCTCTGAACAGCCACCAACAACTACTGACTACTCAAATTCTTCAGCCCTCCTATACCGGAGTGGGGTGCATTGCCTTTCCCTGTTCTCTGCCCGCTGCTGGTCTGGGCACAGACTGCCCGTGTTAGAGGAGGTCTGAAGATGCTCTGTGCTACACCAGTAGCTGTACTGGCCTGCAGACAGCTCAGAACTGGGGGAGTTCACCCATCAGTCCTGCAACACCATTATACAGCTGAGCGTAAACTCAGCACATCTGAAATGTAAGCTTACAGAGAATACAGGACATCTCATCAGTAAATAAAATTGCTGAGAAAGGTATGTGATAGTTATCTAAGGATGCTTTCACACGCATGAGTCACAGGTTAAGTTCAGCTTTCCAGAAAAAGCCAAGATGCTGCCAAAACCAGAAACAGGATTGTCATGATATATAGCCAAAAATTAAAAAAAAAAACCACAAAAGTGGCTCCTCAGAAAAAAAACAGATTAATGAAAACCTGCCAAAAGTCTAAGCACTAGATTTGGCAGCAGTTTCACTATCAAATTCCTTTAACTCTCCACAGCAGAGAGAGTAAAGGTATTTCAATTCTTTAATTAATCTGATTAAAAAACATTTGAAAAATCCTGCATTTAAGAGACTGAGAACCTCTGCTTTCATTGCAGAAAGTATGAAAACCGATAAATCGGAGATCTCCAGCAAGCCAATTTAATAAATACAGCTACCTACAATACAGCTGTTGCAACAGACCTCAGACAATGGTATTTCACTAAAAAACTACTATGCAAAAAGAGTGTAAAAAAGACTCCAGTGCTGCTTCCACTGAAGTCATCACTCATTTTACCACTGATTTTAAAAGCACCAATTTCAGCCTGGATACTAACAGAAACATAAAGAAATATTATGGCTATATACATTAATGCCTGAGGAGCTTCCAACTTTGCTGTCATCTGCTCAGATTCTTCTTATCTACTCAGATGGGATGAATATTCAGATGACAGAAACAGTAGAAGATACCAATCTTCTTTCAAAATCATATGGAATAAAGCATCACTAACAGCACTACTCTCAAAAGCAGACCGCTTGTGGATGAGATAAATTGTTCTGCGTGGACAGGAGAAATGACCCATATAATTCTGAACATGATTTCTTCATAGTTAGCCAACATCAAAGGAAAGTGCCATTTTTTAGATGAAAAAAAGATATGTATTAATTAATTTCAAATTACTTGTTTTCTTCAGTTCACCTGTTTTATGGACTCCTATCACCTATTAATTGTTTGAGTTTCTCTGATGGAAAAAAATGTATAGTTTACACACTTGTCCAGTTTATAATAGCATTCATAACACAGAACTACAAATGCAGGGTTTCGGGTTTATTCCATGTGTATTCCCTGTATCTCATTGTTATACCCATGTGATTATTATTTATTGTTGTATTCCTGCATTGTACACATTGCACAAACACAGACCAATGAATATTCCCTCCCTTCAAAAATCCTAAAATTTCAATTATACTTTTTAGAAGTTACGAAATACAGAAATATAGCACCTCAATTTTTTTTTGTACTAACAATGTAACTATTTCTCATCATTTTCTATGTAGGAATATTCAGGTCTAGCTGCTATGACAATGTGATCTTTTATTCTTACTTTCCATTTGAATTCAGGGTTAAAAAAAGCCCACATTTGCTCCCTAGCAAATTAAATTGAGATGTACAGCAAGAAATTTACATTTAGAAAGAAAAAGTGAACTTCTAATATGGTAGTAAATTGGTGTTGACTTTTCTGTCAAGGCTCTCTGGAGACAGTTTGATCCTGTTCTCTAGTACATTGGCCTCAATGCCCTCTACCACCAGAAAAAAAAATCGGCTGCAATGCGTACACATTACTTAGTGATTTCCCAAAATAATTGGCAGTATATATTGTGTATCAGCAAGCAGGTTCAAGTTCAGCTAGAGTTTTGCCAAACTCAAGGAAGCATAGCTGTACAAAATGAAGATGAAAAAGGAAAGTTGCAGTAGTGGAAAGCCATTTAAAGGAATTAAGTTGCCTTTAACGTATCTGTACCTTCTGAGACTATAAGCATGGTCAGACTTTACCACATTGGACACAAACCCAAACTGCTCAGCTATCTTCATATTCTGTTCTAGACATACAGAAAAAGAGACTCGCAACATTTTGGAACATGGTCTTCTAGCACACATAAAATATTCAAATCATATAGCTTCTTCTCATTAGCATTCATTGCCAATGGGCCAATATTCAGGAATATACACAGAAAGGAACCTACTGAGAATAAAAGCCAAGCTATTTTGCTGCATAATGTACATCAAGGATATGACTTATTAAGACAAAACTCACAAAATGAGTAACTAAGAAGCTTCCTTATGAAATATTAAAAGTATGTTTTGTTTTCTAGCCAATCCTCCTGACATTGCAAACTGTCTACACTCCAAAGATGTCCCCGTCCGTAAGTATTGAACACATGCTCCTAATGTATTTGCTAAACAATTTGGCACTGTCACTTCGTAAAAGACATTAACTATTAACACAGCTTTACATCGTAAAGAGGACAAAAAATGCTGTGGCTCTTACTTTTCTGAGCAATTTTCTCATTTGTGTCTGGACAAAAGAACAAAGCACCAGAATGATTCCAACCATGTTTACTATCAGAGTGCAATTTTAAAAGAATGTATCAATTATGTGGGCAAGCTTTTATGCATGCCATGTAGAGAAAATGACACATAGCTGCACCAATACACACGGAAGGAATTTTCAAACTAGCATACAAGCAAGATGCTGTTGGTTGGTTAAAAATATCTGAAGTATCAAAAGCTCTCTAACAAAAGCCCCTATACTTTTGCCTCCCCAAATAATAAAATCCAGGATTACAATGCTAAAATTCATATTGGTATAGATATAACATGAAAAAATTGCGCTCAAAATATAAGCCCAGTTCTTATCCTCAGTATACTACCACCCCTGTAAGACAATACAAACCTCATTCCTCAGTTCCTTACAGAAAACCCAACTATTCTATTGAGTGACACTAAATGTAACAAACCAAAATGCAATATTGTTGAAAAACTGATTGTGACCGCAATTAGTAAAATTACAACATTTCATTCAAGCACCGAATCCATTCAAATTGTCTGAAATTATCCATTAATAAATTACAAATGCACAATCTTTCTTTTTCCCATTGTGTTTTTCAAATTACTATCTGTAAAGCAGGTAATTCAGTAAAAAGAAGGATTACTCCATTCTGGTTTTAGCCTAGACTGCTGTCATAGAAGCTCCTAAGGCAATGGTAAGGTATTTCATGTTTGTCTTTGGAATCAGCTAAGCAGCTGGATAATGTATAACAGTTTATGAAGTACAAGACTAAAATGAAACCTTTAAGGAACATAAATCAGAAATTAAGGGACTGCTTTGTAGAATGAATAAGGAATCAACTTTAAGAGATGAGGAAGCATCCTAAGCTAAATATCATATAAAAGTATTAACAATGAGAGATAAAACAAGTGGTGTATTACAGCTACTGAAGAAAGCAGAAACAATATTGCATGTATCTAATACAGGCATTACAGTAATGCTGTAGCCTTTTTTACCAACCAGCCTGCAAGACTGGGATTCATCTCACTCGCCTCCAGACCCCTACAGCTGAGTTAATCAGCCCAGGCCCCAGGCTTTAGGGTCAGTGGGCGTAGCAGCCATATGACTCATTTTTGGAAGTCTACTTAAGGATGAGAATAATCATACCCTAGAAGTTCCCTTTTTCACCCCTGAGTAAAAAGGGGAACTCGGGGCGACTTGGTGTAGGAGTTCACATTGCAGAGATCCTCACTCGGTCAGATAAACTGCACCACCAGTAAGAGAGGAGAGGAACAGGTATGTAGTAATTGAATACACATATTCAATGAGAGCCAATAAAAAGGGAACAAACAGAAAAAAATATGGTAAGTGCATCTGTGTGTCATCTCCTAACAGTAAATGAATCGGAAGGTCCAGTTTAAAACTACAAGAAATGAGAAGAATTGGGATAATCTAAATAGGGATTAGGAAGCACCCACTGCTAACAGGTAGAGGCTGATTTGAGCCCTTCACAGTAACATCTATGACCCTTTCAATCACCTTTCACAGCAGGAACCACTGTAACTCTGGATGCCTTTGTGGTCCATCTACTATCCTCATCCTGGAAGATGGAAAAGATAACTCAGAAGGTGAAGAAGGTTAGTGAAAGTTTGCTAATGGGCATCTATTTTATTCACTGCAATGCTCTACCTCCTTAGACGTAGACAAAATAGCAACTGTGAGGAAAGAAGTGGAAGCGAGAGAGACATTGGTGCTAACTGCGTAAGAATATTAAAAAACTTTAGCCCCTGGATACATACTGATGATAAATGTAATAAATGTAATGTAATAGCAGGGAATTCTTACTCTTCTAAAGCCTGAAGCATGTTCCCAGACTCTTCAAAGGACAAAATATCGATGATTTGATCGTTCATAATTATATCTTCACTGAAGAGATCACCTGAATTAAACTGAGAATGCTCCAGTTTGTGATTTTGACTGAGCTCATGCTGTATCTCCTAAAAAAAAAAAAAGTAAGCTTCAGATTATAAAAATAATTTACACTGAGTGTCTGATCTCATTTTATTGCAGGTAACTCTGGGTGAAAAGGTTCCTACTTATCATCAAACTGTACAGCTGGAAAGGTTATAAAGAGATTGTGCAATTCAGATACGTATTTAAAATCAAATATACTACTTCTGGTTTAGGCTCAACTTTTTTTGTATACCTGATCCAGAATACAAATGAAAAAATTAATGGAGAAAACAGAAGACTCTACATGGACTTCAGCAGTCTTGTGAAAGCCTTCTAGGAGGTTACCGTCCACTATAGACTTTCTAGGCAAATTTTTAAAAAATTACCATAGTATACAAATTATATATGGCAAGATTACAGTACTACAAGGTGAACAAAATGAAAAACTAATCCTATGAATGATGGAGGTGACTCAGTTCACAGATCACTGAGACTCCCTTGAAACTGAGAGCTAATAAAATTACTATACAAAAAACCAGTATAAATATCTGATGCTAGGACCAAACTGGCCCTTTTTTACAGCTTCAATATCACAGCCTTTTCTGTAAAAAGAAACAAAGCATGTCCTTTTCATTTAAAGGGATTATTTTTTCAGGCCTAAAAGATATAAGAATTGTTGATGGAGTAATTTTCAACTGCAGAAAATAAGGCTGGAAGTGATTTGTGAGCAACTCTGGTTTGTCCAGAGGGATGGGAGATCCACCACCTCCCAGCAAAGGAGGGCTTCAAACCTCTGAGTACACCTCTCTTAAAGGACAGCTCCAACCACCATAATATTCCGATTGAGGTCTCTAGCTCCCTCCCATTGAAGTTGTTCCATTTTACATAAATACCTAAATAATAGAAGCAAGGGCTGGAACTTGGGCCAACCTGATGAGACTGCATTTTCTCTCTCTGGCCCAGTATGTACTGAAACACTTTCTCCAAACTGCACAGCTTGGATAAAGAACAATGAAAATGCTCCATCCCCAAACCCAACTGTTTTGCTTAAACACTGAAGAGATTAAGGGACATCCGAGGAACTAAGACCTAAATTAAAATCCCTATTCCTGATAATCAGAAATACAATTTGGACCCAAGTCTGCTGTGCTCAAGGTGAGTGGTCCACTCCTTGGGCAACTGCTTCTAACCCACAGACATCCTGCCTCTCTCTCATTGTGGGGGACAGAGAGGAGGCAGGGAGGAACATGAAAAGAAACAAATAGACAAAGGGTAGTCTCCCTCCAGTCTGAAGCTACCATCCATGTACTGACAGCAGTTCTTTTGATCAGATTATCGTTCTTACACTCCCCTCTAAATCTGACTGTGCTAAAGAGTAGAGGTTGTAGAGATTGCACTACCTGTGAATCCAATCCATCACTTGGTGGCTTTTTATTTATCTTCAAAAACTCCTTAGACAATCTGTATTAGTTAGCAAGTTGTATCACCAGATATGATCAATGGAAAAATTTAAATACTGTTACAGACAGTATAACTCACCTGTTTTTTACTACGGAAACTCCATTTTAATATTTGGGTTCGGTGAACAATGAAAAAAACAGCACATGTCATTACAAGGGAAACAAAAAAAGCAATAAAGAACCCTGAAGCATGGATGGCATGGCTGTACGAAATCTGAAATTAAAAGACCATATTATTAAAACTACATTTTAAATACATATAAAGATCAGACTCAAAGATTATTACTGTAAGCAACATAATACATTATTTTTAAATGGCTTCACACAACTTCAGGGTTTCTCAGCGTTGTTATAATTGCTATATTTTTATTAAAATTTTCAAACAAGTGTCTATTTTCCATAGGTTTTCAAGTCAGCATTGTTCATTATGTTTACCTAGTTCAAATTCCTGTGTAACTCCAAGCAACAGAACTCCGACAGATTGAATTTTAGGTGCTGTGACTTTTGGGTGGCCTGTACTTAACAGTCTGTTTTCCAGTGTTGCCAATCTCTCCTGAGTCTTGTTGAAATTAATGGCATTTGATGTTGCTCAGAGCCTCCAAAAAAATCGGTCTGACATTGCCTACCTTTAATTAATGGCCTTTTTTCTGTTCAATAAAACTCAGTAATCACCATAGGGAAAAAGCACCAATACGAGTTCAGAATAAGTATGTAACTGACAGTGACAAAACCACCCAATTTGTGTGCACCTGTACAGCTTCTGCATGAGCCAGAGTCAGAAAAGAATAGCAGGAGCACTGGAACCATGAGCCAGCTAACAACTTTGCAGGCCTTTCGCTTTAGCTCTTAATTTAATCTTTAAATTGAATTGCATTAAAAATTATTTTTTACTTCATGCTCCACGTAGCAAAAGTTAATTCAGTGTTTTAGTTCTTTGAGATCTCTGGATGAAAAACATAGCACAGCTGTTAGTATAATGTTTCACCACAAACTAATCACTCTGCTGGGGCTAGAAAGTGTAAATAATTAACATGCTGCTTGCAAGCTGGGCTTGGTCATCTCTTGGAGCAGAAATGTGACAGCATTCCATAGAGCCAACAGTAATTCTGCATAGGAAGTGATAATCAAACGTGGTCCACAATTTGAAAAGGATTTATTCCAATTTAACAGCAGAATTTTATCCTTTTACTGCCTAGTTTTTCTCTGGTTTTGGACACTGAAAATCTGTCATATCTCTAACTGAAAGGAACTGCTTCACGTCAGACTTTGCTGTTTCACAGGCTCAGCTCCTCAAAGCTGCTGGAAATGCTCAGCCATCACTGATTTCAATGTGATTTCAGTTGAATTAGGTGGTGGTGTCAGCATCAAGGAGATCATCAAGATGTTAATATAGGCTACTATTTGGCACTTGCACAGTTCCAAAAAGAAAATCCAAGGTTTACTTCATGGTATTGTACATACAGAATCAACAATCGCTCTGACTGACAGAGGTATGTTTGGTTTGTTTTTTTATTTCACAGAATAATAGAATCTTAGAATGGTTTGGGTTGGAAGGGACCTTAAAGATCATCTAGTTCCAAACCCCCTGCCGTGGGCAGGGACACCTTCCACTAGATCAGGTTGCTCAAAGCCTCATCCAACCTGGCTCTGAACACTTCCAGGGATGGGGCATCCACAGCTTCTCTGGGCAACGTGTTCCAGTGTCTCACCACCCTCACAGTAAAGAATTTCTTCCTAATATCTAATCTATATCTAACCTCTTTCAGTTTAAAACTGCTACCCCTCATCCTATCACTACAGTCACTGAGAAGGAGTCCCCCCCTATCTTTCCTGTAGGCCACCTTTAAGTACTAGAGGGCCACTATGAGTCTCCTCGCAGCCTTCTCTTCTCCAGCCTGAACAACCCCAACTCTCTCAGCCTGTCCTCATATAGCAGGTGCTCTGGCCCCCTGACCATCTTCATGGCCCTCCTCTGGACCCACTCAAGCAGGTCCATGTCTTTCTTATGTTGGGTGCCCCAGAGGTGGACGCAGTACTCCAGGTGGGGTCTTGCAAGAACGGAATAGAGGGGCAGAATCACCTCCCTCAACCTTGTTTTTTAATGTGCTTAGTCTAAAATAATGAAACCCTTGAAGCACTTTGAGGTTCACCAAAAGGTTTTGGGACTAAGTATTTATCCAAGCCAGCCATGTGCTGAATTCCTTCTAATACCTTTCAATATCTTTTGAGTTTTAAATGGAAACAAGGAAAAAAAGGAGCACCACATTAATTTCCCAGTTCCATGTGTAATTACCAACACATTGTCTGAATGTTTTTTCTTGGTGTAACTTCCTACTGCTTTGGGCAACTGCTTCCATTACACTCCCCTGTACCATGGCCGACCACTGAGGACACCCAGCATGTCTGCATCAGCGTCAGTACCAGCTCGCTCTTCTTCTGACTCTGCACTGCCCCCCACTTCCTTGCCATGAGCTCAGCTAAAGCTGCCTTACTCTGGATCAAAATATCTTCATCTTGATAGACAACTAAGTAAATATTAAATAACTCCTTTCCCTAACCCAGTGTTTACTCCCTTCACAGATCAAAGGGGTTTAGCCCATGCTCCTTGAACAGTCACAGAGCCAACAAACATCTGTGCGTGACTTGGAAAAAATGCAATTGCTCTTAAGTCAATCTGCTGTCCCCAGCTTCTCTGGTTGCACTAGGTGGCCAAGAGGGAATCACAGAAGGCTCCTCCTTGAGCTCTGCCACACCAAGGCTCTGCCTGAGGTCCCACCACTTTCAAGGAACAGGAGATGCTGTAGATAATACTTAGGAAAAAAAATACACTGCTTTGGAACCACTTCATCGTTTTGTCTGAATTCACTCGCATTTGTCTAATTTCCAAACACTGTGAATTTCAGGGATCTCTCTAGGCTTCTGGGGAAAGCAGGAATCTGGTAAGGCTATGGGTTCAGTGAAGCTGAAATGAAGCTGGTTAAGTTTTGATGGAGCAAAAGTGCCGGCAAAGTGCCGGCTAGGGAATGACCCTGTGCTTTCTAAGTAAAGTAAAAGGTGAGACCTATGGTGGGACAGTCAGTCTGCATCAGGGCGGGTAGTTCCTTCAGACGTTAAGCTCCGATGGAGAAAAATGGACAGGGAATTATCTGTGCTTTTATACTTAAAGAAAATGGGTTCTGGAGGGACATTCTATGTCATTAGGGGTCTGTAAACCCAAGCAGGAGGATGCAGCAGGCCCCTAATGGCATCTGAAAGCATCACAGCAGACGGTGCGGGGCAGGTGCCAGAGCCCCTGCACAAACCACCGCGTAGGACCAGTGCTGGCACTGCAGGCCGACCTTCAAACCACTGACACACCAGTGAGCCTCAAACCCCATATCCTAAGCTAACTTTTTAAGCCATCCCAATAGTGGGAAGAGGCACTACAGGCCCAGGTTTCTTTCAAGAACCGCTGCGCTCCCACTGATTTGAAGGATGCTGAGGGAAGCAAGCCCGGTAAAAATCAGATCAAAGAAATTATTATCATCCATCCTACGCAACGTGCTTAGATGGGAGAACTTCCTTTTGTCCTTTTCACTACAGCTTCCCATTCAGCATCAAAACCACCCAGCTGAGGGCAGAGGCACACAGTACTCACAGCCCCTGAAGCACTGTGGGAAGACAGCTGGCACGGACACTCAGATGAGCAACACTCATTTTTTCATAACCCACAAAATTACCTTGTCACAGGCAACCAAGCACTTTCTTCCAACGGCGCAGAAGAGAAAATCCACAGGGTTTGTAAAACTTTAAACAACAGCACAGTAGCCAAGTGTGCAAGCAAACCATGTGAAAGCTGACGGGACCAATTAGGCATGCTGCTGCCATGACTACGTAAATAATTCTTCTCTTTTCTGTCCCCAGACTCAATATTTAGTATCCGCTTAGTCACACATGTGACATTGGCTTTACCGCACCCATGAACAGGTTTAAATAATCATTTTTAATAAATAAAATCTGAGATTGAGAGCATTTATGACAGCTGAAGATATGGATGAAATACAATACATCGCTCCTTGTTCAGCTGATCATAATTTCCTTGCACAAACTGATTTTATTCTGAAACACCTTATGCTTAGCCACAGCCCAAAGGCAAATACTATGCATGTGAAACGTGATGTGTTCCATAATTCCCAAGTTTTATTTTTCAAAAATTAACGGTATTCTCCACACACCTTTACCACACATTTTAATTACAAAACCTTTTCATTCAGTAAGTTCAAATGCAGCTGAGCCAATTTTACCTAACTATGGAACAGTCCCCAAGAACTTGCTGAGGTCTAACTATCAAAAAAACACACTATAAAGGTTTTAAATATAGTAAGAGATTGCAGGAATTTTCACGGTGGGCTGAGACCAATGCAGCTTACAGTCTTAGCTTAGACATCACCAACTGCTGCAGATCAATTCACACTGAACTCTACAGAAAACCGTTCATGAAGCTATTTTCCTAACCCAGTCAGCTACTGCATGGCTTACACCTTTAAGAATAAAAGTTTCCAAAAAACACATTTATGGTAATTCCAAGCATAATTCTTAGCTACACAAATGTCCACTCATTTTAAATCTTACTAGATCCTTATCCAGGAACAATGAGTTCTCTAGCTCACGTATAGTTTTACTTTATAGCATGTTTAATTCTGGCTTTCATTTTAACAGAATGGGCAGTTGATCTTCAATTATGAGAAAGCCAAGACTGGACTTGTATCTGTTATACTAATAGAAGCTAAGCGGGCAAGAGATCCCCAGCAAAACAGAATACTGGAACAAGAAGCCCCTGTACCCAATCTCCAGACTGCTGATTTTAAAGGTGGAGTGGAACTGATGGGACAGGCCCATGGAAGCAATAAGCGGTCTAGTCCTCAGGACCTCTTCAGGCAAGCCCCATCCACATGAACTTTAGATTTCAAATGATACCACCATGGCAAAAATGTTCTAGGGTGAAACAAACAATTTTCTTCTGCTTGAACACAAATAATCACAGTGTTCTTACCAACCAAGCCACAGCTCCTTAAAAAAAGAGCCCTTGCAACACAGCAGCCTGTTAACGTAATGAGGGGTTGGGGGAGAAAAACAAGTTTGGTGAACAGATTACTCTAGCAATGAAACTGATGGACATGGTGGGGAGCTCTCTAATAAATTATTTAGAATAACAACACTGTTTGCTGCAATCAATGTCATTTTGAAGGTTTATCTGGCCTCTTAGAAACCATGTTAATTCAGAAGCTAAGAACAGAAAGTCATATTGGAAGGATGACCAGTTAAAAAACGAAAGGCAAACATAAACTATGCCTCTCACTGCAGTTTTATTTCTCAGACTCCCCACACAGCTGTCTTCCGATTTCTGTATCGGCATGATACAGAAACCTTTTCACAATAGGTGGAGGATAACTTCCACCATTTTGGAAAGGCAAAAAGCTTTTTCATAGTGGCTAGGCACAGGAGCAGGTGAGCATATTCCTCATCACAGTTCTCTGTGTCTGGACAATTCTTCAAATGAAAAAACATGGCTAGGAATATAATGGAAGTTTGTAGATTTTGCATACTAAATATTGCTGCTTTAAGACAACAAAGACCCCCTATTTTGAGTCCTGTTTTCTTCCTCTTAAAATCAGAGAGGCAGAACATGTGTATGATGAATAGCCAATAGCTGAGTGATGCGACACAAGTACATAAGTACATTCTTGGCTCCTAGGATTTAGTTTAGATTGTCCATAAGTTTAAGTAGGAGAGTGAACAAAATACCAAATCATAGAATTTACCTTCGTCTTTTCTTCTTCAGTTATCGTGAACGACGCTGTCAATGATACAAGATGTGTTTTGTTCTAAGAGATATAAAAATATTACATGTATTTAAAAAAATGAGCAGAATCCACTGGCAAACAGCCCAGAGTCTCTAGAAAAGCCTCTTAGAACATAAGCTATACTTCTCATTAAGCTTAAAGCTGAGATAAATCTGATAGGAAAATGCAGCATACTTAGCAGTAACACTAACAGACATGGAATCAGCTGCTCTGTGGGATGCACTCCCGTTCTAATCACAGAGGTGTATTCCGGTGCTCACAGAATTACATTTTGCTGTCCCTATAAAATCTGGGTTCACTGAAAATACACAGAACAGGAGCCACAGTCAGTGCATATGTATCTACTCTTACAATTCCGTTTTTTGAATTCTTCCTCTCTACCACTCCAGTACCACTCTCATGCATACTGAACATTTTTTCCTCTAAAACAAAGGAGATACCGCAGTTGAAATGAAAATACATCTGCAGGTTCTACTTACATGCAATTAAGAAAATCACAGAAAAAATATCAAGCCATATTTAAGAACTGGAAAAATTTGCTTTGGAAGACACCACTTGTCCTGCCTCCTACTCAAAGCCAGGCTAACTCCAGCATTACACCAGTTGTCTCAGAGCCTGGTGCAACTGGGTTCTCAAAAATCAGCAAGGATGGAGATTCCTCAATTTCTCTGAAAGATCTCTTTCAGAGCTTCACAACTCTCATACTTAAAAAGCATCTTCTTCCTTATGAGCAAGGAGGCTTTCCTTTGCTGCAACTTGTTTTTTAGTTAAAAGAAATTATTTTCTGATAAAAATATGGCAAAACTTTTGGTCTCTCACATCGACTACAGGAATACACACATAATTATGTGGAACACCATTATTTCCAGGACACATAGATGAACTGGAGAGAAATACAAAAAGTAGAAAGAAAAGCTACAGGACAACACACAAACATATTTCACCCATTCAAGGAGGTCTGGGACTTCCTAAGCTATGAAGAATAACTCATGTATTTATAAATTCATGGTACACAACCAGAGAGCCTAAGAACTTCATTTCATTACATGCAGGCCTCATTGCTTAGGTAGACAAGAAGCACCTTGAAGACTTTTTTTTTTTTACAAAAATTGTAAAGAGCGAAATAAAATTGTAAAGGAAATACCTGTGATGAAGTCCTGAAAGTTAGCTTTGCAGGCAGTGTCAAGACCCTGCCATCCCACATTTCTTTTGCATCAAGAAGTGCAGAGTAGTTGATTGCAAAGTGTTCTCCACCTGTTAAAACAGAGAAAAAAATCCCCAGTTGTGTAGATTAAGCAGGTGACGTACATCTGCCAGTGCAATAGTGGCCTCTAAGTAATTGTGCCTGCATTTTCTTAAACAGAACAGTAGCTACACTGACTTGAAAACAACCAAGTACAGTTGCACATCTTTTTTTACACAAGAAGACTGGGTGTGAATCTCTGAAGAGTTGAGCACCCAGCTGAGCTCAGCTGCTGTTACAGATGTTTGCAAAATTTGAAAAGCAAGTTCAATATGAATAAATATCTGAGGAGCTTTCTAGGTTCCCCTTTAGACTGTGCTTGCTCACCAGCAAAAGTGCTCTCCTAGGAACCAAGCTGCAGCTCACAACACTGACTTCAAAGGAATTCAGCAGAGGAGGCAGGCAGAGCCTACCAGCATAGTCCAGAGAGGAGGGATATGGATAGATCTGCTCTGTCCCAGGAAAATTTCTCAAAGATCCCTGGGGAAGGTTTGGGACAACACTGGAGCTTTTCCCTTCTGACACAGCAGATGCCCCACATCCAAAGTAGACAGTTCCTGGCCACAAGCCCAGCAACATCCTTTGTATCTGCTGCCTCTAAGAACTCAAGCAAATTTGGCCCAGGATCTGGAAACTGCATTAAATGATGACTCAAGCTACTGAAAAGCATCATGTTTTGACTGATACTAAAACTCAACATGAGATACTTAATTTTCTTTATAAAATGGACAGTCTACATTGTAACCATTAACTGGTTGGTCCTCCTCCCACTGAAACCAGAGAGAACTCTATCTGAGATTTTGATTCACAGTGCACTGAAACACTGAAAAATTCTTACGGCTAACATGCAGCATGACAGTCCACAGGCCAGTGTAGGCATAGTCTTCCTGTCCAGCCCTAGTGGCAGGATATGGGCTCAGTCCAGCACTGACATAGTAATGACCAAACCTTAAACTACGCAGAAAGCTGTTCTGCTGGATTTTCTTCCACTTCAGTATTCTTCATGCTGATTCACGCAACATATACGGGCTGGAAAAGCTAGCTTCAGTTCCAGATTCAGTAATTATAAATAAATGAAATTACTGCTCCAACTTGGTTTATTAGATCAGCTCTGCAAGCCATTTTTCTATTATTTCTCAGGGATCATTCTTTCTTAGGAATCTCTGTTGAGAGTCAGCAATTCCTTGACGTTTTCAAAAGAAAACAGCCCTGTCATCAGTACCACTACTCACACTGCTGTTATTAGAAATGGAGTCTGGCTATCCATTTGCAATCAGACAGTAGACCCAGGTCTACTTATTTCCCTTTCCTATTTGGAAATCTTTCACCAGTAAAACACTATCACAACCCTAGATACTTCAACCATAAACAGGTATCTCTGAACACTTCTGAAGCTCCAAGAGAAATATCATGACTCCCAAAAGCAAGCTGCTAATTTTCTATGTGCTTGTGCTTCGGAAAAAGGAGATGAAGAAATCAAGAAAGAAAATTTTACATTTTACGAATATGCAATGATCCAACTGCTACCAAGGAAACAGACTGACTCCAAGAGTGGAACAGGTTTATCTCTCTATTATTTGCTTTGATTTTATAATTTGCTCGGTTTGGGTAGAACGGATACTGAGAAGACCTGCCTGACTTCTTGTGAATCATCTTGCCGGCTTACATGGCCTTTTGCGATTCCAATGCACCTCAATACCTCAGCAAGCCAATCTGCCATGCTTGGCTAAAGAAGGAAGACTCGTCAGATACGATTAAAATGGCTTGTGCAGCAGCTTCTAAAAATATCCAAAATGAACAAACACTATCATGAAAGATTCTTTCATTTTGACGGCAGCGACTTTTACAGCGTACAGGGGCTCACTTCTGTGCCTGGGAGATCAGAAGCAGTTCAAAGGTGGGAGTCAAAATGTGAGTTAATAGAATTGTAAACTGCAGCACAAAACCTTTCCCAGAGTTTTTTACCTGTATTAACTGATAACTGGAGACTTTACACCACCAAAAATCAATAAATAGATACAGTGATTTGAACAGATCTCTTCCACATGTGTAATTGGGGGTACTTCCCAGCAGATTTTGTTACCTTGCAAGGATCTTTTCCTGTAAATCTGTATGCCATCTGTGGTCTTATTACCACTGTTTTTTTGAACATATAGACCAGTGATATTGTCCAGGAGGATAAGATCTGTAATGTTTGTTGAGAGCAGTGTGTTGGTGTTATTAATCAGAAGTGTAATGTATGCAGTTTGACGGTCACGTTCAACATCCACCTGAAAACAGAAATATTAGTATAAATAGTGCAAAATGGCTGTATGTGCATCTTAACAGCAAAATTCACAGTCCTGATTACAAATAAAAGTTCATTATATGAGTAAACTTATTTTCTGAAGGTATCCTGAGCGACCTGCAAATGGCACTACACTCAGTTTGATCTCAAACTCCCAAGATTTTTATCTTTGGTATGTCAAGCTGTTGGTTGGAGACAAAGGGACAGAAAACCAGAAGTTGGATACACAGCTCACGTAGAGCCAGAAGTGAAAACAAGAATCTGAATATCCCCATGATACCTCATACAACACAGAACTGGATCATAACTTTATAACCAGAGTCTGGAAAATTGTTAACTCTGAACTTCTGTACCACAAGGATGTTTCTTTTGCAAGCTGCCCTCACTACAAATTCATTCTCTCCATGCAATTTTCATCTCTATTTCCCTTTTTCCACAGCAACCACACTCTCCGAAGGGTGCCGGCTGCCTCGATTCGCCCTTCCCCTGGGAGGGCTGATGGAGCTACCACTGGACTTGGACTTCACGGCTCTGCTTCCAGTTAGCAGTGAAGTTTATAGGCTAATCACCAATCCTTAGCAATACACACTCATGTGATTTTATTTATTTATTTCATTAGGCCGTTAGCTCTTATTGAGTAATTGTACCCTCTAAATGAAATTACTTTGAGCACAGAGTTGCTTACTGACCTCTCACCTTCCAAATTGCCTTCCCCTATAACTCATATTAAACCAGAATTGCCTAAAACTTTATCAGGTCTATAATATGCTGGCCTATAATATAGCCATGATGGTATATCAGGCTTCTAGTAATGCCACCAAATCAACACTCATTTAACTGACTGAAGTATGATTCAGGCTGAGCCTTTCTCTTTTTTCTTCCTCCTTTTTAGGAAATGTCTACTCTGTATCTGGACACCAGCAAATATAAATAATAAAGCAGCCACCACAGAAATGAGTTCTAAATATATGAATTGTGATAGACTTCAGAAATCACACCAGAGTTCATGGCAGCCCCAGGGTTCAGTATAGGTAGTTATGATTTCATTGTGCACCATTGATCTCGGCATTTCATATTAATTCAGTATAGAAATAGATTACAGTTTTAGGATATCTTTTTATGAATCAAGGAGAAGAAACAGTTTATTGAAATTATTACTCCTTAGTTTGCATTTTTCTATTTAAGTGACAATAATTAAAGTACATTTGAATAAATCTGTTTATATATAAACTAACTTTCCTTGGTATACTGCGCTAAATTTTCCGAACTCATTACAGCACGTTCAACCTCAATTATATTAAACAAATCTCATGGAGGAAAAACCCTAACTATTTATTGTACTAGATTCTGCAAATAATTGCCAGCACGTATAAAAATAGGCTTAATCATATTTGTGAGAAAAGCATTACCAATTCATATGTTTGTATATCATAAATTATAACCCAACATTTATGAGACTTAAAATCACCAAATATTAAAAATGTGATATATTTTAGGCAGATTTTCTCTCTCCTGGTTTCTGAACCAGCGTGATACAGTCAACATGCCTTTCAGCCTTTCCAGTGCAGTCACAAAGGCTAGAAACTTGCTTTAAAAAGCACACACAAAATGAAAGAGGGAAAAAAGCCTCAAAGCCACATAAAGGAAATCCAAAGCCAAAAAGCAGAGACCCTGACCCAACCACCAAAACAAGAAAACACACCTTGAAAGATTCAAGGTTCAAACTGCGTGAATTGTTAATACTGTATTATGCTCCACAGTAAGTGTGGATGGGCTTGTGCAGACAAACATGTATGCACCAGCAAAAGAGGGAGCTGGGGAAATAGGGGGAAATAGAAAAACTTTTTCCTCCCTTCATTTTCCCATACCTTTCCCTTGCTCTTCTGTGAGGTGAAGGCAAAAATCGAGGATTTCAGGGTCTCTTCCTGTGCTTCTAATCAGACACAAATATATTCCTTTACATTTGGGCAGAGGGGATGTAAACAGTAATTTAGATAAATTCCTACAATAAAACAGGCAGATAAAGTAGCATGTGTATATTTACAGGTGGGTGGGGGAATATGGAAGCATTAGTCCTCTCCTTCCCCTAGGCAGGTGGTTTAATGCACACTCCCACACACTGTTCATTCTCTTTCTCCAACCAATTTTGCACTTTCTCTTCATTTTGTTTCATTTGATAAAATTCTTAATTCAGTGACTAAACAAAGCAACCCTTCAGACATATCCCAACCGTACAACCTTCCTCAGGTGGCCAAAAGACCACATTTGTTGCATTTCTGGTTAATACAAAATACATGTTTTG